>NC_140457.1:26855413-27495413 GCF_963576455.1 Neolamprologus multifasciatus | reverse complement strand
GACCACACGCTGCCTATAAGAGTGCTGCGTTCCCTCCTCTACATGACCTCATGGTCAGCTTAATGAAGAAAGGTGTAGCTGTCTTCATGACAGCATTGAACATATTACTATAGGGAAACAGTTTTGTGTACCATAATAGTGTAAAACAGCCCAAGGTTATCAGTCATAAGTGGTTTAAGAAGCCTTATGTTGGACACTTGATTTGAGCCTGACAGCTCCTGCTGCTCTGTCAGATCAGCCCACAGTCTGACAGCTCAGGAGCAGGTCAGCTGCTGATTGGAAGGTTGCTGGTTCGATCCCTGCTCCCCCAGTTTGCATGCCAAATATCCACGGGCAAGATACTAACCCGACTTGCTCTCTGCATCCATCAGAGTGTGAATGATAGTTAGAAAAGCACTCAGTGCTTATGTGAATGGGGTTAATGCGCTTTGTGTACTCCAGGAGAAAAGTGCTATATAAGAACTGTACTAGCATACACTGAAACCAGTGAACCTCTGAAAACCAGTGAACCACTGAAACCAGTGAACCTATCTACACCATTGTCACAGTAATCATAGAAGCACTTGATTGCAAGATTAACCGGTTAGCTGGTTAAATAATAATAGCAGGGTGTCAGGTCCTGAGTGGAAACAGGTTCTCTATAACTGAGGCTCTGCCAGATGCCCACAGCTCTGCCACCAGGCTGACGTGAGACACCAGAGAAGCTGAGGTCTGTTCTGAAAGATCCATCCATCCACGGCTCAGCTACAGGAGAATAATAGCAGCGAGTGTTTTCCCATCCAGCTGAAATTGAGCAATTCTGGAAGAACATCTGAGAGAGAGAGAGGTGTCACATGACACTAACGGTGACTGGTGGACTAAAGGATGAGCCGTCACCATCACAAAAGCAGACAAGAGCTGGACAGCAGCAGGACCTGACACTGAAGAAGCTTACGGCACTACATGTAGCACAAAGAAAGCTAACAGCGGGTACTCAGTCATGCAGGATCCTGTAGATTACTAATGTGTACACACACACATATATATATATATATATGTGTGTGTGTGTGAGGAATGCTTAACTTAATAATTTTAGTATTTGTATCCCGAACTTCAGATGTTTCAGTTTTTTTGCTGTTATGTTGTTATGAGGACGTTATCTTAACGTGAGGAAACGAATAAAATCATAATTTAATGTAACTGAACAAGCATGAGGAGAGAAGACATTTAATATCAGTAATGTTTTTTAAACCTTTTTTAAACCCTTCTGGGGTTTGAATTATGGTAACTCGGCTCATTAAGTTTTCAACAAATACGTACGTCGGACGAGTAATCCGTCTCTTTAATCACTCAGGTCTGGTTTTGTTCTCACGTGAGTTTGGAGTTGTCGTTGACTTCCAGGCTGAACCGACTCTCCGGGTCTCTGAGCCACTCGTATCTGCGTCTCCTCTGAAAGCTCCCCTGCAGAGGCACCCTGTCAGCGCCGAGAGACTTCCTGCAGAACCCGCCGCTGTGTTAAGCCTCTTATCAGGGCCAACCGCTGAGCAGCGCGTTTTGCAGGCAGCAGCAGAAAGTGTTGTAAGAGTGGAGTTGTAAGCTCAGGATATAAAGACGATAGAAAATGCTGGTGATTATGGCAGACAGTTTGTGTTGTTAATCAGGTGTGAACACACGGGTGGCGTTTTAAACCGTGCTCATCCTTCAGCGACCAATGAGACAGCGTAAAGCTTCAGAATAAAAGTGACAGCAGACATGAAGCTGTGAGACAACGTGCCAACGTGACGACTTGCCAAACGGTCCGACGGCTCCTCCCACTTTCAGACAGATGAAACAAACTGAAGTTTAATAGGATGATTCATTTCTGTCTGTTGAAGTTATTTTGTGTGTTTTCAAAGCCCTGATTTCTGCTGAGGTCTGACATAAATAATCTTGTTATCACACAAATGCAGCAGAACACACATCGTTTAAAACAGTCACAGAAAACTCAAGAAAACCTGAGACGAGACAGAGATAACACCAACACAGTGCTGTGCTGCTTCCTGTTGCATTGACTTTTAGTCTAAGGACATAAACCCAGGTGTGTGCATGTGACACACACACAGTGTGTATTCAGTCCTGAATGAATTGTTGTAACTGGAGTCCAGCGAACACAAAGAAGCTTAATTTGGTTCACGACTGGATCGTTCCTGGAGTAACAGGAAGTGTTTGCCCTCATAATAACATAGTGTCTATGATTATCACTACCAGCCTGCTGACCTGAGGTGTGGAAATTCAATTCAGTTCAGTTTTATTGATGCAGCACCAAATCACAACAACAGTCGCCTCAAGGTGCTTTATACTGTAAGGTCGACCCTACAATAACACATGCAGAGAAACACCCAACAATCATATGACCCCTGTGATCAAGCACTTTGGTGACAGTGGGAAGGAAAAACTCCCTTTGAACAGGAAGAACCAGGCTCAGGGAGGGGCGGGGCCATCTGCCTAACTAATAACTAAATGCTGATGGGCGTATAAACTAATCTTGAAGCCTAATCTTGAAAGTAGAGATAGTGTCTGTCTCCTGAATCCAAACTGGAAGCTGGTTCCACAGAAGAGGAAAACTGAAGGCTCTCCCTCCCATTCTACTTTTAAATACTCTAGGAACAACAGCAGGAGTGGAGTGCTCTAATGGGTGCATACAGTACTGTAAGGCCTTTAAGGTTAGATGAGGCCTGATTATTCAGGACCTTGAAAAGAGATCATGGATGCCAACGGTCAAACCAAACAAGTCAAGCTGCGGCTACCAAACAAATGAGTCTGCAGCCACTGTCCCTGCTCAACAAAGTAAGGCAAGGAGCTGCTGATCATTTCAGTTGTGTAGGGAGGGCATGCACTGTGCACGTGCACAGAGTTAAATGCCCTCAGCCAACTGCTTCAAGTCCCGACAGTAACACTACTCATCAGCTGCTTGGAGTAAAACAGACTCGGTGGCAGAATTAGTAACAGTATCACATAGAAAAAATCATGTTGCTGTTAGCATTATTTATGAAAATGTAACTATAATGCCATCAGATAGCTCATCTTTGTTTATTGATACTTATGTTGATACTGTTACAGTCAAAAAGCAGGTTCATACACATAAACAAAGATGCTGTTACAGTGTGGTCATGTGTATTACTGACACAGCCAAGTCTACTGAGAAAAGCCATAGTTTTGCTAAATTGGCCAACAGCCTTGTTTTGGTTGGTGGTTTCACCATGCCAAGCATCACCACACAAACACACAACAGTGAGTAATCTGCAGCCTCGCACTTCAGTTTCCAAAGATATAAAAAGGACCCGTCGTAACACCAAGTGTCACACACTGACAAACATGGTGACAACATTTCTATTCATGTGTGAAAAAGATATCCTGGACCTGTCTCCAGCTCTGTGTGACCTCTGACCCCACTGTCTCCTCAGGGAAAGCCAACCCTCCAGAGTTTTACTACGACACCTACAGCGCTCTGTGGCAGAACAGGCCGCGAGTCTACGGCTTCAAACTGCAGTGGACTCAGATGGAGCCGAACGCTGTGGATCGAATCCTGGCCTACAGACTCGGCATCAGGCAGGTCAGTGTAGCACGTCGGAGTGATCTGAATGAAGCAATCGGTCGTCCCCACAAATGCATTTGCATTTTGTTTGTCCGAACTCAGGGGAGGTTTTCCAGAGTTTGTAAGTGTCTTTGAAATGTCTAAAATCCTTTTATATGGACGGTAGACTTCACAGTTACAGTTATGCTGATAATCCATAACTGTGAAGTCTAAGTGAGTTATGAAGTTAGAAATCAGTGTTTAATTATACAAATATTTAATTGAAAACAGTCTATTGTAACCACTGAGCACTGATTTGCTGACTTCCCCCAGGCTGTATTTACAAAGAGCACGGTGACGACATGTGAGGTGGGAGGAGATATTTCAATCGGACACTAATTTACTAAAAAACCTTTGCCTGTTTTTGCACTTGATCCTGAACTGACTGCTCACAGCTTTTTAAACCACCCTGAAACTAGCCATGCATACGAGCGGTGTTAGCACAGTTAGCAGACAGAATCCTAACTAACTATTCTAATAGCTGTGCTCGAAGCAGCTTTGTGACTAAAGGAAAACAAACAGTGTGAAACTATAGCTTGCAAAGAAAAACATGCTTAAATTAGGAACTTTGTCATGAGAAGTAAGAAAAATGTAACTCCACAAACTCGTGTCTGCCTTTGTGTTATTGTTCTAGATTAATGTACATTGTTCCCATTCCCACTCTGGAATAACAACATTAACTTCTACAATGTCAGGAATCATCTTCATCTACTGTCTTATGTGTTTGATACAAGTCAAATATTAAGCACCTTCAGTGTGGCAGTAAAATAGAAAAGCACTGTATGAGAACCAATTTACCATGTTACCAAAAATAAATAAATATATGATGTACTAGACAAGACACTTCACCCGCTGCCTGCTGGTGGTGGTCAGAGGTCAGTGTCCGGCAGCCTCGCCTCTGTCAGTGCGCCCCAGGGCAGCTGTGGCTACAATGTAGCTGCCATCACCAGTGTGTGAATGTGTGTGTGACTGGATGTGTAAAGCGCTTTGGGGTCCATAGGGACTAGTAAAGCGCTGTACAAATACAGACCATTTACCATTTACTAGTTAGCTTTGTAAATAGGTGGTGTAGCAGTTAGCACTGACACCTTGCAGCCAGCGTCCTGGGTTTGAACCTGCCTTTGGCTTCTCTGTGTGGAGTTTGCATGTTTCCCCATATGGGTTCTCCTCAAGCCACTCCAGCTTCTTCCCATAGGTCAAAGATGTGCCTGCTAGGTTCTGCATTGGCTGTAGGATGAATATGTAAGCGTATGTGTCCTCTGTGTTAGTCCTTTGCTGGACCGCCAACCTCTCCCCCGGCCTCTTGTGGGAAAGACTCCAGCCCTCTGCGATCCCAGTTGAAATGGCATTAAGAAAATGGATGGACTGATAGATGTCAACTAAAAAGTTGTTGTTTCTATACCGAGTTGTTCCTGCATGTGTTCTCTTGGTGTTCTTGCTCCATTAAGAACATCACAAAGCCATGCAGTTTGCAGCAGTGTGTTTATGGGGAACCAAACTGAAACATGCCTCTGCTTCTCTGTTCTTCTATCCTCGTGGGGCCTGTAACAGACTGTTAGATCTTACGGGGCATTCAGTGTTTTCTCTGTGGTTGATTTTTACCCTGCAGAGTCACATGGAGGTAAAGCTCACGGTGACCACATAGTGTATACGAGTGAGTGAGTGTGGGAGAGACAGGTGGCAGTATTGCTCCTGCTTTCTCTGACACATTAAAGCCTCCGTCGGGCTTCACCTGCAGTGAAGCTCTGCTGAAAATCAATGGTTGTGTAATTGTTGTAATTGCAGGTGATCTGTAGGGACTAACAAATATTTAAAGGACATTCATTCAGTTTTTAATGTTTTTAGAAGGTTTCAAAATTCTGGAATATTTTCCCTGAAAGTAGATTCTGGATGTTTTCAGTGGGAGAAACGTTTCATCGTCTAAGTGACGTCTTCAGTCTCAGCTGACTGCACATTTCCAACCTTACAAACACTCAGGGCGGTGAATTTATTAACAGAGAAACACCGCTCCAGAAATATATACAGATCTCCAGCACTGTGGCTCCCGTGGCGATTCCCCTGAATCACACACAGTGAGTGTGGCTCCAACTTTCCCCGTGCTCCCAAACCGTGACTCCCTGGTGACACAAAGAAACACACACATGTGGGCAAAGGTATCCACACTGGTGAGGTTTAGCAACACTGAGAAACACAGCCGTACTAACCAGGGTTAACTCAACGATCCAGAGCTGAGTCGCACTGCTAAACAGGACGGTCACGAAGAAGGTCATCAGCACAGCTGACGCTGGCTGAGCTGCAGGTGCGGCTGCCTCCCGCGCTGGAGCACTTCCGCTTGCAGAGGTCGCTCCGTGTACAAAAGGTTCTCAGTCATCCAGCTCACCCGAAACTCTGGCTGATTGGGACCCACACCCAGTTTCACACCTTGGCTCAGGCGATTAGAGGATCATCAGGGGGTCCTTTTGTCCCTCTGTGGGGGGAAACTCCCACTAGGTTTATATCTGGGACTCTCCACCATTTGACCTTAGAACTGAAGAAGCTTCTCGGATGAAGGTGAAACGTCTTCAAGTAACTTAAAGAAGTCCAGACGCTTTTCTTTGCAAGCTCCTTTGACTGTTCATGACATTGTTAGTCAGTGGGCTGGATTCAGTCATTATGCAAATGTCCTGTTTATAAGGCTGGAAACCTGCAGTCAGCTGAGACTGAAGACGTCACCTGATGATGATGAAACATTTCTCCCACTGAAACGTCCAGATGAACAGAATCAACCTTCTGGGATCTGCCTCCCTTAGTTTTCAGCTTCATATAATACACACTGATCACATGACTATATGTATATGTGTGTGTGTGTGTGTGTGTATATATATATATATATACACACACACACACGTGTGGAAAATGTTCCTGCAGCACAGATCCCTGAAACTCTACCTGAGGTCCCTGCAGCAGCAGCCTGGCATCATAAAATAAGGAGCAGGAGGAAGATGTGTTCCCATGGCAACTGGCTCGTCTTTTCCTTCTGCAGAGCTGCTGAGAAACAGAGAAAAGGAGGAAGTGCTGATGGGGAGAAAAAAGTTGTGAGGAGGCAAACAAAGTCGGGGAAGAAATATCAAAATGTTTAATTTGGGGGGAAGAAAATTGAGAGATGACATAAATCAAGACACAACAATTGAAACACTTGTGCCTCAAGCTCAAAGTATTCCCATAAATCACAGCAAAGCAGAATTCAGAATTAAAATAATATTTTTTTAAACGACACAACATTTTGCTCTGATGAACAACATAATTCATCCGTTGTACTGACTGCACATAATGAGTGGTGGTGTGTGAGGCAGAGTGACAGAGCAGCTACCTGTTTATGAGCCACTACAGAGTCCATGGTAGTAATCGTGTTATATAAAGCAGACTGAGCCTTCTGATACATTTCTGCATGTTTTGTTCTTTTGCAACATTGTAGCTCCTGTATCTCTAACATCCTGCATCAATGAGGTGTTGGTCATGCACCATAGACAGGCATGGATCAAGGAGAACCTGACATGGGCAAGAGAAGATCTCATTGCATTGTGGTGAAGATCTGCATAATGCGATTTAAATTGGGTAATAGGAGACTGGCCTAAGTGGAATATGTGCTCAGTTACAGTTGTTCTAGTGCATCATGGACATAAATATGGCAACAATGCTTCCACAGTTTCTGCCTCAGCTTAGAGTTTCTGCTGCTGCTTGTCGACATGCAGTCACGTGTTACGGTAAAGTTACCACAGCAGCTGCTTCAGGTTAACACGCAGAATATTCCTGTTGTTGTTGCCAATTAAAAACCAATGAACATTTGGCTCGCTGTGCTGAGTTTAGGCTGATCTGTCGAGCTAATAAATGTGTTATTTGGATGAGTTTTGTTTGTCTCAGATGGGTCAGTCTCGCTGGTGGGAGCAGGAGATTCCCATGGAGGGAACCATCCAGAAGGGGGAGCTCTTGACCTACAACTTAACCGAACTCATCAAACCTGAATCCTACCTGGTCCGCCTCACGCCCATCACCCGCTACGGGGAAGGAGACTCCACTGAGCGCATCATCACGTACAGCGGTAGGCCGTCTCGTTTTCTATCGTCCAATCAAGAGCAGGTATACAAACACTGCCTCTCAAGTCTTTGTGGAGGATTTACACGCACAGCTGTTTGCAACACTGCTGCAGATCTCTGAGGTTAACATTTATGCACAGCTCAGGCTCGCGACAGTGTTTCAGGTTGGGTCGAGGTCTGTAACAAACCTCTTTCTTCCAGCTGTTCTTCAGTAGATTTGCTGCATCATCTAAATTCAGCAAAACTGTGCTTTATATTGAAGGTAAAACCCTAAAATACAAAGAAAGCAGAGAAAAAACCCAACAATGAACTCAATGCGTGCTGGGTGCCAGTGGCACCACCACCAGCCGTGCACCACCATGCCTGATGTTGTAGGGACATGCTGTTTGGTTTTTGCCACATATGGTGATGTACATTACACAGGACATTACAGAAGTCTCACGGTGTGTTCAGATGCAGCTTGGCAAACCAAAGCAGTGCTGCCATCATCTTAGAGAAACAAAGAAGCAAACTGTACTGTCTAAGGGGTTTTGAACTTTACTGTCATGAACTCTAACATTTAACATGCTAGCTGAGGCCGGTAGAGTCTGAGATGCAGCTCTTGGTGGGGTCATCTTTCATGCGCTGCAGCCATGGAGGCAGTTATGTCATACAGGACATTTCCTGCTCATCCCTGCCATGCATTCATGCTTCAGATGGCTGAATGCTACAGATAGAAGATACGTGATTATAAACGCAGCATTAGAAACAGACCCACAGCTATCAGCACACAAACTCTTTCTGATTACAGTCAGCAGCAGAAGCAGACCTGCTGTGTTTCTCAGGGGAAAATAAATGTTCATGTTTACTGTCAGAGAAAGATGTAAGAAAAGGACAGGAACAGGAGAGAGGATTGCTGCTCTGATAGTACGTAAATCAAATGTATTTATGAAGCACACATAAAAATCAAAAAGTGCTTCACAATAAAACAATAAAACCACAAATGTGAATATAAAACAATGAAAGTTGATAAACCTGAAATTGAAAGCTAACATGTGACCTCTCGTTACATTACTCTGGGCTTTTCATTATGTGCTGTCTGCTTATTTCACATTGAGAAACGCCTTTGACAATAAATTCAGTGTTGATGACCTCACAGTGATAAACACGTTGCACTGGTGCAGGTCAGCTTTGTGTCGTTTATCTCCTGAGCAGAGAGGCTGAGTCCAGCTCAGCACTCACAGGATTCTGAGTTCAGCAGTGACGGCGTCTGAAGTGTGATGTGTAGGCAAAGAGAGAAACTCTTTCATGTGGTTCAGTGACACAGGATGGAGATCATGCTTCAATAAAGTGGCCTCGTGCTTTGGAAGATGGCTGCTGAGTAACTGAGGGACTCATCTATTAGTTTGGCGAGATTATACAAAGTTCACCATGACATTAGCTTTAAACTGGCTGCAGGTTAGAAAGCAGACATATTCATTACCGTGGCTTATTGGGCGATACCCCCCTGCTGCCCTGATGTATACTAAAGGTTTGGTTCCCTGCCCCCCACACTGCAACCTAAACCCTCAGAATAAAGGCAACAAACGCTACTCACATGTCTTTTTCTCCTTATCTATAAGCTTATAGTTAGAGCTGGAACAGGTGACCCTTAGCCTGACCCTTATTCCAGCATAACAGCTGATGGGCATTTTTTCACTCATCTCTTTTCACTTCCTGTTTGTCTGTACACCAACATGTATTTAATCATTAATATTGTTTGGACTCTGGCCTTCTCTCTTGTTCTGTTTTAAGCCACTGATGAAACAGCCTGTAAAGTCAGGAAGCTTCACAGGGCAGCTTAAATGCCTCAAATGTTAAATAATAATTTATATCTGTGTTGAATGACTTAAGATAACAAGACTTTTAGCTGACAAGTTAACAGTTGAAGTGTCACAGATTTCCTGGTGGGAAGTGCAGACAGGAGTCAAATAAAACACAAAAACACGAGTGGAGTAAAATCAGGCTGACAGAGAAACAACCTGCTCACAGCAGGAGACACTGATGCACAAGTAAACATGACCTAGTCTGCTGCGTGATGAAGACTTCTGACTGTCAGTGAACATCCTGCCACCTCCAGATCACGATTTTACCTCTGTGCCACAAACACAACCATGATGGTAACTGCACTTTGTAAGATTGAATTCATATAGCACCTCAAAGAGCTTTACAAAGCCACTATTCATTCACTCTCACATTCACACACTGGTGGAGGCAGCTACAGGTGTAGCCACAGCTGTCCTGGGACAGACTGACAGAAGCGAGGCTGCTATATCGTGCCATCGGCCCCTCTGGCCAACACCAGTAGGTGGTAGGTGAAGCGTCTTGCCCAAGGACACAACGACCGAGACTGTCCGAGCCGGGGCTCGAACCGGCAACCTTCCGATTACAAGACGAACTCCCAACTCTTGAGCCACGATCGCCCCATGTTTGTACAACAAGCCTCATTCACACAAGCCCTTTTTCCTCCACCTAAATGCTTTGTATCTAACATGCACACATGAACACATCAGAGAGCAACTTGCTTATCTTGCCCAGGGACACTTATGTATGTAGGCTGGACAATCGACCCTGTGCACGAGAAAATGCTAACTTCCTGGTTTGAGACCGGATGTGGGGTTGTACATTTCTTTACTTTGCGGTCAATCGCTACTGCGAAGATATCCTCCAAAATCATGTCCAAAACTGGAAAACGGAAAGATCGCGTTAAGTTACAAAGAGCAGGAGGTGGGAACACTCACCACTGTTGTGTCATAAAAATCTAATGATCAACTTTGACGTTTAAAGAGTTTAGATCGATCAGTTGTTTACATCACTCAACACAAGCAGAACTGCAGCAGAAGACACATCGTCCACATTCAGAAGCTCATCTCTGTATAGTGACTGGTCTCATGATTTAAACAGGCAAATGTTCAGCATTCAAACTACAGGTGAACAATAGTCAAACCAGGTGTTTCCCCGTTATGTCGAGATCAGCTAGTCAAGTACACACCTACACAGCATGTTAACAAACCGTGAAAAAAGCCACACAAAAATGAACGATTGCTGGTAACGGTTTCTATACATTAGTATGTACGAAGGGTATGTTGTGACTTACCTTCAAACTTACAGCTATCCCTGCTATAACGCGGTTCACCTTTCACCTGGCTGGTTCGCAGATTTTTTAGTGCAAGTTTGCATGCTTATTTTTTTACATCACATTGTGTCCTGATCGCTGCAGACGATCTCCTCCGTGACGTCTCTCCTGTACAGAATCGCTGCATCGATGCTAGCAGTGTGACTCTGAAGTGCAGTGCTGTATGTCCACGATGTCCACGAAACGTTTTGCACCGTCAAAAAATAAAATTGGCTACTTGATTTCACCTATCGCTGGTTATTTTTAGAACATAACACCCGCGATAAACGAGGGACAGCTGAGAAATATAACATTTGAATCCTTTTCTCTTTTGCTCTGAGGCGCGGGGGAAAATATCGACAAGTCGATGAACATCATTTACAGATATATTGGGTAAATGCCCGAGACATCTATAGAAATGTAAATTGCCGCTTCATTCATTCATTTGCTTGTTTTGGACCGTAAACAAGGCGTGAATAGGACACCGGAAACAAAGCTCCCCACAGGAGTTTCCGCACCGGAAGCAGCATATGCTAACGTGCACGTACAGTGGGGCAAAAAAGTATTTAGTCAGCCACCGATTGTGCAAGTTCCCCCACTTAAAATGATGACAGAGGTCAGTAATTTGCACCAGAGGTACACTTCAACTGTGAGAGACAGAATGTGAAAAAAAAATCCATGAATTCACATGGTAGGATTTGTAAAGAATTTATTCGTAAATCAGGGTGGAAAATAAGTATTTGGTCAATAACAAAAATACAACTCAATACTTTGTAACATAACCTTTGTTGGCAATAACAGAGGTCAAACGTTTACTATAGGTCTTTACCAGGTTTGCACACACAGTAGCTGGTATTTTGGCCCATTCCTCCATGCAGATCTTCTCAAGAGCAGTGATGTTTTGGGGCTGTCGCCGAGCAACACGGACTTTCAACTCCCGCCACAGATTTTCTATGGGGTTGAGGTCTGGAGACTGGCTAGGCCACTCCAGGACTTTCAAATGCTTCTTACGGAGCCACTCCTTTGTTGCCCGGGCGGTGTGTTTTGGATCATTGTCATGTTGGAAGACCCAGCCTCGTTTCATCTTCAAAGTTCTCACTGATGGAAGGAGGTTTTGGCTCAAAATCTCACGATACTTGGCCCCATTCATTCTGTCCTTAACACGGATCAGTCGTCCTGTCCCCTTGGCAGAAAAACAGCCCCATAGCATGATGTTTCCACCCCCATGCTTCACAGTAGGTATGGTGTTCTTGGGATGCAACTCAGTATTCTTCTTCCTCCAAACACGACGAGTTGAGTTTATACCAAAAAGTTCTACTTTGGTTTCATCTGACCACATGACATTCTCCCAATCCTCTGCTGTATCATCCATGTGCTCTCTGGCAAACTTCAGACGGGCCTGGACATGCACTGGCTTCAGCAGCGGAACACGTCTGGCACTGCGGGATTTGATTCCCTGCCATTGTAGTGTGTTACTGATGGTGACCTTTGTTACTTTGGTCCCAGCTCTCTGCAGGTCATTCACCAGGTCCCCCCGTGTGGTTCTGGGATCTTTGCTCACCGTTCTCATGATCATTTTGACCCCACGGGATGAGATCTTGCGTGGAGCCCCAGATCGAGGGAGATTATCAGTGGTCTTGTATGTCTTCCATTTTCTGATGATTGCTCCCACAGTTGATTTTTTCACACCAAGCTGCTTGCCTATTGTAGATTCACTCTTCCCAGTCTGGTGCAGGTCTACAATTCTTTTCCTGGTGTCCTTCGAAAGCTCTTTGGTCTTGGCCATGGCGGAGTTTGGAGTCTGACTGGTTGAGGCTGTGGACAGGTGTCTTTTATACAGATGATGAGGTCAAACAGGTGCCATTCATACAGGTAACGAGGGGGGACAGAAAAGCTTCTTACAGAAGACATTACAGGTCTGTGAGAGCCAGGGATTTTCCTTGTTTGAGGTGACCAAATACTTATTTTCCACCCTGATTTACGAATAAATTCTTTACAAATCCTACCATGTGAATTCATGGATTTTTTTTTCACATTCTGTCTCTCACAGTTGAAGTGTACCTCTGGTGCAAATTACTGACCTCTGTCATCATTTTAAGTGGGGGAACTTGCACAATCGGTGGCTGACTAAATACTTTTTTGCCCCACTGTAGCCTATTGAACAACCAGGAACAATGTCTATTTGTGAAGCGCCTTGAGGCGACTTTTGTTGTGATTTGGCGCTATATAAATAAAACTGAATTGAATTGAACAGCAGACGTGTGCACTGTGGTCACACCAGCATCCAATCATCCAAGTTACATGTTTATTAAAGTAACCTGGTGAATGACCTGCAGAGAAGTATGTTTTGGTTCAAAACATACTTAGAAAACAGGAAATACTTTGTATCAATAGGTAACTTCACATCTGAGCAGACAAGTATCACATGTGGAGTTCCCCAAGGTTCCATCCTGGGACCCCTTCTGTTTAACATTTACATGCTCCCACTGGCACAGATTATAAAGAACAACAAAATAAACTACCATAGCTATGCAGATGACACACAAATATATATCACAATGTCACCAGGAGACCGAGGCCCTGTACAGGCTCTTGGTAAATGCATTGAGGAAATTAATGACTGGTTGTGCCACAATTTTCTCCAGCTAAACAAAAACAAAACTGAGGTAATAGTCTTTGGCTCCAAAGAAAAACGATTACAGGTCACCAGAGAACTTCAGTCTATACACCTAAACACCACAAACCAGGCGAGAAATTTGGGTGTAGTGATGGATGCAGACCTAAACTTAGAAAAACACATCAAGACAATAACAAAATCAGCTTACTATCACCTTAAGAATATATCAAGGATAAAAGATCTGATGTCCCAACAGGACCTGGAAAAACTAGTCCATGCATTCATCTTTAGTAGGCTTGATTACTGTAACAGCATCTTTACAGGTCTACCTAAAAAATCAGTCAGACAACTACAGCTCATTCAGAACTCT
Source organism: Neolamprologus multifasciatus (assembly GCF_963576455.1). Classification (NCBI taxonomy): domain Eukaryota; kingdom Metazoa; phylum Chordata; class Actinopteri; order Cichliformes; family Cichlidae; genus Neolamprologus; species Neolamprologus multifasciatus. The sequence goes on along the minus strand of NC_140457.1, from coordinate 27,481,628 downwards.
GCTGCTCGAGTCCTCACTAAGACCAAAAAAGTGGACCACATCAGTCCAGCTCTGAGGTCTTTACACTGGCTGCCTGTCCGTCAGAGGATAGACTTTAAAGTTCTGATGCTGGTCTATAAAGCTCTGAATGGTTTAGGACCAAAATACATCAGTGACCTCCTGACCCAGTATGAACCTTCCAGATCCCTCAGGTCATCTGGATCCGGTCTTTTATCAGTTCCCAGAGTCAGAACCAGACACGGAGAAGCCGCATTCAGCTTTTATGCTCCTTATATCTGGAACAAACTCCCAGAAAGCCTCCGATCAGCTGAAACACTCAGTTTATTTAAATCCAGGTTGAAGACTCACCTGTTCTCAGCTGCATTTGAATAAAGCACCAAATCCACACTTAGGCTTAAATTTCAAAACTCACATTTTAATTACTGATTTTATCTACTGTTCTGATTTTATCTGTTTTGATTTTATATACTGTTTTGTTTGTTTGTTTGTTTGTTAATTAGTTAGTTTGTTTGCTTGTTTTAATCAATTTTAAATCACGCTTTTTATTTGTTTTTGTTTCTAATGTCTCTGTAAAGCACTTTGAATCACCTTGTTGTTGAATTGTGCTATACAAATAAACTTGCCTTGCCTAATCACATTACAGCATTTATGTTAGACTACTTCTAATTAACTGCTTTAGCCCACTTACAATGAAAATTAAAAACAATCTTGTTCCTGACCTGTAGCATGTTCACACTATTGGAAGGAAAAATAACTTGAACTCCAATTTTGAAAACACAACTTTCTTTGTTTCTTTTATAAAGCTCTGACTGTATGATGAGTCTGTGGTCTGGGAGAGAGTCTGTAACTCTGTCTGCAAATACAGTAAATAATGACCAATGTTGGACAATTAATTATATAGTTACTTCTTCAAAAAAGTAACTCAGTTTGGCAAACAACAAAGTTTTTTGCAGCTGTTTACCTAAAAATGCAGCCAAGGTGTTTTTTAAATAAACATTTCAAACTATTTACAGAACAATCAGCTGTTCTGCATCAAATCTGATGCCACACAAATTATTTACTCCAAAAATAATTTCTGTCACTATGAGATGAAGGAGAACAACAGCCTGATACCTGCAGGCCTGACAGCAGCAGATGTATCACTGCTGTAACACCTGTAACACTCAGCAGTCGCCTCATTGTTCTGACACACACAACACTATTGACTACACTACACACTAACTACACTACAACTGTCATAGATTTGAGTCATCAAGGTTTCCAGCACGGTTTACATGTGGTCAGACACTGAAGTGCTGTGGTAATATTGAGACTGCCACAGAGTAACAAAGCACAGGACAAGCGCACCTCAGAGCTCTGCAGTTAGTGCTGGATGAAAAGGAAGCACAAGCTCACTGACAAATAATGCAACAGCTGTACAGTGTGTGTGTGTGTGTGTGTGTGTGTGTGTGTGTGTGTGTGTGTGTGTAGGCTACTTCCACTTTCTTACAGCTGCTTGAGTCTTCAAGGGTTTTATAGGTTAGAATCAGGTTGTAGGTAAGCAGCCTGGGAGTGTCACTGAGGTCTGCACCATCCAATCTATTCTTATATCTTAACTTTAGCATGATGACATGTGTCAGAGGGGCTCACTGTCAAACAGGTTTACTCTGAAAGGTCACTTCCTGTTCTTTGTCTTTTCGTCATGATCTAAAAAGCTGTTTACGTCCAGCTTGATTTGAAACGACACCGTTCTCACGTCTGTGTCACAGTTACTGGATCATGATGGTCACACTGAATGTTGTTGGACTGCAGGGCTGCTATCTGTTCTGACTGACCTCTTCTTCTTTGTCCCTTCACAGCTCCTGTTAACCCACATCTCAGTGAGTATCTGCGCACACTGACACAGTCACACACTGGGCTGCACTCGGGTTTAAAACAGTCCAAAGTCCCAGTTCTATACTGGGAACATAACCAAAGGTGGATTAGCCATATATGAGTGTAGGCTCCTGCAGGAAGTACAGAAAAAGCTTTTCAGGTGCCTCCCACCTGACAGCTGATATTTATTTATTCTAATAACTTTAGCATATGTTCTATGAAACGTGACGAGGCCAGAGGCGCTCAGAGTCCAGGTGGAAGAACATTTAAAGTCATATAATATCATTGGTCGATCACATCGTGGTTATTCCAGCGTTCTTCTGTTATGTTAGCATTTTGGTTGTTGTTTGTTAGTTAGTTGCTTCCTGTGACTTCCTGTGTTTGTCATATTTTTACAGGTAAAAGTTTATACAGCGTCTTATTTTCCTTGAAATGTGAGCGGTGTCCGTATGTCTACGCTTCGCTTCCTTTCATGCGCTGACATTTTGCATAGGAGCTTCCCATCCTGTTTGTTGGCGGCAGATCAAACGTGCACGAGGAGATTACTTCTGATTGGATCACATCCAAACTGCCTCTCTGCACAACTTAAATAACTCTGATTGAATCTCATCTCTCGGGAACTTTTTCATCTTGTTCTGTTCGTCGGTAAAGCGTCAGAGCATTTCATCACAGTTTTTTGTCCTTGTGCGTTAGTTTAGTTATCAAGAATAAAGCTGATGAAAACTACGACTGAAAATAAACACGGGTTTGAAGCCAGTTAGCTTTGGCTGCAAGGAATTTAATGACTCCTCCATCTAACAAGCCTCTGGCAGTCTGTGGTGCATATGCTGTGAGAAAACAGCTCCATGGAGTTTTGGTTGAGTGTTACCTCTAAGCTTCTCATGCTCTAATGAATCTCCATGGCATCACCAAACGCTCCAAAGTGAGCGAGTGTAGAAACTGTGAAATGCATTTGTACCATGGTACTGACTACTCACAGTTTGGCTTCACGTTGTGACATTTACATTTAACATACAACTGAGCTGGCTGTGCTGTAGCTCTTATACTTTACCATCTGTAACTTTGTCATTTTGTTGCTGAGCTGCAGAGCTGCTTCAGTGACAGACTGCTGCGTCCTCGATGCATGAAGGTCAGACTGTACAATCACAACTGCTCCCAACAAACAGATGTTTACATCAATGCTGTAACTGCAATAAGTTAATTAACCAATTCTCACTACAACCTGGTTTGCCTCTTATCTGTAGTTATTATTATTTAATTTAATAACTGTACAGTACTCTGTTTATAGTAACCATTGTCCTTAATGTTTCTGTTCTGTGCACTGTTTGTTTGTATATGTGTCTTTCTGGCTGCTGTTACAACCAAATTTCCCCTTGTGGGACAATTAAAGGATTATTCTATTCTAATCTATTCTAATCTATTCTATTCTATTTTAATAGGATGAAAGTAACATTTTGCTGGTTTTATTAAATATGCTAAAGTTATTATTATTAACAAATCAGCTTATTCTGAGCTGGAGCAACCCAACAGCTGACATGGAAACAGCCAATCACATCACACTTCATGAATCCAGACTTCACAAGTTATTAAATGATTTTCATGGACAATGAAACAAAAACTCTGAATTTGACGGCTGGATTTAGATTTTCCTGTAGGTCAAGCATGTATTTATTAAGGTTGTATTTGTGTGTGTGGTTTGTGTGTTCAGGGGAGTTCCAGTGTGGTTTCGAGGATGAGGCATTGTGTTTGTTCTCTCAGGACAAAAATGACGTGTTCGACTGGACACGCCACAGCGCCGCCACACGAGACACCAAATACACGCCAAACACGGGACCAAGCTCTGACCACACCGGCTCCAAGCAGGGTACACACACACACACAGACACAAACACAGACACACACACACACACACACACACACACACAGACACAAACACACAAACACACACACACACACACAGACACAAACACACAAACACACACACACACAAACAAACACACAGACACACAGACACAAACACAGACACACAGACACAAACACACAAACACACACACAAACAAACACACACACAGACACACAGACACAAACACACAGACACACAGACACACACACACACACACAGACACAAACACACACACACACACACAGACACAAACACACAAACACACAAACAAACACACACACACACACACAGACACAAACACACAAACACACACACACACAGACACAAACACACAAACACACACACACACAAACAAACACACACACAGACACACAGACACACACACAGACACAAACACACAAACACACACACACAGACACAAACACACAAACACACACAAACACACACACACAGACACAAACACACAAACACACACACACACACAAACAAACACACACACACAGACACAAACAGAGACACATACACACACACAGACACAAACAGACACACACACACACACACAGACACAAACACACAAACACACACACACACACAGACACAAACACACAAACACACACACACACAAACAAACACACACACAGACACACAGACACACACACAGACACAAACACACAAACACACACACACAGACACAAACACACAAACACACACACACACACACACAAACAAACACACACACACAGACACAAACAGAGACACATACACACACACAGACACAAACAGACACACACACACACACACAAACAGACACACACACACACAAACACACACACACACACACACACACACACAAACAAACACACACACACTCTCACACACACACACACACACAGACACACACACACACTCACACACACACAGACACACACACACACAGACACACAACTGTGGACATCACATGCGTTTCCTGAATATTGTGTCTCATTAATAAATGTTTCACACACAAATCCCAAAAACATTCAACTCATTTTTAAAGTAAAAACATAAACAGGTCTCAGGTCAAAGGTCACATCAGCAACTGTTTTCCTGCACAGCTGACTTTACGATGCTGACCATAGTAAGATTTACAGATTTCATTCATGTATTTAGTTTGGTTTTCTACACTTTATTTAGCCCATATTTGGTAGTAATATGAATCAATAATTATTATTAGTATTATTCAGATGTGTAATTGTTGGGCTGCTGAACTGTTGGGGGGGTCAGATTTGTCAGTAATGGATAACAGTTGGTTCAGTGACCTCCTGAACAGGTCACCGGTCGGTCACCGGTCACAGAGCTTTCTTGATCAGTTTGCACAGTGTGTTGGGGTCACCAGCTTCAGCACATTTAACCTCCTAGGACCTGGCATCAACATATGTGGACATCACATCAGTCAGAGATGCAAACATGAGCCTGGCTTCCTCCTATGCTGCTGTCACTCATTACATTCACTGCTGTTTGCAGTAGCAGCGAGGCTTCTCTGACTCTATGTCAGGAGTCGTGGTGTGGAGCGAGGGGACTCAAACGCAGGACTCTTTGAGGAGTGACAAACTGAAAGCCGTGTTTATTATAAAAAGTGGACAAACCGAACATGAGATGAAGGGCTGGCACAGGAATGAAGACAACATCACATCAATGACACGACAAAGGACTGGTGAAACCGAGGAACTTAAACACACAGGTTGAATGATGACAATGATTGGAAACAGGTGAGTACAGGGCTGAACATAATCTGACTAACGACACAAGAGACAAGCTGACGCAGGAAAAACAGGAAGTGAGAACATTAATGTGGCAAACTAAACTGAACATGAACAAACTGAAATCACTGGGTCAACGACCCAGGTACTCTACAACATCTCCACCCTGTGATTGTTCCTCAGGTAAACATGTTTCCGGCGTACAAAGATCCGAGGATTTCACATTTGATCCATCAGTCCATAAAACCTTCTTCCAGTCTTCAGCAGTCCAGTGTCGGTGTTTCATGGTACAGACGAGCCTCTTTGTCTTATTCTGACGTCTGGCTTTCTTTCTGCAGCTCATCCTGTCAAACCTGCAGCTTGAAGTCTTCTCTTCACAGCTGAAACTGACTTTCTTACTACGAGCACTGTTAAGCTGCTTGAAGCTGTTGTCCTGTGAGCCGCCATCACACAGCTGTTAACTCTCAGAAACGTGTCCTCTGATTCAGTCTTTGGGTCTGCAGCCCTCCTCCTGTCACAGTTGGTTTCTCAGCCTTTGGATGCTGAAGGAAACTGGACTCACTGACACTTTCTTTGTAATTTCTCTCTAGGACATTTATAAGAGTTATGATGGTCTGTCTCTCTTCCATTGTTAATTGCCTTTCCTGTACCAACACACTACTTTCTGCAGTACAATACTGCTCAGCTGATGCTGATGAGGGTACCACAGTGTGTTCAACACTGCTTTATGTAGACGGAGGGGGCTGTAAGTAATCCAGAAAGGCTGGAACACCTGTAGGAATTAGTAGCACCAGGTTTAAAGGCTGATCAGCCTCCATTGCTGCAGAACAGCTTTAAACTGTTAACCCATGTTGTGTTCCCTGAAAAAGGCCTTTTTGTATAATTCAATAATAAATGCACATAATTTTTCCATTTTGGGTAATCTTACCTTGTTTTCCTTTCTACCATTTCAAGCTGTTCACTGGACTCTAACAACTTGAACTGCAGTAAAAAACTGGAAAAATTGTGCTGTTCTAAAAATTTTGACTGGTGTATGTTCTCCTGAGAACCAAGGAAAAAATAATCTTTTCATTTAACTTTTTTGTGATTTCCTTCCTATTTGGAGCTAAAAGAGCCACCCGTCATGTGACATATCAATGGAAAGCCCATGATGTCCTCTATGTAATACATCAGGACTTAGTAGGATAGCTCAAATAGACCAAAAGCAAATGTCCATTACAAAAGACATAAACCAATAGGCTGGTTCTCAGGAGGATGTAAGAGAAAATAAGGATAACTGGTGACTGTAAACGATATTAAAAAGTTTTCAGTGTATGTTTTATGTTGGTGTCTGAAGTTGTTAGAAAACATCTGTTCCATTGCAAGTGGAAATCTCTTTTTCTATCCCACTTTGCATTTCCACTTCAGTTCTCTCCAGACTTAAACAAACTGAAATTTCAGAACCATGAAATCATCTCTTTGCTCTGGGTGTGCGTCTGTTTAGTGTTTCTGTGTTTCATGGGGGCGATCGTGGCTCAAGAGTTGGGAGTTTGTCTTGTAATCAGAAGATTGCCGGTTCGATCCCCGGCTTGGACAGTCTCGGTCGTTGTGTCCTTGGGCAAGACACTTCACCCGTTGCCTACTGGTGGTGGTCAGAGGGCCCGGTGGCGCCAGTGTCCGGCAGCCTCGCCTCTGTCAGTGCGCCCCAGGGTGGCTGTGGCTACAATGTAGCTGCCATCACCAGTGTGTGAATGTGTGGATGACTGGTTGTCGCTTTGGCGTCCTTAGGGACTAGTAAAGCTATACAAATACAGACTATTTTACCATGCTATCGCCTGCAGCTCTGACAGCAAGAAAAGAAATGCGGATTAAAACTGACTCTGACTGTTAATCATTTCATTGAACTGTTCGACAGGGACCAAACCGTTGCTAACATGTGTTGCTGAGACACGCGATGCCCACCCTGAACAAATAAAAAAGCAGCAAAGCAGTGTGAGGAGTGCTCACTGACTGAATGAGAGCACCATGATTGACACACTACAGAGTTTTATTCTGCATCGGATAAAATGTTTGTTTCCACAGTGTAGTTTAGGGAAAAGGAGTGCCTGACACTATGCCAGACTGTCACTGCCAGGAAATAATGACTTGAAAAAGAAAACAGATACAAAAATGGAAGAAGGCATATTATCGAAGAATTAAGAAAGCGGAACCGGCTGTTCAAACCCCCACAAGGCTGCCCGCTGGGATTGGAACGATGGGAGAGGCGTGAGTTTCTCAAAATGGGCTCATTGAGTCAGCACGGATAAGATCTTGGAGAGGCTACGGCTGCTGTGAATACTCAGAATAAGATCTCTGACTGCAGACTGGATTACATCTCGGAAGGGCGAGCCCGGAATAACATCTCTGGGCGCAAAATTGGATGACATCTCGGGGAGGCACACTGCCGTGAGTTCTCAGAAATCGGCTCCTTGAGCACAAGAAATGACAACATCACAGAAAGCAAGTATGGCGAAGCTCGCGGCTCTCCAATGGGACCAGTGTTGGACTGTAGAACTGCTTTGAAATTCATATGAGCTGTTCGCACTAAAGTAAAAAAATAACATCACTTATGCGGATACCCTCTCGGTGCCAGCTACAAGGCCGGAGCTGAACAAAACACCCTGATAACGACTGTGTTTAGTCTGTTCCTTCCCATTCCATGCAAGGCCACCTGGGTTGGCTGGAAGACTGTTTACTTAGCCTGGCAGGGCGAAGGACACTGTCTCAGCTGAACTATCGACACGCACACACATACATGTACTGATACTGATAAGCACTCACTGACGCATCACCCTCCCTACCCCGGATCCAACGCCACCTCCAACGCTTACCTCCCCTCTGATGTGGACATCGGGTCAGTTGGAGGCGCAGTCGAAAGATTGCAGCGGTCCCAGATCAGATGTACACACTGGAACTCTTTCCCATGTTGCTTGTCTGTGTTTATTGTGCTATGGTGTGTTGATATCTGTGCATTCCTGTATTATCCTTTTGTGTTACACATTTCGATGTTTTTTTTCCTCGCTACCTAGCCTGACCTGTCTCCCCAATGTGATGTTTGTGTATTGTATGTACGGTCGGCAAGGTCTGTCATCTCGGTTGTGGGCAAAAGACCTGCAACTGACAAATAAAGGCTATCTCATCTCATCTCATCTCATAATGTGTAGGGACTACAGCTGGGAAAAGGAGAAAGCTGGCCCTTTGATGTAATAGCGTGTTAGTTTTCTGTCAGATGTAATGGGATACAAACCGTCCAAAAGTTCTACTTTTCTCTCATCAGTCCACAGAAAAACTCTTGGAGACTATGAAGGTGTTTTTTGGGCTTGCAAATGTGAGACAAACCTTTGTGTTCACTTTGTCACTACTGCTTTTTGGCTTGGGACATTCAACATCTCCATTAGATCCCATTCCCAGAAGATTGTGTCTCTGTTAATGGGCTACATGCTACATGACTTTATGGTGACTGTAATTAAACCTTTACTTACAGTGGCTTGCAAAAGTATTCAGCCCCCTTGAACTTTCCCACATTTTATCACATTACAGCCACAAACATGAATCAATTTTATTGGAATTACACGTGAAAGACCAACACAAAGTGGTGAACACGTGAGAAGTGGAACGAAAATCAGACATGACATTTTTTACAAATAAATAACTGCAAAGTGGGGTGTGCGTAATTATTCAGCCCCCTTTGGTCTGAGTGCAGTCAGTTGCCCATAGACGTTGCCTGATGAGTGCTAATGACTAAATAGAGAGCACCTGTGTGTAATCTAATGTCAGTACAAATACAGCTGCTCTGTGACGGCCTCAGAGGTTGTCTAAGAGAATATTGGGAGCAACAACACCATGAAGTCCAAAAAACACAGCAGACAGGTCAGGGTTAAAGTTATTGAGAAATTTAAAGCAGGCTTAGGCTACAAAAAGATTTCCCAAGCCTTGAACATCCCACGGAGCTCTGTTCAAGCCATCATTCAGAAATGGAAGGACTATGGCACAACTGTAAACCTACCAAGACAAGGCCGTCCACCTAAACGCACACGCCGAACAAGGAGTCTTTTTGTCGGAGTCTAAAATTGTGAGAGCGAGGCCAGTAAATCCACCTGCTGCGAACCAGGATTCAGGATCCCCAGCTGCGATGCAGGAAGGTTTCCAGCCTACTTAGAAGTGACAGCTGCATTACTTCTTATAAGCTTATGAGATCTCAAAGCAATACACTACCTGGGTAGTACCACTAACATTAACACTACACACATGCTTCACACACCTGAACTGAAAAGACTGAAAAGAACTCTGGACTATGAAACTGAATACACGACTGACAAATATGGACTATTGGAACTGCTGTGAACTGTTGAATGACTGTTTATGGTTTTGTTTAAATAAATGTTGACTGTTCTTTTAGCTGTGTGTCATTTGCTTCTTAGTTGATTCCTAGAGAACATAAGCCCAAGATCCTGACTTTCTCTACATTCTGTAGTCGTAAAGTATTGTGTGTTAGATAGTTTTTCCTGGCGAGCCAGCCAGGAGTGATTAAGACACAGATGGATGTTAAACGGTCCATCGGTATTACTGGAGTTACTAGTCTAGATTCTGATGCTGATATTATTGCTTTCTTGGAGAAGTATGGGGTGGTAACAAGGATTCTGAGGGTCCCAAATGCACAACCAGACTGTGGGGAAACTGTTATTGCTGAGTTTGAGTCAGAGATTACAATGGGGGATAACAAGTCAGAATTTCCCCTTGAAATTGAAAATGTGACCAACAAGAATGTAAAATGGCAGGCTAGTCTCATTGAAGCGCCAGCACTGCATCATGCTCCAAAGCCAGACCCTGTTTTGACTGACTCAAGCGATGAAAATGACATCGACAGTTTTTCTGACCACAGTACTACACCCTTGATAGAGACAGCAAAACTAAAGTACCACCACAGACGGCACCTTACATCCCAGCCAGTCACCCATTCAGCTAAATCTCAGACTTGTAGAGTTGTTAAACCAAAGACCACTCCAACCAAACTTCCAGTGGTGACAGATGAAGTAACTAACCCACCAGAGATACAGCGTATAGTAGTTAAACATGTAATCATAAATGACTCTGTCACTACACATAGCCAATCTAAATGGTTATGCTCACTCTCAGGCCGTGTGGCAACCCCCTCCACCAGATGCTAAACTTGACCAGATGCAATGACATTTTGGGCCTATGTTGGGATTTAAATATATAATCTTAATGCTTATTTGCTGATGAGATTGTTTTATGAGAGGCCCAGACTTGACTAGGTCACAGGCTGACAGGAAACGGCATGTTTTTGCAGAATATGAGGAGCTGCAGGCAGAAAGTGAAACTAAGTAGAGTGTTTGATCGAAACTTAAAGTGTGTGTGACGTCTAGAGGAAGAATATAAATAATCAGGCTTCCTGTTTTCTGCCTGAGACTTGAGCTGTCGTTGCTGGGTGTGCTAAGTCTCCATTTTCCAGAAAATGTAAAATTAAAGATCTTTTGAGTTTGACCACTTTGAGCCGTGTCTTTCTTGGCCGTTGAAGAATACAAAGAACTGGATTTAATACCTACTAAGACAAAACCTATTGTGCACATGCATTCTGTCCCTGATTTCCCATACTACACTGACACAAGTGCAAGTGTATTGCAGGCCTATATCTCTGAAACAGTCTAAAGAAGCAGGTTGTGGAACTGCAGCTGCAACTGATGACAAAACCATCTAAAAAGCAAAGAAAGTGACAAGTTATAGCAATAGAAAAACCACCCGCACCTGTAGTTGACACTCTGGTACACCATGTTCCACCACGAACCCCAGTGAGAGCTGAGCCTAAGGCTTGGTTCTGTTTTAGGTGCGGTGAAGATGGCCATATAGCCAGGAACTGCAAAAATGCTATAAACAAGGCTGTGGTTGATCAAAAGTACAAAGAAGTAAAAGCCAGACAGGAAGAATGGAAAGCCCAGCAGCAGGGTCAAGCTTTAAACTGGAACAGGTTCCACTAATGGGACATATGGGAACCAAGAACATTCACAAGAGTCCCAAGTCAGAGCAGAGATGTCAAATTAAACAACAACATGCTGAATCCATTCCAAGCCACCTTCCAAATGGACTAGTCGGATCAAGGTCTCTTGCAGAGGTTAAGATTGGGGAACTATCACATAGTTGCCTCATTGACTCAGGGTCTCAGGTTACCACGATTTCAACATCATTTCAGTTGACCCACTTACCTTCTCATCCTCTTTTGCCATTAAATGATCTGTTAGAAGTTGAAGGTCCCTTATCTTGGGTACACTGAAGTTGACATCACTTTCCCACAGAGTTTCACAGGGAAGGAGAAAGTTGTAACTGTAACTGTAGCCTGAAATGGACGTGTCAGAAATGTCTGTGCAGGCCCCGGATCCACTCTTCTAGTCGAGCCCCAAAGCCAGTTCAGCCTACCAGGTGGCTTGATATTTTCCAGCTATGTAATGTCAAAGCCACGATAGACATCCTTCAAAGTTCCCATTCTCCTAAAAAATGAGAAAATGCATGATATCATTCTGCCAGCTCACCGTCCTTTGGCAGAGATATCTGTTCCACTTTCAGTTTCTCCTGCAAGGTCTGAATGTAGGAATCAAACTAGAAGTTCAGAACAGTAACATGCTCAGTGTTACACCACCCACAAAGTAAAACCAAGTGACAAAATCCAGTTCGATTTTGGTGACTCACCCCTGTCAAACGAGTGGAAAGACAGGATCGCCGAGAAGCTGAATTCCGTGTCTGATGTTTTTGCTAGGGGTGAACTTGATTATGGTCACACCACAGTGGTGAAACATAAGATTCGGCTCTCTGATCCAACGCCTTTTAAACAAAGGCCACGGCCCATTCATCCCTCTGATTATGAAGCTGTCCGCCTTCATTTGGAGCAGCTGTGCGACAGCAACATTATTAGAGAGTCCGAGAGCCCATTTGCTTCACCAATTGTAGTTGTGAAAAAGACAAATGGGCAGATCTGCCTATGTGTGGATTACAGAAAGTTGAACAACCAGACATTCAAAGGTGCTTGTGCCTTGCCCAATATAGAAGAGGCGTTTACAGCTCTGTCAGGATCCAAATGGTTTTCTGTTATGGATTTAAGTCTGGATATTACCAGGTAGAGGCTGAAGAAGAGGATAAGCACAAGACAGCTTTTGTCACACCCATGGGGGTTTGGGGATTCAACAGGATGCCCCACGGAGTCACTAATGCTCCAAGCACTTTTCAAAGAGTTATAGATAAATGCATGGGCTCCATGAACGTCAAGGAAGTACTGGTCTTTCTTGAGGATATTATAGTGTTCTCCAATACTTTGAAGGAACATGAAGAAGAGCTTCTCCATTTAGGACACATTGTCTCAGAACAGGGAGTGGACACAGATCCTGATAAAATATCTGCACTCACAACATGGCCCAGACCCACAAACCTGTCAGAACTGAAGTCATTTTTAGGCTTCACCGGCTATTATCGCAGGTTTGTCAAAGATTATTCCAAAATTACAAGGCCATTGAATGATTTGACAGCTGGTTATGTCCCTGCCAGGAAGCTGAAACACCACAAATCACTCTCAAACAGCGTCCTGAACCATCCTTTTAAGGAGAAATGGACTCCCTTATGTGAGGAAGCTTTCAAGGCCCTCTTTGAGAAGTTGACATCTGCACCAGTGCCTGGGTTTGCTGACCCAGGAAACCCTATGATTTACATATCGATACTAGTTCACATGGACTTGGTGCAGCCTATACCAGGAAGAAGAAGATCGGTTAAGGAGTCATCGCCTATGCCAGCAGAGGCCTGTCAAACTGTGAAAGAAGGTACCCTACTCACAAAATTGAATTTCTTGCACTGAAGCAATTACAGACAAGTTTGCTGATTATTTGTATGGAGCTGACTTTACCGTCTTGACTGACAATAACCCAATAACCTACGTGTTAACATCTGCTAAACTTGATGCAACTGGACATCGATGGCTTGCTGCTTTGTCGAATATCAATTTCAACATATAGTACAGAGCCGGTAAAAGAAATCAGGATGTGGATGGATTATCAAGACGGCCGCATGTTTCTGTTGAAACAGATGACAGTACAACTGCTGAGGACGAGAGAGTAAAGCAATTCATTGCAAAGTTTACAGAGGGAAACAGTGCAACATTTCCAATGGATGCTCTAAAAGCTGTATGCGAGAAGCACCAAGTACACATCTCCTGACACCAAAAGGCTAAACCACTACCTACCTGCTGCGGTGGAGTGTTTGGCAGTGGATGCAAGTGCAATACCTGACAAGTTTGTTCAAGCCGACGTGCTGACTGGTACTAGCACTCTTCCTCTCCCAACAAGATTGGGCTGCAGAACAAAGGCGTGACCCTATAATAAGCAGAGTCATAGACCTTGTCCATGCAGGAAAACGCCTTTCCTATCGTCTTAGGCAAAAGCAGGAAAGGGAAGTCCAACTCATGTTAAGAGTACAGGATCAGTTGTCCATAATAGACAATGTCTTGTACCGGAAGCGTGTGAGCCAAGGCCAGACTCTTTTTCAACTAGTGCTTCTAAAGGAGTACAGAGAGGTGGCTCTTGAAAGTCTTCATGATGCAGTAGGTCACATGGGATTTGAAAGAACTGTTGACCTTGTGAGAACACGTTTCTGGCTGGAGGCTGAGAAATCTGCCCCACTGGTAAATATTAAAACCAGTCGACCGCTTGAGTTGGTGTCATGGACTATTTGTCTCTCGAACCTGACGGTCGAGGAACAAAGAATATTCTGGTGATAACAGATCACTTTACAAAGTTTGCTGTTGCAACTCCAGACCAGAAGAAAAAGACTGTTGCCAAGGCCCTGTGGGATAAATTCATTGTTCACTATGGCATACCAGAGCGGTTGCATAGTTACCAGGGCCGTAATTTTGAATCGGCAGTCATGAAAAACTATGAGAATGTTAGGCATGAAGAAAACAAGAACAACCCCCCTATCATCCCTGTGGTAATCCAGTAGGACAGTTTAACCGTACACTGCTAGGGATGCTTGGAACACTCCAAGAAGACGACAAACTAAAATGGCGTGATCATGTGCAGCCATTGGCTCACGCCTACAATTGCACAAAAAATGACATAACTGGGTATTCACCCTATCAGCTCATGTTTGGGAGACAGCCAAACCTTCCAATGATGTGGCTTTTGGACTTTTGGAATGTGAGCAGGCAGGCCAGTGTAACTCACAGTGAATATGTGAAGAAGCTCAGGGAAAGCCTACAGGAAAGTTACAAACTTGCTGTGGAACGAGAAAACTGCCCCACGCAATAAGTCAAGATACGATCTAAAAGTGAGAGAATCCACCTTGGAGGTTGGAGATCGTGTTCTTGTCAAGAATGTTGGAATACGAGGGAAACACAAACTAGCTGACAGATGGAGTCAGACGGTCTACAACGTTTTGAAAGAGATCAATGACTCTGCTGTATATGTTGTTGCTCCACTCATGTCAGATGGGCCTGAGAGGACACTGCATAGAGACTTACTGCTACCGTGTGGGTTTCTGTCACGCTCAGCGCCAATCGAACCCAGTCATGGAAGTCCAGAGAAAGAGACACCCAAAGGCAACACCTCCAAAGAGAACTTCATTTTCTGAAGTTGAAGGAGACTATCATTATCTGGGTGATGATGATATTGTGGATTATGACTTTCCAGTAGTTTACAAAGAAGTCAGTTACCCAGCTTTCACTACTGTCAGTGAAATCCCCAAAGCAACTGAGTCTGTGTCAGAACAAAGTGTGGACCCAGACGAGTCCGGTCTAAACCCTGCAGTAGAGGAGTTTCATTCTGCACCCGTGGAGCTGGATGAGGGCGATGGTTCACTTCAAGGCTCAAGTGGAAATGACCCTCCAATGAAAGAAATAGGTGTTATTGTTAGTGAGGAATATTCATCTGTTCATGATTTATGTGCTGATGTAGATCCAGCTACAGAAAGTGATGTTGAACCTCTGAAAGAAGTTATTGACGTAACTCAGGAGCAGTACCAAATAGGGCTGTCGGATGGAAAAGAGGAGAGTGATGGAGATGGACTAGAGGCAGAAGTTGCTGAAGATGAAAAACCTCCAGAAACAGTATAAAAGAGAGTAATTTATGTTTCTGGTGTGGGAAATGTTCTTATCGGCTGGAGTTAAAAAGCAGAGCTGCTTTTTAAAGCAGCTCTGCTTTAAAAAGCAGCTCTGCAGAAATCAGGCAGTCAACTTGGAACAGGACTGAACCTAGCAGGCTAACCTACAACACCTTGGGAAATCCCTTAACATTAGTGATGCATTCTCTTTTAAACAGTCTTGATCAGGTTTTTTTCACATGCCCTTGACTCAAACCCTTCCCCATGCTGCTGGTTCCCCTCCCTCAGCCTCCAGAACAGGAACAGACTGCAGCGCTCTGCATCAGCGTGCTCTACAGTCATTGGCCTGTCTGAACTCTGGCAGGTTTTCAGCCAACAGGCCTCAGACAGGCAGCCAACATCATCAACGACCCCTCTCACATTCTTCACCACGCATTTCAATGGCTGCCCTCTGGGCGACGCCTCCGCTGCATTTCCTGCAGGACTGAGAGGAGGAGGAGCGCCACCTTCGTCCCCAAAGCAGCTCTGCTTTTTAACTCCAGCCGATAAGAACATTTCCCACACCAGAAACATAAATTACTCTCTTTTATACTGCTGACACTTTACTTACTTTTACTCACTTACAATTCTTTACTCACCTTCCAGTCACTTTAATTTTAAAACTGTATATACTGTGTATTCTGTGTATTTATTGCCCTGTCCTTATCTTCAAAGTCATGCTGCTCTGTTGTATCTTAATTGCCCCTTGGACATAAATAAAGTCTTTCTGATTCTGATTTTGACTCTTTCTCTACAGGGATCAGCTGAAATGAAACATGCCTATTCAGTGTGATTTAATCAGACAGAATAACTCCCAACTAGGGCGAACAAACACCTAAGATATGGTCATCAGTGGAACAGCTGATTAAATGCCACATTTCCCACTGAGGTTTGGCATTTCTTTGTGCCACACAGGCAGACGCAGGTTATCAGGACAAAGCAGCACATCAGTGTCAGACTTTCACAGCCTGATTACAGAGACGCGTCTGACTGAATTATCTGTATGCTGTCACAGTGACACTGCGTTTGTAAGTAGGTGGAGTAAGCTCGCCTGTCAAACTGTCCAGTTATTATGAGATAACTTTAGCATCTTTCCCTGGATAAATTATTTTGAAAATAGTGATGACAGTTCATAGTTGAGTTTGTTTGTTAATTTGCATCTTAGTTCATAACACTCACTAAAACCTGCCGGCTGTCAAAGATATTTCTAGAAGCTCCAGTGTTTTTGACCAGCAGCTGAAATCAACGTTAAAACACAGCGTGTTGATGTTTCAGTCAGAGACAAACAAAAATGAAGATGGTGACTGTGGTCTATCAGAGCGGGAGAACATGCAGCAGCAGTAATAACAGAGCATTTCACCTCTATATATATATATATATATATATATATATATATATATATATACCTATATATATATATATATACCTCATATATATATATACCTCTCTCTCTATATATATATATAGAGAGAGAGAGGGAGAGAGAGGTATATATATATATATATACCTCTCTCTCTCTATATATATATATATGTATAGAGAGAGAGAGAGAGGTATATATATATATATATATATATATATATATATATAGAGGTATATAGCAGTGGGCTTCCCACTGACTCCCTCACCGGACCCTGGACACTTGCAATCCCTAAGGCAGAGGACATCAGAAATGACAGACAAATATAAACAATACAACTTTTAGTAAATGTACATTTATTAAATTTCATTCTTAAAAATTATCTTCTTGACAGCACACATACTTTGTAGTTGTCCCACTTCTTTTTGGCCTGCCTTTCCCTTGCAGGCCCATCTTCTCGAGAATAGTCCTGATCGCACACAAAAGAATAAGAGAAGAGAGAAAACCATAACAACTATGATAATCCCTGAATCCAAAAGTTTTCACAGCAGAACACAAGAGGAATACCGTCTGGACATCACAGGTTCTGTACAGAATGAGGGTTATTGAAACCGTACTCAGATAAATATGATGTGTAAATTGATTTATTCGCTTACCTCCATCCCACAGTCGCTGAATTTTATACCCCGGTGAAGATCGTTTTCTCCTCTAGTTTTCTCTTTGGTCCCTTTAAACATATCACTAAATGGTTGATTGGGAAAAATGTAAGCGGCAATGAAAAACCGGGGACCCACCATACAAGCAAATTCACAACCCTGACAACATAACCGCTATAAAAGTTTAACTTTTGTACCACCAGATTTTCATTTACTTACATTTAAAAGTGTACTCGTCTTTTTGTGCCGCCATCGTTACGTGAATGAAGTTCTGTGCAATGAATTCTGGGCCAGCGAGCTATTGAGCGGCTGGGCCACGCTGTGAATTATAGCAAGTTGTTCAGTCCTACAGTTCTGCCGACAGCTGTTTATTTTTTATTTGTTTTAAAGGCCTTATATACTAACACATTTTCTAATATCATGTTTACCTTTGAGTTGTTGATGCTTTATAAATGGACATCTGCAAAGATGAGATGATGGAGCAGGTTTCAGTCAAGGTTCAGTCTGCTGCTGCATCCTGGTCACAACATACGGTGTTATCAGCTCAGTATTGAACAAGAAATATTAATGCTTCAAATTATTTGTCCTAAAGGATGCAAGCTGTACAGAGTGCTGCACATGTGACTTTGTGAACATAACTCCTTAACAATAATTCGGACAGTTTGTTAACCTGAATATTTGTAACAAACTAAAAATATACAGAGTCAGTGCTAAAAAAATAATCAGAGTAAAAATTAAACATTTTAACTTAAGCTGACAAGCGGACGTAGTTGGTTTCAGTACATAAGTATCGGGCTTTGCTATTTAATCCGTAGCTATTGACTAATGAGGGGTTACTGAAGTGCCAGGTTTTTAAAGGTTGGCGTTAATGTCGTTCCACATGTGGAAAGCGACAGAAAACACGCTGCTGTTTGCACATATTTAATAATCAGCTCTGCACAGGAGCAGAAGCAGAGTCCAGCCTGTTGCTCTTACAGTATAATACTCATATAAAAGTACAGTAACCGTGGTTAGTCACTGAGCAGCCCGGTGCGTTTCTCTTGATTTCTTTAGTCAGGGTAAATTCATTCACCTGCACGGGTTAGCTAAACTTTACAAAACAAGTTTCCCCGACAGCCGAGTGCTCATCTTAGCTAGTATTAAACCCGATACTTTGATCCCCATGATAGAACAGAGAAAACCCGACTCAGAGTGGTCAAAACATTTATAATTCTTTATTCAATCATCCTCCGTAAGAGAGAGCCCTGCACAGCCCAAAGCCAGCTGCAGAATCTCTAACATTAGAAGCTAAAATAGCCGGTAATGTAAACGCTGGACCCCTCAGCATCTGCCATTCCCGAACAGACACGTGCAAGTTTGTCCGTGACCGCAGCCGCGTGTTTTCTCCAGTCATTGGTCAGCATTATAATGTCTGCAAATACATGCGGGTCAGAATCCCCGCCCCCCCCCAGCGCGCCCCCAGACGCCAAAACAGTGCCAGCAGAGTGAAACTGAAAAATGGATTGAATCCGAAAACTGGATTGAAACTGGAAAAAAAAATTTACAGTTTCAATTAATTGTTTTTCACTCTCATTTTTTTCCAGTTTCAATACAGGATTTTTCAGTACATTTATTTCAGTTACAATGAGTTTTTTTGGTTTCATTTGAAGGTGGCGTCGTTCTGATCCCATAGAATCCCCTCTTCCTCACAGCTCCATATTCAACACGCTTTGCCCAGGATATCCACTCTCTCTCCTCTGCCAGCCTGAGCTGTCCCTCTGATATACTCGTTTCTGATCCCTCCCAGTGAAAGGATGTTCAACTCTGCCACCTGTCTTCTTATCAGTGCCACTGTCCCCAAACCATACATCATAATCTTGACACTACCGTCTTGTAAACCTTCTTTTTCACTCTTGTCCTTTTGTCACAAATGATCAGAGATGTGCGGGATCCTTTACCAAAGGAGAAAACCGGACATGTCAGAAATTTCACTTAGGGCTGACCTCATGTGTTTGGGTCTGGCATGTCTGTGCTTAGCCCCCACTCAGATTAGTTCTCCCTTTGTTAATGTTGATGTATGCACGCTGAGTTCAGGTGCAGGAGTCAGTGAAGACCTCTCTTCACCCTTAAAAGACTTTTCTGTGTAGACACTTGATTAAATATGGTGGCCTTGCAGAAAAAGTAACCTGAGGCACACGTTTTATTTTGGTTTGTTTTTCTTACATTGAACTAAAACTGTCATGGCTTCCAAATCTCACCATCACAAGTTCTCCCTGGTAACGCATTTACAGTCTCACCGACCTATAAGAAATTTTGCCCGTCAGAGTTGGTTTTGTTGTCACACCACATAACTGGGAGAACACTTTAGTCAGATTGTATTACCAGTTGGGAGAGCTGGAGGTGTTTATAGCCTTGCTGTCAAACTGACCTGTGAATCTCAATAAGTGTGTTGGAGATCTCCAAAGCTGAACACTTGAGATGTCCCGTAGCAATTTGTTGGCAGAGAAAAAGCGACACAGCAGAAATGTGGACTGTAAGTCACAACCGGTCATCACCAGAGCGGCTTCAGGAGAGAAGAGGCTAACTAATGCAGTGGGATTGGCTGTCAACACCTGGGCATCAGACTCTGCCCTGAGGTAGAGGAACAGCATCACTGAGAGAAAAATGCACTTGCAGAAAATTCAAAGATTCAAAGAGCTGCAAAAGCAGGGAAACCCCAAACTCAGAGCTCCCCAGAAGTGATCGAGTCCCGTCTGCTGTTTAAACTTACATTCAGAAACAGATGGTTTCCCACATAATGCTCTGTACCCTTCCTCCTGCTCTACGCCTACACTACCAGTCAAACCAGGACACACCTTCTCATTTAATGGTTTTTCTTTATTTTTACTACTTTCTACATTGTAGATGCAAACTGAAGACATGAAATATATGAAGCAGGATATATGGAGTTATGTAGCAAAGAAACAAATCATGGAAGTCTGTGCTTTGCACTGGTCTATGCAGAAAAGGTGAACGGTGGTCTCTACATGCATGGTTTGCACTGTGAAGCATGGAGGAGGAGGTGTGATGGTGTGGGGGGGGGCTTTGCTGGTGAAACTGTTGGAGATTTATTCAAAACTGAAGGCACACTGGCCCAGCATGGCTACCACAGCATCCTGCAGGAACACCCCATCCCATCCGGTTTGTGTTTAGTTGGACAATCATTTATTGTTTAACAGCACAATGACCCCAAACACACCTCCAGGCTGTGTGAGGGCTGTTTGACCAAGAAGGAGAGTGATG
The DNA here is from genome assembly GCF_963576455.1 of Neolamprologus multifasciatus. Lineage (NCBI taxonomy): Eukaryota > Metazoa > Chordata > Actinopteri > Cichliformes > Cichlidae > Neolamprologus > Neolamprologus multifasciatus. Next base: position 27,460,706 of record NC_140457.1, on the reverse strand, counting down.
GATTGCTGATGGCCTTCACAGTCACCTGACCTAAACCCAATGGAGATGGTTTGGGATGAGATGGATCGCAGAGTGAAGGCAAAAGGGCCGACAAGTGCTCAGCATCTCTGGGAACTCCTTTAGGACTGTTGGAAACCATTTCAGAAGACGAGCTCATGGAGAGAATGCCAAGAGTGTGCAAAGCAATAATCAAAGCAAAGGGTGGATATTACGAAGAGTAACAGTTTAAAGTGTAGTGGACAGTGCAGTTGTAGTGTGTTAAGTGTTAGAGTGTGGAGTTGAAATGCATTTAAATTGACATGGAAATTTGAATCATAACTAAACGATCTGTACATGTTTGCCTATTTGAAGTAAGGACCCAATAAACAGCCCAGTAAGGTTTTTATGTTCAGCATTGTTAAATGATGATGATGTTATAACAGTGAAAGCGTCTGACAAAATCTCGATTCATATACGTGAATGACAGTGGCTGTGCTGTTATTTCAGCTGCCATAGGCTGGTTTTAAAAGATGAGCATCCTGGTCGTTCTGCACACTGGATCAGCTGTATGCAAAACAGGATCAGGCTGACCAAAAGTGAGAGTGCCATCAGAAGAAAAATGCATCATGAAGTGTTCATTGAGAAAGCATGGTCATTAGAAATACAGAATTTCTTTAATTAAAACCAAGACTCCAATCAGCCAAAGAAGCTGCCTCACGGTGCTCTCAGAGGTCAAGGAGTGTCTCACAGCAAGTTCTCACAAGTGAAAATAATGTTTGTCAGTCAGGATGAGAATATTAAAATGTTATATACAAATACAATACAAAGTTACGATCAAGATAAAGTATCCCTGCAGACAAGGATTCATACTGCAGCAGACTGAATGAGACTGACTTTCCTCCAACCCTTTTATTTATGTAGACAAACAGTTTAGAGATTACGCAAAGTATGAAGCGGATATTGTCATTTGTAATGAAATTTATATTTACTGTGTTGAATCCCACTGTGCACACCTTTATCAACAGTGAGTAGTGTTGCCCTCATTTCTAAAATCTGTTGTAAATGCATATATTAACATGCATTAGGTACTCACATCCTGCCTGTTAAGATACGAAAGGTTTAAATAAAATGTTCCTGGCAGCATTTGGCAGCTTAAAGTGGATTAACAGTACAACGTGGAAAAATAAAAATAGCTGTGCGTGCTCAGAGTTTAATCCCTGAGTAAACAAAGGTTAAAAGAAGTGAGAGCACACAGCTGACATGTGACAGCGGCTCTTTGTTTGTTTTTTATCTCCTTTTCATTTTCTTCTGGAAAATCTCTTCCTTTTCTGTGGCTCGTTTCCTTTGCAGGATCTCAGTCTGCAGCAGAATCTCATTAAAGCGAGCCTTTGGGGTAAACTGTGTAAACACGGCCGCGTCTCTCCACACTCGTGTACAGTTTAATTTGTTCCGATTGTTTCCATGCTGGATGAGCCCGGGGTGGATTTGCTTGCACTGCTGTTCCTGCAGCAGGACTGTGATATCACTTTTTACAGTTGCTGCCTCAAGAAGGCATCTGTGCAGATCAATGGGAAAGAAAGTGAGGCAAGGTTGTACGTTCAGTTCCCTGGACAGCTGCAGAAGTCAAAGGAAATTTCCTGGAGAGTTTGCCCTGCAGTGCTCATTTTCTTCCTTCTAGCTGTTCCTTCATCTCTCTAACTGTTCCTTCATCTCTCTAACTATTCCTTCATCTCTCTCTAACTATTCCTTCATCTCTCTAACTATTCCTTCATCTCTCTCTAACTATTCCTTCATCTCTCTAACTATTCTTTCATCACTCTTAGTGTTCCTTTATATCTCTCTAGCTGTTCCCTCATCTCTCTAACTATTCCTTCATCTCTCTCTAACTGTTCCTTTATCTCTCTTTCTGTTCCTTCATCTCTCTAATATTCATTTATCTCTCTAACTGTTCCTTCATCTCTCTAACTGTTCCTTTATCTCTCTCTAACTGTTCCTTTATCTCTCTCTAACTGTTCCTTCATCTCTTTAACTGTTCCTTTATCTCTCTAACTGTTCCTTCATCTCTCTAACTGTTCCTTTATCTCTCTAATTGTTCCTTTATCTCTCTCTAACTGTTCCTTTATCTCTCTAATTGTTCCTTTATCTCTCTCTAACTGTTCCTTCATCTCTTTAACTGTTCCTTTATCTCTCTAACTGTTCCTTTATCTCTCTCTAACTGTTCCTTTATCTCTCTAACTGTTCCTTCATCTCTCTAACTGTTCCTTTATCTCTCTAACTGTTCCTTCATCTCTCTAACTGTTCCTTCATCTCTCTAACTATTCTTTCATCACTCTTAGTGTTCCTTTATCTCTCTAATTGTTCCTTTATCTCTCTCTAACTGTTCCTTTATCTCTCTAATTGTTCCTTTATCTCTCTCTAACTGTTCCTTCATCTCTTTAACTGTTCCTTTATCTCTCTAACTGTTCCTTTATCTCTCTCTAACTGTTCCTTTATCTCTCTAATTGTTCCTTTATATCTCTCTAGCTGTTCCTTCATCTCTCTCTAACTATTCCTTCATCTCTCTAACTGTTCCTTCATCTCTCTAACTATTCTTTCATCACTCTTAGTGTTCCTTTATATCTCTCTAGCTGTTCCTTCATCTCTCTAACTGTTCCCTCATCTCTCTAACTATTCCTTCATCTCTCTCTAACTGTTCCTTTATCTCTCTTTCTGTTCCTTCATCTCTCTAATATTCATTTATCTCTCTAACTGTTCCTTCATCTCTCTAACTGTTCCTTTATCTCTCTCTAACTGTTCCTTTATCTCTCTAACTGTTCCTTCATCTCTCTAACTGTTCCTTTATCTCTCTAACTGTTCCTTCATCTCTCTAACTGTTCCTTCATCTCTCTAACTGTTCCTTCATCTCTCTAACTGTTCCTTTATCTCTCTAATTGTTCCTTTATCTCTCTCTAACTGTTCCCTTATCTCTCTAATTGGTCCTTCATCTCTCTAATATTCATTTATCTCTCTAACTGTTCCTTCATCTCTCTAACTGTTCCTTTATCTCTCTCTAACTGTTCCTTTATCTCTCTCTAACTGTTCCTTCATCTCTTTAACTGTTCCTTTATCTCTCTAACTGTTCCTTCATCTCTCTAACTGTTCCTTTATCTCTCTAACTGTTCCTCTATCTATCTCTAACTGTTCCTTTATCTCTCTAACTGTTCCTTTATCTCTCTCTAACTGTTCCTTCATCTCTTTAACTGTTCCTTTATCCTCCGTGTTGGTCAGGTGATTCTTCCAAAACAGGGATAAGTGTCTCAGTGTACAGTATTTCTCCTGTATCCCAACTTTTAGCATTCTCTGCGTCTATAAAACCACTTACAAAGCAATTTCAGTAACATTAAACAGGTAAAAGTAAAATAACAATAAATGCCTGAAATGTGAAAGAGAAGTAATACAGGAAAATTTAAATATTTGTGTGTGTACATTTCTTAAGAAGTCCAAGTTTCACAGTGAAAACAAAAACAAAAGGACTTAAACAATAAATTTAAAAACAATATATCTGAAATCTTTTCACTCTCACATTTAACAAATGCATATGTATAGCTACAAGCATATGCACATTTATGCACAGGTCACTATTGCAATGCCATGAATTAAAATTCTTTTTATATAGCATATATTTTATATATAAGCAGAGTTTCAGTTAACATTCTTTGTAATTGTGTTGGCTATGTAATAGTGTAACTTTCTAAACTTATATTTCAACTCGTTTAATGTAATGTTGACCATGTGAAAGGTTACTTTTAAAGGTTTTTGAATGTATTTATTTTCATTTTCCTGGATAGCATGAAGCAACATGCTTGTTGCTTGGGGAATTTTTTTGCATTCACAAAGTGTTTGCTCAGCTGTTGCTCTAACTCACATGTCGTATGACCAACTTGATAAAAAAGTCAGGTGTCATGTTACTGGGTGGCAGCGTTAGAGTTTTAATCATTAGTTAGTTTGTAAGCCCTTTACCTGACCTCTGACCCCGACTCGTGTTTTTGTGATCTGTCAGGTTTCTACATGTACATAGAGACATCAAGGCCAAGGCTGGAGGACGACACAGCCAGACTGTTGTCCCCGACATTCAACTCCAAAAGCTCCTCTGTCAGCAACAACCCCACCTACTGCTTTGCGTTTTATTATCACATGTATGGGAAACATATAGGTGAGAGAGAAGCAGAACTCCACGTGTCACAAGTACACCACGTGATGAATAAAAATAACGCTGAACAGCGCTGCTTCATGTCTTGTAGGAGCTCTGAACGTTTTCCTGCGTCAGAAAGGTCAAGCGGTCACAGATACCCTGGTCTGGAGCCTCACCGGTAACCAAGGAGACCGCTGGTGTCAAGCCAAGGTCAAGATCCACCCAACTACAGCCTTTCAGGTACAGACCACACCAATCCCCACAGACTCTTTACTGCACACCACCCAACATAACAACTAGCAGCTGTAGAGCAGAGAGCCCTTCTGTAGAGACCACGCCACAGCAGCACTGCTCCAGAAAGCATGCTCTGCAGAGCTTAAGAAGAAGAACACTGATCAGTTACATCAGTCAACACCTATACTTCAAGTATGTATGTGACTGGAGACAAAGTTCCTAACACGATTCATCACTGCAATGGGTAAAAAAGGAGGAGAGCAACTTGGGGGTTAGTATCTTGCCCAAAGTTGCCGAATGAATGTGTGTGCATGTTAGTTAGAAGAAAGTGCCTGGGTGAATGTGGCATGTTGTGTAGAGCGCTTTGAGTACTCTGGGAGAGTAGAAAAGCGCTATATAAGGATCAGTCCATTTACCAAGATGCTAGCAGGCAGGGCATACTTGGATCGACATAACCAAGTGGCCGACGTAGTATCTGTGCCGAGTATGGCCTGGAAGTCCTGAGGGATCGTGGGAAACTTTTATAGAGCTGTCTATATGTCGGCCAGCTAGATGTTTTATTATAGTGTTGGGACTATGAACCACGTGAGGAATATAAAGAAGCAATTTATTACAATTACATATTGTGTTAAGGCAAAATAAGCCACCGTGAATAGATCCAAAATAGAAGTAATGAGCGGGGAAATAAACAGATCCAGGGCTGATCCAGTCTGAACTCTTGATCCCATCCACTTTGGATCTGTACCACCATGGAAGTGCCCGGATGGGGTTTGCCTATCCTGTGGAGCCTGTTATACTTGATAGCAGGCAGAGTCACTGCTGTCAGACAGGTGTAGGTGATCTTGAACAGAAAGTATGGGGGAGTTCTGTACTTTTAAAATGTTTAATGGCTGAATCTGTGAAAACACGTCATGTTCAGAGCACAGTCAGACTGTCTGCAGCTGCTTTTATGAAATCGCTTTAAATACATGAAAATCGTCAGGAGACTATTTCACTCTGAGCTGACACAACTGCTTTCTCTGTCCTTATATATTGACGAGTTCTGAGCTTTGATGCCAACTTAATTAACAAGGAAATGAAAGCATCAGTCAGCTGGTTCATGTGCAGCAGGAGGGAAAGAGTCTGAGAGGAAGCCTGTCAGCAAGCCTGCTAACTAACTCTGAGAGGAAACCTGGAGATTTCCTCATCTGAGGGTTAAGAAACTCAACCTGCGTCCTGGCAGCCACAGATATAACAGATACCGTGGATATCCACTGCACTATATACAACTAGTCTTCTAGAAACCAGTTACTTCCTCTCAAACATCCTCTGAGCTTCCTGTCACTGTGTCTCTGCAGATGGTGATCGAGGGCGTGCGAGGCTCTGGTATTGAGGGAGATATTGCCATCGATGATGTCGCTATTGAGGAGGGAGAATGTAAAGACCCCCCTCCCAACAGTGAGTATGCCCTCGATGAAAAGCTTTTATTTGATTCATGGCTCCTTCAAGCACACAAAGATGCTCAGAGCCTTCGAACAATCCTTTTTAAACTTACGTTTATTTCATTGACCCAAAATGAAAAGTGTGGACACAGACATCTACGGCAGGTATCGTCCAAATGAAGCTACAGCTTGGTGAAATCGCTGTGATTGTTGTTGTTTTGTAATCGATCACTTATGCTCTAAGCCTGTGTTTGCAGTAGTCATTCATACTCGCTCTCTTTCTGTTTTCCACACAGATCTAAGGTCGCTCGCCCCACCCTCATCGCCACATATATGGCAGCACTGCATCACTCTGATTCTGGCTCTGATTGGCCAGCAGAGGTGACCCCTCCTCTCTGTCGGACATTGCGACCTTTGACTCTTTGCCCACCTATTCCTGCTCCATCATTCCCAACATGTAACCCCGCTCCATCCCTCTGCTACCAAAGATACAGTCAGAGACGAGATAGCTAAAGCAGGAGGCCGTACGACAGTTTGGTGACATGAGAGTTGAGTTTGAAGGTGCCAGATTTATTTTAATGGGCTCGTCTTCTCTCTCGAGTCACAGTGATCTGTTTCTGACAGAGCAGCTTCAGTCCAACACGTGTTTGCAGTAGCTGAGCTCAGAGACTGGAAGCAGGAAGCTGCTGCGCAACAAGCTCTGACGTTGAAGAACCTTCAAGCCACAGCAGGATGGTCTGATTAGTCTCCATATTTCTCTACGTGTTCCAGGAAAAGCATTCATTTTGTAAATAAGACAGATTTATTTATAATTAATAAGATCTGCTGTTTATCTCTCTGTTGGCTGCTGGACTTTGTTTGGTTTGACATCGATGAGATAAACAGTTGATGTTTCTGTCTTCCGTGCACACGCAGTAGGGAGGTGACAGTTACCTGTTTGGCATTTTAACCCCCAAAGACGTTCCTCAGGTGTAGCTTTTTTCAAGTTACAGCTTTCTTTGAATATGTTTTTGTGATGCAGTACTACCTGTGGCTGCTGATGACAAAAAGGACTTAAACGTCTTTTATCAGATCATTGCAGAACCAGAAGTCTGAATCTTCTTCTTCTCTCCTTCATCAATCCTTATTTTTGGCACTTGTGTAAACTGTGCCATTGGGACCTGTGCTGGTGTCATTAATGGGTATCACTCTGCATGAATAAAGGAACATGTCATGTTTATAGGCAGATCACACTTTGAATTATGTCCCCATCCTGCCAGAAGGCCTGGTTATTAGTGCAAATCCAACATTACAAACACAAGTCGTTTTCCAGCATAAATTTCAGACACGTGAAGCCAGAAGGTCTGAGAGGCACTGCTGGGAGATGTTGGCATTTAGCAGCAAGCATGTGTGCAGAAGAAGAAAGCAAACTATTCGTGTGGCGTCGTCACAGCAAATCCTGATATCTGATTTGGCACTTCCTTCCCTGTCTTTCCTCCTGGTCCTGAGTCAGGCATCTTTCACATGTCTGATGTTAACCATCACATGGAGTAACCAACAAATGATGCACGCTCTAAAAGTCTTTGGGTAGTCCAGGATCAGAATCATCCTAATGTGGATTAGGCTGAAGAATCCGTGGATGCCTGTTTTTAAAGTTTGCTGTCTTAAAGATACTTCATCAAATTCCTGCGTGAACGTTTCCAAAATGATGAAGCTGTCAGCAGTAAAGCCGTTGACATGAGTTTATGTTTTGTGTTAAAAAGATGTCAAAGTTCAGTGAGGCCCGGCCTGCAAACATCAGTTTGTACCATAAGATGGCGCTGTGGACCATCTGGGTGAGTCGTTAGGAGCACATTATTGATGGTGGCAGTCTGAGAAAAGGACAAACATCTGGAATAAATGGTGAGGTAGCTAAAGAGGAATAAGAAACAAAGCACACATCTGGACACACTGCAGGACACCCACTGAACTGCTGCCCACAGTTATTCTTTCATTACAAAATGAGCCTTTAAAGTAGAAATAACTGATGTGCAGTCAGCCACTCCATGTGTGACAGAACAGTTAGTCTTTACTGCACGGCTGCTCTGCTTTTACACTGAGAGCTAAACACAGGTAACCTACAGCTTAGTACTGCCCCTGAAGGCATCCTGCCCTGAAGGTTTCACGTGGACATGCAGAGTTTCCCATCAGCAGCTTCTGTCTCTGTTTCCAGTCTGACGTCCAGTTTTCTACAGCGAAGCTCGTTAAACTTTCAGGCAAAGTCAGTGTTAGAGGAGAGGACATGCACAGCTTGAATGTCAGCCTCCCCCCTGTCCCACCCTCCCCTCTCATCATCCACGTCCCCATAAGTCCACTCTCCCCCTCAGCACATCAGCAGTACTGTACTGTGAGATGGACCGACAGTCATCTCTCGCTTATCTTTTTATGCTTTTGGTGGGCGGGTGGACCAAGCAAATGGCATTTAAAAATAAAAAACGTACTTTCAGAGCCTACTTTGACATCTGTCTGTCTGTGGCGGACCAAGCAGGAGAGGTCAGCATCTGCCATCAAGTGCCTTCAGATTCACAGAGGGAACGTTCGCTGGGCCACGGACCGCCAGCCTTCGTCACAGAAACGAAGAGTCAAACATCTTTCTGTCTTAATGACTGGAGTGAACATGAAGCGTCCTCCGGTTTGATTATGCAGAGAAACACTTTCTTTTTCTTTTGGTGGAGATGTTGGATTTTGTCGAAGCCTAAGCCATGCTGAACGGCATTTTAAAAAGGCACCACTAAAGAAGCCATGGACGAGGAAACTGACTGTGGACACAGGACGTCTGATTTATTTAACCACAGAAATAAAAGACCAACACGTGACCATCATCTGACCATACGATGATACCTGACAGTTTTCATCCCTGTTTCAGTGGGATTCAAGCGTTGGCGTCTCAGAACCATTTTAGTTTTCCAAAATAAGAGTTTCTGGTAGGAGCCGAAGACTTTAATGCTACCTGAGACCATCAGCTACCTTAAGCTACAAAATTAGATTTCCAACAAATAAAAGAAGAAAAGTCAAATCAAATCCTCTGTTGTTCCTACGATAGTATAAAAATGGTGTTGGGGAGTTTTTATTTTGTTTTTAACATGTGTGGGGGTTTTAACTGAACTTTTCTTTGGGTTTTGAGATTTCTATTAAATCTATAAAAAGTATTAAAGAAGATTTTAAACTATAAAGCATTTTTGTATCCTAAAGAAACATCGTGGGTGAAGAGGTCATGCTCATGTTTCGAAGCATCTATTAGAAAAGCACAAAAGATTCATAATTATTAACCCTCTCAGGCTCAAATTAAGTTTGTTGTTGCTAATGCACAACCAGGTCCTGCAGTCGTACTTCTGAGTAAAGAAACATAAAATATGTATCTTGGTGATCAGGTGGTTCGTTTTTAACGTCTGCCTGGAGAGGGTTAAACAGAGTCAACACACGTGCACACCTATGATTCCTGATTCGTCGTCTCTGCTCATATATGTATGTCCATGTATGGAAGCCCATTTCTGCCAAGAAAAATGGCTCCACAGCTAGCATGATGAACACTGAAATAATCCATCATTTACCATTGGTTTATTTTTGTCTTTGTTTTATTTTGATTTCGTTACCATCCCCTCGTTCTGCTGCAGAAAAGAAAAATACTGGATCACAAATGAGCATGATTAAAAATAAATGGATGGATAACAAAGACAGCTGGGATGGGCTGCAGCGCCCCCGGGAGGGTAAAGCATGGACTGCCTCTCTGCATGGGTGTTATCTCTCTATTGTAGGCGGCAGTTTAGGTTTAATGGATCATAGGTCATAATTCATCTCTTTAGGTCCTGACTGAATTTCTGTGGGTCTGTAGGTACAACTTTTATTTTTTCCCCTTTCTTACGTATTTGTAAAATCTGGCTTAATTCCATCATTTGGAGTTTAAATTATACATTTTGGTTTTTACACAATGATTAAAATGTCTTTTTTTTTTGTTTTAAGAACTTTCTTTCACAACTTTGACTCTTTTTTGCACGAATGGGCTTCTGTACACCAGCTGGAACTCATCCTACTTCCATTCTGATCACATGGTTTCATAAAATCATCTCGACCTGAAAATTTATTTTAATCAAAGCGATGAAACCATGCTTTGAATGTATGTGACAGAAGTTCTCTGAATGGATCCGAATATGTAAATCTGTGGGAATGTTTCGATCAAATGGAAGTGCACCAACAGTGACAACCTTATAAAAATAGTTTATTATTATTATTCATTCTGATTCACTGTCTTTAAAAAAATCCTCAGCAAAAAGTTTTCAGCTGATAGAAATGAGACGTATTTCCATCCCAGAGGATTAGCAGAGGATTCGTGGGACGAATGATTTCTTCTTGCTTTTTCTCCTCTGGTGACTTTTTCCTCCTGTGTTTTTCTGCTGCAGCTGATGATCAGATTATTATTTCAGCTCCTCTGGGTATTAGTTTTCCTCGGCTACATTATTATCACATTAGCTGGAAATGGGTGGTTGCTTCTGAAGAACACCAGTAGGTTTATGTATGTTTTTCACATATATTGAACAGTTTTCATGACTCTACAACCTTTTTACAGAAACATGCCTCATTTAATCAAAAATAGGTCATTTATACAAATATATATTATTATGTTACACTTCAGCATACGCTCAACAAATGAAAGGAAAAATTCACACTTGTCATAAAAATAAATGAATAAAAAACTGTAGTTTCTGAGTTTTGACGTACATGTCAGATCTTTTCAGTCACTGTCACAGTTTTACAGCAACACTTCAGTAAACAGACACGTGACTTAGTCTGCACAGGAATCACATTCATTGAAATGTAATTGAGAGAAAGTAATAATAATAATAATAATGGATTGCATTCATATAGAGCTTTTCGGGGCCTTCAAAGCGCTTTACAATGCTACTATTCATTCACTCTTACATTCACACACTGGTGGAGGCAGCTACAGTTGTAGCCACAGCTGCCCTGGGGTAGACTGACAGAAGCTGCCATATCGCGCCATCGGCCCCTCTGGCCAACACCAGTAGGCAGTAGGCGATGTGTCTCGCCCAAGGACACAACGACCAAGACTGTCCGAGCTGGGGCTCGAACCGGCAACCTTCCGATTACAAGACGAACACCCAACTCTTGAGCCACGATCGCCCTATAAAGAAAAGTAAAGAACCAGTCAGCAGCCAATGAAGGGAAAACTATCCCAACACCACATTTACTGCATTTATGTTCTTGAAGTTTATGATTTTTTTTGCACATTATGTGAAGCCTCTATATTTTCCTTGGATGACATTTTCTCTTTATGTTATGTTTGGATAATATTATCAGTATTCTCCTGAACTGTAGATCAGCCATCCTGTTTTCCTTGTTTGACCAGATTTTTATGCTGGCAGCCACAGAAGTGTACCAAAGCGATCATTTGGCCATGCCCTGACTGATTTGTTTGCTGTTTGCATTGTTAGCTCATGTTTCAGAATGAAAAGGCCACTCTGGAAATGAAGACTTAATTTAAAGAAATAACAAAAGAACAGCCCAGATCTCTGCATGAAACCAGTTTGAGGCTCAATTATATCACAGCCACTGGAAACAGAAGCGTTGTCCATAAAAATAAAATACAAATACCTGTAATTTATCAATGAAGGCAGTAGCTTTGTTTTAATCCCCAGATGAAAGCTTAAGGTTATAACTTTCATAATTTAACTGCGGTCAGCTAAAGAGAAACAGTGGAGTCACTTATTCACGGCTCACACAGCTCTGTATGTGACTCACATAAAGGACTCGACTTTGCAGGTTTTCTCCCCTCTGCTCCTTCAGACTTGTTGTTGGTCCAAGTTCAGCTCGATCCACAGTAACCCATATTCCTGCATTCAGTTCCATTTATTTCTCTTTATTTATTCAGCAGATGTGTGGGTGAACATATTATTTCTGATCCATTTCCACTCTTTAGTTCAATTCTATTCAATTCAATTTTATTGAAACAGCACCAAATCACAACAACAGTCGGCTCGATGCTCTCCGATGCATCCATCGGAGTATGAATGTGTGTGAATGTTATCTAGAAAGCACTTAGAAAGATGTGCTTGTGCGAATGGGTCTGAATGGGTGAATGCACAAGTTGTGTAAAGCGCTTTGAGTGCTCAGATGAGTAGAAAAGCGCTATATAAGAACCAGTCCATTTACCATTTACCATAAAGTAAATCAATAACGTTTACATTTTAACTGCCCATAGTGTCAATTAATATTACATGAAACATTTTAAAGACCTTATGGTAGAATGGTCAGGGTAATAGTGATGAATATGATAGTTAAAGCAATAGAAAGTATTATTGTTGGTTATCTTTCTGAGGAATAACATAAAATAGACTAAAAAACAGCAAAAATAAACATAAAAACACTGGAACTTAAAAGCTAAACTAAAACCTTTTTATTACTTTACAGATTTTATTTCTGCAGGAATTGGTCACATGTTGTAAACTCAGGCAGCAGGTAGGCAGGTAAACTCAGGCTCTGATACCGTACGACACTTGTTCTCTCTCCAGCCCAGACCTTACATTTCGAATAATCTCTGCTGGACAAAGCGTCTCCTGTCGACTCTGCAGGGGGAAAGCATGTCCTCGTTAACTTCCTCAGAGGTGCTTTTGCTTGTGTTGTATATGTTTGGATTTGTGGAAGAGGAGTGGGCAATAAAGTTTTAAAAGCTACCATCAAGTCTCTGTGGACATGCGAAGAAAATATTTTTATAACTGTCATTATTTTCTGCAGTACATTCTCACCTAAGTGATGCTACATGCATACTGGTTATTAATATTATTATTATACAAATAAATACACTCCAAATGTAACAGTGTTGTGTGTGTGTTCATTACTCACATTCACCCAAAGTTCAAGCGTTTGAGCAGCTGCAGAGCAGGAACACAACACACCTCACATTAAACTCAGACTAAGGCCAGTCTGAGTGCACAGCTACCCTCTTAAGCCTAATCACTGACTCAACGTCAGCATCTCCCAGTTTAGATATGGTCTACATAAGATATAGTATCTATTTTTATCTAAATACAACAACATGACGGCCAGTAGGAACTGTTTTTGTTTGCTTTAGCCATTGTTCACACATTGAATGAAATGTACACATTGTTCACTGCACACTGTGTTAGCAATCAAACGACACTCTAGTTTCCTCTGTTGTCAAAAACGTGATGAAACTGTGCAACTTTCACGTCTTCAGCGAATCGTTTGATCAGGGAGTGTTTCAAGCCTTTTTTCCCGTCTGAAGCCACCAGAGTAAAACTGAACGTGACCACAGACACCTTAAAAAACATAATAGCTATAAATGAGTCGATGCCTGTGTGGTTTCTGCTGACTGCTGGCACTGTTTGATTTCAGTCTGGAAAATGGAAAAATGAAGGTAATTTCCATCATTTGAATAGAAAGATTGACAGGATAAAATGAAGCTTGCAGCAGGCAAGAGGGAGAAGCTTTCACCTCGTGGATGGAAATGACAGATTTCAGTCAGACCTGAAATGTTTTTACTGAAACAAGTGACGTCCCCGCAGGATAAAACACAGCACTCAATTCAACATATAATTGTTTCAGACACATTTTCCAAAATTAATCCTGATGTAAATTTGTTGATGTGTGGATATCTGATCCAGAAATTGTTTTGGGGAGATAAAGTCTTCTGTTTTGGTTCAGTAGTTTCAGCTGTTGATCTGCTGCTGGGATAACTTGTGTCTTTCCATTAGCTGGAAACTGGAAACTGTCATCGATAATTATTTTTAGGAGTCCACTCGGACGTGGACCGTGAGCCATGACACTGGAACGAATGTTTAATTTTGTTGTAAATACGGGGGCAAAAGGGAGGAGACTGCATTTAGGGTCAGGCGTGGGTACTTAAGAGGTTAATAGAAGGGCTGTGCCCTTTGCCCCACTGTGGTTTTGTGTCTAAGCACTCCATGTAACTAGTTTTACGTGCGTTTTACAACTACATGAATGTACTATTGCTGTGTGATTTATTACTGTTACTGAAGGTTACTCTCCACACCAACACCAGCTAGATGTTTAAATCTTAATATAAATGAGTAACAGCAGGTGGACATTAGGTAAGGCTGCACTTTTTGCAGTGATCTCGTATAGAAAACTATTCGGCGCGTATATAAAACAGGTCCGCGGCTCCGAACCGTAGTAAAGGGACCTCTGGCTAATACGTCGGGTTCGTGTCGGGCTCGTAGCTGAAAACTAGCTTTACTTTGTTGTCTGGGTCAACTTTGCTAGCAGAGACAGAGAGAGGCGTTGAAAGGCTTTTCCTTTTTCTCCCTCCCTCACTCACAGACACATCACAGGTACAGCAGTCCATTCTCCCTGCAGCACGGACTACACTGCCCATCAGGCTACATGCTTTAGGGCGATGCCTGTAACACTCTGCTATTGCCTTCATATTAAATCATTTTAAAAATATTTCTTCACGTCATTATGAGACGGGAGATTGAGACACGGGAATTAGGGCCTCTTAATGTGTGTTTTGTTTGGGTTTCCACCAGCGTGGAATTACCAAAAATTGAGGGTATAGCCAAACATATTGTGGCTCAGACAAGGAGGAGACAGAGGTGTCGTTTGGTCCTGCTTCCCCGAGTTTCCAGAGAGCACAGCCGTTTATTTTCCAACAGAAACACACCGCCGCTAACCAAACTGCTCGGCATAGCTTAGCACAACAACAAAAAGGCCTCTCTCACCCAGGAAACACGCAGAGAGAGAGCGTCACCCTGTAACCATGGCAACCGTAACGCTGCCGCCTGGAACAACAGAACGTAGCTGTCAAACAAAACCCAAACAGTCCTGACCCGCCACAATGTGAAACAGGGAAGTACCCCCGTGTAATCCATTTATTTCAACAAAGTAACTGTATTCTAAATACCACCTTTTTAAACGGTAACTGTAACGGAATACAGTTACTCATATTTTGTATTTTAAATACGTAACGGCGCTACATGTATTCTGTTACTCCCCAACACTGGTGGTGGACACATGGGTCTGGGAACAATCGCCTCCAAATTCTTTGATTTGTTGTGAACAGTGAGTTCAAACAACAGCACACTGACACAGAGTCATGGTGGGAGGGTGGAGGGAGCTTTGGCGCCGTCATGTTCAGATCAAACAGCTTTTAGAGCAGCACAGGTTAGCAGTCACCTGAACACAAAGCTGCTCTCTGTCAGTTAACCTGAGTGAACCTGATGCCTCATAAGTCAGTGGAGCTTTGACTGTGTGGAGATCAACACACGACCGTTTTCACTTTAACTGGAAGAACAGTAAGCAGTCCCAGACTTTTCTCCCTGTTGGTGTATGACGTCTGTGATGGCAGCACGCAACAACACACTTGGGTAATATTAATTTTACCTTTTTGTTTTATTTTTACATTGTGCTTTAAAGCTTCTGTGATCATGCCTGTTTACCTGTAATGCATGACAGCACTAAGCTATAGTCCAAATGGTGGCATAGACTCCGTTTTGCATTGTTTGTTATTTGATATGGTATATGCTATATTAATTTCTGTTCTTTTTGAGTTAGCTGACCTCCGCTCCGGTCCTTCCTGGTCTGGCTGAAGGAGGAGGCTGAGGGTGGAGCTGGTTTAAATGCAGAAGCCAATGAAGTGGACTGAACCATCTATTGTGATCATGTAGGGGGGATGGGGCTCTTCTTGAATGATGGTTAGCTGTTATCTCTCTAGTTTTCACCTTTGGTGTATATAATGGTTTATTCATTTGCTATATAACTGGAGCGGTTTCTCATTTGGGCAGGCAGAGTTATGTTTTGTTCTTGGTTCTTAAAATAGCTTGTTTTTGGCATTTTGAACTTTTGTAATCATTTTGTCCTTTTTGGGGTATAATAAAAGATTACATCTGTGCCTGTGTGTTCCTGCTTGGTCCATGAAAACGTCCTAAACCAAAGAATGATAGAATGAATGATGATGATTAACTCTGAATAAACAGTCAGTTCTGCTAAGACAGTTTGTTGAGATGACATCAGTTTAAATACAAAGTGAAAAAACTAAGCACTTAAGCAGAGACAGACAAAGACTACAAAGAGATGTAAAATCACTACACAAAGACAGAGAGAAACAAAATTAAGCTTCAGCCATAAACTTCAACCGTCCCCCCTCCCTAAACTGGTCCCAGCAGATGGCCCCTCCCCTCCCTTAGCCTCCCTTCTGTCTGAGTTTTTTCTTCCCACTGTCACCAAGTGCTTGCTCACAGGGTGTTGTTTGATTTTTGGGGAGTTCTCTGTATTATTGTAGGTAGGGCTGGGTATCGTCACAGATTTCTAGAATCGATTAGATTTTGATTCAATCCGATTCGAATAAGTTAAATTTTGCCTCAGACAGTCAGAAATATTATAATTCAGATCATGCATCAGCACATTTCCATGTTTTTATTTCTATAAAAAGAAAGCTGACACTTGCGAGACTTTATCAGAGGTGTGAGCATCACAGCAGATGCCTTTGTGTCAAAGTAACTGAGGATAAAACACAGAAAAACATTAAGGTGACTTTCCTGGTCTGGGATTTTATAGCAGATGACCTTAAAAATATTCTGCAGTAGATCAAAAACGAAAGAAAACCATAAATCAACATCTGAACATGACCTGATGCTGCTGAAGTGAAGCAGAGCAAAGTTACAGCGGTTTTATTACAGACACAGCTGAGCGTTTTGCATTTTGCATAATTTTAAAAGTTTAAATTTGTTCAGTATTGAACAGCAGAAATGAGGCTTTCTTGTCAGAAGTAAGTAAATGAAAAAAACAGCGGCTGTCAGCGCTGTAAACAACGGTAGTCTTGTGCGTAATAAGCAACCGTCGATGGTTTAATTGGAATGTTTCCGTTTTTCCCCCTCTTGTTTTTATGCTGCTCACCCTCGTCCTTGGTTTCTTTCTTTATTTCTTTCACTGCTTCGATCACCTGCTTCCACACTCATCCACAAACAACATCCTTTATTTCGACACATAGGCACAGCACGATCACGCACAATCATGCGCTCAACGGCAGCACATTTACATCAGTCAGACAGCGCACACAGACCTACAGGATACACACACTTAAGCCAAGCCTACTCATATTAGTAAATATGCACACACATAGTCAGACTCAGGGAGCATCTCGCCACACATTTCTCTCTCTCTTCTCTTTATTTATGAACAAGCGATGTATTCTCTCCACCTGTCTCATCGACACACAGAGAGTACACCCCTAGTTATACACAGACATCTATGGAGGCACTGAGGTTTGTTACATGGAATATAAATGGAGCTCCAGAGAAAAGAGGTTAAAAATATTTAACCAACTCAAAAAACTACAGGTAGATGTTGTCCTTTTACAAGAGACCCACAGACCTCTTAGAGGTTCGAATGAACTTAAAACACCTGAGTTTCCTAATGCGTTCTCAGCTTGTTATAATTCTAGACAAAGGGGAGTAGCAATTTTAATACATAAACATATTAATTTCACAGTACTCGATACAGTTATAGATCCAGAGGGCAGATTCTTAATCATTAAACTATCTATACTTGATAAAAAGCTTTGTATTGTAAGTGTATATGGTCCAAATGCTGATGATCCCTCACTGTTTCACGGTTTTTTCAGTGCACTCTCTGAACACTTAGACGGCACACTTGTTCTTGGAGGCGACCTCAACCTTGGACTAGCCCAGGGGTCGGCAACCTGTGGCCCCGGAGCTGCATGCGTCTCTTTAGTCCTTATACTGCGGCTCCGCGTGGTTTGGGAAAATAAATGAGAAGTATTTAGCTGAAGTGTATTTTATTTATGTTAGTTCTTTTTTAACTTGTAGTTCTAAATTGTTAGATTATTGTGATATTGAAATATAAAAATAAAATCATATTTAATTATTTTTTCATCGCTCAAAATAAGCGTCACACTCGCGGAAGCCGGTGTACGAAACGCCGAAATGGCGTGCATTTATCGAGACTTTCAACCCCAGGTAGGACAATTATGGATCTTCGGATCCACATTATGTCGGCAGCTCCACCGTGAACTATGTTAAAACAAACACGCTCACGCCTCACAGAGGACAGCTTACAGTCCTGTAAAGATGAAAGTGACTTCGTACAGCCTGATCTGCAGATGCTGTGCGCAGAGGTTCAGGAGCAGAAGTCTTATTGTAAACATATCACGACAGACCTGATGATGTTTGCATGAACACGCTTTTCAGCATCTCTTTATTGACCGCTTTTCACACACGGTTGCTGTACGCACACAGCCGGCTGTAGCTTTGCAGCTCACAGCCCGACACACACCAACACAACAGCAGAGAGAGCGCAGACGTTAAGGCGGCGAGGCGTGATTGCGGGTGCCGCTCAGGTGCGTCCGCCTCCCCTGCAGCGGCACTGCAGACCACGCCCCGCCACACACATTAACCAGGTAAAATACATATTTAGACAGAATTTTGTAAATATGTATTTTTCTTTTTTCAGCAGCACAGAGCTTTTTTTTCAGTTACTTTTTAAAAGTCAGGTCAAGGCTCCAAAAGCACAAAGGAGATATGAGGCTGGTGGCTCACAACAGTTTTTGTTTGCTGGATCATTTTAGTTCAGCTTTGCTTTTGTTATATTTCTTTAAGAGTTCAAATGTGTTAATTACATAAATAAAATGTAATTTTCTCTGCAGCACCTCATGGATTTCATAAGCAACACATCTTAGTTGTTCACACAAAGCATAAAAGTAAAAACAATAACAGTGTTATCTTCATTTTAGATGTCAACAAGTATTTGCGGCTCCGTGTTTTCTTTTGCGTGGAAACCGGCTCCAAATGGCTCTTTGGTGTTAAAGGTTGCTGACCCTTGGACTAAATGAAGACATGGATAGGCTCAATACAGCAGGAACTCAGCGTAATTGGCAGTCCACAAATATAATCAAACAGTATATGAGCGACTTTGGTCTTTGCGATGCTCCCTTCACCCCACCAGTAAAGAATATTCTTTCTTCTCACATGTCCATCACTCCTACTCTCGTCTGGATTATTTTCTGGTCAGCAGCTCACTGCTGAGTGACGTTTCAGACACTGAGATTCATCCTGTAGCTGTCAGCGATCATGCTCCTGTATCTTTAACACTAATGCACAAGAATAATACTACACCAAGTAAAAACTGGAGATTTAATACATCACTGCTTAAAGATGAAGACTTTATTAAATATTTTAAAAAAGAATGGACTTCATATTTAGACTATAATGACACTCCTGGAACATCAGCTTCTGTTCTATGGGAAGCAGGGAAAGCTGTGATGAGAGGTAAAATAATTTCTTTCTCATTAGATTAAAAATCTCATTTCCAAGAAAGAAACACACTTAAGATGTGATATGATACCGGTAAGTTAACCAGATGTTAATGCAAGTTAGTGTGAGTGGATAGGGAAAGGGTGTAGCGGATTCTTATCTGGTCTGAAGTTAATACAGCCACGGAGTGATGTTGGGGTCGCGGTGGAGCTGTCCGTCCACGTACAGCCGGTCCACGGCGATGACAGCGTGGGAGCCCTTCTGGATGAAGCCGCGTCGGATTGGGAAGAGGACCCTGCGTCGTTCCAGGATCTCTTTGGGGAACTGATCGTTCACGCTGAAGTCCGTTCCTTTTAATTCCCTGCCGCGGCTTTTCACCTGTTCCTTTTGTTTGAAGTGGCCGAATTTGGCCACGATAGGACGTGGTCTCCCGGCCGTAGCCCGAATGGGGCCGAGGCGACGTACCCTATCGAAGACGATGTTCTTCACCGTGTCCTCCGGCAGCTTCAGGTGGGTTTTGATGAAGCTTTTCACCGTGGTCTCCGCGTCTTCACCAGCGGCTTCTGGAATACCAGAAAATACCAGATTATCACGCATGCTACGAGCTTGTAGATCAATAACTGTTTCTTTTATTTTTTTATTTTCTCTATTTAGCTGAGTAACATTTTCTGTGAGAGATTTCACCGACTCCCTTAGCGTGGTATTTTCAGCAGTGAGCGTTTCCACTTGCTGCTGGCTGAACTCCAGAGATTCTCGCAAGCATTTAAATTCCCGGTGAAGAATCTCCACCAAGGACAGCCTTGCATCGAAACTGGACAATTGTTGGTCGATTGACTATGTATGTCGACAATATCTTTGCCGGCTGCCGATGGGGAATCTGCCGGGCGAAGTCTTTTCGACGACGGCGTCTCAGATTTGGCCAGGGAAGCTGCACTCTGAGCCTTCTTCATCACGAGATCCTGGAAGCACTGATCAATATAATCTTGGAGAGCCTCTAAACTCTCCCCGTTGTTCTCCAGGGTGTTGGAGATTATTTAGACAAATGTTGTTAGCTGTAAGACAATTGATAAGTGTATTTGGTAATACTGAAGCTTAAAGGAATTTGTTCAAATCTAAACTACCATTCGCTTTAATTTTCCGCCAAAATCTCCGGCGTCCGACGTCAGTTACAACATGAGTCGCTTACCTCGCCCGTCACTTCCGTCACTTACCTCTCCGTCACAAGTGATGATTAATTATTTCTATTCATTTCAATTATTAATGAAATAAGTCTGAAAGATGTGGTTAATAAATTAATAGGAGGGTGTGGGGGAGTTTGTGGCATATAAAGCACTAAAATAAAAGTTTACTCATGATTTTCCACACATGAAGCCAGAGTCAAGACATTTCACAAAGTACTGTGTGATAACCATCAAGAAATACTCAAAAACACCTTCGAACATAGAGCAGCTTTTAAGGAAGACGTCTGTGCTTGGTGCTGAACTGGTACAGCATCTGTGTGAACACTACTAATACTGAAGAAAACAGATTTAGTGCGACTGTTTCAATAAGACAGGTTTCAGTTAGCAGTGCAGTGTAAACACATGCGAAGCTCTGATATTCTGTTTCCTCTACAGTAAAAAGCAGAAAATTACACAGTAAATATATAAAGCAGTCGGACAGAACATCCTTTTTTCAAAAACATTTAAACAAAGAAAAAACAAAAATTCAATTTCTGTGTGTCACAGACGCTAAATTAACCTGGATTGAAATTAAAAGTGGCTCCTGGTGTTTCAGGCTTAGGAAACTAGGTGGCAGCAGCACAACATGTCCAAAGGAATTTCTGTGCTCTTCAACATGCTCCAAGTTTCAGGCAGGGGCCCACACTTCCTGCACAGTAACACCCAGAGGTTTGAGTCCTTCCTGCAACATGGGCTGAAGCGTTCTCTGTGGATGGAGGAGCAACAGTTTAGGACAGTCTCAGTCAAACCCCCTCATGTGGAAGTGTCTCTGTTAGGATATATGTGCATAAATAAGCTGCTGTTTACTGTAACTGCACTGATATTTAATGGGAAGGTGTGCATAGATATGATGTGGTTTGGGTGTGGTGTGCTGGGAGCATCTGACCTCAAAGATATCTGTGATGAGCTGACATCAGCACAGACGTTTTGTTTACTTCACAGACTGAAGACGTGACCACATGTGCATCAAAGATCAATAGAAGAGACTTTTCAGGGGAGAATGAAGGTTTTTAACATCTGTTTACGCTAACCTTCTGAAATTGTCTGGTTCTTGAAAATATGAGGCGGCTGTAGCTCAGAAGGTGGAGCAGGTCATCTGCTCATCCGAGCGTTGGTGGTCTGATCCCTGGCTGCTCCAGTCTGCATGCCAAATATCGTAATATAACCCACAGTTGTTCTCTGGTGTGTGATCTGTCTGAGTGTGAATGTTAGACAGAAAACACTTCAATGTAAAACAGTGCACGAATGAGGCATGTTGCATAGACCGCTCAGGTACAATAGTGCGATAGTATAAAAGAACCAGTGTTTTGGAAGGAGAAAAAGAAGAGTTTGGAGAGACAGTGTGCTGAGAGGATGTTTGAGAAAGTGATGAATGAAGAAAGTGAGAGAGATGAAAGGCACTGATGAGTCTGGGAATGCAGAGAATCACAAGGACACAAAGGGAGGTGAAGGTTTTACCTAGATGTTGTATGTGATCTTGGAGTGGTATAGAAACATGAAGGACATGAAGAAGTGATCAAACTGGGTTAAGAAGAGAAGTGACGATCAGTGAGCAGCAGCACGGCTTCATGCCAAGAAAGAGCAGCACAGACGTTTTCTCTGAATATTGAAGTATTAAGAAGGTCAGAAGGAGTTGCCCGGTGTCTTTGTGGATCTAACTGGACTGGTAGTTACAGGGGTTGTGCAGGTGTGGAGCAGTGACAGGTGGGTTCAAGGTAGGGTGGAGTTGCAGGTTGGTGTTGGCCCTGAGTCCCCCCTTGATGGACAGTTTGAGAAATGAAGGCAGGAGTCTCTGTGGACTGTGATGTTCACACACAACACTGTGATATGCAGTGAGAGTAGGAAGCAGGTGGACACCAAGTCCTAATAAAAGGGTCAAGTGAGCATTACTCAGGTGACATGAAAGCAATGCTGCAGCATCTATTGTACAGGTGACGACCCAGATTACAGTGCAGGTGAAGAATGTTCTCTGCAGTATGAGCGACTGTGACGCAGCTGAGATCACGCCACATCGATGGAAAGGAATCCTGGAACAAAGAACCAGTTCAACACCAAAGTGTTCCCAGAGCTGCTCAGCAACGCAGGGCTGCAGGCTGCAAACACCTGCTGTGTTTTCACATTTGTGAGTCTGGATTTGTGAGCTTTGATCACACCAACCAGTAGCACTAGTGTTGTTGTGACAACGGCTGTGCACACTTTGTCACTTCAGCTTTTATTTAGATTATTCTACATGTTTCCACGACACTCTGAAGAACGATCATAACAGATTTCAGGACTTTTGTCTAAATCAAAGTTTAGCTTTGGCCTCGACCTGTTACTGAGACAAAAGCTTGAACTTTTAGGATATTAAAATGTGAAGAAAGACTAAATAACAACTAGTAAAAGTAGAACTTTTAAACAGGGAAGCAGAGGCTTTGCTCCTTTTTACTGAGCATGGTGTGAATGTTGGTGCTGACCACGTCCACCTCTTTATCACTACGGTGTACCTGCCGTCTGACAGCGGCCTCCAGCAGAAACACATATTACAAAGATCAGACCCGTCAAACTGGTTACGTGGCAGTGAGTTCACTCTGTTTGAATAGAGTGAACTCACTGCCACGCCACTTAAACGGCTCCCACAGTCACCAGTAGAGCACCTTTGGGCTACAGTGGGAAGGGGCAACATGTCAGTATAGACCCAAATCTTTACAACACATGGTTGAATCTATGCCACGATAAATGAAGATGAAGAAGGGGCTCAAGCTGGGGAGAAGCAGGGCTTATTATTAAAATATCCATCGAGTGCATAATGCTGCCCAAGGAGAAACCCTGAGTGTGTAATGAGACATGATTCAACAAACTCTCTGCACTACTTGTTGTTTCTCTACTGGAGGACATCAGCAGCTTGTAACAGCGCTGAACTGAACTGTTCTGGAAGAAGGAATGACGAGAGTCTGTTTCCCTCTGGGGCCTGAAACATCAAATGAGCGACAAAGGCAAATACTCGCAGGAGCAACATCAGTAAGGAGGTGATAGCCCAGGTCACAGTGCAGGTGAGGTCCTCTGCATACAACATGTGTAAGTATAAGGTGCAGGTGTATGATGCAGTTTATCATGCCACACGGACACAAAGCCTTCCTGAAACAAAAGAACCAGTTCTGCTGCTAAACACCAGAAACATTCCTCGAGCCGCTCAGTAATCACAGACACACACATGTGAGGCAGAGCTGCAGAGACACCCAGGCTCAGCCTGAGCCGGCCAGATAGGAGACCCCTCTGTGCGTCCATGTCTTAAAAGCAGCTAGCACCTGAACACCTGGGATCACAGATTCTCATGTGACAGCACCCCCCCCCCCAAAAAAAACCCCAACACTAACAATGACATCAACACAAGATCAAATGTGTGGACGAGGTCATGACTCAAGTGAGAGACATGGAGTGACGTCAGTCAGGTGATGGTCCAGGTGAGCATACATCAGACAGCAGAATGCACCTGCTGTCTTCACAGGTGACCCCGAATAATCTTTTCTAAAAAATACACCACCCATAAACAGCAAGTTACTGGTATAATAACACACTTTAAGCTTGTAGTCAAGACTGCGCACAGTAATGTGCTGTACACGATCTACTGTGTATAAGGAGATTTACATGTGACCACTCTAAGCCACAAATGAATAAAATGTCACAGCCAGACTTACATTCTGGCTTGTAAAGGAAAAAACTTCTGGTCCCATGAAAAGAGAAAAAAAAAAAAAGAGGCACATTTGCCAACCTTGAGACCTCAGAATCAGGGAGAAAGTCAAAATTATGTTTTTTATATATACAAAAAACTTGAATTTTACAATGTTTATTTAACAGATAAAATAAGTTAAATGTCATCGTTATTATTGTCCGTCTGGAAACAGCGGGGGTCTCCAAATTCAGAGACTGCGTCCACCTGAGGCCTTCGCGGTCTAAGTGGGTGGGTCCTCTGAAAGCTGGGTAGGCTGGAAGTGAACGACTATCAATTACTTCACGAGCTCTCGGTGGAGTGAAACTCTGCCGTCTGCTCCTTGCTATCTAAAGTATACCCGGACTCTGGCGTAAACTCTCAACCATCGCACACTTCTGCTTAATCAGTTTTCTGTTTGACGTTTATTCCTCCTGAGGGCTTAATAAAGTTAATCCAGTCATCTCAGCCAAACCGATTCACTCACGAACAAATAAAACACTGAAAAAAGCCAAACAATAACATTTTCAGCTTATCTGAGTGACTTATCCTGTTTAACCTGAGTAGCGAATAACCGCGGGGGTTTGCTGTTCTCGTCGGCGCAGATATTTGAGGTTTACACAGCTACATTTACGCCTATAAATATGTTAAACGTTTATTTTGTGACCCAGAAAGAATAATAAGAGTAATATTAAAACTAATTAGCTGCCGCCATTGTTGGAAACTGGAACTTGCTGGGCAGCGCTTTGAATTCTGGGATATGGTTTTTCAGTTTTGTTGTCCGGGTGGAAATCGGGAGATTTTCGGGAGGGGCACTGAAATTCGTGACTCTCCCGGAAAAATCGGGAGGGTTGGTGTGTATTCCAAGAGGACAGATTCTAGTCGACATGTTTTATTAAGGCAAACTTCAGTAAGGACCTCAGTATAAACACAATGTACAAAGAACTCAACAATATTTACATAAAAATACAAAATAACAAATTATTAAAAAAAAAAAATATGACGAAACTATTAAAACGTGTCATTGTCTCACAAACAGGTGACAGAACAGTAACAGACCACATATGCAGCAGCATAAATATTCCCAGCGTCTATCCTGCTGATGGCACTGCAACAACACCAACTACATTCAACACCAGCAATGATGTTTAAATTTCAGAAAAAAGAACAGTAATTCCAGATGTTCATATAGCACTGTACCACCGATACTGTTAGAAAGGACAGAATGACAGCTCATCGCTCATGGGCTCGACGACCTGTTTATCACGAGGTGAATAAATCTATGCCAGTTCACAGAGTTTCTCGCTGACCTCCCACAATTTCAGGGCCACCTTGTCATCTCGGGCATGAGCGGACACTTCCTGTGCCTCGCAGCAGGAGAAGTACTTCCCGCTCAGAGGTTCGATTCCTTCCTGCAGGGCACAGTGCAGTGTGGTCTGAGCTCCTGCCTCTGGGTCCAGGAACAGCAGCCAGGCCACAGGCTGGATGAAAATCTTCTGCCACAGGCCGACATTTCTGGACAGTTCAGTCCGGACAACACCTACAGGGCAGAAGGCAAAGAGCAATCACATACTTGCTGCTTTAGTGTTCAATTTGGATAAAATGCTGATAGTAACAGTTGATTTAGCTTACAGTAATATATAGCTTAAAATGAGTGTTGATTAGGTAAACCAGTGTGTTACCTGGGTGGACACTGTAGCATGTGACATCGGTTCCTTTCAGCCTCTTGGCAAGCTCATGGGTGAAAAGCACGTTGCACAGTTTGCTGTTGCAGTACGCGTGGAAGAACTGCCAGCTGTATCTGCCAGTTCCCAGGTCTTTGTTTGCAACCAGAGCCTGAAGATACAAAAACAACCTTGTCAATAAGCGTTCAGACAGGTGAAAGACGTGCAACAACATCATTTGTGATGTTATTACGATCACCTCTTCAGTCATACTCCTGAAATACTAGAGCAGAGCATTTTTAAAAATAAGAGTCCCAAAAGACGGAAAAAGGCTTGTTCCAGAGTGAGGATGGCTCTCCAACCTCTCTTTAATCATTGTAAACTCACGTTAAAGTCAATGTGTCCCCAGCGATGAGCCATGGAGGACAGCGTGATCACTCGGCCTCCCCCTGTCTTCTTCATCCTCTCCAACAGCAGATTGGTCAACAGGAAGTGACCCAAGTGGTTCACCCCAAACTCGATGCCATAGCCGTCCTCAGTCCGCCCGTCTGCCACCAATCCTGGGGACGTATTTGAACAATGGTTTCTGAAATCTTTTCTCTAGATTCTTCTCTGTCATAGAACAGACAAATCACCACTGCTGCATCATTAAAAACTGTATTTGTCTTTTTGACAGATATGGCAACTGTGATAACCTGGTCTCTCTCTCTCAAGCGGTTTACATCAATTTGTGTTTTGGCTGCTTTGCATAACATAGTCGTTTGACGTCTTTGTGGCTATTCGGTCTCTTTTCAAAGTCGATTGTGATTATTTTGTGCTTCTGGTCAATTCTGTGTCTTTGTTGTCGTTTGATGGTGAGTTTCAGACTCCAGAGCTTTGTCACCCATCCTGTTCATACTTTTTGGACAGAATTTCCAGGCCCTCTCTGAGTGGAAGCTTAAGGTTTTGTTGATTTCAGACTCTCAAATCTTTTTTCTTTTTAAACAAACGACCTGGTTTTGTGAACTTCACAAGGCAACAACCTCCAGCACACAGCTGTGATGAAAACACAAAGAGGAGCAAGTCTGAGGCCACAGTTCTCAGGTGGAAAATCGGGAATGCTCACTCTGACTTGATCATTATCCCCAAGTGGAGAAGTTCAACAAATAAATTTCCTCCTAATGGTGTCTGGCTCTCAGGTTGGTGTAGATGAAAATGGATGTATGGACCTCGTACTTGCAACTAAGCAGACATTGTGGTGTTGTGTAGTAGTGTGTGTACCAGCATTGTTGATGAGCAAATCCAGCCTGGACTCAGTTTTCAGGAATGTTTCGGCGAAGCTGCGGACAGACTTCAGACTGGCTAGGTCCAAGTGCACGTAGATCACGTCTGTACTTCCCGTTTGCTGGAGGAAGATCATTGTGATTCAGTGAAGGTTGCATTTAACGTACGCTTCATTGTTTCACTTCAATCCCTTTTTACTGTTTTTCCTTAAAGCAACAGCTCAAACATTACCGTCAATGAAAGGAGTGAGCGCTTCAGCTCCTTTCAGCAGGATCATGTAAATCCTGTTCTGTGTGCATCGTTTTGTGCTCTCTGTCAGCTCCTCCTTTAAAAGCTTAACTCCTTTCACAGCTTACATTTCAATTCAGATTTTAGCTTCCATTAAAAAAAAGTTCAGTCCTTTAAAATTGTCATATTGTACTTACTGAATAAATATAAATAAACAGTCATATCCACATACTACTTTAGCTTGTACTCTTTTTCTCAGCTGCTTTAATTACCTAAAGCACACATCAGTTACAGTATGACAGGACCTTGTGTAACAAGCCTCCACTCCCTGCTGACGACTGCTATTGTTTTAAATGTCACTGCTCCTTTCTGAGAAACTTTGGATTAACTTTCATACAGCATGAGGAAGTTGTGGCCAATGCATCAGTGTGTTCTTCTTACCGTTTCTATCTCTGCAATGGCAGCTGCAGCTTTGTTCCTGTTTCGGCAGGCCAGGATCACTCTGGCTCCTTTCCTGGCCAGATGCAAAGCCGTGGCTTTACCAATGCCCGTATTTCCTCCTGCAGTAAGAGCAGGAAAGGAATAAGCAACATCTACCCAAACCATCACAAACAAGAACTATCATCCATTCAAATGTTTAATGTGGGGTTAGTAGAAACCTTTCTGAACTGCAAACAAGAATTCTAGATTTTCACTTCCACCTTTGTTGCGCTCTAAACTTCACTCCCTAAACTGGCCCCGACCTCAGAGGGAAGAGAGACGGGGGGGGGGCGCTCAGGTTTAGATGAGAATCCCCTCTCTGTACAAACCCAGTTTAGAGATGCAAATGTTAAACTGATTCTTACTTTAATTTAGAAATAACTGCTGAATCGGCTTAAATGTCATATTTACTGTTCTTATTTTTTGATGAGGTTTTTCCTGAAAGCCGATCGACATGTAGGTCGGTATCGTCGAAAGTCCGTCGCACTCAAAGCCTCTTTTTTGTAGCAATATTGAAGGAAACACATTTAACGGCTTCTTTTCTTTTGCTGCAGATTTAATAAAACATGTTATACACCTTTGCTCACCATCGCTATCATAATCAAACACCAACATCCTTATCGCGTCTAAGAGGAAGTAAAGAAACCTATTAAAGGAAATTCGCTGAACGCTGCACACACAGCAGCCACGC
Organism: Neolamprologus multifasciatus; assembly: GCF_963576455.1. Lineage (NCBI taxonomy): Eukaryota > Metazoa > Chordata > Actinopteri > Cichliformes > Cichlidae > Neolamprologus > Neolamprologus multifasciatus. The sequence goes on along the minus strand of NC_140457.1, from coordinate 27,432,384 downwards.
AACTGTTTGTAGACACTTTCCACACTTCATTTTTGATGCTGTATCATCAGCAGTCTGTTTGATACACACTGCGCTTGATTCCGGTCTCACCTGTGATAATGACGGTCTTCCCCGACATCGCGGCGTTTCCTTTGCATTTGGCTCTTTTGAAGAGAGTCCGTGTGAGGAGGATGTATGCTCCCAGAAGTACAACGGCCACGAGCAAGAGGTGAAACATGGTGGATGTCGGCTGAGAACTTCGTGCCTGCTGCTGAGCTCGGGATCTGTCTTTATGCACACGCCTGTCGGATGAGTTTCATCTGAGACGTGCCAGCGAGTCGCTCTTCGACCGGTCGGACCAGTCGTGGAATGACGTAAACGTCAGCGCACTGTGACCTGCTTTCTTCATCTGAACACCTGAGAAACGCACTCACTCCACCCGCGTTTCTCTTAATAAAGATTTACTGCAAAAGCATTTACACGAATAAATACAAATCCGCAATTGACAGAAAATATGGAAAGCACGCAAACATCGCTCCAGATACCAAAGTGTCGAACTTTCAGCTAAATCTCATCACTGACCTGAGAGCAGTGAAAAAGTGAAACATGTCCGCACTCATGGATAAACTTCAGATTTATCGGCTTTCTTGAGGTTTTGGGTGTTTCTCTGACAGACACGAGGTTTTGAATCGTATCATTCCTGCACACATGCACCATTCAGTGCCTTCCATAATTAATATTTGCCTCTGATAGTTATAAGTCAGTGTAACTAATTCATTCTTTCACTGTCTAGATTTAGTTTTTAAGGAAACAAAACACAAAAATCACAAATCTAGCTGTTGCTGCTTTTGCTCCCAAAATGTAACTTATTCTAAAATTGTTCAATAAGAATGTTTCACAGCCTCTAACATATAGTCACCGTCAGTTATGGGATCAAACCAACAATCAGATCTGAAATTTGGCTGTAAGATTTCCACATCAGAGAAAATGGTGGAACTTTTCTGGTGAGCAGGACAGTGCTGGTATGAATACATGCATCTGTATTTGTCAATGAATGAATCAGTCCTCTTTAGCTCTGACAAAACACACAATGTCTTTGAAACAACATGTTTTTTATCTGCACTTGCTGCAGGGTTTTGTTTTGTGTCTTACTTTTTGTTCCCCACGTTTCTCTTCAGAATTTCCCTCATATTTCCTCAACATACTTGTTCAGGTCAGCGGTGTCAAACTTTATTCCCAAACTCTTGTTTGACAGTGAAAGCATTTTTTAATCATTATCATGCAGGAATATCTCTCGATTGTTTACTCCACATGTTTTGCACTCATGTAGCTTCATATCATATCTCTGCACCCTGGCCAGACATTACTATCATGTCTGCCCAGGGTCACTCCACTCTGTCTGTTCTGAAAAAAATATCTTGTTATCTGACCAAATAATGCTCTGGTGATGTTCTTCAGACTTCCAAGGGAGATGATTCCCAAAGAGGTTTTCAGTGGGAGAAACATTTCATTGTAATCACTGCTGTGATCGCCATTTCTCAAGTCTCTCAATTTGGAATCTCTTTATCTCTCTGTAGCTTCCTTCATCAACTGAAGGCTATTCAGGGCTTAGAGTGACCTAATGAATTACAATCATTTAGCTTAAAAGTAATAACTATATGCATCATCTTATCAGCATCACTTTTAGACCGGATGTTTCTAATGACATTGTGCAAATACATTTTTGTAGTTTAACTACGTCACTGACGTCATGGCAGGGGAGATTCTGGGATCAGAGCTTTGGAGGTGCTGAGCACCTGGAGGGCTGCCCAGCCAGGCAAGATAAACGTCACGATGAGACGTCTTCCCCGTCTCTGTCAGTCCCTGCATCCCTAAATGTCTCCAGTTGTCCCGAGTTTTCTCTGACTGTCTCCTTGGTGCATTTAAACCTCTGTTCCTCCCTGTCGTCTGTTATCTTCATCTCTGTTATCAGTCATCATAATTTTACCATCTCTGTGCTCTTCTGCAAATTTCTTTATTAAATCATAAGATTCTTAAATTCATCAAGTCTCTCTGTGCCTGGGTCCTCGTCACAAAACAGGACATCACTGTTTTGTACATTTTGACACAATTTAATCCCACATTTGTGAAAGAAAAGCAAAACAATTTTCTGAAAAGTCTGTAACAAAACCATCAAATCTGATCAAGGTTATTTAAATGCTCCAAAGAAGAATGGATTGGAATAAAAAAAATAAATACATATCCTAACCTTAATTACTGCGGGAGAATAATGAATGATGCTCATAGTTAGTAAAAAGTAGACTGAGTGCATTTTTTGGACAGAGATTCACTTTTAATGTGTATGTATAATAAAATACAGACACATAAATAAATGCACTCCAAAAACAGAAGAGTTCTTGAAATGTACAAATGTACAAAATATTAATAACAAATTATAAAAATGGAGGCAACTTTGCCTACAGTACAGTGTATACAATGTACCTGTGAGGGGAATAATGGTTTGGTCTGTGACAGCTGAAGGTGTTTAAGGCTGCCCGATGTCTTTAGACCTGATGGTTGATTGTACTGTGAAGAAGCTCGATGTGTGGACTGTGTTGTAAGGAGAGCTGTATGGCAAATAAACATAAGTTTGTTCCACTAAAATTGTCCCATCTGCTTCACTGTAAATCCAGCCATGAAGGGCCAACCTGTTACAATAACAACAAACAAACAAACAAAGAAACAAACACTTCTGCGACCAAAAGATAGTTTTGGTTTTCAAATGTTACCCTTCATACTACTAAAATAAATATATATATATATATATATATATATATATATATATACACACACACACACACATATATACACATATATAAATATATATATATAAATAATAGTCCAATTTTAATTTGCATTTCCATTAAATTACAATTTTATTATTGACTCTTTTACAAACCCCATGCTGTGCAACGCCCTTGACCTTTTCTCTGATTGTTTTCTTTAAAACTGTTGCATCAAAACTTCTAATTTATCCCTATTTCATCGAGTTGTTGAGTATTTTTTTAAAGGCACTTGTTGCATGTTGCACACAGGCTGTTCTGCCACAGAAGCAGGACAACTGAAGCAATGCTGTGGTGCCACCTGCTGGCTAATTGCACTTCCATTTGTTTGTCACATTGACAAAAAGCAGTTAAAATACTGAATAATTTTGTTATTATGTATTTAAATTTTCTAGTAGATATGAGAGTTAAAAACATCACTGCCATTTCTGTGCTATGATATACTCTGCATACAGTGTTTATTGACAGAAATTAACAGAAATAAAACTGCTTTTGAAAAGTGTAAATATTACTTTGAATGCAAGTTACTAATTATTTCCAACCAGAATGTTTTGCTAAACATATGAATATTTATTTTTTATTTTATTTCTGGATAAATAAATTTAGTCCTTTATTTATCCAGGTAAAAAAATCTCATTTAGATTAAAAATCTCATTTCCAAGAGAGACCTGGCATCATGGCAACAAAAATCAAAATACATGTAGCACACAGGTACATAACATTTAAAACAAATACAACATCCCAACTTTATAGATGAGGTCACACAAAATACTGAACTAATAATAAGTAACTGCCTGAATTACATTATGAAATCGTAGTTATAAAACCTCTTTAGCATACTCACAACTAGCTCATTTTATAATCTGCAAATGTATCGATGCACATTGAAATAGTTCATGAATCAATTATTTAGACTTTTTAAATAATGCTGCACTCTTAGAAACGCTGTATTAAAAATGACCCAATCAGTAACCCAACGCTGGGTTGTTTCAACTTAACAGGGTTGGTTTACTGGTTTCACCAAGCACACTGGGTTAGGAGAACTATCCAAAAATTGGGTTAAATTGACCAGTGTTTGAAGTTGAGGTTACCAAAATTTGGGTTGAAAGTCAGAACCCATGGGTTATATTACCATTAATGTTTGGGTTAAGATTTCTACTTGCTATAAAATTCAGCATATAATAACTAGATTCAAAACATAATAAAATACAAATATTTTTATTGCCATATGATATACAGAACATATTACATAGAACAAATTAAATGTGAAAACTCTTAACTTTTAAAAAAACTGATGAATTGATGATTATCTCAGGACTTAACATACATCAACACTTTGGAAAAGTGCCAGAGGGAATCTCCCTCTCACATTATTTCATGCACCTTTATGAGCAACATTTTACGCTTCCATCGTAGCTAAAAGAGTCCTCGTTTATTTGACCATATTTGGTTCATGTCCTGGGATTCATCTATTCCTGGTATAGATGACAGTGCGAAGGGATTCCTGAACCTGGGCCATGACTTTGGGTACCTTTCATCAAAAACTGTCACGGTCAGCGAGGCGAGCTGTGTGGAATTTATTAAAGGACCCAAGATGCAGGCATAAGTGATGTGAGTGGGCTTTTTATTGAGGAGGAATACCAACAGAAAAGGCAAAGGTGTGGATGGAAGCTAAGCTAAACCTAAACTGGAGAACGCTAACAAAATACAGACCTGAAATGGCGAAGCAGGGAGACGCAGGTAGATGACACAGAACGAAGCAGGGCATGAACACAGATGCTAGAGGGACATAACGCAGATGAACCAGCAACAGGCAGGAGAACACGCAGGGCTTAAATACACACAGCAGTAATCAAGGGATGAGCGACAGGAGGGGAACACACCTGGGAGAAATCACAGCTGACGGGACAGAGGAAACATAAACTGAGACGAAGGACACTGTCTCAGCTGAACTATGGACACACACACACATAGATATACTGATAAGCACTCACTGACGCATCACCCTCCCTACCCCGGATCCAACGCCACCTCCAACGCTTACCTCCCCTCTGATGTGGACATCGGGGCAGCTGGAGGCTGAAGATTGCAGCGGTCCCAGATCAGATGTACACACTGGAACTCTTTCCCATGTTGCTGTCTGTGTTTATTGTGCTATGGTGTGTTGATATCTGTGCATTCCTGTATTATCCTTCTGTGTTACACATTTCGATGTTTTTTTCCTCCCTACCTGGCCTGACCTGTCTCCCCAATGTGATGTTTGTGTATTGTATGTATGGTCAGCAAGGTCTATCATCTCAGTTGTGGGCAAAAGACCTGCAACTGACAAATAAAGGCTATCTCATCATCATCTCATTTAAAAGATTATTTGCAGTTTGGTTAATGTCAAGTTGTCTGTAATCCTGGAGCGGTGAGTTCCAACACTATGCCTGACATTTGCTCAGAGAGGACAAAACAACAACGAAGCACACCAGTCTGTGGTTGTGAATTGTTAGAAGATGGACTAAGCCAAGGTCAAGTAGGAAAAGGGAAAGACCATCTCTGAATGGAGGAGGGGCCTAAGGGTACATCTGTCACCATCTTACAATGCTGTGATTGCAGCCATTCCCCAACTCTCTGTGAATGGTACTCATGGTTATTGATCAGTGGGCTTTGATCAGTGGGTTTTGGTCAGTGGTTGTTGATCAATGGTCATGAGAATTTGCATAATTAAGATTAAGGAACTGACCTCTCAGCCCATTGTTCCTTCAGTGGGCTGGTTTCAGTCATTATGCAAATGTCCTGTTTATAAGATTGAAACCTGCAGTCAGCTGAGACTGAAGAAGTCACCTGATGATGATGAAATGTTTCTCCCAATAAACGCCACGTCCAGATGAACAGAACCAACGTTTGGAGAGGGACACCTGGAGCCTGTGAGCCTGAACTCAGGGTTGATGAAGCCCCAACTTGAAAAGAATACAATACAAATATGATCACACACACACACACACACACACACACACACACACACACACACACACACACACACACACACACACACACACACACATTTTCGGCTTCTGAGGAGCAGTTTGTAACATAAACAGAAACACCACATAAATAAGAATAATAAGTATAGTTGGTTTGTTTTTCTATCTTACAGAGCCTGGACCATGGGGAGCTCCTTTACAGTACATAATAAGCAGTGTTGGGAAGGTTACTTTTCAAATGTATTCCATTACAGATTACAGATTACATGCCCCAAAATGTATTCTGTAACGTATTCCGTTACGTTACTCAATGAGAGTAACGTATTCTGAATACTTTGGATTACTTAATATATTATCATGCTGTTTACAACTACATGAATGTACTATTGCTGTGATTTATTACTGTTACTGAAGGTCCGCGGCTCCGAACCGTAGTAAAGGGACCTCTGGCTAATACGGTGGGTTCTGTGTCGGCTCGTAGCTGAAAACTAGCTTTACTTTGTTGTCTGGGTCAACTTTGCTAGCAGAGACAGAGAGAGGCGTTGAAAGGCTGCTCCAACAGAACTTATTGTTTTTGGAGGAAAACACGAACACGGTGTACAGTTGAGTCTTAATAGCTTACTTACAACTGGGCTCGTCAGGCTCTCTTCTTGGCTGCAGTGGTTATTATTATATTTACATGCTTCCAGCTCCCGTTTCTACTCAATGACAGCTCGTACTTTTCCTTTTTCTCCCTCCCTCGCTCACAGACACATAACGTGTATGGCAGTCCATTCTCCCTGCAGCACGGACTACACTGCCCATGATGCTACATTCTTTAGAGCTATACCTGTAGCATTCTGCCTGTTAGCTTAGCACAACAACAACAAAAAGGCCTCTCTCACCCAGGAAACACGCAGAGAGAGAGCGTCACCCTGTAACCATGGCAACCGTAACGCTGCCGCCTGGAACAACAGAACGTAGCTGTCAAACAAAACCCAAACAGGCCTGACCCGCCACAATATGAAACAGGGAAGTACCGCCGTGTAATCCATTTATTTCAACAAAGTAACTGTATTCTAAATACCACCTTTTTAAACGGTAACTGTAACAGAATACAGTTACTCATATTTTGTATTTTAAATACGTAACGGCGGTACATGTATTCCATTACTCCCCAACACTGATAATAAGACTCTCTATAACTTTCACTACCCTAGTGTGGGTAGAGGGGTAATTTATAGAAACAGTATATAAAATGATTTCACCATTGTAATGTTATGCGTCTCACCCTTCTCTGTTTACAGGGTGTTCATGCATGGCCATAGCACAGGAAAGTACTTACATCCAACACCACCATTCAGTTCTGAGGGTCTCTGTTTTAGATATGGAGATCACTCAGAGGGACCTCAGCTGTGCAGGTCATAGTGCTCCGTACACCTTAACAGAAAGTGATGTAATGACATGATGATGACTGCTGTCCAAACTCTGGACGAGTAATAAGTGCCTGCGTGTGTGTTTGCACATGTTGGAGAGACTCATTTGAAATTTAAGAGGAAAGGTTGAAGATTTGTTAATAAGACTATTTAGGTTTTATCACCTAAACCTAACCAATCATTTTGCCTAAACGGATGTCTGAACATGTGTTTTTTACATGAATATAACGTTAAGCACCAACACTTAACAAAAGAATTACACAGTTCCCTAAAATATCAACAAGACACAACAATGTCAACAGCTGTCCACAGGACACGGGCACAAGATATCCTGTTCAGGAAACTGCACCAAGGGCTTAGGTTGGAGCCAGTGTTGGTCAGACTTGAGTCACATTTCAAACCACTGGAAAAATACTTAGCAAGTAATAATGAAAACACCACAGACTTAGTATATCCTGTTTAGTCCTGTGGTTGATATTAATGTGCTGTTCAGAGAGGATCTTATGTCCTCTTTTACAAAGCCGCCCCTTTGTTTTATGATGTTTGTGTATAAATGAATGTAGGTGTATTTATAAGTGTGAAGGAGCCCTGGGAGAAAAGACTGAAGCTTGTGCCAAAGAACAAACAGGAAAGAAAGATCAGCATTAATAAAGACGAGCACAGAAGGAGCCCAAGCATGTGTTTCTTTTTCAGATTTCTCTAAAAGTGTGTGTTCATTTGTTCCATCTGTCTTCTTCACAGTAAACAACAGCTGACAGACACACATGCACTGTGTCACTTCACAGGGCTGATGAACGTGGACACAGTAAAGGGAGAGCTGGACCTGCTCTACACATCCTGGACTCTGTTAACAGACTTTATTCTGCAGCATCAACAGATGACGTATAAAAATATATGAAAATATAGAAACGTTTAACATCGTGACTGTTCACATTAGTGAAGCTGTTACTTTGCTGCCAGGTGAAAAAAGATCCCTAAAGCTGAGTCTTATTAAACATCTGCTGCACGAGAGAGTTTCATGGCCCTTGTTACGTCCCCCCCACCATGGTGGAGGCAAAGGTAGGAAGGAGACAGCAATACTGGACAGCCACAATCAATGAAGGAGGAAGACCACAGAGCAGTTAAGAATCAGACAGGATTTATTGGTTGCTTGCCTTGATAGTCAAACTTAACAAAAGAAAGGAGGTGAGGGAGGAGGACTGGGCGGTTGATCCAAATCAAAGAAATTAATAAAACAAAAAGAGGTCGATAGCTTCCAGGGCCTAACTGAAACAAAAAATGCAAAACAAAAGGCCTAGCTAGCTGCTCGACAAAAGGTCAGTGAAAACATACAAGAGTGGCATCAACCGCATAACCTAGTGTGACTAACAGAGGTACCCCAGCTTACCTGTCCAGCCTCCCACCACACACAATACAAAGAAGCCTGTTCGCAAATGTTTGCCATAAAGCAGCAGCCACCAGCTGGCCAGGGAGCTGCTCATTTGTAGTGATCCTCGGAGAGTGATTGGCCAACTGTGCATCGCCGCTTACCCCTGATTGCGTAGGTGATCTTTTCTAAGGGCAGAGTAGATGTTAACTCTGAAATCCATTTACTTCTTCTCGGTCTATCCACCTCTTTCCAAGCAATGGCAATCACTCTGTCAGCCATCAGCAGCCCTGTGTCTAAAAATAAGCGATGTTTCCTGTTATATTACAGTTAGCTGGATAGATGCCCAGCAAAAAAAGTTTTGGATCTAAATGCAGTTTTATTTCTAATATTTCTTCAGTGCATTGTTTCACTTCTTCCCAGAATTTCCTAATTTCAGGACACTGCTACAAACAATGCAGAAGTGTGCCCTTTTCCTCGTCGCATTTTATACAAACATTCGGGATGGTACTGTAGAAAGCATTAAGTTGACTGGAGTCATATACGTACGCATTAACCAAGAGATTTAAACGAGTGTTCACTGTTTGTGATTGTGCCCTGGTGCGAGCCCCCTCCCAGTCTTCAAGGGAGATGTTCTCCTGTAAGTCTTCTCTCCAGGATTCAAGCTTCTTTACAGACGTTTCTGTAGAGGCGGCCACCGGTTCATTATAGATTTTGGAAATCAAGCCCCTTCCCTGGCAATCTTTCACCATCATTTCTTCAAGTGTTGATAGGCCAGGAATGGACAAGGGCTGGTTTTGCTGTGCTCTAATAAAATCTCTCAGCTGTAAATATCTAAAGAACTGGCTGCAGACTATGTCATGCTTTACAACCATTTCATCAAAGGACAGTAAATGTTTATTTATTATTGTAAAGATCTCCTATTTTTTGTAACCCCCTTTCAGCCCATATTTTAAATCCCCCTTCACCCCGTCCTGGGGGGAAATTATAATTTCCCCATATCGGGCTGAATACTGAGAGTAACTTCATTGAGGTGAGTGTTAACTTGATGCCACACATCAATCATCTTTCTGACCATGGGATTGTTGCTGTTTCTTTTGAGTTTCTTAGGATTAGCAGAGTACAGGTAAATAAGAAATGGCAACTTCACAGGATACCCTTCCATCTCTCCACACAGTGGCACATTCTCTTCTACATAGTAAAATGTTAGTGTTCTCAGTCGCGCCGCACAGTAGTACCATAGTGGTCTTGGGTATTTAAGCCCTCCTCTGTCGTAAGGCAGATACAAGAGAGATAGGCGCAGCATGAGTCATCTGTTCTTCCATAAAAATTTGATGACGAGTGTCCTCAGTTGAGAAAACAAATTGCTTGGTGGTGGCAGAGGCAAGTTTTGAAATAAATACAACAGTTTAGGGAGTATATTTATTTTAAGAGTATTTATTTTCCCCATTAATGACATTGGTAGAGCAGTCCATCTATCCAGAGAGTTTGAGACATCTTGAATAACTGAATTATAGTTAATTTCTATGATATCATTACGCAAAGGAACAGTTTGGATGCCCAAATAGGTGAAGCTATTGACGATCTTGAATTGAGCAATTACAGAGGTTGGGTTTCCCATATCTAATTGGTTCATTAGCATAATGGATGTTTTAGACATATTGATCTTGTAACCAGAAATTTTACCAAACTCCTTAATCAATTCTAGCAGAGCCGGGATGGATATGTTAATATTTTTAAGAAAAATAATTAAATCATCTGCATGAAAGGCTCAGCGATGTTACACCAGAAATACTATCATGGGATCTCACTGTGATAGCCAAAGGCTCGATTGCCATAATGAACAACAGTGTAGACAAAACGTCCCCTTTTCTAAACCATCAATTTATTGTTTTGCTTTTTGAGATATTATTGTTAGTCAGGATCTGTGCATATGATTCCTTATAAAGTAATCTTACCCAATTACAAAAATTCTCTCCCAGACCAAAGCACCCAGAGTCTCAAACAAATAAGGCCATTCCACTCTGTCAAATGCTTTTTCAGCATCACGTGACAGTAAAGCAGTGTCCCGATCCCCTTTTGGTCATAAAGAAGCTTCAGAATCCTTCTGATATTGTGGAATCCTTGTCTGTCCTGAATGAATCCATTCTGAGCCCTCCCAGTTATCTTAGGTAGTATTTCTTTGTTTCTCTTGGCTAAGATTTTACAAAGTATTTTCAAATCCGCATTAAGCAGACTGATGGGTCTCCAGTTTTCACATCTATTGTGTGGTTTTGAAAATATGGTGAAGCATATCTGCCCTTTGGTTTCACCTGCACAAGTGCCGAGGTAGGTCTCCCCTGCAGAATTGGTTTTCCAGCAGCACTGGGCTCTCCAAATCACGGACAAACAGTATCCCACGTTTGTTTATGTTTTTAAACCCATTTTGCACAGAGAGGCATTTTTTGAAAAATGTATTGATAGCAATGTTGAACATTATTACACATGAAAAAAAAAACTACACGTAAAATAATTGTGACGCCTCTGCCTTTGTAAATGGAGGGACAGTAACTGTGTGTAAAACCTGCAGATAGTCAGATTAACAGTATTTTGTCTCTATCTGACATTCTGCAATTCATCTCATGTAAACAATAACGTGGCCACAGCATGACGTGAAAAAAGGCACATACCTTTGACGTTGCGTGACGAACTCTGTATTCCTCGTCCACACGTAAACGCAAAAAACGAGTTTAAAAAAATCTCAGTTTTCAGTGATTCGAAATGCCGTTTACGTGGACGAAACAGCTGCGTTTTCAAAAATACCCGTGTAGGTGTGGACGCAGCGTATAAGAGTTAGTAGTTTATTTTCTTACTACCTGTAATTTATCGCAGTTTACCTGTATTTGCTTAATTGTTTACTAAATGTTTGAGGTGTGAAATAAACTGCAATGGACCAAAATATGGGCGTGTGTGTGTGCGCGCGTTCAGACATTTCTCATTTGGGAACCACTGTATTAACACATAGTGAGTGAAGAAGAAACACCCAATGCATCATGGGAATCCCCGGCAGCCTACGTCTATTGCAGCATAACTAAGGGAGGATTCAGGGTCACCTGGTCCAGCCCTAACTATATGCTTTAGCAAAAAGGAAAGTTTGAAGCCTAATCTTGAAAGTAGAGATAGTGTCTGTCTCCTGAATCCAAACTGGAAGCTGGTTCCACAGAAGAGGGGCCTGAAAACTGAAGGCTCTGCCTCCCATTCTACTTTTAAATACTCTGGAACAACAAGTAGGCCTGCAGAGCGAGAGCGAAGTGCTCTAATAGGGTGATATGGTACTACAAGGTCATTAAGATAAGATGGGGCCTGATTATTTAAGACCTTGTATGTGAGGAGCAGGATTTTGAATTCTGGATTTAACAGGAAGCCAAAACAGGAGAAATCTGCTCTCTCTTTCTAGTCCCTGTCAGGACTCTTGCTGCAGCATTTTGGATTAACTGAAGGCTTTTCAGTGAGTTTTTTGGACATCCTGATAATAATGAATTGCAGTAGTCCAGCCTGGAAGTAATAAATGCATGAACTAGTTTTTCAGCATCACTCTGAGACAGGATTTTTCTAACTTTAGAGATGTTGCACAAATGGAAGAAAGCAGTCTTACATATTTGTTTAATATGTGTGTTGAAGGACATATCCTGGTCAAAAATGACTCCAAGGTTCCTCACAGTGTTACTGGAGGCCAAGGTAATGCCATCCAGAGTAAGAATCTGGTTAGATACCATATTTCTAAGCTTTTCAGCGCCGAGTACAATGACCTCAGTTTGATCTGAATTAAGAAGCAGAAAGTTAGCGGCCATCCAGGTCTTTATGTCTTTGTCTGAAAGAGTTGTTGAAGCTAGGTTAAGAAGGGAGGTGAGGATCAGTGAGCAGCAGTGTGGCTTTATGCTGAAAAGGAGCTCTAGAGATGTGATGTTTGCTTTAAAAGTGCTGATGCAGAAGTGAAGGTCATAAGAAGGTCACATTGACTTTGTGGTTCAGAGAAAACAGATGATTTGCTGCTGAGAGAGGAACTGTTTCCAACCTTACAGCCGGCAGCTGGGGCGCCAAAGTAATACCGTACAATAACAGAAAATAACAGAAAATAACTTTCTCATGAAAACACAGTTATTTTCAGTAATGACAATAAAGTTTGTTGCCCTAATTTTACATGGGATTTTGCCTTTTTCAAGTGCTTTTAAACATTAAATTAGGAACATTTTAACGTGATTACAAGGTCAATGAATGCGGCAATATGAATAATAATACTTAAATGTACAGAAATACACAGTTAACAGTTGGTTTAAATAATAATGGATTGTATTCATATAGCGCTTTTTAAGACCCTCAAAGCGCTTTACAATTCCACTTTACAATTCCCCTCTGACCATCACCAGTAGGTGAAGAGTCTTGCCCAAGGACACAACGACCGAGAGTGTCCGAGCCGGGGCTTGAAGTGGCAACCTTCTGATCACAAGACGAACTGCCAACTCTTGAGCCACGATCGCCCTAAATCACAACAATAATAATAATTATTTAAAAGTTTATAAAGTTTATACGATTCATTTTATATATTTTTCCATAGCATCACATTTGAATTTAACAGTTCAATCTTTCAAATAACGGACAAATATTTGTGAAATTATGATACATTTGTGAATTATTTTAACAATCTAAATATGCATATAAACTAGAAAATTATGTTTTATTACATTTACAGTGATTTTACATCAATTTACATTTGAAATGTAAAATCAGTCTATTTATGTAAATTTAATGATGTTCTAGAAGAACAGAACAAAACTGTAAAATACACAGTAAAATACTTTTATATTACATTTTTTACAGTGTAGAATGTATATCAAAGTATCCCTTATTTAAAATGTATTTAGTGCAATAATAATAATAAAAGTAACAACATCTGCATCTAATCACATCTGCAAAAACAGTTGGATTCAAACAAAACAGAGTCAAAGGTCGAGCAAGAATGTATTTATTCATTTGCTTACAGTATTTCACATTACACAATATTAGCATTCACTTGACTTTGAAATTATCTGTCAGTGATACAGTACACAAAATACAACAACTGCTATGTACACTTTAGTTTTCGACAATATATACAATACAGTACTTAAAAACAGTCCACTTTTTTGGAAATAGGCTCATTCTCCATCTCCCTCAGAGTTAAAAAGTTGAGTTTGACCATTAAGTCTTTGGACATTTTTCAGCGCGATGCTCACGGTCCCTTCGGATTCAATGATGTATGCTAAGCTACGTTAAAAGTGTTATCACCATACAAATCAACTGTATGGATTCCAAAATGGTCAGACTCAACGTATTAACTCTGAGTGTTCCTTTAATGATGCAATATAATATAGCACTTAATGTAATGTATATCTGACATTTTGCCATTTAATGTTTAATTATGTATGTTTTTTTTATGAACTGGTTTAAAATCACTTCAGAAAAATACCACATGGCAGAAAATCATGTATTCTCGTGTTTAACCTTATTTAAGGAATTACACTGATTAATGCTTCTAAAAATGTAATTAACTTTTAGTTTTTCAGTGTGAATGATCAGACATTTGCATTTGATCTCTGCAGCAAGAATACCTGTCAGATGACGTTTTGATACTGGTTCAAAATAACTTGGATTTGAGGCACAGAGACTATGCTTTGCTCGTTCATTTAATGTTAAAGAAATTTTGATCATCATCATTCAACATAACAGTGAATGAATTACGTTTGAGTACACGACTGTAATCTTCTGAGTGAGACACCTCGCCATTTGTAATGATTTGTTGAAAGTACTTTACTCTGCTCCTTTGTACCCCATAACGACTCAGTGCCATAGAGTTCTCCCTCCTAATTAATCGCACTTTAGAATGATTAAGTGCAGTGACACAATGTGAATGCAAATATCTCCTTGCATTCATTTGAGGCATCATTCAGTAAAGTCTGGCCATAAGGCCTTCTGTAGCCAGAACATTTTTACAATCCGTAGCGCAACCCCTTGAGTGCTTTGATCATGTCTAGTAGTTTAGCATTGTGAGACTCCCAGTTAACTACACTTCTTGGTAAATGGAGGCAAAGATGGACATTATAAGACAGATTAGCCTCCCCATAGAATACCTCCATGTCTTTCACAAAATCTGTTAGAAGTGCCTCAGACTCAGCAATCTGCTCTCTAGTTATATTTTCGCCCAACAGAAGGGATACTCCCTTGACTAGTTTAGACCAGTGATTCAGTAGTGGTTCTGGCAATACACCTTTTAGTACAGGTAAGCTATAATAAAAGAGCCACATATACCACTCATGGGCTTTCCAAAATTTCCTCAATGTGACAGACCTTGGCACACGAGGTACATTACATGGCGGTTTAATCTTTAAAAGCATTTCATCTAACAGTTTTGTAGACCTACCTATATACCAGTGCTTTTCATGGTTTTCACTGTTTAACCACAGCCCTGTTACAGTTCTTGCAACACCCAGAAGTACTGAATGCGTATAGTCTGGGACAGACCCTTCGATAATATCAAAACTGGGAAGTCTACACAACATACCTGGCCCTTTAACACCCATAACAGCTTTACCAGACTGTAGCACAGCTTCTACAAATTCATTACTTTGTTCCTGATTGCGGAGCTGAATGTCCTTCTGAAGAGGATATACACGAGTGAATCCTCTGCCTTTTTCAACTACCTTTCCTTCATGAAGGCAGTAGGAGCATCCATGTTCACCATTAAACTGTTTAAAATTCTGGATCAGAGGTCTGGCAACTCATTAGATTTAGAGGGATTACTTTTGTATTGACAGAAACGCCATTGCCATCTTCCCATGTGAAACCACTGTCCTGTAGGTCCAAACACTCATCAATGATAGGTTTTAAGAAACTTCTCATGTGAGGCTTCTCATCCCTTAACCATAATCCACAAAGGATTACATTATCCTATCTTGTTTTCAATGGCAATTCATTGATGGTGCATAAAAGGGGTCAAATACAACAAGGGGACTTTTTAAAAACTGGCTCACCATCACAGCTAAATGTTAAGCTGAGGTTTGAAGGGCCGTTTCTGAACCACTTAAAGCTTTCTGATACAAAAAACCATCACAAATGTCACTGAGAGAAGTAGATGTTTCTGTTTGCCTTCCTATTAATTCATCTGTAATTCCTGGCATTCTCAAGAGATTTTTGAGTTGATCTTCCAAGGAGAGGTATATGAACAAGTTATTGGTAAACCTACTTGCTTTGTCATGTTGCATTGAACACAATGAACTTGGTGCAGCTCAGCTGACATTATATTACTACACTGTTCACACACAGATTTTCATGATGTCTTTTGTATCATCAAAAGCTTTGTAAAATGAATATTTTGTCCTGCATGCTGAATCACTGCCACCAACAACATTAAGGATTTTCATGATATCTTCAAGACAGTCATTGGTCAAACTGTGTTTGAGCTTAAGTGCCAGGTAGTTGATTTTGCTCTTTAGTTTGACCTGAATCCACTGGGACCTCTATCTGAAGAGGACCTGCAGTGCACTCTTCATCATTAGTCATCAGCAGAGCTCTGTCTTCTGGAAGGGTGTCTGGGATTTCCTTGAAAAGAGAAGCGAGAGAGAGAATTATGGGTTAAACATCACATTACAAATCTTCAGTGTAAGAGCATTAGCCTAGTGGACTCAAAGATGCATTTATGTCTATATCGGTCAGATCTGCCCTGTAACCGTCTTCTCTCTACTGTATGTATGCATCTCTTTTTTTAACATTACAGGAGACATTTGAAATTGGTCTTATTCACTAATTGTGCACGATTTGATTGTCCATTCAGTCTTGCCAAAATTTAAGTGTGCTTTGGCTGTCCAAGATTAACTCTCAAAATGAATGCTTAGTGCTTTCTTTCATGATAAATTCTGTAAGAATATATGATTGCAGTAGAAAGTAGAAATTACCGTAAAAATCATAATTAGAACAATGATTACTTGTTTTATTTTTTCTTGTTCAATGCACTAATTCAGGAATATTAAAAAATAATGTCTAGAAATGTAATGATCTTTTTGATTTCATTTCTTGACTTAAAAATTCAACTAAATATTGTGTACTTATTTCGACAAATCTATAGTCCAATATTCATAATAAATTCAATTTAGGTTTATGCATTAAATGTGTTTTCATTACAGTTAACCTAAAATGTTTGTATTCCAACACTAACCTTAAAAAGAGATCAATAAGATCATTTATTAATATTAATCAATCATTTATTATTTGGTATAACTGAAGTAATTAAATGCTAAGGGATAAGATAAAATGGATAATAAGATAAAAGGAATAAAACTTTATTTTGGTAATCATCACCCTCAAGTTGTTCTAAACCTGTTTCTTTGTTCTGTTGAACACAAAAGAAGATATTTTCAATAATGTTGGTAACCAGTTTCTTGTCCCTACTGACTTCCATAGTACTGTTATTTCATACTATGTCCATACTATGTCAATGGGGACCAGCAACTGTTTGGTTATCAACATTATTTTATGTTAAAAAGAAATTCATACAGGTTTAGAACAACTTGAGAGTGAGGAATTGATTAGAGAATTTACATTTTTGGGTGAACTGTTCATTTATGAATTTACAAAAATGCAAATTGAACCACCAATTATATCATAAGGCATACCTTTTGACATTTCTTGCTAACATTCTGAAGTTCTTCTTCTGCAACCTTAATTCTGAAAAAGAAAATATACAATAAAGAAAATAGAAATTGCTTATTGCTATGTTTGAACTCTAAGTGAACTGCTATTAACACGATAAAGATGTGATCAATTATAAAGATGTTTGTTGATCAGTAATAAGCAGATCAGACATAGCCTCGCTACATTCCCTGTTTAAAAGAGCCAACTCCAGATCATTCATTTGGGAGCCGGAGTACATTTATCTTACCTTGTGCTATGGTAATTTATAAAGATTGTAATTTTTTCCTTACAATTTTCATTGTGGTTATTAATGACATTTTATAAAATTTACTTAGAATGATGTTTATACCATTGTTTTAAGCAACTGCATGTCCTATTTTTTACAAGAACATAAGCTAAAAACACTAATTGAAAATCCTTCAATGCTATTCGGGAATATTAAGCCCCAAATGTCTATTACACATTGGCTTTGTTTATTCTTGATAAAAAACAAACAAACATCTTAAGCATGCAGTGGACGATTATTTGCCACTTTGAACGATTACATAATTGTTGCATCCTTAGTGATTGCCACTATATTAATTGATTGTGCCGCCCTATGGCATTCGCTAATGTTAAAGAGTGAGGGATATTACATTACCAACACACCTTTCTTTTTTTGCCCATCTCCTTTTGGTTCTTGAAAGAATTTCCTCTTCAGGATCAGTTAGATAACGTTTATACGAAATCCTTTCAGGAGGCTCGCTCATTTTGACTCACATGTGACCTATTGATGAAATTAAAATTACAGCGTCTGCACGCGCAATGCACACCTTAATAAAAACTTTAAAAACTTAAACATAAAGTGCCAAAAACGTCCGTCTTTGTACATCACAGGATTAATCGAAAAAAAGGTAAACACTTAAAACAATATGTTATGTTTTTTCTATGAAATCTATGCTCACCAGAGATTATTCCAAAAATGCAACGTCTTCGTTCTAGATCTGTAGGTCAATGCGTGCAGCAGAGTATGCGCATGCACGTTGCCATTGTGCTTTTTAAAAATAAAGATAAAATAAAAAGTAATACGTATAAAGTAAATATTTAAATATTCCCAAACATGTGCAATGAACGCGCAAAAAAATCTGTTCATTAGTTGTTGTTTCTTTTTTTTTTAATATAACTGACGTCTGAGGAGCTTAAGAGAAAAAGTAAACCTTCTATGAAAGCGTGAAAGAGTGTTTTCCCACGCGTACACACACAGACATATATATATATATATTGTGAGATTAGGTTAAAGAACATGACCCCCTTCGCAGTATATTCTTGTAGTATGTTAGACAAAATGTCTCAGTATATTTTTGGTAGTAGGATAGACAAAAGTTCAAGTAGATCTCTGGGGATTAAAAGAATGTGACCATCCTTTGGGTTCTGTTAGACAGGTGGGCGCCACCATTTATCTGCTGTGAATGTTTTACACTGTTTTCTTGTCATGTCAGACTGCTTAAATCATTCTCTGAGAAGGTTGCGTGTGAAGGACCTTGGTCCAGTGATAGCAAAAGCAGACAACATTCTGTGCCCCCACCCTTGTAGGAGGTAGAAAGACAGGGAGCCCGAGGTCATAACTTAGGCTCCACAACAGATAAGAGAGTGTGAATGTTTAGGTTTACGACCAGGTGGGGGCCAGAGGAAAGTATAAAAAGCTGTGTAACACATTGCCATTTTGAGACTTGCTGTGACCCTCTCTGCATCTCTCCCCATCCGGATGGTTGTTATGCTCATTGTGTGAAAATTGTATGGAAATAAAGGATTGTTGATTGAGCATTTATACACCGAGTAAGTGTCCTTCCTTCAGCCCAAAGATTCAAAGAACTGGGAGAATTCAACAACTTGGTGCCGGTGACCCGGATCTTTTGGTGTGCTGAGGAGGGGCAGATTTGGCCTGTGGTGAGATCGTGCGACAGAGCGAACGGAGGACCGGTCCAAACATAAAAAGGTAAGCACAGCCTGTTGTATTATGAATACCAAATGTGCATATTGGGCTTTCCAAATTAATCTGTTCGCTGGGTTACACGCATTTTCACATTAAATTGTCGGTGTCTGGTTTTCGGCGCAAGATACTAACAACATAAGTTGAGGCTGAATTCAAGTGTTATAGGAATTTTCTAGCAAGATACTAATAATATTCTACGTTGAGACTAGAATTCCAGTGTGTTATAGGAACTGGCTCTAGCAAGATACTAATCACATTCTACGTTGAGACTAGAGTGCAGCCCACTTTACCCTACATAATTAATTTTGTCTAAAACTGGCTTCTGTTGCAAGAAATGGGGAAAAGCTTCCAAAACGCAGCCAAAGTGTAGAATATGAAATAGAGGTGAAATAGAGTCTAGCTTATGGTGCGCTTGCATTTTCAAAGGTGAGCTCAGAGGTTTCTGTGTGTGTTTCTGCTGATGAGACGCGCTTGCTGTGTTTCTATGTGAAATATGAACATGGTGACAGTGACGGTTGATGTGTAAATGGGAGGACATTAGAGCAAAGACACATTTTAGGATCAAAGGTTGATGCCTAGTGGACCTGTGGAAATTATTTTTGTTCATGGTGTGGCAACCCCCCTGCCTGTGGACGCGCAGTCAGGTCCAGCGGCGTCTGGTTAGCCGAGGTGGTGACTTGGGAACTGAGGACTCCCGCATAGCTACAGAATAACACTGAAACGTCTGTGTAATCACGGTTTACATTTATTCTGGACTAGAGCAAGACACATTTTGCGAACAAAGGTTGAGTTCTAGAGTAGTAAAAGAAAAAAGGTTGAAAAAGGTTGTATTCCTCGTTTCAGTGGTTGAAATTGTTGTTTGCCTGTCCCCTGACGAGTGTTAAATTAAATAAAGAGGGTATTTGGAGCCACATAGAGATAGACGGGCTGAATTGGGTGTATTACTCTGTGGTGTAAAAAAAAAAAAAGGAGAGAGGAAGAGAGTTGGAGGTGTGTAGTTTGTGTGAAAGCGCCGTTAGAGTCGGCGTCTCGTCAGAAGTACGGGAGTCAATTAAAGTAACAGAATAATTTGTGTCTAAAAGTGTGTTTGTGACGAATTGAGGAGGCCCCCGTTTGGGAGAAATGGAGGCTTAAAAAACAGTTGCAAAAAGTGCAGGAGGAGAGAGCCCGTGTAACGGGGTGGGCAGTGACGTGCCAGGGGGTGGAGCATTGAATGAGGGAGCCAAAGGAGGAGTCTGATAAGCTGATGCTGCCGGCTTCCCCGGTGAGGTCATCGCTGACGGCCTTCCCACCTCCCTATCAGGCTCCCGCCCCCTCTATCCCGTGTTGAGAGTAGAGCAGGGCTGGATGGTTAATTGGTTACAAAAAAGTTGGACTTTCTTCGGTTGGACCCGTTATCTTAAATTTGTCAAAGTTGTGTAGGCGCTAAAACTTTCAGGCCTGAGAGTGATTGTAAATATAAGACATCTTTGTAATATAATAGAGAGTTGAGTGTGAAACGAGGCTGTGTGTGACGACAGCGCGCTGCAGCGCTGCGAGCTAGTTTAGACGGTGTGTGAACATGCAAATGAGGTGGCTGCTGTGAAGCCCACAGAGGACTTCCTGTTTAGCGTGTTATTGAGTTTTATAAGTATGATTTGCAAACAATGATACATGCCTGTAATTAAAACGCTGATTTTGTTGAATATAATATTATAAATACAGATTTTGAATGACTGCGGTGAATGTTTGATGTTTGGCTGGGTTTTGATATAGGAGAGATGGCTTGGCGGCTGCTGGGGGTGAGTGTCGGTGACCGGAAATCTGCATGCCCATAAAAGGCAACTGCCTGACCGTGTGAACTATGCACCGAGAGAGAGAGAGAGAGTAAAATCTAGGCAGATGAACCAAATGGATGTTGTAAGAAAAATAGTAAATGAATGTTTTAGTCTCTTAATACAGGTGGATTTCTCTCAACCTGGAGACCTGAGTACAGCGGCAAAAGGATAGACTAACAAAATTGGGACGACAGACAGGCCAAGCTCTGGCTCAAAATTTTACAGCATGACCTCTCACTTTGTCCCCACCCGAAAAAGAAGCTTAAAGGACATCTTCTCCTCCAGTTATCGGTTACCATCACTGGAAATTTTCAGGCAAGTTTTTCACTGAATTGTTTTTGGCACCATGTGTCCCTGAATCTCACAAGCAAGCTCTAATTCCTGGCTGAAGACATGGAATGCTGTTATTTAAGGTGGGAAATCAAAATTTGGGAAACAAAATTAAAAACACACACAATTAGAGAAATGCCTTGTTGGAAAAAAAAAAAAAAGTTAAAATAACCCACCTACAAACGCACACACACGCAATGAAGAAACAGCTTACATTCATGAACACGTGAAGATTTTCCAGCAAGGCTAAAGCAGCGAAACTTAACATACACCTGTTGTTAAATGATAAAGTTTATCCACTACTAACAAATAAACTCTCTGGGTTGCAGGACAACGACTTGACTTCAAAAAGACAGACACTGGTATGACAAACCAGTGATGAAACAACAAATTTAGTGGTTAAAAGAGTCAAATTGTGACATGTTTTCTTCTGATTGATTAATACAAGTGATTACTGAATGAAATAAAATTCCTTTTTTGAATTATTAAACATGATCTTGAGAATTTTAACATGTACCTGTGTTGTCCTGTCAACTTGGTGGGTTATGAGTTGATTATATAGTGAGAAAAAACAAAAAAAAGGGGGGGAGAAGGCTGACACAGGGCCTGGCCCCTCTCTGAATAACACATCCAAAATAACATTATTTTCCTGTTCGTCTGTTTTTGTTTTGTTTTTTCTCTTTATGCTTAATTACAGGCTTCTTTGTCAGTCCGGAAAGCCGAGGCTGACCTTGACTCCTGCTCTCCCCTCTACCACCTTTGCTCTCCCCTCTACCATCTTTGATGTGACCCTGACCAAATGCTACAGCAGCTGGACCCACAACAACAGCCTGAGAATGTCAACAGTGCTGCAGGAAAGCGATCTCATGCAGCGGAGACGGAGAACGTTAAATCCAAGGCCCGTTTCACTACACGGGGGAGATTTCCAGACGGCTTCAGCTGACAGAGCTGTGACGAGACGCCTATTAAGCCCGGATGAAAGGTGAGGCCGAGCAAAAGAATGCTGACCTTAACAACTCTGCATTAAAACTGTGCAGGACAGTGATGGACCAACACGGATGATCGGGCAGCAAAAAGGGCGTGCCAGAGACACGAGGAGTAACTGAGGTCAGGAGGCACCTCAGATTGGACAAAAGCACCAGAAGAACATAAGCTGAAGGCACAGGTGTCGGGGCTCAGCCAGGAGCTGACCTCTGAGAAGAGCCGGACAGCAGAGCTGCAGAAGGCCGTGGAGCAAAGCAAGGAAAACATCAATAAACTTCAATCTGACGTGTACGGAAAAGACTCTGAGGTTTCTGCCCTCAGTGAGAGCTCGAGACATCAGAGCAGAAACTGAGCATGGCTCAGGAGGAGCTGGACAAGGAGAAGATGCAGGACACTGGAGAAAAGGACTGCCTTAATTGGGGCCAGAACCAGTATGGACAGAACTTTGGGCAGCAGCACCAATGGACCCAAACGGACTGAAAAGGGGGAGGGCAGGACCCCAGAGCACGCTTCAGGCCCTGGTTTACCCAGAACACCAGAACAGGAAAGTGATGAACACAAACACACACACACAAACACACACATCTACATACACTGACTCAGGATTAAGAGAAACACACATACGAACACATATGCACTCATTGATTGACTGAGAAATGACACACACACGCACACAAATCGAAATGCTGATTCAATTCACTGAGAAGTGATCCACACATACACACACACACACACACATACACATGTTTGTGCAAGGAAGAGTGACACACACACGCTGATGCAATGAAGAATGCTTTACTAATAAATGCTATGCTGATACGCAAAATGCTGCACACAAACGTCCAAATACAGAATTTGTTACAACAACAAGAAGCCATTGATTGTTAATTGGTTAAATGCATTTCATGTCACCCAGAGGGCATTTGTGTAGATTTAGGGGACAGGGTCTAAAGCAGTTTGGTTATGAAAACAATGTCTGTGAGTGATGTCTGTTTATGGCTCAAGGCCTCGACTGAATTGTTTACTGTGCTTCACACAGCCGGATGAGGAGCAGTGGTACAGAGTGAAAATGATGAATTAACGGTGTGAGCCTTATTTCGGAGAGTCACATGTTTGTGATTGAGATTTAATTGAAGGAGGAACACACTGAAAATAAAAAATAAATTTAAAAAGAAAAGAGAAAAGGGGGCCAGCCCTTGGATTTACGTAAGCATCCCACGTGTATTTAACACAGTTGCCTCAGGCTTTAAAGATCTGTACAAAATTCAACAGGAAATCATAGCTTCCCTGTATTTCCTACATTGTTGGCATGGTGGTGAGTGCTGTTGCTCCACAGTAAGAAGGTCCTGGGTGCAAGTCCACAGTCTGGTTAGTTTGCAGTGGTTTCTCTCTGGGTATTCTGGTTTCCTGCCACAGTGAAAAGTCATGCAGCTGTTAGAGTTAGGTTAATTGATGATTCTAAATTATCTGTGAATGTAAGTGTAAATGATTGTTTGTTTCTAGGTGATAGACTGGTGACCTGTTCGGGGTGCACCCTGCCTCGTAACATATCACTTTCTGGTGAAGTTTTGGTTGATTTTGGGTTTTGCTTAACACTAGGTTGATTTTATCAGTGAGGTTTGGATTGTTTTCTTTCTCTAAGAGAGAGAAAGGTGGTTTTATGCTTGGACAGGTTTCTAATGGGCCCCAGTATTTGTTATTATATGAGTATTTTATTGGTTACGTTTGTTTTTGCTTTTGTTACAGTGCACTGAAATAAGAACATCTGAGAGGAGTGATCCACCGGTGGTGATATTTTGGTATTTTGTGAGTTCCTGATTTAACAAATCAGCTCTTTAATCCAGGCCTGAGAGATTGAACTGTAAAGCGCTATAAAACATTCTTACTGAAAACAGTCGCAAAGTATTTTTCTCCACATTAAAATGGGCTCAGGAGAAAGCCACTTATTGGGGACAATTAGAAAATGAGAGTCCCTGCCTAACAGGATTCAGCGAGGTAATCCAACCTAAAGTTCTTCTTTTTCCTTTTGAAATGACGTCATTTTGCTGAGGGTGGAAATCAAATGCGCCGATGGTTTCCACTATCAGCAAAGAATGGATGAATGAATGAATGGAAATAAAAACAAACTGACTGACTGGTAAAAGCTGACAAGACTTGACCACGACTCAAAGTTAACCTCCACCTAGACAGGCCAAAAGGGTGGATGAATTTATGTGTTTCTTTTTATAGGAGCAGAAAGATGACAGCAACATTCGAGGTTGTGTGATGATTTAACCTTTTAAATGCCACTTTCTGTGTTTGCGAATCTACCAGGGGTGTGTTATTCATGGGCTTGTGTTGCTCACAGAGATTACTGTGAGAAAGTGTGTATACATCTGCGCAGCGCTAACATTTACATTCTCTTTTCTACAGCATTACAGTTTTTCATGTGATTTGATGATGTGATTTATAACAGAACAATTGGTTGATGTTTGTTTCTCTACTACAGGATTGATGATGCTGTTACACTGTGTTGTTGGGAAAATGTTGAAGGTTACTTTGACGATGTGAATAACGTGAGAAATTTCCTGTGTTGAAACCAGTGTCATTCCTTTTACAGCAGGCTTAATTTTATGGCCTTTTACGGCACCTCTGGAACCTATCGACCTGCGCCTGACCACCAGGATTGTCTATGTGTGCTCCTAATGTCTGTTTTTCTTTAAGAGTGGATGTAGAGGATTCAGCAGAAAACAGACAAGTGACATGAGGAAACAAATAAGATGCAGTGTTTATGGAATAGTTGAAAATGAGCTCATAGTGATAAAATGGGTGGAGTGACATTGCTTAAGGGAAGTCACAGATTAAATTGTGGAATAAATTGGGATGATTCATGATTTGGGACAAATTATGGTAATAATAGTGATTTAATGATTGGAGAAAACCTGCACATGATACTTGTCTTTTATGCTGAATACTTTATCACTCTTATGATCTACAGTTGGTTGCAAATGTGAAGTTTGATTTAACAGATTTGTCTTCCAGGATACAGGCTCCAGGTGGAGCTGGGAGTTAAATAACCTGAACATGTAACTGCTGATTAATGTTTTTACACAGGGTTACAGGTTGGAGTATGGCTGCTCCAAGTGGGAAACCCTGGAGATTGTTTTAAAGAGAATGTGCAACATTCTTGTACATGTCTCATTGGGGAGTTGACACATGGTGGAAGCCATGTGGGGAGAGGAGTGTTATTTTTAATCTGTAGATGTCGTGAGGTGCCATGACGAGAAGGAGTGGCTGAGAGGATCGTCCACAAGATGGGAGCTGAGGCCAGGAGAGAGGCTTCAGGAGGATCCGAGATCATCTTCAGCACAGCAATTATCTTATTGTTATCTGCTGTGAATGTTTTACACTGTTTTCTTGTCATGTCAGACTGCTTAAATCATTCTCTGAGAAGGTTGCGTGTGAAGGACCTTGGTCCAGTGATAGCAAAAGCAGACAACATTCTGTGCCCCCACCCTTGTAGGAGGTAGAAAGACAGGGAGCCCGAGGTCATAACTTAGGCTCCACAACAGATAAGAGAGTGTGAATGTTTAGGTTTACGACCAGGTGGGGGCCAGAGGAAAGTATAAAAAGCTGTGTAACACATCGCCATTTTGAGACTTGCTGTGACCCTCTCATGCACCTCTCCCCATCCGGATGGTTGTTATGCTCATTGTGTGAAAATTGTATGGAAATAAAGGATTGTTGATTGAGCATTTATACACCGAGTAAGTGTCCTTCCTTCAGCCCAAAGATTCAAAGAACTGGGAGAATTCAACAATATATATATATATATATATATATATATATATATATAGATCACAAAGGCCGGGTCCTCAGGTGGACACAGCCTCTGAATTTGAACACCCCTGTTTTGTATATATATGTATGTGTAAACCCCCCTCCCCAACAGCCCTTTTGAATGTCTTCCTAATTCTTAGGTCTCAAGGTTGGCAAGTATGGTTAGAACAGACTTTTCCCCGCAGCACATTGTGTAATAAATACTCACAAAGAAAACAGCGGGCGTTACAACTTATGTAACGTTTCATGCAACGGTTAAAACACTCGACTCCAGATACGCGACGCCCAGCTGGAAGCACTTCACGCAAGTTGAGCTGCCCGAGATTCACAGAATTTACATAAAATGTTAAATTTTTGTGATTTATATCGTTATTGGGACGATAGATGTCTTATATCGGGATATGAGATTTTGGTCGTATCGCACAGCCCTAGTTGAAGGTGTCTAAATAAATTGTGACTTGACTGTATACATACACACACACACACGTGTGCTTATTGTTTAACTTTTTGACAATAAGAATTTATTAGTTAAACAATTTGTTATTCAAAATTGTTTCCAACATTTTGCCATAACTGCTCTGAGATCATTCCTTCATACAGAATCACTAAAGTGGCTTTAAAGAGAGAGTTTTTTGTTTCATTTTTTAGGCATACCCAACAGACCAACAAAACGATCTAAAGTTATGGAATGAAAAGAAAATTGAACATCTACAGCATGTCATTCATCAGTTGAGAGAAGAGAACCCGAATCTAAAAAGAGAGAACGAGAGGCTGAAAAATGAAATACTTGAAAGTAAGTACTGTACTATTGTGTGTTTTTATGTGTGTGTTTACACTTGTTATATGCAATAACTATCAAAACCAATTCACATTTAATTTGACTTTCACAGAAATCCCACCTTTCCTTCAGGCTACAGAGCATTTACTTACCAAGGTTAGAAACAAAGCACAGTTATGCTTCATTAATAATCACTAATTACAATGTTCCACATTTCCTTGCCCTTTTAATCATTTTAAGGCCTTTTGCCTGTTTGCCTGTTTTTTTTTTTTGGTTTTTTTGTCCTTAACGTAAGTTGTTGTATCGTGTTATTTTTTATTGTTATTCATTTATTTTCATTTCATTATATTTTACATTCAAATATCTCAAACTTCTTAGTTAAATAAGCTTGATTGCTAGTAGATAAAGGATATTTCACCTGTAGTTCACCTAGTTCTGGGGCGATCGTGGCTCAAGAGTTGGGTGTTCGTCTTGTAATCGGAAGGTTGCCGGTTCGAGCCCCGGCTCGGACAGTCTCGGTCGTTGTGTCCTTGGGCGAGACACTTCACCCGTTGTCTACTGGTGGGGGTCAGAGGGCCCGGTGGCGCCAGTGTCCGGCAGCCTCACCTCTGTCAGTGCGCCCCAGGGCGGCTGTGGCTACAATGTAGCTGCCATCACCAGTGTGTGAATGTGTGTGTGACTGGGTGGATGACTGGATGTGTAAAGCACTTTGGGGTCCTTAGGGACTAGTAAAGCGCTATACAAATACAGGCCATTTACCAATGATGTGTGATATCGGACTGTGTTTTGGGGGGGTAAAACATATAGTGTTTATTTGATTAATAACCCCATTTCAGCACGTTTCTCCCTTTGCTTTTGACTATTTGACATTTGTAAACATAATAGATAGATCTCTCCCTCTGTGTGTGTGTGTGTGTATAAACATATTTTTGTATGTTTTTAATCTTTGGGCGGTCACTGATCATGTGACTCTGGCCAGATGAACCAAGCCTCTGAAGCAGTTTGTTTTTTTGACACATGTACTGGAACTTCAGCTTTAAACGGACCACGACTAACCTACAGCCACTTAACCCAGTCTGGGTTTAGTTTGGTATTATATGTACACATCCAGTTTCACTTGGCTTGTGCCAAAAACTCAACAGCCAGTTCCAGTTTGTTTTTAACCCTGTCTGTTTTGGACTTTTTTGCTAAAAATTTTTCACCCTGTTCCAGTTTGTGTCCCCTCGGTGTTTTTTTTTCCACTTTTTCTTTATTTATTTACTTATTTTATTGTCAACAGTCCTTTTCTGCATTACTTTCAACCAAAGGTAAGTATTTTCAGTTTTTAATCTGAATTTGATTAAATGTTTTTGAATATGTAATCATAGTCAGTGGATTTAAGGAGCAGTTGATTACAAAGGCATATGACTGTGAGGCAGGGTGACCCTCCCACTCTCAGCCACTCCCTGCACAAACACCACCTCTTCCTACTTTTCTCTGTTCTCAGTTCTCCATTACGGGGCGTGCCAAGATGGCGGAGTGAGTAGACGCTCTCTACCGAGTTCTGCACAGAAAGTTCGTGAACAACGGTAAAACCTCAACTTTATGCTGCCAACACTAACAATTCACTAAACAAAAGAAGATACAACAATCATAAGGCAAGAAGCAGCAGAATGCCGAATCAGAAAGGAGCGAAAAGGGGACTGGAAAGTTCCAAGTCTAAAATAGCGCCTGAGAATGCTGACGAGGAGAGTGCTACGGCCAGCAACGTGCTAATGGATAGCTTCCATAACTAACTACTGCGGTAGCACTCACGTTAGCCGAGGAGGAAATGGATGAGTTCCCACCTCTCCCTGTTACACCTCTTAAATGCAGCAGCTCTGACCCAGTTGATGTAAACCAGATAATTTCCAGTTTGTATTAATAAACACCAGGTCTGATAACATTGAGAGCATGGTGAGAGAGAACTCGAACATGGTGAAAGAGAATACGCTCAAGATTGAGGGTCTCAAAAAGACTGTTGATTTTGTGTGCGCGGAAATGAAAGATATGAAGGGGAAAGTTTGCAACCTGGAAAAAAAAGTAACTAAAGAGGAAGGTCGAGGGGACAACTGCCAACAGAGAATATCTGAGTTGGAAAGATATTCCAGGAGGTGGAATCTCAGACTACATGGAGTCAAGGAGGCCGAGAAAGAAGACGTAAGGGGAAAGGTGACTGTGATATGCCAGTCTGTTCTGCCAGAACAAAATCATAGGCTGCCTGACGTCATCGACACCGTACACCGACTCGGAGCCAAGTGACTAGTGATGGGATTTCCGGCTCTTTTTACAGAACCGGCTCTTTCGGTTCGGCTCACTAAAAAGAGCCGGCTCTTTCGGCTCCGAACCGGCTCTTCAGGTTGTTTTGTTGCTTTAATTAATTTATTATTAACAATCAGTGTTGGGAAGGTTACTTTTAAAATGTATTCCATTACAGATTACAGATTACATGCCCCAAAATGTATTCTGTAACGTATTCCGTTAGTTACTCAATGAGAGTAACGTATTCTGAATACTTTGGATGACTTAATATATTATCATGCTGTTTACAACTACATGAATGTACTATTGCTGTGATTTATTACTGTTACTGAAGGTCCGCGGCTCCGAACCGTAGTAAAGGGACCTCTGGCTAATACGGTGGGCTCTGTGTCGGCTCGTAGCTGAAAACTAGCTTTACTTTGTTGTCTGGGTCACTTTGCTAGCAGAGACAGAGAGAGGCGTTGAAAGGCTGCTCCAACAGAACTTATTGTTTCAGAGGAAAACACGAACACGGTGTACAGTCGAGTCTTAATAGCTTACTTACAACTGGGCTCGTCAGGCTCTCTTCTTGGCTGCAGTGGTTATTATTATATTTACATGCTTCCAGCTCCCGTTTCTGCTCGATGACAGCTCGTACTTTTCCTTTTTCTCCCTCCCTCGCTCACAGACACATAACGTGTATGTCAGTCCATTCTCCCTGCAGCACGGACTACACTGCCCATGATGCTACATGCTTTAGAGCTATACCTGTAGCATTCTGCCTGTTAGCTTAGCACAACAACAACAACAAAAAGGCCTCTCTCACCCAGGAAACACGCAGAGAGAGAGCGTCACCCTGTAACCATGGCAACCGTAACGCAGCCGCCTGGAACAACAGAACGTAGCTGTCAAACAAAACCCAAACAGTCCTGACCCGCCACAATATGAAACAGGGAAGTACCGCCGTGTAATCCATTTATTTCAACAAAGTAACTGTATTCTAAATACCACCTTTTTAAACGGTAACTGTAATGGAATACAGTTACTCATATTTTGTATTTTAAATACGTAACGGCGGTACATGTATTCCGTTACTCCCCAACACTGAAGGTCTCCAACTGAGATCGACACAGCATTGCCTGACATTTGCCATCCATTAAGCCCAGAATTTCCAGTCCAGACTAATCCAGATAAAGATAACTCTGAAATAGGAATCATTGACGTAACAGATGACCAAGTTCTGGTAAACATATATTTTATTATATGTTATATGTAATTTTACTTACCTGTTTGTGTGTGTGTGTATGTGTAAAAGAGATTGCTGATAAGTAAAATCTCATCATAGTATACTTGATCGTGTTTAAAACTCTGAAAGACATCACATTGATGTTTAACATGCGCAGAAAAAAATCTTTTTCTTTGTCTTCTTTCTCCTCAGGAGTCTTTGGATGAATGGAGAACCATACGTTAAGGATTACATAAACATAATTTAATACATTAATTAAATTAATTAATTAATTAAATACATTTTTATTTCTATTTACATAAACAACTGTCTGTTCTCTCTGTTATACATTTTGCTCTGTGACACTTTTGGGAATTGATGAGCAATTTTTATTTCCATGTTCACCTGTTTTCCTAAGCCGAAATTGAGATATATTTTGGGGGATAAAATGTCATCACCACATCACAAAATAATTAGACTTGCATCTCAATGGGGATACATACTTGAAATATCTGACCCAAAAACAGAACTAAGATTGAATTTTCTGTATGTGATGACACATTTAAACTTTGATATTTTATCAATGTTATTCCTTTTACAGCCTTGGAGGGGAAACTGTACACACAGATAGCGCGAATGATATCTGTGTGTGTATCCATGGAGGCGTGGCACCTAATTTCTTTTCAGACAGATTGTTTAATCAAATCGGTGGGAAACCTAGCCTTCCTGCAACCTTGGAAGAAGTGGGTGATTTCACCTTTCAGGAAAAGCTTTTGGGGTTGTAATTAAAGTATAACTGGCTCTCTGGAACTGCTGAAATCTATAAAAATGTATCATTTGCAACTTACAAAACATTAAAAGTGTTTTCATAATTACTAACCATTTTTTGATTACTGTTAAAGATTAAGAACGCAACAACTGTTGAAGATGCGAAAAAGGCCATAGAGAAGGCAGAGGACAGTCTTGCCATTGTTGGGGCCTGGAGAAACATCACAACACTGAGACAGAGGGATGCTCTGGTGCAATCCGCTGGTGACTTCTTCCTTGAGGGCAGATTAAATGTGGCTTTGCAACTGTAAGTATTACGTTTTTTCTCAATCGCTTTGGCACTGTTCCCCACAGCAGGAATGAAAATATATTATTTATGCAATCTGTGCAGATAATTAAGAGGCCAACAGGCCAGTCACACTAAATACAATTTGGCACACTTCATTTGTTATTCCTTTTCAGCAGTTGAAAAGGTTTGTGGGATAGTCCATTATTTATTTGATAACTGCATTAAGTGTATTGAAAGTTAAGTTTTAAAAGTTACTGTTCTGATGTGGGAATTATGTCAAAGTGATTGAGAAAAACTAAATATATATTTTAGACAGTTTTGACTGGTGTAATTTTATCATGTAAAATTGATGTGTTCAGGTTCACAGAGGGCTTCAACACCCTAGGCCTCCTCCAGGATATTAGGGCACACCCTGATTTATTCCATAATCTGTTTGTGGAGGATGTGGAACCTTTGAAAGCTGCTGACCTCTCAGCAGTATTTCAAGTCAACTTTTCTACACCAGGAACACATAAAAGAGAGATCGAAAGCCAGACGATATGCTTCTGGAGAGACTGGCTCATTGATGTAGAAGGTACAAGAAATTATTATTACAAGGTCTGTTTTGTAAGGTACTATACATGAATTTGTGCACCCACAATTGTAGGATACAAATGATCATGACTATGATGTTGTCATTGATAGTCATTTTTAGGAAGACTAGAGAAAAGCGAATACATTGTTTTGTTGTAGTCTGAAAAAACATTTCAAATGCCTAACTGTAACAGAAGCCTGGCAGACCCGACCATGTTCCATTTTCATTCATTCATTCATGGTTGCTATCACTTCTCACACACACACACAAACATTTTCTAGTTTGCAGCTGAACACTTTTCCAACAGCAACAAACAAATGACAGGACCCAGGTCCGATTTTATTCTGGTAGGTGTGATTGTGGATGCCGCTCAGGTGTCTCTGCGTTCCCTGCAGCTACACCGCAGACCACGCCACACTAACACTCAACTGTTCGTTTATTAGATTGAGAATGTGCACCCGTGACCTTGGAGAATGTCCTGGAATTTGTTTCAGGATCCTCTTCAATACCCCCAAATGGCTTTCTTATGCAGCCCACAATAGAGATTCTTCCAGAGGATTCTGGCAACATTTTTCCTGAGGCAAATACATGTAACATTGTTTTGAAATTGCCAGTGCACAAAGACTGAATCATCAAGCACAATGCTTCGAGCACCAACATTTGGCATGGCATAGATGGACACCATTTACATTTTCCATTTTGAATACTTTACAGTGCAGATTTTCAGTTATTGCTTCTAACCATTTTATGTTTCATATAGCACTATTATGAAAGCAATGATTGTAAGAGTTAAAGTAATAGTTCAACACTGAAACGAAATACTTTAGTGTTGTTGAAGGTTTGAAGTTTTATAGACGGGTATTAACAGAAAGTAGAGGTAAAAAGCAAGACCTACATAACCGGCCTTTTTGTAGTCAGGACAGTGGTTGTCCAGTTAGTATTGACATGACCTTTTCTGTTTTAGTTTGTGAAAGTCCTAACATAACTTGGTGTATTTAAACTGTCATTGCATCCCATGCTGTTTGTGCTTAAATGCACCGTGTCTTTGTATGGTAGTTATTTACCATGTAAAATATTTAACACTTTCAAAATGTTTTCTTAAATCCAACAAGCTTGGTTGTTGTTAAAGGTGTATTCCCTCATTGGAAACATCCAATTGCTGTTTTTGAATTGCTAAATTCATCTGATGTTATGGAAACAATTTGAAAATGTCTGTTATGCATCTTCACATATTTCTCAAAAGGTTGTACACCGCATCACAGTGTTCTCAAAGAAATGTCAGTGTTGCTATTTGTATTTATTTATTGTTCAAAACTATTTTAAATCAAAGGAAATAAAACATTTTTGGGATAATTACAACTGTCTTTACTGTCTTCATCTGGAGTCAGAGCAAAGCTTCCAGAGAAAATGGCATCATGATTTATTTAAAAAAAAATAAAATAAAGACTGCTCAGACTCAAAGGAGTAGGTTACACTCAGAAAACTGGGGCAGAGCTCACCTGTGGGCTCCTGCCTTTGGCCCACGCACCTGGTCACAATCACACACCTGTGGCTCATCACCTAAGAGCGTTCCAGTTCCTTTATAAGATGGCAGCTCTGTGTTTCTCATCACTGGACCGTTGCCGACTCGTCAGTGTAAACCCCAGCTCAGTTTACTCGTGGTTTTCTCAGCAATCTTCCTATAGTAATCATGTGAACGCAGATTATGTTTTGTCACTCTTAATTAACTGAAGCCTTTCATTTAACTACCAGATAAACAAATTGTTACTCTCTTTCTGGCCAGACACTGCTATCGTGTTGTTAGTATTTAACAAATAAAAATGCAGACATAAGTGTACACTAGTTTTTTGACTGCTGGTGAAAATACTGTTTAATCTACAAATAACTCTCTCACATAACTAACATAGACAACCCCTAAACATGTTTGTACTCTCTGCTCATATTGTGAACATATTCATATGAAATCATTACTTGCTTTGGAAATAACTTATTTTAATATTGAATTATATTAGTGCATGTTAATATACAGACTGCAAATGGCCCCTGGGCTGTGAGTTTAAAACACCTGTTAGAAACCATGGTTGCCAAAATCATTTTAGTTCACTAGCTACATGCCAACTGATCATATGAGCCGTATACCAGCAATGATACAACAATATAAAGAAAAGAAGAAAGACATTAAACTACAAATTATTTCAGTTTGTTCTTGTGAAGGACAACAAGTACATTTAGAAAGCATGTCAGTTTATGTGAAAATGTAATTAAGAATTTGTTTTAGAACACTTAGCAATAGAAGGTTAATGTGATTGTAAAAAACCAATGCATAGCAATACGTCAAAGACATCTGGCAGAGAAAAACAGAATTTTTCTTAAACGAGTACTGATTGACATTTACATAATTCATGTTAAAGTGTTAAGCTAAGGTAACATATACTTGCATTTGAAAACAACAGCCAAAAAAGGCACTTCAATTCCAAGTTTTTGTTAAACTTTGGATACAGGAAGTTTCTGTGTTAATCTAAAAAAATTGTATAATGTAAGATTTTTTTTTATAATGTGTCAAGATTAAAAAATGTAATTAATCATTGCATAAAGTTTTGTTTCAGTGACTTTAGAATATATTATATCAACTATTCTAACATGTAGTCAATCACCTCTGATTGTGGACACTTCTTCCAGCAATGTGATCTCCTGTTGAGCCCACAGTGGGCCACCATAAAGCGTGCCACCAGAATGTTTCCCCCTCCTGAACGGACTCTAGAGGGGATACCGTAATGCTGTACTGCAGTCATGAAACTCTCCAGGACAGTTTGGGCTCTGTTGTTGTTTGTAGCAGTGAGGTAAACAATGAGTCTGGAAAATCCATCAATGCCACCGTGCACAACAACTCTCCATCTGCAAAAATAAAGATACTGTAACTTGAACAGACCTTCCAGAGAGACTGTAATTGTTGAAATGCAAAAAATAAACAGAAGTTGCTGAGAATGTCAGCTCTTGTAAATGCCCTATACATATTAAGGATGCAGAAAACACTACACATTCAGAAGGGATTCTGAATGATTTAACCAACTGATTAAATCAATGAAAGAAATGCTCGGTCTTAATTTTAAATAAATACACATATCATATCAGCTTGTTGATTATGGGGACCCATGATTTGTAATAGTTATACCAGTGGCATTTAAACAACTTAGGTTTCACACAGGATAAGAAGTTTACAAACAAGCACTTAATTTGCACTTAATTTGCTGCGTAATTAGTTTTTCAGTTCTTAAAAAGAGGACAAATGACAGAGGAAAAAATCCACATTACGTGAGCTCCCACTTCCTATATACACATTTTTAAAATAAAGTTGTTAATCCAACTGCTAATCCACATGTTAATCCCTGAGCGAACAGGAAAGGGAAATGGATTTTGAAGTGAAGTTTATTAAAGTGGAATTTGAAAATGTTTTTTGAAATGAAGACTTGAAAAGCATTTTAAAAATCAGTTTATTAAATTGGAATTCCCCTCCCCGCCGGATCGGGCTGTCACTCATCCTTCCCTCCACCTCCAAGAGATGGATAGACAGAGGGGAGAGAAGAGTGATGAAATAATATAAATCTATTTAAATTGAATGAACTCTTGGTTAGGGTATCCTATGGTTAAATTTAGGGATTACAGTCCTGGGTAGGGTATTTGTCCTAGTTTGTTGAAATTATTTAAATTGATCTATTTATTTCCATCTGGGCCTTCCATAATAAAACAATTGAAAAGCAAGATATTGTTGTTGTATAGTAAATTATCCCTCATATTTAGTGGTCTACTTTATTACTCACCTGTGGTTTAATTTTTAAAGGGCAAGTGAGGCCTTGTTAGGTTCAATCTGAATCTAACGGGTCTCCGTGACTTTGTTTGTAACGTTATTCATTTTTATCTTGATTTTGATAATAAAGTTGCCCAAAAGTAAGCTTTCCGGTTTTACAGTTGATTTTCCTTCACATTTAGTGTCCTACTTCATTACTAACCTGCATTTTAAACTTCAAAGAGCAAATAACGCCCTATCTGGGTTCAATTAAATCTAACGTATATCCGTGATTTTGCAAATTCCTCATATTAATCTACAATCATGTAAGCTTCTGTAATTTAAAAGCATTACTACTATTATACAGTTATTTACTCTTCATTTGTTCTCTATATTTGCTGTCCTGTATCCTTGCTTACCAATACTTTAATCTTTCTTTATTATTAACCTTCATTTTAAACTTTAAAGAGTAAACAATGCCGTGCCTGGGTTAAACTGAATGTAACGTATATCCGTGATTTTGCAAATTCCTGGTATTAATTTATAATAATCTAAGCTTGTATGAATTAAAAAATATTACTACTGTTATACAGTTGTTTCTCCTTCATTTGTATATGTGTTGTCCTGTATCCTTGCTTACCTGTACTTTAATCTTTAAATGAGGCTCCCTCTTTGACTTGTGTCCGCCATGTCTACCATGTGCTCTGGCTTTTTGGCTTCCTGGTTCCCATCATGTTCCATGCTGGTATCCAGGGCAACCACTTTTGTGTCCATGAACTGCCATTTTAAATCCGCCATCTTGCGTCTATGGTAACTATTTAGTTTACAGTCGCCATCTTGGGCCACTTTTCTTTATAATAATAAAGAAATAATAATAATTTCCACCCACATGCAATTAGTAATCACAAAAAGACAGCATACCGTTAGTATTTCACTCTGTCCACACAAGTTTTCATGCAATTCTGTTTTGGGAGCTTATAGCATTCAGGGCTACACCTTTTATATATCACTTAACCTTGACCTTTAGTCCTTATTTTTTTATTTATTTTTATTTATGCAGTGAAGGAAATAAGATCTGTTCCCCGACACAGAAGTATTTTCCCAACTTTTTCCCATCATCTCTGTGCCTTAACATCAAACAGCAGATCATCACTCCATTTTGTTTATTAAAGCTTTCTTTATTTCACACTTTTCCACCTTAACCATACCTCTATAGATGTAATCTAAAACCTTATCCAGTTTTCCACCTAAAAAAAAGTGTGGAGATCACAGTCCTCCGACCTTGGCTCCTGGAAGTTCACAACAGGACATCCAAACCCTTTGCCCACCCTCCCTCACCCATTGGGGTCCTGACGGATTCATTAAACTGTATATCCTTATATTTCATATTAACAACGCCTTCGGAATACAAGAAATTGTTAAAACCAACCCACCCAAACCGTATATCTGGAGATAAAAGACACAAGAGAAACACATTTTTACAAGCCACATCTCATGTAGGTACATTCAAACCCAGTGGCACATTTAATCTGTCTGTCCAGATCCTCTCCATCCTCCTCCGCTGACCGACCAGCCCGGATTCGCCTGCAAGCCCATAATGCTCAAAGCCCCCTCTGCATGCCCCCTAAAGTGGATAGCCACTGCTGAGCGTGGCTCCACCGCCCGTACGGCATACAAGTGCTGCTGTAACCGCGCTCTCAGACAGACCCCAATATTGGAATTTCAATAATGTATTTTGTAACTGCAGTACACATAATACTCATTTTAAACAATTTTGTCCAGGTTCCTTGCCAGCAAACAACTCCTCCAGAGAGGCTGTCCTGGTGAGGGAGAAGTTCATGGCCCACTTCCTGGCGGAGGGAGCTGTGTCTTGGCAACCAAAGGAGTAGCCTGTTTGAAGTTCGAGTGACTTCCCCACAACGGCTCTTTTAAGAGCCACCCACAAACCTCTAAAGAGTGTTCCTGTCTTTTTAAATTTTTCTTAATAAATGGAGCTCTACTCCAAAATAAACTAACCTCTCTTTATTCTCTTAAATAACTTGTCTTCACTATGTTCCTATATACAGTGTGATGCAAACGTTTGGGCAACCTTATTAATAGTCATTATTTTCCTGTATGAATCGCTGTAACAGTAAAAAATGTCACTTGCATATATCATATAGGAGACACACACATTGATATACACTAAATATTCATTTCATTTCTCTTTTTTTGTGTTGCCAATTTATGTACCTGCTTGATTTTGTTTAAACACTTATTGCACACTTTCTGTAAATCCAGTAAACTTCATTTCACTTCTCAAATATCACTGTGTGTGTCTCCTGTATGATATATTTAACTGACAATTTTTATTGTGACAACCAACGATTTGTACAGGAAAATAATTACTTTTCACAAGGTTGCCCAAACTTTTGCATCCCACTGTATTAGTATGTTTTGTCATTAGTATAATATGAAATAAATTCTACTTGTGTCAGTCGGGTGCCAATATTTGCTGTGTAGTAGAACTGAGACATTTGTCATTACAAATGTTTATTGGAAAAAATATATAAATTCAGTAACAAAAACATTAAACATAAATATATGAAATGTAACTATTTACAGAGAGACAGGAATAAAAAGGACCCAGCTTGGAGTGGAAGAGCCTCAGGGAGAAGGAGGAGAAAAATAAGAACATTGTTTCTGCCCTGGAGAGCTGCTGCCTCATCAGAAAACTACTGATCATTAGGGTCCAATGTTTCCAAATTTAACACAGCTGTGCTGTTTTCAAAAACTAATTTATAAATTTGAAATTTCACGAATTCTCGTGTCTGAGGCGGCATGCTCTCCAGAACAGGAACAAGGCCGAGGAGGAAATGTTCTGTTGGAGACGGGCGTGGCCTCTTTAGGGACTCCAGGATGGCCAGCTCCACCGCCGATGGACCGTCCTGGGACCCGTCCCTCGACCGCCTTCGAGCTGTCCTCCTCTGTGGGCCTGTAAAACACAGCACAAAACAACACGAAGTAATGAGAAGGCTGCTACTAGATTTTCATTTTCAAAATTAAAAAAACAGGATATAAACAGATTGGTTGTAGATATTTAGTAAAGGTGATCACAAGGGAATCCAAGCAAGTAAAAAGCTATCAGTGCTTGATGTTCATACCTGTGGGTGCAGCAGCAGGAGCTGAGGGACCAGGGACTGGGGAGCCAGGAGAAGAGACAGGGGATGACTCTGCTGCATGATTACTTGACTCTATCAAGACAATATTAAATGTTAACAGGTTGAAGACAATAGTCATAGAGAATATTATATTATTATATACTTATATATACTTATATACTTATTATTATATACAGTGGTCTCTCATTTATTGCAGCACATGAACAGTAGTCACAGTTCTCACAAGTTGATTCTCAAAGTGCAAACCTTTGTCGATTTTAAAACGTAAAAGTATTATGCCGCGCTTTTTCTCCGTCTGCGGCGCCACTTTTGTGCGCCTTTTTCCCTCGCGGTGCAGGTGTCTATTTCCGAATGAGGCTCATAGTTATGAGTGTTTTTGTGCTGTTTTTTCTATTGGACATGATGGTTATCAAAACCAAACATGATAAGTTTGGCTAGCGCAGGAGACACGACACGGAGGAGATTTGTCATTTGGGCTGCAGAATGCAATGCACATCGTTGAAAGCTGTACGGTGCAATAAAAAAAATCAGTGAAAAGGCGAGGCAGTGACGGATGAACAGCGGGACTACTGTATACTGTTTATTAATAAACAAAATATATTCCTGTATGACAACACGCATAAATTAACTGCCTACATTAACTCATTGTAAACATACCTTCTGACTGACACTCCCCTGCTGCCTCTTCGGGCTGTCCCTGGTCCTCGGGGGAGAAGTTCTCCACGGTCCACCATATTGCCGCTTGTCTCCCGCGGGGTGAGGAAGGGGTCCAGAAACCCCATGACCGCGAAGAACTTCCATCTTCTCCCCGATCCTGCTGCAGACCCACTCCTCTTCTCCTTCTCTGTCTTCTTCTCCTTATTATAAGTGTCCCTGAGGCTCTTCCACTTTCTCCTGCAGATGTCCTCTGAATAAACGCATTATCTTGTTAGCGGAAAGGTATTTGTACATCAGTGGGAAAATAGCGGGACAGTAGGCGGGCTTGCTAGCTTTTGCGTGGTCAGTCTGAAAATTAAAAAGAAGGAATGAACTTACCATGTTGCCCGATCTCCTCACTTATGTGTCTCCAAGCTAGGTCCTTTTTATTCCTGTCTCGGTAGAAGTAGTAGCTAGCATCATACAGCTCTGGGTGATTAGCCACGGCACTGATGAGTTTTTCCTCCATACTGAATGAAGTATGAAGGGCTTTGGCTGGATCTGCCCCTTTGACCTAGGTCAGAGCCACGTCACCAGGCTCCTGATTGGTTGTCGCGGTGCGATTTGACGCTGGAGTTCAGATTTTTCCAACTCGAGCGGTAGACGCGATACGCGCGTATGCACAAAATGCAACACAAAAACTCACGCGCGCGGTTTTATTCGCGAGTCAAACGCGCCAGACGCGCTACACTAACGCGCGTTTCACGCGTTTTGGCGACGCAAATCTGCTTCCGAATTTTCGCAGGACCCGCAATCGCGTGTCATTGTGCTTTTCCATTGACTTTACATGTAAAGTAAAGTCAATGGAAAACCTGACGCTCTATTCGCGTCCATCGCGTTCGGTGTGAACACACCGTAAGGAGAATCTCCCTCGGACTGCCCAAGAGACCCCACTATGTGGATTGTTAATCATGTGTCTATGTACCATAAAGTGCAGAAGTGCGTCAGGTGGTTCGTCCTCCCTCCCCCCCAGTTTGGCCCTGATTAAGAGGTCACCTAAACTTGGATTTTTTCTGAGGGCCCTGATCATCCGCGCCTCAAATGCACGTCCTCGGGTTCGCATTTCACACAGGTTCTGCTGAATGCTGCCAAAAAAAGGTGTATACTTATCATGAAACGTACTAACAAAAGGTAAGAGACTCTCCCCTCTCGTTTCATCCTCGGTGGTGCTTGAATTAAAAGGAGTCCCCCGTTCAATATCCCTCCGAGCATCCCTTCGCTCTCCCAAATCATTCCTCCCCTCCCAGGTATCACTCTCTGTGCACGTGTTCGAAGTACGGAGAGCGTCTCCCTAAATACCCTCCTCAGGAAAGAGCGTGAGTAGCCCCTCTTCCTCAAACTCCTGAATAATATATGGGTTGCATTATCAGAATCCTCTTTCTTGCTGCATATCCTGTGGAATATTTGAGACTTCACTAGCCCCCGAAACGTGTGCGGCGGGTGGTAACTTGATTTGTGGAGAAGCGCATGCGTATCGGTGGGTTTAAAATAAACTTTTGTGTGTAGCCTCTTGCCCTCCATCCCCTCCTCGAAAAAAACAGTGTTGTCTAGAAAGCTAATCTCCACATCGCTATGTTCTTGTTTCAGTTTTATTGATGGATGATGTATATTTAAAATGTGCACAAATTGTTGAAACGCGCCTTCCCCGTGCGCCCACGCGCCTATGATGTCATCCAAGAAGCGCAGATAAAACACTGGCTGCAACGGGCCAGCGCCTCTCTCTCCCATTCGCTCATGTATATGTTCGCATATGACGGAGCGTATCTCTGGCCCATCGCCGTTCCTTCCATCTGTAAATAAACCCTGCTGTCGAATTGAAAATTGTTATTAACAAGACAGATTTCTAAGAGCCGTAAACTCCACGTCTGGACGCGCAGCATCCGGGTGGCGGTGAAAGATGTTGCTAACTGCTCTCAGACCCATCTGTTGATGTTGGTATACAAACTGTCTATGTCTATTGTAAACAAACGTTCTTAGGCACTATCATAGAGCAAATAATGGTACGTAACCTTAAGATAACTCGGGTGTTTGTGGGAAAGGGGCCCGAGAAAAGAATCAATATACTGAGAAACATTATATGTTACACTGCTACAATCCGAGACTATGGGTCTTCCCGGTGGGAAGCGTCTCAAACCCGGACGACCCGGCTTTCCCAATCCCTCCCTTTGCCTCGTCTCATCCCGACCCCCAGCGTGCATAACCAGACCAATATCACCCAGACTTTCCCCTAAGGGTTCAGAAATGTCTGTTTGAACCTTGTATCTGTCAGTGGGGAGCTCACCTGTGTTTCCTCGCGGTCGCTGAGCCACTCGGTTTATGCTTGGTGATCTCTGCCTTCTCCGAGCTCTCCTCTGGTGGCGTGGAAACGTCCATCCGCCGTCCTGCATCTCTTCGCCTTGCTCCCGCGGCGTCCTCATATGATGTGCCTCCATCCTGCACCTAAACACTCCTATTGCAGGTAGTGGCTCCACCGATCACGGGCGTCCCCGTTACAGTGTCTGTTGATCGGCAGGAACTCAAAGAAAAGGTGGTTAAGTCGCACACCGATGCCTCGTTCTGTCCACACGCCACCTCTCAGTCTCGAATTAGAGTTCACGAGGAGAATACAACAGGTGGAAAAAGAGCTCCCCACTTAACAGTTTTCTTTAAAAAAGTCTGTTAAAAATATAATTAGTCTCTAGCTGTGTGACCGGGCTAAACATTGTCATTAACGCCCATCACTGGGAGAGCTGTACCAAAATCGCCTTCCTCCCATAAGTCTGGCCTCGCGTCCCTGACGTTTCGCAGAACTCAGAGGGATACACGCTACTGAGGGCCAGGAGAGAACGAGACGCCCAGTCCCGTGGGCCTCTCCCAGGATAGGTCATCCTAGATCACATGGGAACACCAATGCACACATATTTTGCTCCATTGCGTTTATTTCACACCCCAAACATTTACTAAACAATTAAGCAAATACAAGCAATCTGCAATAAATTACAGGTAGTAACAAAATAAACTACTAACTCTTTGACGCTACGTCTACACCTACACAGGTATTATTGAAAGCGCAGCTGTTTCTATGCGTTTGGACCTTTCGTCCACGTAAACGGCGTTTTGACTCACTGAAAACTGAGACTTCTTAAAACTCCTTTTTTGCATTTACGTGTGGACGAGGAATACAGAGTTCGTCACGTCAAAGGTATGTGCCTTTATTCACGTCAGCTGTGGCCACGTTATTGTTTACATGAGATGAATCGCAGAATGACAGATAGAGACAAAA
Organism: Neolamprologus multifasciatus; assembly: GCF_963576455.1. Lineage (NCBI taxonomy): Eukaryota > Metazoa > Chordata > Actinopteri > Cichliformes > Cichlidae > Neolamprologus > Neolamprologus multifasciatus. Next base: position 27,389,412 of record NC_140457.1, on the reverse strand, counting down.
TGCTGTTAATCTGACTGTCTGCAGGTTTACACGCAGTTACTGTCCCTCCATTTACAAAGGCAGAGGCGTCACGGTGTGATTATTTTACATGTAGTTGTTTTTTTCCTGTGTAATAATGTTCAACATTGATATCAATACATTTTTCAAAAAATGCCTCTCTGTGCAAAATGGGTTTAAAAACATAAACAACTGTGGGATCCTGTTTGATTTAAACAGCCCAGCGCTGCTCCGACGCAGGGAAAACCAATCCTGCAGGGAGACCTACCTCTGCACCTGTGCAGGTGAAGCCAAAGGGAAGATTTGCTTCATCATATTTTCTAGTCTTTGGCTCAGAATGAAGTTGGTTTGTGTGGGCGTTCCGTGCTAGTAGTTTCAAAGCATTTTTTTGTTTTGTTTTCGTCCCTTTTCATACCGCCCCCCCCCTGCAATGGCTCTTTGTGGGCCTCACACTTTGGGAAGCTCTGCATTAGCAGTTTAATGATGTTTAAACTGGGTTGGCTGGAAGACTGTTTACTTAGCCTGGCAGGGCGAAGGACACTGTCTCAGCTGAACTATGGAAACGCACACACATACATATACTGATACTGATAAGCACTCACCGACGCATCACCCTCCCTACCCCGGATCCAACGCCACCTCCAACGCTTACCTCCCCTCTGATGTGGACATCGGGTCAGTTGGAGGCGCAGTCGAAAGATTGCAGCGGTCCCAGATCAGATGTACACACTGGAACTCTTTCCCATGTTGCTTGTCTGTGTTTATTGTGCTATGGTGTGTTGATATCTGTGCATTCCTGTATTATCCTTCTGTGTTACACATTTCGATGTTTTTTTCCTCGCTACCTAGCCTGACCTGTCTCCCCAATGTGATGTTTGTGTATTGTATGTACGGTCGGCAAGGTCTGTCATCTCGGTTGTGGGAAAAAGACCTGCAACTGACAAATAAAGGCTCTCTCTCATCTCTCTCTCTTATATTTTATTTTCTGCATGTTTTCTCCATGTCCAAAGTTTTTTTTTCTTTGTCGCTCTCCACTAGATTTGAATAATGCACATGAACATGGACCTAACACTGTGGATGAACCTGTATCATCTTTATGCAGACTTTAAACCCACAGATATGCACACAGAGTCTTTTACTGGGAATCATGAGCGCTTCATGTCACAGCCAGACAGCTAGACACAGGTGAATGGACTCAGATGCGAAAACCACTCAGAGACGCAGAGCGTATGAGCAAAGCAAACAGAGTCTGAGAGAAAACACAAAGTGAACAAGAATGCAATAATTACAAAACACAACAATTAAGTGGGAAATAATTCAATAACTTAAACCTTTCTGAGAATTGCTGTGAACGAGTATAGAACTACTAAAGTGAAAACACAGCCTGACTTCTACGAAGATACTAAGAATGAGCGTATCACTGCTATACTGTGAGCTCAGCTTGACTCCTTCAATGAGAACACTAACATGAGAATACAAACACTTTACTGTGAGCGCTACCTCACTTCTATGAGACCACTCGAGCCTCTATGGCACATTGAACGTAACTTGTATGCTTACAGGCAACACAACACAGACTGAGAAACAGGGTGCTTTGTAATCACTGTGTCTAACTGGGAGGTGGGGTCCATGAGGGAGTCTTGGGGCTCTCGCAGACCTGAGTGAGGAACCTGACACCGGGTAGCGTCCAGTGCAGGAACTGAGAGATGAGGCCAGCGAGGAATTAGGAGGCGGAAAATTCTCAAAGTCACTGCAATGAGACGGGGGTTAGCAGGTGTTCCAGCCATTACTGCAGTGAGAAAAGTGTGAATTTGAAAACAGTCTTACTTCTTTCGGGAGCAGGCGAGGCATGGAGGGGTAAGAGATCTGGGAGAGCAACAGGGAGCGTCCAGAGAGTACGTCTGTAAGGGTCCGGGGGTGGGCAGTGGGGCAGGCAGGTGTTAGCAGTGCTAACGTTCAGAAGCACTTACAGACTGGAGGCAGCTCCTTCTGCACCGCCTCACTCTTCTTTTTAAAGAGAGCTTCTTGTGCCCGTCATTGAAGTGCTGTTGCTGGTTACCAACCACCAGTTTGTTGGACCCGGACCAATCAACACTGACAGTTTACAGGTGCTGACGCTGGACCTGCCAGAGTAGCGCTCTGCTGTGGTTGGGTAGTTGGGTCAGAGGTGGGAGTGTTTCTGATGTGATGTTGCTTCAGATAAACTATCAACCCAGGTTCCTGAAACATTTCTCCCTTAACCTCCTAGGACCTGCGTCCACATGTGTGGACATCACATTTTGTGTTATTTACACCAAAATACTAAATTTTGCTCTACAAGGGCCTGATATCCACTTACGAGGACATTATACTGCTACTGTTCTATCGAAATTTAAAACGAATATCCTCATATGTGGCTCTCATTTCTCTTAGAAACAAAAATCAGGTAAAAAAAAATATCTGGTAATAATTTGTTTTTACATTCATCAGCCCCCAACATGCCCAAATATTAAAGAGAAATTAAAAATGAATGCTGTGGAAGATTTCGGGTCTTAGGAGGTTAATAACCATAAACATAATGTCATGATCCTGGGTCCTTTTGACCCAGCGTTTTGTGTTTTCTATTAGTGATTTTGGTTCTGTTGTTCCTCCTGTTTAGTGTATTCTGTTCTGCCATCTATTCCTGTTTAAGTCCGCGTTCCTAGTCTGTGTCGTTGCGTGTGTGTGTTTCCTGTTTTATTGTGAAGGTCTGCGTCTTATGTGAGTGTTTTCAGTTTGCCTCCCTAGTCTCGTCACGTTAATCACTCCCAGCTGTGTCCCCCACCTGTGTGTAATCTCCCTGTGTTCTCTGAGTGTTTTTAAGTCGTGTCTTCTGTCTTAGTCGTTGCTGGTTCGTCTGTGTGGTTTCCCCTCGGTCTCCCTGCGTTTCTCCATCCATCTCTCTGTGTGTATTTCCCCGGACCTCCCTGCATCTTTGTTCTGGTTTGTTTTGTTAGTTTGCCCAGTTTAGGTTTTCTGTTACAGCTTCACCCGCGCCATTTCTGTTGTATTTTCTTTTGTAAATAAATACTCACCTGCACCAGAGCTGCCGCTTCCGGGTCCTAAATGGTTACCACACGGCTTGCCCCGGCAGACCGTGACACATAAATCAGGAGACATAGTTTTAATAATTATAGACCACTATCATTGCTATCTAAAGTGCTTGAAAAACTCTTTGCACAAAGATTTGATGGTTTCATTGAAAAACATCAACTGTTAAGCGACAGTCAGTACGGATTTCGACAGAACAGATCAACAGCAATAGCATTAATGAATACTATTGAAGACATTTCATCAGCAACACATCATAATAAATATACTATAGGGGTATTCAATGATTTAAAAAAAAAAAAGCTTTTGACACTCGATCTTGATTTCTAAGTTAAGTACTTGTGGTGTGAGAGGAATAGTGTTGAACTGGTTAAGCAGCTATTTAGATAATAGGTTTCAGTATGTGCAGTGTTTAGGCAACTCATCTGATAGAATGAAAATAGAATGTGGGGTCCCTCAAGGTTCTGTTTTAGGACCAAAACGTTTTAATTTATATATAAATGACATTTGTGATGTGTCAAAAATGTTACATTTTGTTTTGTTTGCAGATGATACAAATTTTTATTGTTCTGGAGTGTAAGGAAGAGGACTCCCTTACTACATTTATGTATATTATACTATCTGTATAGCACTTTAGAGCACACCTTTCACTTTATTAAAAGCACCTTATCAAGCACTTTATTTAGCATTGCACTTTAAGCATGGATTTGCACAGTAAAACATTTGCACACAAGAAGTTTAAATATTTATTGACTATTTATTGGGAATTTTAAAATCAGTTGGTAGCCTTATTTCAGATCCTGCACAGCTGCTCCTCATCAAGGAATGTGGTGGTTGTCTGTCAGGAGAAAAGAATGGTGATTGAAATTGTGATAAAGGTTTACCAGTAAGGAAAACTAATGTAAATGTGTGTGTGAAATCTAGGGATAAAAGTGGTGCAAATAAGTGTAAGATAATGATTACTCACCTTTCTTGCCTGTGTCCTCTTCAAGGTGTTTGGGCAAATGTTTCCCCGGGGGTCCGGACACCATTTAAAGGTTCCGGGGGAGACCATTGGTAAAGAGAGTGTGGTGAATCTTTTTGTGCTTGGGTTTCTGGGTTTTTATAATATTGGGTTTGGTGTAATATTAAAGTGTGAAATATTTATTAATATGTAAATGTGAAATGTATTTGTGTATTTATTTATTCTTATTGATATATTGTATACTGTGGTGGAAAGTTGGGATTTAATAACTTACCTGAGAGTGGAATAATGGTTAAGTCTGTGACAGCTGAACATATTTAAGGCTGCCAGTTGTCATTAGAGGTGGATTTTTTGTGCTGTGAAGAAGCTCGACAAATTGTTTGTAAGGAGAGCTGCATAGAAAATAAATACTTTGTTCCACTACACTTGCCTTGGTCCACCTCACTGTGTTTCCAGCCGCTAAGGGCCGCCCTGTTACACGGAGAAAACTTGAAAGAATTGGCTAAAATTATGGTTATTGAAATGAAAAAAATTAAATGATTTGATGTAAATGAGTTATCGCTGAATTTGGAAAAAAAGTTTATTATATTCGGAAAACGTGTAAAGGAGGAAGCGATGGTTTTATCTATAGAGGGAGTAATAATTGAAAGAGTGACAGAATTCAGTTTTCTGGGTGTATTAGTGGACAAGTTACCATGGAAACCTCATATTGAACATGTTAAAAAAAAGTTGGCTAAAAGCATTTATATCCTGGGTAATGTTAGATATATATATTAGATTACAAGACAATGAGAATATTATATTTTTCATTGTTTCTACCCTATCTGAGTTATTGTGTTGAAGTATGGGGGAATACATATGTGACTAATATCAAACCATTATATTTATTACAGAAGAGAGCGATTCGAATTATGCATAATGTTAAATATAGAGAACACACTAATAGTTTATAATAGTAAACTAATAAAACTAATAGTTAACAGTATAAAATCGAAATTATTAAAACTAGAAGACATAGTGAAATTACAGACATTAACTATTATGTTTAGGGCAAAAAATAAAACACTACCTCTTAATCTCCAAAAGTTGATTCTGTTCATCTGGACGTAGCGTTTTCTGGGAGACGGCAGAAGGAAGTTTTATTTTAAGCACCGGTTTGCTCGAACCACACAAAGGCAAATGTGTCCAACAGTCACAGGAATAAGAAACTGGAATTCTCTCAGTGATCATCTTAAGTGTTGTGCAAATGTTTCTCAATTTAAAATCTGCTATAAGAATAAAATGATAAACCAATATGAAGAAGTTGAAAATAATAGAATTTAGTTGTAGAAAAATGATCCTTTTAGTTTGATATTTAGTGGTATTGCTCATTGTTGAGTATATTGTTCTGTTTGGTTTGGGGTTTTTTTGTTATGTGCAGAATATTGTCAGAGGGTAATTTTGGTTGCCTACTAATATTATCACAGATGGGGGGCAGGTGTCAATAAGAATTTATTCTTCTTCCTGCTCCTTTTCATGCATGGAAATAGTGTTACTTTAATTGAAAGGAAGGTTGTGTATGGGAAATGAATTACTGCTGTACCATGTGTGAAACAAAAAATAAAAAAATAAATAAATTCAGTTTTCTAGCGCCTCGCAGAGCGAGTGGGTCTTACTCCAGTCATCTCAAAGTGTCTCGAGAAACTGGTCACAACTCACACATTCGATCCTCAGTTCACAGGAAGAACAGTTCAGGATGCCATAGCCCTCCATACAACCGTAGCTCACTTAGAACAACAGGACAGTTACATCAGCCTTGTCTTTACTGATTTTTGCTCGGCTTTTAACACCATAATCCCTGCCAGACTGGTAATCAAATTATATGACCTCACGTTCCCTTCCTCAGTGACTGCCCACAGAGATTCAAAGTAGGGCCCCACCTGCCCTCAGCACTCAGCCTCAACACTGGCTCCCCTCAGGGATGTGTGCTGAGTCCCCTGCTGTACACTCTATACACTCATGACTGCACCCCCACCCACCCGTCCAACACTAATGTGAAGTTTGCGGACGACACACCAGTGATCGGGCTCATCACTGGGGAAAATGAGTCTGCAAACAGGGACGAAGTTGAAAATATGTCATCATAGTGCAGCTGAAATTGTCACAGTCGGACGGGCCTCCCCGGGCGATATGGATTTTTGTGTGTATTCTCTCCCTGTTTCTCCTCTCTCCCAGCCGCGGGGTTTGTTAACGCGAGTTCGCGCTTCCGGGGAGGGCGTGGCTTGGATGGCCTTCCACCCGGAAGCTCCTCCGCACAGCTGTGGCCTCACCTGCACTTGATCGCTCTGCCATCTGTTTCTAATCAGCCTCCATCTTAGAGATGTGGTATTTTACGGTTTGTTCACACCGAATGCGATAGACGTGATCAAAACGCGCCAGACGCCCCTAACTTCACGCGTGCAAATTCGCACATCGACGCGTGTCCAACACGAATTCATCGCATGTCAAAATATGCAATTTTGATGCGCGTAAACCGGAAATGTGGAAGGAAGTTGTGCCAGACAGTATCTTTTCAGTCAGGTTTCAGAGTTCATCACAGCACAGAAACAGCTTTAGTGAAGGTTACAAATGATCTTCTTATGGCCTCTGACAGTGGACTCATCTCTGTGCTTGTCCTGCTAGACCTCAGTGCAGCATTCGATACTGTCGACCATAATATCCTATTAGAGCGATTAGAACATGCTGTAGGTATTACAGGTATTGCACTGCAGTGGTTTGTATCATATCTATCTAATAGACTCCAATTTGTGCATGTAAATGGAGAGTCCTCTTCACACACTGAGGTTAATTATGGAGTTCCACAGGGTTCAGTGCAAGGACCAATTCTGTTTACATTATACATGCTTCCCTTAGGCAGCATCATTAGAAGACATAGCATACATTTTCACTGCTATGCAGATGACACCCAGCTCTATCTGTCCATGAAGCCAGATAACACACACCAATTAGTTAAACTGCAGGAATGTCTTAAAGACATAAAGACTTGGATGGCCACTAACTTTCTGCTTCTTAACTCAGATAAAACTGAGGTCATTGTACTCGGCGCTGAAAAGCTTAGAAATATGGTATCTAACCAGATTCTTACTCTGGATGGCATTACCTTGGCCTCCAGTAACACTGTGAGGAACCTTGGAGTCATTTTTGACCAAGGACATGTCCTTCAACGCACATATTAAACAAATATGTAAGACTGCGTTCTTCCATTTGTGCAACATCTCTAAAGTTAGAAATATCCTGTCTCAGAGTGACGCTGAAAAACTAGTTCATGCATTTATTACTTCCAGGCTGGACTACTGTAATTCATTATTATCAGGAAGTCCTAAAAACTCACTGAAAAGCCTTCAGCTAATCCAAAATGCTGCAGCAAGAGTCCTGACAGGGACTAGAAAGAGAGAACAGATTTCTCCTGTTTTGGCTTCCTGTTAAATCCAGAATTCAAAATCCTGCTCCTCACATACAAGGTCTTAAATAATCAGGCCCCATCTTATCTTAATGACCTTGTAGTACCATATCACCCTATTAGAGCACTTCGCTCTCGCTCTGCAGGCCTACTTGTTGTTCCTAGAGTATTTAAAAGTAGAATGGGAGGCAGAGCCTTCAGTTTTCAGGCCCGTCTTCTGTGGAACCAGCTTCCAGTTTGGATTCAGGAGACAGACACTATCTCTACTTTCAAGATTAGGCTTCAAACTTTCCTTTTTGCTAAAGCATATAGTTAGGGCTGGACCAGGTGACCCTGAATCCTCCCTTAGTTATGCTGCAATAGATGTAGGCTGCCGGGGATTCCATGATGCATTGAGTTTTTCCTTTCCAGTCACCTTTCTCACTCACTATGTGTTAACAGACCTCTCTGCATTGACTCATATCTGTTATTAATCTCTGTCTCTCTTCCACAGCATGTCTTTATCCTGTCTTCCTTCTCTCACCCCAACCAATCACAGCAGATGGCCGCCCCTTCCTGAGCCTGGTTCTGCTGGAGGTTTCTTCCTGTTAAAAGGGAGTTTTTCCTTCCCACTGTCACCAAAGTGCTGCTCATAGGGGGTCATATGATTGTTGGGTTTTTCTCTGTATCTATGAAGCGCCTTGAGGCGACTTTTGTTGTGATTTGGCGCTGTATAAATAAAATTGAATTGAATTGAATCTTTGCTAGATGGCAGCTGTCGAGCTAGCGCATTAAGAGAGTCTCCCTACTCTATTTACTGTGCAGAGCAGAGCAGCGGCGTAAAGGACGTCCTCGCCGTACCTGGGTCCATCAGGTCCTCCAGAGGCGTGAGCAGTTTGGTGAGTTTCACCATTTGCTTCAGGAGCTGCGCCTGGATGACGGCTGCTTTCAGCGGTACCACCATCTGTCCCTCGCCCAGTTTGAGGACCTGCTGTCCCGCGTTGGTCCAAGCATCGTCCACCTAGACACCAACTACAGGCGCTTAATCCCACCTGCAGAGCGCCTGTCCATCTGCCTGAGGTTAGTAAAAGTGTTTAATACGGTAGTCCTTTGTTGATACCTGTGCTAATATATGCTAAACTATCGTTTATACACTGCTAACATGGATGTGGTATGCTATCAATAAATGCCGTCGGTGTTTACTGATAGCAAACTGTGGTACGGAGACGACTGTTTATAATATTGCTACTGATACTCAGAAGGTCTCATCAAGTCCCGATTTAATTCGATTTATGCTGTTATCAGTGTTTGAATGATAGCATGGCTGTGGTGTCATATCAGTGTATGCTCTCGGTGTTTGCTGATATCAAACTGGTACGAGGACCACTGTGGGTTAATCTTTGTAGGGATACTCACTCCTTTTTTTATTTAGACCTGGTTTAATTCTGGTATAGTTTAATATTTGTATATAATCCCAGCAGCTGCCAGACTCTATAACAGGGGTCACCAGCCTTTCTTTAAACCGAGAGCTAGATAAAACTGTGAATAGTTTAGTTCATCTTTAGTTATATGGTTCTATCCAGCATATTCTATCTTGATATGCTGTTTTATCACAGATTAATTTTTCAAAAATATTAACAATGATATAAGCAAGGAAAGGGCTGCATGTCAACAAACAACTCTTTATTTCTATTAATGTCTTACTTCATTCCTACCTGATTGACATGTCTAGGAATTATGAGTGATTGGCACACTGTAGGGGTAAAAGTTGCTACCAATCAAATTATGATATGTTAAAGTTAAAACAAAACACTGACTGTTTAATATTATATCTAATATATATTATGCAATTATCCTTATAATTACAAAATGTTTTATGTAAGATTTATGTTTTGTGATTTAAATCTGACATCACAAAAGTATTTTGGAATTTGATGTATTTTGTAACTGCAGTACACATAATACTGATTTTGAACAATTTTGTCCAGGTTCCTTGCCATTAGGGATGGGTATCGTTTAGGTTTTATCCGATACCAGTACCAAACCGGTACTTTTGAAATGGTGCCGGTGCTTAAACGGTGCTCAAACCGGTGCTTAAAGAATGAAGAACAAAAACTTTTGGGTTCTTGGGGGATGTTGCTGACTCCGGTTCTGACAACAGGCACCACACCCGCAGTAGATGTGCTCGGTGTGAGGTCTCACAGCAAGTTATCAAATACGGCGCATTTCTCGGCTTTTAAAAAGAAACGCTATGCATCACCAGGTGTTTCATCAGATTTGAGGTGTTACCTCCTTTGACAGTATCACAGTATCAGCTTAAAGCACTTGTTGCAGCTGCTGAGTTTGCATCTTTTGCTGTGAAGTACAGCCAGACTTTGACCGCTTCGCCTTGGGCATTTTTAATCTGTAGCTCTGCTCTAAAAGAACGTACGTACCTGGACCCGCCTACTATCCTCGGAAACGTAAAATGATTGGCTGGAATCCAAAGTATATGACATCTCAGGGGGAAAAAAAGCACCGAAATGTGCGCTGCTTTTCGATCTGGTTACTACCGTTTATGTCAGAACCGGTGCAATAATGGCACTGGATACCGGTACCCATCCCTAGTTGCCACCGGGGACTCCTTCAGGACCATCGCGTTCAGTTTCAGAGTTGGTATGTCCACGGTGTGCCAGATCACCCCCCAGGTAGCGACGGCCATCTGGGACTGTCTAGTGGATGACTTTATGGCTGTGCCTTCACCTGGAGACTGGCGGTCCATCACCGAGGGATTCCAGGAGCGCTGGAACTTCCCTCTCTGCTGTGGAGCTCTGAATGGGAAGCACGTCCAGACAAAGGCACCCCAAATATATCATACAGGAGACACACACATTGATATACACTAAATATTTATTCCATTTCTTTTTTTGTGGTGCCCAAATTTATGCACCTGCTTGATTTTGCTTAAACAATTATTGCACACTTTTTGTAAATCCAGTAAACTTCTTTTCACTTCTCAAGTATCACTGTGTGTGTCTCCTGTATGATATTTAACTGACATTTTTTATTGTAACAACCAATGATTTATACAGGAAAATAATGGCTATTAACAAGGTTGCCCAAACTTTTGCATCCCACTGTATTAGTATATTTAGTCATTAGTATAATACGAAATAAATTCTACATGTGTCAGTCGTGTGCCAACATTTGCTGTGTAGTAGAACTGAGACATTAGTCATTATAAAAATTTATTTAAAATAATATTAAAATTCTCAAACAGAAAAACATTAAACATAAATAGATAAAATATAAGTATTTACAGAGAGACAGGAATAAAAAGGACCCAGCTGCTCTCCAGAGCAGGAACAAGGCTGAGGAGGAAATGCTCCATTGGAGACGGGCGTGGCCTCTTCAGGGACACCAGGATGGCCAGCTCCACCGCCGATGGACCGTCCTGGGACCCGTCCCTCATCTGCCTCAGAGCTGTCCTCCTCTGTGGGCCCGTAAAACAGCACAAAACACAAAGAAATGAGAAGGCTGCTACTAGATTTTAATTTCAACATAAAAAAAAACAAAAACAGGATCTAATCAGATTGGTTGTAGATATTTAGTAAAGGTGATCAAGGGAATCCCACTGAGTAAAAAGCTGTCCACATACCCACATACCTGTGGGTGCAGCAGCAGGAGCTCAGGGAGCCAGGAGAAGCAACAGGGGATGCTCTGCTGCAGAATCAGTTGGTTCTATCAATACAGTATTAAATGTTAACAGGTTGAATATAATAATCATAGAGATAGTATATACAGTGGTCCCTCATTTATTGCAGCAGGGGTTCTCAGAATAACTAGCCCCTCGCCACACTCTTTATACACTTTTTTCTCCACACACATGAACATTACTCACAGTACTCACAATTGATTCTCAAAGTGCAAACCTTTGTAGATTGCAAAACGTAAAAGTATTATTATGCCGCGTATTATTATATGTGTATTTCCGAATAAAGGTCATAGTTATGGGTGTTTTTGTGCTGTTTTTTCTATTGGACGTGATGGTTATCAAAACGAAATATGATAAATTCGGCAAGAGCAGGAGACACGACACGGAGGAGATTTGTCAATCAGGCTGCAGAATGCAATGCTGTACGGTGCAATAAAAAATCTGCGAAAAAGCGAAGCAGTGACGGATGAACAGCAGGACCACTGTGTGCTGTTTATTAATAAACAAAATATATTCGTATATGACAACATGCATAAAAGCAGAACGGTATTTGTACGTCAGTGGGAAAATAGCGGTGGCTTGCTAGCTTTAGCGCGGCTTCCCCAGGGTCAGTGAAAACTTTCAAAAGAGAAATGAATGAACTTACCAGGTTGCACGATCTCTTTAAATACAGTGGGGCAAAAAAGTATTTAGTCAGCCACCGATTGTGCAAGTTCCCCCACTTAAAATGATGACAGAGGTCAGTAATTTGCACCAGAGGTACACTTCAACTGTGAGAGACAGAATGTGAAAAAAAAATCCATGAATTCACATGGTAGGATTTGTAAAGAATTTATTCGTAAATCAGGGTGGAAAATAAGTATTTGGTCACCTCAAACAAGGAAAATCCCTGGCTCTCACAGACCTGTAACGTCTTCTGTAAGAAGCTTTTCTGTCCCCCACTCGTTACCTGTATGAATGGCACCTGTTTGACCTCATCATCTGTATAAAAGACACCTGTCCACAGCCTCAACCAGTCAGACTCCAAACTCCGCCATGGCCAAGACCAAAGAGCTTTCGAAGGACACCAGGAAAAGAATTGTAGACCTGCACCAGACTGGGAAGAGTGAATCTACAATAGGCAAGCAGCTTGGTGTGAAAAAATCAACTGTGGGAGCAATCATCAGAAAATGGAAGACATACAAGACCACTGATAATCTCCCTCGATCTGGGGCTCCACGCAAGATCTCATCCCGTGGGGTCAAAATGATCATGAGAACGGTGAGCAAAGATCCCAGAACCACACGGGGGGACCTGGTGAATGACCTGCAGAGAGCTGGGACCAAAGTAACAAAGGTCACCATCAGTAACACACTACAACGGCAGGGAATCAAATCCCGCAGTGCCAGACGTGTTCCGCTGCTGAAGCCAGTGCATGTCCAGGCCCGTCTGAAGTTTGCCAGAGAGCACATGGATGATACAGCAGAGGATTGGGAGAATGTCATGTGGTCAGATGAAACCAAAGTAGAACTTTTTGGTATAAACTCAACTCGTCGTGTTTGGAGGAAGAAGAATACTGAGTTGCATCCCAAGAACACCATACCGACTGTGAAGCATGGGGGTGGAAACATCATGCTATGGGGCTGTTTTTCTGCCAAGGGCACAGGACGACTGATCCGTGTTAAGGACAGAATGAATGGGGCCAAGTATCGTGAGATTTTGAGCCAAAACCTCCTTCCATCAGTGAGAACTTTGAAGATGAAACGAGGCTGGGTCTTCCAACATGACAATGATCCAAAACACACCGCCCGGGCAACAAAGGAGTGGCTCCGTAAGAAGCATTTGAAAGTCCTGGAGTGGCCTAGCCAGTCTCCAGACCTCAACCCCATAGACCACACTCGACTGTGACTCCTGACTGTGTTTATGGGCCAAATGTTTTGTTCTTTACATTGTCTTTCTTCTATATAATTGTTAAACATTTAATAAATATGTCTACAAAAAAGATTTTAAAAATCAGACATTTCACACAGACACCCAAATGATTTCTGACCTGATGAAGGGGGCTGAAGGTGCCCTGCTCTTGACCAGCTTCTGCTGCTCTCTCCCTGCTCACTGTCAGCACCTGGCAGGCTCAGGTCCTGCCTGAGACCAGTGTTGGGGAGTAACAGAATACATGTACCGCCGTTACGTATTTAAAATACAAAATATGAGTAACTGTATTCCGTTACAGTTACCGTTTAAAAAGGTGGTATTTAGAATACAGTTACTTTGTTAAAATAAATGGATTACATGGCGGTACTTCCCTGTTTCATATTGTGGCGGGTCAGGACTGTTTGGGTTTTGTTTGACAGCTACGTTCTGTTGTTCCAGGTGGCAGCGTTACGGTTGCCATGGTTACAGGGTGACGCTCTCTCTCTGCGTGTTTCCTGGGTGAGAGAGGCCTTTTTGTTGTTGTTGTGCTAAGCTAATAGGCAGAATGCTACAGGTATAGCGCTAAAGAATGTAGCATCATAGGCAGTGTAGTCCGTGCTGCAGGGAGAATGGACTGCCATATCCGTTATGTGTCTGTGAGCGAGGGAGGGAGAAAAAGGAAAAGTACGAGCTGTCATCGAGCAGAAACGGGAGCTGGAAACATGTAAATATAATAATAACCACTGCAGCCAAGAAGAGAGCCTGACGAGCCCAGCTGTAAGTAAGCTATTAAGACTCAACTGTACACCGTGTTCGTGTTTTCCTCTGAAACAATAAGTTCTGTTGGAGCAGCCTTTCAACGCCTCTCTCTGTCTCTGCTAGCAAAGTTGACCCAGACAACAAAGTAAAGCTAGTTTTCAGCTACGAGCCCAACACAGAACCCACCGTATTAGCCAGAGGTCCCTTTACTACGGTTCGGAGCCGCGGACCTTCAGTAACAGTAATAAATCACAGCAATAGTACATTCATGTAGTTGTAAACAGCATGATAATATATTAAGTAATCCAAAGTATTCAGAATACGTTACTCTCATTGAGTAACGTAACGGAATACGTTACAGAATACATTTTGGGGCATGCATTCTGTAATCTGTAATGGAATACGTTTGAAAAGTAACCTTCCCAACACTGCCTGAGACTTTTCATGTCATCTATCAGTGCCAAAGAATATGGGAAATAGCAACACACAAAATGCACATTACAAAACAAGTACATGAATCAGCATTACATTCATTAGTGAAGTGCTAACGTTCTTTCCTAAACTTTGGGCCTTAATTAACATTACTGTTAACTAATGTTTGCTTTGCTTCTTAACCACTGAAGCACCGAGGGGCTTTCTGAGGTTCCTGCTCGTAAATGCCCAAAATGAGTCGAGTATTTCTCTGCAACTACAAACTCTGTTTTCATCAGAGGTGTAAATATTACAGCACTGTGTCAGAGTCACTGAGGCTGTAACACAGAAAAAGGAAGTAGATTGATTTATTTTTAGATTTTATTGCCTGGAACCACTTTAAAAATACGCTTTGGGTCACAATTAACTCCAGAAAACCAGGAATCCACATATGAACATTATCTGTTCAAAGATTTATGCTTCTGAAGGTAAACAGTGAAAACTTACAGCACTAAATGCACAGATAGCCAGGCGTTTCACATTTTGGTACCATCTGCCAGTTTTAATTTCTTAGGTATTGAAGAGCAGAAATGATTTAATTTCATTTACATGCTTAAAAATGTTTGCTTTTGAATATTATTTGAAGAATTAGCCACACACTCAGCCACTTTGGGCCTGTTTCCCTTTGCATAACCGAGTGTTGGAAACGTGCCTTTTCTCTTTAAACTCTGAGGGGCTGTAACTTTGGCTTCTATTGCCAGATTTGCATGATTGACCCTCTTTTTAAAATAATTTTAGCCAAGAGAATCAAGTTAACATCACTGTTTTTACGTCAGGTCCACCAATCAGAAGTTGCAGAGCAAAAAATACACGTAACCATAAATTTACAACACTCACCCTGATCCTATCAAATGTCTGTATCCAGGCAAAATTTGTGATTTTTGACGGGAAACGGCTCTGAGGCATTGTGGGAGCTCGAGTGAGGAAGGGAAAGTTCTGGAGTCCCAACTGGATGTTCAAACGTTGGAAGGAGCGAATTTTACGTTATATTTTATTGAACGCTGTGCATATTTGTGGTCTGCTTTTTCAGCTGGTTTGATGAATTTTGGTCAGAGCGTGATGAAACTCGCAGTTTTGGAATCTGTGAGATCTCAGCTTTTAAACAATGTTTTGCTAGCTGCAGTTTTGCACTTACGAGGCTGTGTTGTGTTTGTTGTGAAATGACGTAACGGCTCCTAACTGTTTGTTGTTTTTGCTGTATTTGGTGGTTGCAGAAATGGTTTAAAGGAGCTTTTAGCTGAGATTCAGTTTTTTTTTTTTTAGGTACGACACACGCCGGGACTTATATTACAAAGCTCGTGTTACAGAAGATTAAACGGGATCTCTGCACCGATACCGGGAGCACTGGGGCTCATTTAATGTTTGTCAGACTTAAGCTACATGGCAGCTGTGGGTAAATACAGATTTATGACATACCAACAAACTTCTCAAAATGTAGACTCTAACCAGTTGTCGGTTGAAAAGCTTTCATTGCAGGATGTTCAAATCTTCTTCTTCTGTAAGATTTCACACTGGAAATTCCTATTTTTCTCATTAGCACCACTAGTGTTGGGACTTGGATTTGAATCTGATGAGCACTCCCGCAAAGGACAGATGAGTGACAGGACAGGGGCACTTCAGGGGGCCAATCATATTTCAGCTGGGACCAGTGCCCCTGTGGCGCCACCCCTGGAACCACTCCTGGCACCATCATACCCGCCACAATGGTCATTTAACTCATCTCATCAGCACACAGATGCAGTCGTTTCTAACTGTGGTTAAGGCGGGAGAAGGCGCTGCACTATTCTCCTAAATTAGACCATTCAGACAGGATCACGTCACACAAGCTGATAAGGAGAAGCCAAAACTGGAAGCCACGACTTTGTTGAGGGTGTTTTTTGCAAAGGTCTTTCTACAAATTCAAGTTTTCAAACTGCT
This sequence comes from Neolamprologus multifasciatus, assembly GCF_963576455.1. Taxonomy (NCBI): domain Eukaryota; kingdom Metazoa; phylum Chordata; class Actinopteri; order Cichliformes; family Cichlidae; genus Neolamprologus; species Neolamprologus multifasciatus. The sequence goes on along the minus strand of NC_140457.1, from coordinate 27,373,233 downwards.
TCAACATCTCACTCTGTGTATTCGTGTGTCTCTGAGCTTCGGTGCAGGATTATCGTTAAAATGGTGGGAAAATGAGCATGATTGAAGTGACCACGGCACAATGGATCAAGTTACAAAAATTAAACGATACTGACCAACGCATCACAAGGATTGTGTCGCACGACACAGGATGTGATGTCACAAGTGGTGCGAGACTTGCTGGCCTGCTCCTGTGAGGGTTGTTTTCCGGGGATGGCTTGTTCCTCTTAGTTGCGCGGTCGGGGTTCCCCCAGGTGTCGGGTGGTTCTTGGGGTCCAGGGTCCCATCTTTGGCTTTCTCTGAAGTGGCCGGCCTCTGCAGTGGTTGGCTGGCTGCTGCTTCTGGACCGCTGGTACTCCTTCCCCTGGCTGTGGGAGCTCCATCTGTGGCAGCAGGTGGAGACCCATTGTGTACATCTGCTTCACCCTCGACTTTTCCCCCACCACCCTTCTTTTCTGTCCCTTTTCTTTCTTCTATTCCTCTGCTTTCTTCTATCTTTCACTGATCTGGCCTTCACCCTGTCCACGCTATAACATCCACACAGGGGGCTAACGGCATTCTGGCCAGACAGGAGCTCTTAGTGGTAAATCCTGTGGTTTATGCATTTATATGACACGTTTAGACCAGAAACACTGGATCTTTCTTAGGCGCAAATAATGATTTTAACTGAACGTCAAAGCTCTTCAGAGGTGACAACAACAAACAGATCCCATCCTGATCTGTTCCACTGCTCAGGTGGACTCCAGTCCAGACCTGGTCTACAGATCTGGTCCAGAGTCCTGTTGCTATCGGGGCTGTGTGACAGTATATGCTGCTCTTCTTCACTGCAGTCATCACATGGTTCTGTAATCAGCACAAACACAACCTGAACATCATCCACTGGATTTAGAAGATTAACAGCAGTCGTTTTTATTATGAACTATGTGATTTTGTATCTGTTGTCACTGTTTTCAACTCAAAACGTGATTGTTTATTTTCTAGTTTTGACCCTTTCACGCATAAATTATGACAACCTCAATCAGGATTTTTTTCTTAAGTGTTTTTATTCATCTTTAGGCATGAAAAAAAGATTAAGGAACTTCATTTTTTTAAACTTGTACTTTTCAAAGAGTTTTTTTACACGTCCAGTTAGGTGGACAACAGGTTTTGACAGGGTATGGAGGGTCACATCAGTGTCCAGTGTAGTGGTTTATGTGCAAGTATACCATCAACACTGACACAAATACAAGCAAACAGCTGTAACCGTAGTGACCACTGTGTGTGAATGGGTTAAGTGATCAGGTTTAACAGATCAGTGATAAATCTGTGCTGTTGGATCAATAATGAAACAGACTGCTGTTAGAAATAACTCTGATTCTGGTGTTTATATTCTGATAAAATAGATGATAAATAGTTTCAGTGCGTAACTCACAGAAAGAAGCAGAACAGTTCACATCAGGCTGAAACCTCTGCAGTGTCTTCTTGGCTTCGTCTCTAAAGTTTAAAGTTCTGTAATATTTTATAAGAAACTCCTTTAAATTGTCCTTCATGCAGCCAAGTTTGTTTCCAGTTAATTCCTCCATATAAAGAAGAAGAAATGACTTGTGTTTATAAAGGATCTTCCTGTTATTCCACGTTTGTTGGAGAGAAGTTATGCTTATAAGTTTCCATGTGTAACAGTCGCAATAGTGTGGTGTCTCTTTAAGACAAGTTAATGTTTAGTGATGTCACAAGTATGCGCCCCTGCCCTCTGTTGTATGAACACTGCTCGCTTCATGTATGATAAGACAGCAGCCGTTCAGCTGGGCCTTGTTGGTGAGGAGTGTTTATTAAAGGACGAGCACTGTGGGATTCCCAGTACCAGTGTGGTCGAGAGTTTTTGACTGTCCTCTGACTGACACAAAAAATAAAGAACATTTCGTTAATCATTCAGATAAATTAAATGCATTATACAGTAAAGTCATTTAACATAGACAAAAGTATTTAGTTTTAGCTAAACTATCACTTAACCCAGTTTAAGTTAGTTTTACATTCATTGGTTTTTAATCACAGACCTGGGTAATGTCAAACAAATGAAGATGAAATAAACTGTGGTTCTTAAATACACAAAATGTGTCTACCTTGCCTTTTATACTTTTTATAAACAATTACATTTTTGCAAATATTTTAATAGAGACTTTAACCAAGGATTTGGGGTAGCTATTTTTAGTATTAATTAACATAAATGTGGGAAACACTGTCTACATAAGCAATTTATTCAAACTTAAACATTTGTTTTAATATCAATATAATTTTTTAAGCTTAAATGCAGTAACTATTTCCCAAAGCATAAATACATTTCCACAATTGAGCTTCCATAGTTCCCAAGCATATAAGCAGCAAATATGAGTCCAAGAGCTTACCGATAGCCCGTCTAGCTCAAAGTCTTCCTCACAGTGGAAAATGGATTGTGCTTTGTTTGCTGTCCTCTCAGTATGTCGCACCCAGGTCAAATGACTGCTGCATGCATTTTAAGGTCTACTAGGCACGCCAGCCCTTGATTGCTCTAATTCAGCTCACCTGGCGGAGCAGCGCGCACCAGGCCGCGCTTAGTTGTAGATTGCACAAGGTCTAATCAGCGGCCATGCGCAAGCAGCAGCACAGAGCAGGTAGTGGGCAAGAGGAGGAAGAGAAGAGTAACAGCCACACCTACTAGGTCAGCGCGACACCTCCCACTCAATCTTTGCTCAGCACTGCCTGGAAAGATCGCACTCAGGTGGGCTGGTCCCTGGCTTGATCTTCCACCTGTAAAAGGACCACAAGACGCCGGATGTCCCGATGTAAAATGGTGCCCAGCTCAGGACTTCTGGTAGCAGATTTTGGACTCTTGACTGCAATGCTGGAACTTGGAGAGACCCTCACATGCACATCTCGAACGATCCCTCTGGAATCAGGATTCACACTGATGACTTTTGAGAGTCTGAACTGCCCTCTAAGGGCATTTTGGTTGCAGAGCCAAACTATGTCTCCAACAGCAATGTTTCTCTTCGCAGTATGCCACTTACTGCGGATGAACAGGTTTGGTCCAGCGAGTTGGCTCCAGGACCTCCAGAAGTTGTCGACCATGGTTTGTACTTCTTTCAGCGTTTTGAAAGGATAATTTGTGAAGTCGATAGTTTTGAAGTCCAAAACCAAGCAACAGATTATTCGGCGTGATGTAGTCAATGCGATCTTCTCGGCTCTGAATTCTGGCATCAATGGGTCTCTCATTTGCAAGGTTGGCAGCTAGCTGGAGTGCTGTCAGAAACTCACTGAAGGTAACAGCCTCTGCATTGCCAAGAGTATGAAGGGCTCTCTTGGTAACTCTGACAGCAGCTTCGGCGGCCCCATTTCAGTGAGGTGAGTCAGCGGGAAGAATCTTCCATGCCCAGGTGGTCTCATTTTTGGCAGAGTATTCTTCAAGCGACTCCTTGTTTTGTTGTCTCAGGTAAGCATACATTTCTTCTAATACAGGTTTAGCGCCGACAAAGTTTGTGCCAGGATCTGACCAGATTTTTGGGGATGGCCTTGGACAGAAGTGAACCTCTGGTAGGCAAGCAGGAAGCTCTCTGTTGATAGTGTGCTCGCTAGTTTGACATAGATGGCTCGGCTTGCCATACAGCACAAGGTCTAATCAGCGGCCACGCGCAAGCAGCAGCACAGAGCAGGTAGTGGGCAAGAGGAGGAAGAGAAGAGTAACAGCCACACCTACTAGGTCAGCGCGACATTATCGATTCTTTTTAAAAAAGGAGAACACTAAGGTCGATTAGCTTAGAACTTTGTTTTATATCTTCTCTTTGAACAAGATAGAAATTTAGGAGTAACATGGCCTTACAAACCCAGCAGTGAGATCTGAAGAGATCCACAGCCTACGGCTCTTCAATGGGGTGTCACAGGGTCCCCAGGAAAAAAATTGTAAATGTAAAATAATAAAATAAATATTCTCCTGTAGCAATAACAAAGTATAACATAAATTATTCTGTAGCAATTACACAAGAATATCCAGTAATGTCCCTGCCTACAATTAAACACATTCACTTACTGAAAATCATCAAACGGCTGCAAACCTTTGACCACAAACTGAGTCTCTGCTCGGTGACATTCGTCTATCCTGCCTGAAAGGAGACGCTACGGTAGACTGCAGCGAGAACTGCAGCATCTGAGCCAGACTCTGTCTCATCATGGTCACCTAAACGCACAGTAATGGCAGGTTTGTAATAAGGCAGATCGCGCTAACATAATCTGCACTGTTAGTTGATTATTTACCTGCCGCATTAACGGGAGAGGACGTGCAAACGTTAACGCTGCTGCTGGGTTGAGATTCACGAGTCCGGAATTAAAAACACGACATTCATTTAAGGTCATCGTGTGTTTTGTGAGCAAATGCTTTTGCATATTCGTAGTGTTTCCTCCCTTAAATGAAATATCTACTTTGCAAGTATTGCAAGTTGCCCTGTTGTCATCCGTTCTCGTAAAGTATAACCAAACTTTTGAGCGTTTGAGCCGCTTAGGCGCCGTGTTTCCTGCCAGGTAAATGACGCTCCGCAACGTGGTGACGTCATTCAGGGCGACTGGAATCGATAAGGGAATCGTTTGCAAAAATGGCAAACAATTCCAACGAATTGAAACAGTGGGAACCGGTTCTCAACAAGAACGTAAATAGTTTTTAATTATCCTCAAAGCAGAAGGTCCTTTCACAAGATGCACTGCTGACAGGCAATACTACAGCTATTTTGCACAGCCGAAACAGTTAAAAAAAATCATCATTATATGACTCCAAGAAACTCACAAATTATAGGAGAGTGGTAGGAACTGTTTCATCACTCTTTGCAAGTCTTTCTGCCTTCTAGTCTGCCTCTTGAAACCCCAAAAAACTCTTGTGTATGTCACCATTATAGTAGTATCTAACTATAAAAGAAATTTGCTCTGATGTTCTGACATTTTTAGTCTCATCTACAATGACTGAAAATTGTGCACTGTCTTCAACTTCTTGCATGATCTCCTCAGCAACAATTTCAGCCAAACATGACAGAATTTTATTCTGGATGGTTTTGCTGGTGTACAAAGCATTTTTGGCTTGTTGTTCTCCTTTTAACCACAGGGTCATGATTGCCTAGCATGTTTTATTTGAGTATTCCAACCACGAGTGTGTTTTGTACCATTCTGGGCAGAAGCTGCTCCTGCTGTATCCTTGATATGTCTTAGGAACACTCAGATGTGACTGTGTTGGGTTGTCACTTCTGGCTTTGGATGCGTCTAAAATCACATACAAAAAACAAAACTACTGCATGAGCTTCAACAGTGTTTTGAAAAACCTATTTGCTCAAATAATCTAATATTCACAAATTAATGAATTACATTTGTATTGCAACACAATGCAATTTGTTTATTTAATATGATTAAACCATATTAACTTTAATTCAGTTTTTCATGTCAGTTATATAGTATTTTTATTCAAATTGAAATAGAAATGTTTCCATGGGGATCACTTTGAATAATCTCAGAGAACTCTGTCTCTTCTTTCCTCTGCTGTCTGACCCCATCACCTCCTCTGCTTTGGACCATATGTCTATTTCTTCTTCCTCTGCTGTTGCTTTCCTTGGTTCAGCCTCTTGTTTTGCATGGTCACCTTTTCCTGTTATGCCATCTTTAACTACATCTGCTTTGTCTTCCTGATCGCTCCTCTTTCTGTGGAAGAAACTAGTGATGTCACCGTTTCTCTTCATACTTCTCAGTAGTTTCTGAAATTATGCAAATACAGATTTAACATAAAGGCCCTTTTACAAAAATATTTCATGCATAACCCTCGTAACCCTCATTGGTGTAGGGTTTCCATCCATTGAATTCCACATTTTATTTATTTAATCTAGAAGACTTGATGATGAGCGTTGATGAGCGAACGGTACCTTCCTCCGCGCTGGTTTATCAGTCTTTGTATCAGATGTTTACTTTCTTTCACTTAGTCTTTCACTGACTTGTTCTGCAGCAGGTCACAGTGTGTAAACAGAACTACGATGTAAGTGAAGCATCTTCACCAAAGTTGTCTTGAATCCACTTCACAGCATCCCGTCCAGCATCCTGGCTGGATTATTGTAACGCACTGTATGGTGGAGTGTGTGGAGGTGTATTTATAAGTGTGAAGGAGCCCTGGGAGAAAAGACTGAAGCTTGTGCCAAAGAACAAACAGGAAAGAAAGATCAGCTTTAATAAAGACGAGCACAGAAGGAGCCCAAGCACGTGTTTCTTTTTCAGATTTCTCTAAAAGTGTGTGTTCATTTGTTCCATCTGTGTTCTTAACAATAAACAACAGCTGACAGACACACATGCACTCTGTGTCACTTCACAGGGGCTGATGAAAGTGGGGAGTAAAGGGAGAGCTGGACCTGCTCTACACATCCTGGACTCTGTTAACAGACTTTATTCTGCAGCATCAACAGATGACGTATAAAAATATATGAAAATATAGAAATGTTTAACATCGTGACTGTTCACATTAGTGAAGCTGTTACTTTGCTGCCAGGTGGAAAAAGAAGCCTAAAGCTGAGTCTTATTAAACATCTGCTGCACGAGAGAGTTTCATGGCCCTGCTTTATCCTGTGCTTGCTGACCACCTCGTCCTGAAACCTCTTCATCATCCTCACAGTTGTGTGAAGAAAGAGGGAAGCAGGTGGAGATGGAAACCATTTGTGCTCCTGTGTTCACTTGTGTGTGTGCGTCTATATGGTCATACTAATGTGTACCTACAGACAAATACTGTTAGGATGCCTGGGTTGTTGACCCAGGGTTTTTGAGTTTATTATTATTTATAATTTCTAGTCTTTGTTAGAGTTCTGTCTTTTGGTTTATGTCTCTGTGTAATCCTTAGTTGCTGTCTCCCCTGTCGCCTATATCCCCGTGTCCAGTCCCTGTGTCTGCCCTGGTCCCACGTCTCTGTTCCCTCTGTTGTGCCTGTCTGTAAGTCTGTGTCTGTAAGTTCAGTCTGTATTATGTTTCCTGTTTTACTTTGAAAGTCCGTGTCTCATGTATATGCGTCTGGTTTTGCTTCCTTTGTCTCGTTAGGCCTGATTTGCCCCAGCTGTGTTTCCCTCCTGTTACCCATTCCCTGATTGCTCCCCCTGTGTATTTAAGCCCTGTGTTTCTCTGTGTCGCGATCTACCCTCATTTATGCTGTGTGTTCCGTCTGCCTGCTCATGTAAGTTTATTTGGATTTTTTTGGATTTTTGTTACGTTTTGCCAGCAATAGAAGCTGAGTTAAAATACACCTTTGCCTCTGAGCGTCTGCACGTTGGGTCCTCCTTACCACCACTCCTGCCTGCACACAGCCCTAACCTGACAGATACAAACACAAACACCTGGCATTGCACAAGAGTCTCTACTGGAGCAACCTGCAGATGTCAGAGATGTGATTAGAGGGTAAAGTGGACTAGTGAGTGCATCTATGTTGTTGTTGTCTGCTGGGGGACAGCATCAGCTCCAGAGATGCATCAGGATCAGCAAACTAATCTGCAAGGCTGGAAGTGTCACTGAAGGAGTTTGAGTCAGTGAGGGACTCAAACTCTTTATTCTGTGAGCTGAACACAGCTGTCAGGCAAAACATCTGTGATGGGACATTTCTTTATTTCATGATCACTTTGTCACTTAGTTCTATGCATGTAGGACAGCATCACATGTGAGTCTTATGCTGCTTCACATCTTTGTTCTACACACACACAGTGGGGCATTGTAAGTTTATGGGAGACGTTACACAGATGTGAGACTCCTTCCCTTATCACGGGGGAGGAAGGAGGGAGGATTAGAGAGGTAAATCTCCAGGTGACAGCTACGTGAAAAACAAAGGAAGGCTTCTAAGACAGAGCCAACATATATAAAAGGGTTGGAAAGTGATCACATGTAAACAGTAAACATTACTAACCAGGTATTCTTTGAAGAGGATGTTTGGGTCTAGACAAAGACAAAGAGATGTCAGCAGCATCACAAACATCAATATCAGAGGAAGCAGGTAAAGAACACTATTTGAACTTTAAAATGCAAAACAAGAACGATCGACTAATGAAATGTATTGATTGCATTTAAGCTAACTTAACAATAATCCTCAGAAGAAGAGCAATGTTGACAATGCTATATAATAACTTTGTATAGCAATAATTACTGTATGACCTGGTCTATTGACATCATGTCTTACTCAAATGTAGTGAAAAACTTAGTAAAATGTATTTTTTCGACATAGTGTACGTTATTATACGTTAATAGAATAGAACAGATCTTTACTGTCACTCCTACAAGAACAATGAAACACAGTTTGGCATCTCTCCCTCAGCAGCAGGTTGACTTTTACCTTAAAATTCCTTCAGAATAAGAAAAAATGAAAGAAAAAGAGAAATAAATAGACTTAAAGTTTAAGAGGTGCGTACACAGGGAATGTATGTAATGACTAAGTATCTACACAGACATGTACAAGTTATATGCCAGACGAAGGAGCAGGTGATTAGTGCGATATAAGGTGCAATGTGATGGGTGGTGGTGCACAGTGAGTGTGCAGGGTGCGAGGGGTCCTTGAGGATGACATTGCCAGTATATAAATGTCTCTGAGGGAGGTTAGTGTCGGGCCCAGGACCGCTCTGCTGCCCTCACGACCAGCTGCAGTTTCCTCTTGTCCTCCACAGCAGCTGAACCACAGTGTGCAGCAGAAGGATCTCCATGGTAGAAGTGATTAGCTTTCTTGAACATACGTAGATCTCAAATTAAAAACCAATGATTGATGCAAAACTCATTTGTTGCTTTGGGTTTGCTAGTTTCAGTTTATTTAATATAAACTTAGTTTTGTCATTTCTTCTTCAAGTAATGATTCAAGACAAAGAGAAGGTAATGAGGCAAAGACGTGGTATTGGCCACTAGTGAAGTGTGTGACTGTCAGGCTGCCAAACAAACCTCTTCTCCAGCACGTCACACTTGTGCAGCTTCCTGGAAACTGTGACTGTAACAAGAGCAGAGAGCAGATGTGGAAAGGGCTCGTTCAAATGTATCTGCACCTTTATCTTTATCTGCAACAAGTCTGATCTTTTTGATCATTCACATGATCTGAAAGCAACTTCAAATTCAAATATAAATCTGGGGGAAGAAACACTGACCAGCTCCACATTCACAGGAGACTGAAGACATAAAATAAAAGAAATGAAATAGCCAGTTGAGCAGTGTGCTTATTTGAGGAATGTTTAATATTAGATTTTTCATAAACTCTGAGACATTTTAAGTACATTTGTAAATGCGCCCTCTAGTGGAAATTTTGTGTTGATGAAGATGAAACAAGGGTGGACATTTCAGCAAACAATGATCCCAAACACAGCCAGCTGGTTTCAGAGAGAGAAAATAAAGCTGATAGAACGGCCATTGACCTGAATCCTCACAGTTTATAGAAGAGGCCCTGCTGATGTGGAGAAACATCTGAGCACATGTGATGTGCAAGCTAAGAGCATTTGAGCATCTCATGGTGGTTACCTCGGAGACTGTCACTTTGTGTAGAGCCACGCCCACAGCGTGGGCGTCATACATGCGTACGACTAATTTGTCCACACAGGAGGCATCTTGATGCTGTCATCATACACAAAGGCTTTTGTACAAAGTATTAAACAAACTGCAGCAAGTGTGTTCAAGACTTTTCCCTGTCTTATTTCTCTTTATTACACATAATCTATGGAAACATGTGGTTTGATTACTTTGCATGTGTGGATTTGATGGGTTGTTGCCACATCTGGTGAGATTTCCATGTCAACACCTTCTTAAATATATTTCTTTAGAAAATTGGTGACATTGGTAAAATTTGTCCAATAGCCGCTCTATTTAAACGCCATAACCACACTGGGTAGCAACCTCACCACTACATGGCCACAGAGATTTCCACAGTATGCACCTGCGGGAACAGGAACATGACACAAAAATGTATTATTTAAATGGTCTGTTGGAAAATACATTCAAAGCATGGATGGAGAGATGTCCCCCTAATCACAAACTGGGAAGCTGCAAAATCTCTTAGTGGAGTACTGAAAACATTTGTGCACAAGCACTTTGTGCCAATGGACTTGGAAAGCTTGGCTGAGGTTGGAATTTGCCACACATGGAGTTGAAATGACAAAAGATGAGACTGAGAAAAAAATATGAGAAAACCGAAGCAAAAATCCTCAAAGCAGTGTGGACGATACACACGTCACTAACATGAATCATATATGACTTTAATTATCCATAAAATCATCAACTACAACTATTGAACAGCGTATATGTTAAAGAAAAAGCTTTAAAACCAAGTTAGCACAAACATCACTAATGTCACATAACTTTGTCTTGGGCAGTTAAAGGTAAGTCTGTCACGGTTTTAACTTCTTGTATTTTATATTGAGCTTCTGAGTCCTTGGTTGTGCTGTTTTGTGGGAAAACAGGAGGTTTATCACTCCTCCTGTTTTCTCACAGCGTTTACACTTCAACCTGCTTTTGGTGGCTTTCTTGCGGCAACTATGACACTTAGTAGTAGAACTGACACACAAAACAACAACTACACTAACTATATACTCTGCAACACACCCAGTGAGCTTGATTTGAAGTGGGTTTAATAAACACATTGCATTGTGGAGAGAGCATCCCAGTGAAACACCAGGACCATCTCTGTGGCCACCGTCCTTACATCTTATATACAGACACACAGACAAAGACAATCCACAGACTCTCACATGTTGACCCCTCTCAGGGGGGCTATACCTCCTCCCTCACAGAGAGAATTATGACCTTGTTTTCTGCTTGGCCATCACCTAAAGATTTACATCCCTGATAAGCAGAAGGAGTCCCACTATCTGTTTAACATCTCCCATTACAACGGCCTCACTGTGTTAACTTTCCACATGCATGTAAACTAGTGACAGGAGTGCTCTTACTATAGTAAAGTGAGAAAGTGATATTACTATAACTAATGTGAGGTGATTAAATATGTGATTAATACATGAGAAAAGAAATCTGCCACCTACATCCAGAGCAACATCACAGGCACTCTGGACCCCTGCAGTGTGCCCACCGGTCCAACAGGTCCTCATCAGACACATCGCTGCTACCCTTCACTACTACCTCTCCCACCTGGAAAACAAAGACTCATACATCAGGGTACTTTTGGTTGATTACAGCTCGGCTTTCAATTCTGTGATCCCACACAGACTCACTCACAAGCTGGCAACACTCGACCTGCACCCTCCACCCTCTGTGACTGGCTACACTCGGCCTGCACCCTCCACCCTCTGTGACTGGCTACACTCGGCCTGCACCCTCCACCCTCTGTGACTGGCTACACTCGGCCTGCACCCACCCTCTGTGACTGGCTACACTCGGCCTGCACCCTCCACCCTCTGTGACTGGCTACACTCGAACTGCACCCTCCACCCTCTGTGACTGGCTACACTCGGCCTGCACCCTCCACCCTCTGTGACTGGCTACACTCGAACTGCACCCTCCACCCTCTGTGACTGGCTGCACTCGGCCTGCACCCCCCACCCTCTGTGACTGGCTGCACTCGACCTGCACCCTCCACCCTCTGTGACTGGCTGCACTCGGCCTGCACCCCCCACCCTCTGTGACTGGCTGCACTCGACCTGCACCCTCCACCCTCTGTGACTGGCTACACTCGGCCTGCACCCTCCACCCTCTGTGACTGGCTACACTCGGCCTGCACCCTCCACCCTCTGTGACTGGCTACACTTGGCCTGCACCCTCCACCCTCTGTGACTGGCTACAGGACTTTTTGACTGGCAGACAAACACTGGCGTCCCACAGGGTTGTGTCCTCAGTCCCATCCTCTACACCCTGGTCACCCATGACTGTGTCACCTGCAACAAAGACAACATCATTTTGAAGTTCACGGATGACACTGCAGTGATCGGTCGCATCACTGGAGAGGACGACGTGGCTTATAGGAGAGAGGAGGCTGGTCTGGTGTCATGGTGTGAGGACAACAACCTCACCCTCAACACTGATAAGACAAAGGAGATGATAGTGGACACGAGGAAGAAGACGAGGCCTCACCAGCCGCTGTTTACCCGGGAGCGTGAAGTGGAGAGGGTGAGCAGCAGTACCTGGGCGTCCACATCAGTGAGGACCTCACCTGGACACTGAACACCACACAGCTGGTCAAGAAGGCTCAGCAGCTGCTGTATTTCCTGAGGAGGCTGAGGAAATTTGGTATGTTGGCCATGATCCTCAGCAGGTTCTACAGCTGCACTGTGGAGAGCACCCTGACCAGCTGCATCACTGCATGGTACGGCAGCACCACTGCAAACCGCAAACGCCTGCAGAGAGTGATAACAACTGTGGAGAAGATCATCAGGACCCTGCTGTCCTCTCTGCAGAGCAGCTACCATCACAGAGTCCAGAGGAGAGACACACCTCTGCCCTCGAGACGAAGGTTCAGAAGTGTGAAACCTAGAACATCCAGACTCAACAACTCCATCTTCCCCACTGCTATCAGACTCCTGAACAGCTGACTGACCTCAAACTGCAATTTGCACATCAGGTCACTTTGCACACTAAGTTCATTTTGCACATTAAACTCCTTTGTACATCCATGTACATCGACCTCTGCAGACCACACGTGTCTTCAGTTACTTATTTTTACTTATTTGCAGTTATTTATCTTTTTATTTTATTTTTATTTTAATTATTTTTTATCCTCATTTTTATCTTTTTATTTATTCTTGTTCTTTTAACCCTTATCTAACTTGGCATTGTGCATGCTCTTTCTTCTGTTAGAAATATCCTGTCTCAGAGTGACGCTGAAAAACTAGTTCATGCATTTATTACTTCCAGGCTGGACGACTGCAATTCATTATTATAAGGAAGTCCAAAAAACTCACTGAAAAGCCTTCAGCTAATCCAAAATGCTGCAGCAAGAGTCCTGACAGGGACTAGAAAGAGAGAGCATATTTCTCCTGTTTTGGCTTCCTGTTAAATCCAGAATTCAAAATCCTGCTGCTCACATACAAGGTCTTAAATAATCAGGCCCCATCTTATCTTAATGACCTTGTAGTACCATATCACCCTATTAGAGCACTTCGCTCTCGCTCTGCAGGCCTACTTGTTGTTCCTAGAGTATTTAAAAGTAGAATGGGAGGCAGAGCCTTCAGTTTTCAGGCCCCTCTTCTGTGGAACCAGCTTCCAGTTTGGATTCAGGAGACAGACACTATCTCTACTTTTAAGATTAGGCTTAAAACTTTCCTTTTTGCTAAAGCATATAGTTAGGGCTGGACCAGGTGACCCTGAATCCTCCCTTAGTTATGCTGCAATAGATGTAGGCTGCCGGGGGATTCCCATGATGCACTGAGTTTTTCCTTTCCAGTCACCTTTCTCACTCACTATGTGTTAACAGACCTCTCTGCATTGAATCATATCTTTTATTAACCTCTGTCTCTCTTCCACAGCATGTCTTTATCCTGTCTTCCTTCTCTCACCCTAACCGGTCGCAGCAGATGGCCGCCCCTCCCTGAGCCTGGTTCTGCTGGAGGTTTCTTCCTGTTAAAAGGGAGTTTTTCCTTCCCACTGTCGCCAAAGTGCTTGCTCATAGGGGGTCATATGATTGTTGGGTTTTTCTCTGTATCTATGAAGCGCCTTGAGGCGACTTTTGTTGTGATTTGGCGCTATATAAATAAAATTGAATTGAATTGAATTCTGTACATATGACAATAAACGCTTTGAATCTTGAATCTTTGAATCTTGAATCTGTTCACATTTGTATGTTTCAGCTTTGTCCTTCAGTCACAACCTGGTGCATCTTCATCTTAACTTCCTGCTTCTATCGTGGTTAAAGCTCATGAATCCTCTGGACATCAAACACTGATGGTGTTATTGGAGCTGAGTGCAGTTTGATGGCTTTATTATCCACACTGTGACACATGGCAGCTGTCAGAGCAGAACACATGAAGTCAGCAGTTGTGTTCAGGGACATGGAGCCCCTGTTGATCCTCTACCTAATCACACGAGCCACAGTGTGAGAACGGGTGTGGGTCGCAATCAGCCAAGGTTTTGGGTGAACCCACTGTGAGATCTAGCCCCACCCTATCATGTGATTTCCTGTGATCAAATGGCCCAGGATGTGAGTGGGCGTTAAGGCGTCCATGTCCCTCTTTGGTGACACTCCCATAGGGCTTAAAATCTGGGGCTCTCCACCATTTGACCTTCGAACTGAATAAGCTTCTCGGATGAGAGGTGAAACGTCTTCAAGCAACTTAAAGAAGTCCAGACGCTTTTCTTTCCAAGCTCCTTAGACAACATTTTTCATAGAACAACTTCCAGCTTCTTTTGCTCGGCTACAGTTTGGATGGATTTGCATTTAAAGATGCGACGAGAAAAAATGGTTAGGGTCAGGAGGTCAAAGGTCAGAGCTCCTGTGGGTCTGAGGGTGGCCTCACGTTGGAGAAGGATGAAGGAGTCTGACCTGAGCCAGTGTTTGACATCAACACATCAGCACTGCTATCAGTGAGCCTAACGATAGCCGTTAGCATCATTTCAGTGTTTCAGTCATAAAAACACTTCCTGTCACTGTGGTGGTTACAGTGACATCTTGCAGTTTGTGTTTTGACCTCCAGAGGGCGACAAATCAGCACAGACAGAGAGCTCCATTCAAACTTTGCTGCCATCAGTAATAATTCTTCAAATATAATCATCAGCGTTTGAGCAGTTATGATATCAGGGACAATCTAGACATGTGTGACAATACTGAGCATGTCACATGACACACCTTAAACATCATGTGATCCACTCTCAGTCTGCACTTTCATTCATGACTTCAACAGGTTGAAATGAACTTTGAAGAAACATCAGTTAAGCGTTGAAATATTTAAACGCTGCAGGAAGAATGACAAAGTGATGACACGTTTGTGTTTCAAACAGGAAAACCAGCAGAAATAAATCACAGCCTGCCAGAGGTTTGGAGTTTCCGAGGTGCACCTGAACGCAACACACAGTGTCCAATGCTCCTGATTGTCCTCAAACGTCTCTTTGGGTGTTTCTTTCCTGGCCAAAGTTTACTTTCACTTCTCGAACTTCGTGGAGTGGAGCTTGTTGTTGGTGTGTGAAGAAACTGTAAGTTTGCTTTGTTTCCTCCTTTAACAGTTTGTCTTTAGGAACTTTACTGTTTGTTCAGCTCATGTTTGATTTCTTCACACAACAAACTGTGTGTGTTTGTATTTCCGGTCTCTCCATTAAAGTCAGTGTGTAATGTTTTCCTGGCTAACATCAGCTGTGTGCAGCTTAGTTCCAGCACAAATCTGCCGCTCCATAGTTCACGGTAACGGACTCACAGCTGGACCAACGAGGCCGAGTGTGTCCGCCACTCTGAGCTACGTTCGTGTTTGTGTACTTGTAGTTTGTACTTTGTGAGTTCACTCAGAGCCCACAGAGGACGCAGCGTACGTGATGACGTCACAGCCCTTTACCTCCTTTACTGTCACTGTGATTAATATTTACACACCACACGAGACACCAGACAGCATGCTAACGCTAAGCTAAGATACCGCTAAGCTAGCCAAGAACCCAGAGTGACGTTAAAGCTGAGTAAACACTGACCCCAGACCAGCACCGTGATAAAGTGAGCTGCTGCTGCTGAACCTGAACAGGTAACAAAGTGATGAGCAGTCAGGCTGCAGGTTTCTACCTGTTCATGTTTCTACAGTAGAATCACTTTGAAGTGTCTTTGTGCTGTTTCATCTTTGATTTGTGTTCATAAACACTCAGAGAAACATCACGTGACCTCATCAGGATCTGTGTTGGTGTGTGGGGCTGTACCTCAGCTTTAGATTATGGTGATTATGAGACAGTGTTTCAGCTCATTTTACACAGTAACATGAAAGTACTGTTATGAGGAGTAATGAAGTAATGTACTCCATTACTTTTAATAATTGTTCTGTGTAATATGTGTAATAATAACTTTTTTGAGTAATGACCCAAAACTGATCACAACAAAGAGGAAATGCCTCCAACATGCACAAACATTTGACCCACAACATGCAGTTAATGTGCACAAATGTCTTTGATATGCTGCTCAGTGATGGTGGTGACTGTCAAAACAGAGCTACTGAGAATCAATAAGTAATATCAATGATGGAATCAGAATCACTAAATTCTTATCATCCCTGTCAGTATCATACATGTGCTGTATAATGTGATAAATGTAGAGGTGCTGGCTGTTCTCTCACTCTGCTGTTTAGCTGTAAAGGACGCCTCCCTGCCTTTGTCTCATTCATGGCCTTTAATAGTCTCTTCTAACATGCAGAGATCTGTATGATCTGTTTCATAGAGTCTAACCAGCCTGTACAGTTACCAACAACAGTCACTGCATCACTGACACACAAACTTCATCTCTGTCAATAACAACATTCATACATGGAATAAAAACACATCAGTGGATCATTGCTGGAGCTGATGTTTGTGCTCCTGGTGGAAAGACTCAGTTTCCTCCTTGAAATAACAGGATCAATGGTGGGTCAGCAACATGCTTTCTTTCCGTCTCAGGTTTAAATATCTGGGACTCTCCACCGTTTGGTTTTAGAACTGAAGAAGCTTCTCAGATGAAACGTCTTCAAGAAACTCGAAGTCTCTCTTTTCTTTCCAAGCTCCTTAGATCACATGACCTGGATGACTGAACCTACAGACATATTGACCTTTCTAGGTCACATGACAGGTCAGAGGTCAGCGACTGTAACTCAGTTACTCCTTTTAATGTGAACTCACTGAGTGTTTGTGGTTTACCTCTCAGACTGACTGAAGATGATGATGGAGGAAGAGGAGGACAGAGCAGAGTCTGCAGGGTCCAGCTGTCCGTCTGTGAGGAGTGACTGGTCCAAAGATCACCCTCCACACTTCAGTGGTGAACCTGGACCAACGAGGTCAGAGAGCTGTGATGACTCCTTTACATGTTTGTGTTTTCCTGGATAAATATGACCTGAAACATCCTCAGATTGTTACAAAGATTCATTAAAAAGAAAACAATGAAAGAGAAAAGATCCAAATGTTAGACTTGGTCATTTGCTGTTTGAGGACAGTGATGCTCATATCTGTGGGGAAAGTGTGACCTGAGTGGGTTCATGTTTGTCTTTAAAGAACAGAGCTGCTCTGATTCTCTTTGTGTCTGATCTGTTAAACAGTCTGAGAGGTCACAAAGAGACCCAGCAGCTAAAGCCTGGATCATACTGGCTGCTGTTAATGAGACTCCATCAGGACAACACTGAACCACAGTGGTGTGGATGTAGTGGATAAATCCCACCATACTGATGCTCAGATTTAATCACAGGGAACAAAACCAGATGTTGCCTTCAGATTGTGACCTTTGGAGTGCAGGATGCAGATTTCAATAGAGAATAAATGTTGTTGTTTTTCAGCTGTGAAGAAAGAATCAAATTTTCTGAACTTAAGAATTTATGATGGTGGTAAAAACATGGAGACTATAACACAACATTTCCACTGTATTCATAGAATGAATGTAAAACTGTCAGACATTCATTAAATATGCAAAATGTCTACAGAAACAGAGGGTCAGATGTGAAGCACTCAGTGATTTTGATAAAATGACTCATCAGTTATTGATCTGTACTACACTGATCTACCACGTTAGTAAAGCTGGTGTTCTGGTGGTGGAGGAAGACCTCGGATCATGTTCTGGTTTTGGAGCAGTGATCTGCTGATGGTTCAGTTTAATGAGCTTCTTCAAAATCATCCCTGACATCACCACTGAAAGGACGTCCATGAAAACAGACTGAAAATTACTGATATGTTCCCAATCTGAGAGTTTAAAACTTGACAGACTTGATTCAGATGAAGTTATTTGAGCAGAAACTCCTGGATCTTTATCCTGTGTTGATCTAATCCTTCATGGTTCCTCCACAGAGTGGACCAGCAGAGCTCAGAGGTTCCCAGTGGTCAGTCTGCCCAGCAGCATCAAACACAGCTGGACTCCATATTTATGGTCTGTACATGTACAACAACTACTGTTACATCTGTTCTGTTCACAGTCATCTCCATGCTGCTCTTTGTAGACCAGTGGATTGTCAGTGTGACCAACATGGATCTGATGTTTGGCTCCATGATTTCAGTCTGATTGGTTCATTCATAAATATTCTGTTCCAGCTGCTGGAGGACAACATCATCACTTTTGTGAAGAACGAGCTGAAGAAGATCCAGAAGGTTCTGAGTCCAGATTACCCAGAATGCTTAGAGAGTCAGAGAAGCAGCAGCAGAGAGGCATTTGTGAAGATCACAGTGGACTTCCTGAGGAGAATGAATCAGGAGCTGGCTGACCGTAAGAGGATTTCAAAAAGGATTTAAGCTGCTGGATGAATGAACATTTTCCAAGATGGAAGCAACATGGTTTAAAGATTCATTCTTTTTGGAATTAAGTCTTTATTTCCACTTTCAAATTATGTTTTTCATATTTCTTCTCAATCAGAACTTCAAGCTGCAGTTTGTCACCGTAACCTTAAATCCACCCTGAAGAAGAAGTTCCAGTGTGTGTTTGAGGGCATCGCTAAAGCAGGAAGCCCAACCCTTCTGAATCAGATCTACACAGAGCTCTACATCACAGAGGGAGGGACTGCAGAGGTCAATGATGAACATGAGGTCAGACAGATTGAAACAGCATCCAGGAAACCAGACAGACCAGAAACAACAATCAAACGAGAAGACATCTTTAAAGACACACCCGAAAGACAGGACCTGATCAGAACAGTGCTGACAAAGGGAGTGGCTGGCATTGGGAAAACAGTCCTAACACAGAAGTTCACCCTGGACTGGGCTGAAGACAAAGCCAACCAGGACATCCAGTTCATATTTCCATTCACTTTCAGAGAGCTGAATGTGCTGAAAGAGGAAAAGTTCAGCTTGGTGGGACTTGTTCATCACTTCTTTACTGAAACCAAAGAAGCAGGAATCTGCAGCTTTGAAGACTTCCAGGTTGTGTTCATCTTTGATGGTCTGGATGAGTGTCGACTTCCTCTGGACTTCCACAAAACTACAATCCTAACTGACCCTAGAAAGTCCACCTCAGTGGATGTGCTGCTGATAAACCTCATCAGGGGGAAATTGCTTCCCTCTGCTCGCCTCTGGATAACCACACGACCTGCAGCAGCCAATCAGATCCCTCCTGTCTGTGTTGACATGGTGACAGAAGTCAGAGGGTTCACTGACCCACAGAAGGAGGAGTACTTCAGGAAGAGATTCAGAGATGAGGAGGAGGCCAGCAGGATCATCTCCCACATCAAGACATCACGAAGCCTCCACATCATGTGTCACATCCCAGTCTTCTGCTGGATCACTGCTACAGTTCTGGAGGATGTGCTGGAAACCAGAGAGGTAGGAGAGCTGCCCAAGACCCTGACTGAGATGTACATCCACTTCCTGGTGGTTCAGGCCAAAGTGAAGAAGGTCAAGTATGATGGAGGAGCTGAGACAGATCCACACTGGAGTCCAGAGAGCAGGAAGATGATTGAGTCTCTGGGAAAACTGGCTTTTGATCAGCTGCAGAAAGGAAACCTGATCTTCTATGAATCAGACCTGACAGAGTGTGGCATCGATATCAGAGCAGCCTCAGTGTACTCAGGAGTGTTCACACAGATCTTTAAAGAGGAGAGAGGACTGTACCAGGACAAGGTGTTCTGCTTCATCCACCTGAGTGTTCAGGAGTTTCTGGCTGCTCTTCATGTCCATCTGACCTTCATCAACTCTGGACTCAATCTGCTGGAAGAACAACAAACAAGAGGCTCTTGGTGGCCTTTCCAGTTTATGCTGTGGTTTAAACCATTTCCAGAGAAAATAAATCTTTACCAGAGTGCTGTGAACAAGGCCTTACAGAGTCCAAATGGCCACCTTGACTTGTTCCTCCGCTTCCTCCTGGGTCTTTCAATGGAGACCAATCAGACTCTCCTTCAAGGTCTGCTGACAAAGAGAAGAAGTAGCTCACAGACCAATCAGGAAACAGTCCAGTACATCAAGAAGAAGCTCAGTGAGAATCTGTCTGTAGAGAAAAGCATCAATCTGTTTCACTGTCTGAATGAACTGAATGATCGTTCTCTAGTGGAGGAGATCCAACAGTCCCTGAGATCAGGACGTCTCTCCACAGATAAACTGTCTCCTGCTCAGTGGTCAGCTCTGGTCTTCATCTTATTGTCATCAGAAAAAGATCTGGATGTGTTTGACCTTAAGAAATACTCTGCTTCAGAGGAGGCTCTTCTGAGGCTGCTGCCAGTGGTCAAAGCCTCCAACAAAGCTCTGTGAGTAAATCTGTGATCATGTTTATTTTTAAAATGTTGATTAAAAGTGGTCATAGATTTCTTCCATGACAGATCCATGTCCTAAAACTATGAGCCTACGTAGTTGTATAGTATAAAAGAAAAAAGGAGAACTTTTGACCACAATATTGTAACTTGAATGAACTTTTGATACAGCCTTCAAACACTTAAGGAGCTTAAAATGTTTTGATCTATGAACCCACATTAAACACTCTAGTTAAACTCTAAAAACAGAACATTAAAATCTGTATGTCTGCAAATGTATGTGCATTGATGTGATCATGCGTGGAGAACTGAGGTTGGTTGGTAGGATGGACCCATGTGCAGAATCACATGTGTGCTAATATTTCTTTGTTTGGATTTTTGAGAATTTGGTTCTTTTGACGTTTCTTTCGGTATGTAGCCTTGGGCTGGTTCACCTGAATCAGGGGTGTGGTGTGTTGATTGTTATTTATTGTTATATATTATTTCTATTCTAGAATTTATTAAAATATTAACATTTTAGTAATTTGTGGTATTTTTTTGTTTATTATTAACAGGAACACAGTTGAAAGTAACTGCATTGTTGGGATTGTCTAAATGATTAGTAGGAACTACTTCTTCCACCTGTCACAGTAATGTGTGAAATACAGCTGTAAAAATGCTTCACAGCTGACGTGTGCTCGTTCACTCAGGTGATGATCTTAAGCGAGTCATGTGTGAAGATATTTCAGCTCCACAAACTGCCAAGATGCTAGTTGTGAGAATTGTGGCAGGGGTGAAAACCTCTTCCAACACAAATAAAAGTAAATCTTAACACAGAGTAGTGCTGCAGGCAGGTACTATCCCTGTATAGAGGGAGGAAATATGTAGCTGGCAGTGTTGTGTAGCACGGTTGCTAAACTTTGTAAAGTGACTTAAATCCAGGTTCCGGGGTTTTCTATCTATGTTTAAATGATGGGAATTCACTGCATCTTTAAAACTACAAATCCCATTTGTTCAAATTGTAGAGCATTTAAAGTTGACTATAGACTAGCTATTTAAAAAATATACAGTGTACTGGGAGTAAAACAGCAGCTGTTGGCTTTAAGCAACAAAAATACAATTCAAAATATTTAATATAGGAAAGAGAGAGAAAATAACACCATCCATCCATCCATCCATTTTCTTCCGCTTATCCAGGGCCGGGTCATAGGGGCAGCAGCCCATGCAGAGAAGCCCAGACCTCCCTCTCCCCAGCCACCTCCTCCAGCTTGTCCGGGGGAACACCAAGGCGTTCCCAGGCCAGCCGAGAGCGTGTCCTGGGTCTGCCCTGGGGGCTCCTCCCGATGGGACATGCCCAGAGCACCTTGCCCTGGAGGCATCCTTGTCAGATGCCCAAACCACCTCAACTGACTCCTTTCAATGGCCTTTCTGGATGGCTGAACTCCTCACCCTATCTCTAAGGGAGAGGCCAGCCACCCTTCGGAGGAAGCCCATTTCCGCCGCTTGTATCCATGATCTCGTTCTTTCGGTCACTACCCACAGCTCGCCACCATAGGTGAGGGTAGGGACGTAGATCGATGGGTGAATTGAGAGCTTCGCTTTTATGCTCAGCTCTCTCTTCACCACGATGGATCGGTACATGGTCCGCATCACTGCAGCCACAGCACCAATCCACCTATTGTTCTCCCGCCTCCTTCTCCCATCGCTCGTGAACAAGACCCCGAGATACTTAAACTCCTCCACTTGGGGCAGGAACTTGTCCCTGACCCGGAGTGGGCACTCCACCCTAAGGACCATGGCCTCAGATTTGGAGGTGCTGATCCTCATTCCCACTGCCTCACACTTGGCTGCAAACCGTTCAATCACCCGATGAAGCCAACAGAACCACATCATCTGCGAAAAGCAGAGATGAGATTCTGAGACCCCCCCAGGTGAAAGCCTTCTGCCACTTGGCTACGCCTAGAAATTCTGTCCATAGAAATTATGAACAGAATCAGTGACAAAGGGCAGCCCTGGTGGAGCCCATCACCCACCGGACTTATTACTATCCAACTTATTGCCGGCAATGCCAACCAAGCTCTTGCAATGGTTGTAAAAGGATCGAATGGCCCTTAGCAATGGCCATGAAATGTTTCTCAGTTTTATTATTTTCAGTCACATCTGTTTTTGATTATTAATTGAATATTTTAAAATTCAGGCTTTTTGTGTTATACAAAACATCATATTTTCTTATGATGTCTTGTATTGATTCTGAAGGAATAGTTTTCATCAGTATCGCAGATACCAGCCTGAATTTTTCTTTGTATTGGATCAGAAAGGAAATCAGTGGCATCACACATCACTTACAGCAACTTCAGTACCACTTCATTTTAATAAACTGGGGGGAGGTGCACCAAGATTCAGTATGAGGTAAAGAATTATTTTTAACTGTAAGGTTGGAGAAATCTGTTGTTGGAAATTGGAAGAACAGGTCATCTTAAAAATCACTGCATTGTAGTTTTATTCAGGCCCCTTCAATCTGTGATCACTGTTGCTTTGCATTGTAAATGCTACTATTACAAAGGTCACAAATATTAGTGTATGTGTGTGTTATTGGGTAATAAACCAAAAGAACAGAATCTACCAGCACCTCACTGATTTCTGCTTAAAAACAACAAAAAAAGCAATAAAGCTCTGATTTGTTTTGTTGATCTTGTCTCCCTTCCCGCTTGATTTCAGACTGAGTGGTTGTAACCTGTCAGACAGAAGCTGTGAAGCTCTGTCCTCAGTCCTGAGCTCCCAATCCTCCCGTCTGACAGAGCTGGATCTGGGTAACAACAACCTGCAGGATCCAGGACTGAACCTTCTATTTTCTGCAGTGGAAAGTCCAAAGTGTACACTTGGAATTCTCAGGTCAGGATTCAGTCTTTTCTGATGATGATTTAAAACCTGAGTCAGGTCGATAAATGGCTTCCTCATTTGCAACAGACATGATTTGTCAAATCACCTTATATCTAACCCAGAGGTCCTGTGTTTTACTCCTTTGATTTTGTAGTAAAACACAGGACCTCTTAATATTTATCTAAGAGAACATACGTTCAAGTTTCAGCACAAAAATATTAATCAGATTTTTTTCCCTGGATCATGTGTGTACCCTCCTGGTTGGAGCTCCAGCAGCCTGTATCAGTGAATGTGACTTTAAATGAAATTGCTCCCCCTGTCAGGAAGAGGTCTGAGCGACAAACAAAACAGCAAATATGAGCACTGCATGTGTATGAGACGACACAGATTCAGACTTGAATGAGACACTAACTCTCTGAGAGATAACTTTTATTATTAAATACACTTCATTTCTCATCTGTGTAGAGAATGTAGAGTTTGACATGCTAATATTACAAAATGCAAAATCACACTGAGTCACAAAGAAATTGTTTTGGAGTATTTATGGTTCAGCTGATGAAATTGTTCAAATAAACCAGTAATTTACACAAAAACAGCATAAGTGAAACTTTTTCAAGGGACTTACCACTAAGCTTGTCCTGGTACACCTGTAGACCCCAGCTTCTATGGACCGTGTGCTTAAGTTCTGTGCTGCTCTGATTTAGTGCCCGTGCTGTCTTTCAGTTCAGCTTTGTCGAGCCTCTGGTAGGATTTTTGAATGTCAGACACTTTTTTACATGACCTGTGTAAAAACAAATCAGTAAACACATTAAGCTGAAGTAAGATACACAATTTGAAAAATGGGGCACAAAAAATGTTGCTGCTTTCTGGAAAGTGCGTCTAAGAAGACCCGATGGAGAAAGTGAAGAGAAGAATCAAAGATTAAGAAGAAGAAAATGGCAGAGGCAGTTTCTCTTGGACTGCCTGCAGATGGGGCAAGACTCTAGAAGCAGGGATGATAGGAGAAAATGTAAAGAGGCCATATGATAAACCAGGAGATGAATACTGGGGATAGAGGGAGTGAGAGGGAGAGATTCCAGTAAATGATGAAGGATGAATTTCAGAGAATCAGAGCTAAGAAACCAAAGCAAGTGGGGAACTGAAAACATGTGGACAGACTCATAATTAGGCCAAAGACACATTAAAGGAATTATTACAGGTTTAGAAACAGGGATGGATATGAAGGAGCTTAGCATGAATTTGCATTGAGGAAAAAATAGCAACGAGCATCAAAGGTGAGGAAACAGTTAGGAAAACTAAAAGGATGTACTGGCAGGAATACTGCAGTAGTTTAGGAAGAACTACACCAATTCAGAATGTGTGGAGTACAGTTAAGAACATGCAGACAGGAAACAACAGCAGTTGTTGTAAAGTAAATTCAAACTACTTCATTAAATGCAGCTGGTTGAGTTGAAAACAATGGAGAATGATTCTGTTAAGTTGTTTATTCTCTATAGAAATGGAGCAGAAGGAGTACATGCAGAGCTGGACGTGGGCTGTATATACATGCCTGTGTCTGTGTTGTCTGTGAGCAGAGGAAACAAAGCGCTTTTGATTCTCCCACAATGAGTGAAATATGAATGTAGTTTACATAACACCTATTAAACAGTTGAAATAATAATGATACTGTTAGCTTCAACAACAACTCCTCTCGACACACATTAACAGGCCATGCAATAAACTAATAACCACAAAGGTCCTGACAGGTAATAAACCTGTTATTACTTACAGTGGCTTCATAAACCCACTGATGGAAATGTCCAGTGTATCATAAGCCAGCCAGTCCTGTTACTGCAATTAACGTCTTCACCAGAAAGTGTCACCATCAGGCTTCAACAGCAGTTTCCAGTATTAATAGTATTAATGAGCTACAGGTAGTATGGATGGGAAAATGTAGAGATGCTGGGCAAACAATTTGATCAAATCCACAGTGGGAATAATTGAAGTGATGACGGCAGATGTAGAGAACAAAAATGAATCATATTGAAATGTTAAATCAGGAAAATCCTGGAGAGGAGGATAGTTCTAATGTTCAGTTTGTGATGTTTGAATTCAAAGCAGCTCTTAAATGCATAAAAATGACTTCACCTGGGAAGGATCAGGTGTGCTACATCATGATGAAGCAGTTAGAGGATGCTCTGCTGCTCTTCTATAATAGAATATATCAGGAAGCTGGAAGGAACTGTGAAACCAGGGAAAGACCCCACTAAGACCACAGGTTATAGGCCTACAGCTCTAACATCTCATGTGGGAAAGTCATGGAAAGAATGACAGTGGACAGACTGATGTATGTGACGCAAAGAAGGCAGCTGTTTGCACCTTCTCAGCAGGCGGAGGAACACCATGGAGCCAGCAGTCTGTTAGAGTCAGAGACAAGGAAAGCTCAGTGCATTAGGAGATGAGGTGTGGTTTGTATTAGCCAACTTAAATGATGGAAATGAATGAGCTGTTCCTGGTTAATATTCTGTGTTTGCTAACAGTGTTACAGACCCAGGCCTAATCTGTCATCTGTTAACATGTCCAATATCTCCTCATTTATTGGTGGATAATCCACTAACATGTTTTAATGCACAAGTTCATGTGATTTCTGTGTGCTGATAACATCCAGTCTGTTCTGTGTGGAAATAAAATAACTCAATGAAACCAGACGAGGTCATTTCTGGAGACGTTGTGGTGGGATTGTTGCTCCTGCTGGACTCGGTCTGTGGCTCGCTGCTGCTGATACAAAGTTGGAGGTAAACAGGTCGGCTAAAAAAGCTGAAGGGAGATGGCTCATAAACAAGTGACCGCCACTTTATTAGGTCACAGGTGTACTGTACCTGAGACAGTGGCCACTGTGTACCTAATAAAGTGTCAGCCATGGTAAATGTGTTTCCAAGAGGAGAAAACCAGCTGGCAGCAAAGGCAGGGAGGTGTCCTTTCCAACGAAACAGAAGAGGAATATAAAGATAATGAAGGTCACAGTTTGAATCAGTCGTATTTCATTCAATACAGTGATGTACTGATCTAGGATCAGTCCAATCATCAGCAGTTTGATCCACGTATGGATTGAAGTGTATCTGTGAAAATGTTGGACGGTTCCTTTATCAGTGTGTAACAGTGTGTGTATGAGAGCCATGTAATGTCCATGTGTGCATGCTGACTGTGCTGCTCTGACCCCCCTCCTCCTTTCAGGGTGGAGCCTGCTGGAGTCCGATGGTTGAGACCAGGTCTGAGGAAGTGTAAGTGTGTTTTTAATGGGATTCATGAAAACAAAGCAGCACACATTCAAGCATCTTCATCATGTCAGGAGTCATCATCAAAGTGTCAATCAATGAACAGATGATGGATCAATAACTGCAGCTGGATTGTGTTTGTTCTCTCCATCAGATTCCTGTCAACTCACAATCGACACAAACACAGTGAACACAAAGCTCCAACTGTCTGACAACAACAGGAAGGTGACACGTGTGGAGGAGGTTCAGTCATATCCTGATCATCCAGACAGATTTGATGTTTGTGAACAGCTGCTGTGTAGAAATGGTCTGACTGGTCGCTGTTACTGGGAGGTCGAGTGGAGAGGAGAAGTTTATATATCAGTGAGTTACAGAAGCATCAGAAGGAAAGGAGGCGGTGAGTGTTTGTTTGGAGGAAATGATCAGTCCTGGAGTCTGTACTGCTCTGATCGTGGTCCTGTATGTGTCTGGCACAATAACAGACAAACATCCATCTCCTCCTCCTCCTCCTCCTCTGTCTCTAACAGAGCAGCAGTGTATGTGGACTGTCCTGCTGGCACTCTGTCCTTCTACAGAGTCTCCTCTGACACTCTGATCCACCTCCACACCTTCAACACCACATTCACTGAAACTCTTTATCCTGGGTTTTGGTTCTTGTCTGATGGTTCCTCAATGTCCCTGTGCTGAGTGGGTGTAAAGAGTGTCTCCTGTTAGAGAAACACTGACTGTTGAACAGATAGTTCAGTCTGTACATGTCTGTCTCTTTCACTCACAAACACGTTTTCAGATTCATGGATTCAATCAGTTGATGTTTGAAACTCTTCTAAATGATTCCTTGTAAACTTCTTCCTCTTCAGTCACAAACAAACAGGAAGTGATGTCACATGTGTTCCTGTCCACACAGCAGAATGAGTCTATTGCTGACAGTGATGTACAAACAGAGTGAGCATTTCTGAGGCCCAAAATAAACTGAGTAGTTCACTGAATGAACAATGGACTGTGAGCTCAGTTCCTTCATCATTAGTATGGATTATATATGTATATGTATTATATTAGTATCATATATATCAGGTGCTGCTGCTGCTGGTTTCAGTCATTGTGCAAATGTGCTGTTTGTAAGGTTGTAAAGCTGCAGTCAGCTGAGACTGAAGAAGTCACCTGATCAGTGAGCAAACGTTTCTGAAAACGTCCAGATGAACAGAATCAACCTTTTGGGATCAGCCAGCAATGCAGCATCATTGTTGTTCAGGTTCAGAGGTTTGCAGGAATGAACTGATGACCAGAAACAGCTGCAAAGTCCAATAAAATACCAGCTGGAGTTCAGCTGCATTTGAAGAAGTCAAAGAAAAGTAAGGATGGCAAAGGGCGATGTTTTCTTCCAAAGAACTGAAAACTTGGTCGACGCCTCATTAGAAGAATAATCTGGACATTTGTGAGGAACTCTAACCAAGAAAGCAACACAAGAAAGCAACGTCAAACAGATCCAACAGACAGTTTCCATGACTGCAAGTGTTCAGTGTAAAAATGCTACATTGCATTATTCAATTCAATTCAATTTTACTTATATAGCGCCAAATCACAACAAAAGTCGCCTCAAGGCGCTTCATAGATACAGAGAAAAACCCAACAATCATATGACCCCCTATGAGCAGCACTTTGGCGACAGTGGGAAGGAAAAACTCCCTTTTAACAGGAAGAAACCTCCGGCAGAACCAGGCTCAGGGAGGGGCGGCCATCTGCTGCGATTGGTTGGGGTGAGAGAAGGAAGACAGGATAAAGACATGCTGTGGAAGAGAGACAGAGATTAATAACAGATATGATTCAATACAGAGAGGTCTGTTAACACATAGTGAGTGAGAAAGGTGACTGGAAAGGAAAAACTCAATGCATCATGGGAATCCCCCGGCAGCCTACATCTATTGCAGCATAACTAAGGGAGGATTCAGGGTCACCTGGTCCAGCCCTAACTATATGCTTTAGCAAAAAGGAAAGTTTTAAGCCTAATCTTAAAAGTAGAGATAGTGTCTGTCTCCTGAATCCAAACTGGAAGCTGGTTCCACAGAAGAGGGGCCTGAAAACTGAAGGCTCTCCCTCCCATTCTACTTTTAAATACTCTAGGAACAACAAGTAGGCCTGCAGAGTGGGAGCGAAGTGCTCTAATAGGGTGATATGGTACTACAAGGTCATTAAGATAAGATGGGGCCTGATTATTTAAGACCTTGTATGTGAGGAGCAGGATTTTGAATTCAATTCTGGATTTAACAGGAAGCCAATGAAGGGAAGCCAAAACAGGAGAAATATGCTCTCTCTTTCTAGTCCCTGTCAGGACTCTTGCTGCAGCATTTTGGATTAGCTGAAGGCTTTTCAGTGAGTTTTTAGGACTTCCTGATAATAATGAATTACAGTCGTCTAGCCTGGAAGTAATAAATGCATGAACTAGTTTTTCAGCGTCACTCTGAGACAGGATATTTCTAATTTTAGAGATGTTGCGCAAATGGAAGAACGCAGTCTTACATATTTGTTTAATATGTGCGTTGAAGGACATATCCTGGTCAAAAATGACTCCAAGGTTCCTCACAGTGTTACTGGAGGCCAAGGTAATGCCATCCAGAGTAAGAATCTGGTTAGATACCATATTTCTAAGCTTTTCAGCGCCGAGTACAATGACCTCAGTTTTATCTGAGTTAAGAAGCAGAAAGTTAGTGGCCATCCAAGTCTTTATGTCTTTAAGACATTCCTGCAGTTTAACTAATTGGTGTGTGTTATCTGGCTTCATGGACAGATAGAGCTGGGTGTCATCTGCATAGCAGTGAAAATGTATGCTATGTCTTCTAATGATGCTGCCTAGGGGAAGCATGTATAATGCAAACAGAATTGGTCCTAGCACCGAACCCTGTGGAACTCCATAATTAACCTCAGTGTGTGAAGAGGACTCTCCATTTACATGCACAAATTGGAGTCTATTAGATAGATATGATACAAACCACTGCAGTGCAATACCTGTAATACCTACAGCATGTTCTAATTGCTCTAATAGGATATTATGGTCGACAGTATCGAATGCTGCACTAAGGTCAAGAAGGACAAGCACAGAGATGAGTCCACTGTCAGAGGCCATAAGAAGATCATTTGTAACCTTCAATAAAGCTGTTTCTGTGCTGTGATGAACTCTGAAACCTGACTGAAACTCTTCAAATAAACCATTCCTCTGCAGATGATCTGTTAGCTGTTTGACAACTACTCTTTCAAGGATTTTTGATATGAAAGGAAGGTTGGAGATTGGCCTATAATTAGCTAAGACTGCTGGGTCTAGAGATGGCTTTTTGAGTACAGGTTTAACTGCAGCCACCTTGAAGGCCTGTGGTACATAGCCGATTATTAGAGATAGGTTGATCATATATAAGATCGAAGAATTAATCAATGGCAGGACTTCTTTGAGCAGTTTTGTAGGAATGGGGTCTAAAAGACACGTTGATGGTTTGGAGGAAGTAATTATTGAAGTTAACTCAGAAAGATCAATTGGAGAAAAAGAGTCTAACTTAACATCAATGGAACTAAGAGTAGCTGTAGATAATATTACATCTGTGGGATGATTATTGGTAATTTTTTCTCTAATGCTAAAAATTTTATTGGTGAAGAAGTTTATGAAGTCATTACTAGTTAACGTTAAAGGGATGGTTGGCTCAAAAGAGCTCTGACTTTTTGTCAGCCTGGCTACAGAGCTGAAGAGAAACATGGGGTTGTTCTTATTTTCTTCAATCAGTGATGAGTAGTAAGCTGTTCTGGCTTTGTGGAGGGCTTTCTTATAAAGCAACAAACTATTTCTCCAGGCTAAATGATGATCCTCTAAATTTGTGACACGCCATTTCCTCTCCAGATTACGAGTCATCTGCTTTAGGGTACGTGTTTGAGAATTATACCACGGAGTCAGGTACTTCTGATTAGAGACCTTAGTTTTCACTGGAGCTACAGTATCCAGAGTCGTACGTAGTGAGGGGGTGAAATTATTGCATCCTCTCACCACAGGAGGTGCTGTTGGCACCACTGATTGCTGATCAGCTGTTCTCTGATGATCTGATTGATACTGTGAATAACGGGACTCACTGAACTCTGTGACACAGTGAAGATTACAGAGTTTAACTTCAACATCTGACTGACGTCACACAGACAGAAGGATGAACCAGTGAGGCACAGAACACAGTTACTGGAGATACTGGATCAGCTCCATGTGAACCTCTGATGGAGAAGCTGCTGACCCAGAGAAACATCAGGACATGACAGGCAGCTGCACTTATCTAACAACATGTAGCAGAGCTGCTCTATGTTAGAGGATCTATCACAGCAGCTGAAGCCAAAGTCCAACACTGGATACCAGCTGAGCCTGTGCTGAGTGTAGTGTTACAGGAAAAGGGCAGAAACACTGACACTGGTAGTTCACAGTGATGCTGACTGGGGCACAGAGCTGAATGATGCAGCATCAGGACACTGTTTCAGTCTGACTGACAGAGAAACCTGTAGCTGTATCTACATGTGAGGCAGAGGCTACACAAGCAGCTTTCTATGTTTCACAGTGACTGAGATCTTCATTGGGGGTGGACATGCTCCCGTACAGACCTCTGAGGAGAACCAAGGTGCAGTCAAAGAGTCCAGTCTGTCCTCACAGATGTGAACATGTGGTTTCATCAGGTCTGCTGTCAGCTAGCAGGCTCACATCAGAATCACTGTTCCTGAAAAACACAGTCTGTGTGACATCATCAGTCAGCTGATCGTCCCAGATCTGAATGGTTTCTGTCTCTACTGAGGAAGTCAGAGAATATCACTGAGGTGTGGATCAGGTCTGAGTGACCTGTGGAGGGACAGCTTTAAACAGTCCACAGGTCTCACGTCCTGCTCAGTCTGGTAGCAGATACCTCGTATTGTTCCAGATGTGCTGACATCACTAGCAGCAGCAGCACAGCTGTGTGATACGATGAATCTCAGTTATTGATCCAACACACAGTAAATACAAAGATCAGGATTTATGAGAGTAATCATTATGAGTCTGAACACATGATCACTGAATGTTAGTCTCCACAATAATAAGCTAACACAACCAAACACAGCTTTCAGCTCTTATTTTGAAACTGGCTTATTTAGAGAGCTGTGATGTGAGCGTGCCTGGCTCTGAGGCACTTGGGTCAGCCTCTGTTGTTTAGAAGTGTTACAGCCTGTGAATGACACAGACCTGTCAGTTTTCCATGTTTGTCTGTAACACAGCTCAGGGGCTCCATGCTGAACGCATCCATCCAGTGTTATTGATCCAGGACTAATACCAGCATTGGGATCAATACTACAATACACAATCACATGTGTCCACGTGATGTATTTGACCAGCTTTATTCATTAAATGGTAAATGGCCTGCATTTGTATAGCGCTTTATAATGTTAATGATCAATCAACTTATTTACTGCATCTGAGTCCAGCTTCATTTAAATGATCAACCCATGAAAATGACATCAGTCCTACAGAAGCACTTAATGCTAACAGGAAGTCATTGATTAAGGTGGAATAACACAGAGACACAACCACTCACAGTTAACCTGACCCCACTAACTGCATGTGTTGGGACTGTGGGAGGAAGCCGGAGTACCGGAGAGGACGCACACAAACACGGGAGAACATGAAGCTCAGCACTGAAACAAAGATGGTGGATTTGACCTCAGGACCAGGTGCGTAATTTCCAGGGGGGTTACGGGGGTCATGACCCCCCATTAATCAGATCCAGCCAATATAATTTCATCATTCCAGTTTATAAAATTATGAATTATCTTGCATAAATAGCTTGTTGATTTTCTTTAATCATTTCAATTATTGCCAGCAAAATCGTTTCATGTTTAATCATCTAGTAATGTAACCCCGCCTCCTCCGCCACATACTTTGTATTACCCAACCGGCTTTCTCTACCAAACCTTCAGTTCCCCATGGTTCACCAGCTCTCACACAACATCACCACCAATGATCCACGTCCTTATAAACCTCTGAATCAGGTCCTGAAGCAGTGATGTCCTGAGTGAAGACCTCACTGATCACATGACTCTGGTCACCTGACTCAGTGTTTCTGGAGCAGTGTGCTGGGTTTTTAAAAATACGTGGCTGCTGCCTGATGTTGGGCCCACAGAGGAAGACGACTCACTCGCTCTTCTTCACTTCCTCCTTAAACATGTGGAAGGAGAGCAAAGTGCTGCCAGACTCTTATTTCTGACAGGAACAGAAGAAACCACAGCAAACTGTTCCAGTTCTTCATCTTCATCACAATCTATTTATTTCTGATGGTGTCTTCAGTCTGAGGGTTTGAAGTTTCCATGTCTGTGTGATGTGTGGTGTGAAGGCTGCTGGTTAAACTGGGACTCACTGTTTAAAGCACTGAGTGCTCATAGAGAGATGCTCCATGAGTCCCAGTACAGACTACAAACATGGTGGAAACTTAGCTTTGATATCCACACACTCTGCACGTCTGTGAGTAACTGTGATGAAGATGTGCAGAGATCTGTGTACAAACAGGAGAAAGACTGTAAAGACTCTGTGCTTCTAACAGCCTCTGTTAACATATGTGAGGCTGTTTGTTGTTGTTGCCATGGAGCTTTTCACTGTTTGGGTCAGCAGGTCATGTGATCAGGTTTGTTCTGTGAAAGCTCGACGATGGTTCAGTGTCAGGGTTTGTTTGCATTCATCAATAAATATCTAAATAAATCAAAGACTCCATGTTTTTTCTTTCATCATGTGACCTCTGCTCATCCATCTCTGTGTGTATCAGGATACATTTAGTTCATAATACACAGAAAAATCAGAGTTATTACCTGTAATAAATGTGAAAGTAAAGATTCCTGCAGTGATAACCAGGCAGGACTGAAACACATCCAAGCTGTCACCACGGTAACAGCACCGTCCATCCACAGGTGAGGGGAGGAGCAAAAAGAGGGACTTTCACCATACATACATACATACACCACAGTTGACAGGTAACCCTATTGGAGTCGCCATAGTGACTAGAGATGGCACGATACCACTTTTTTATGTCCGATACGATATCATAAATCTGGATATCGGCCGATACCGATATGAATCCGATATAGTGTTTTTTAAAACTGTTTTTTAATATATTGCTGCATTTTGCCTAAGTTCATACTCAAGTTTAAAAACAACAACACTAAAGCTATTCTGTTATTCCTGTATGTAAAAAAATATTTGATAGTTCAGCAACACTGATCCATCTAAAGAGTACTTGGCGTAAATATTAAGCAACCTGACTAATAGGGTTCCAACTCCCAGCAACAAAAAATAAATAAAATAGGGAACCACCCCTCATGCTCCACCTCATGATGCTTAATCGACGTAATCTTTAATTTTATGCAGTGTGGAAAAAAAACGCAATGTAATTGACTTATATACATTTTACATCAAATTAAAACTTTGGGTGTAAGATTCAGATAATTATTTATTAAAAGCTCGACATTTTAAATGAGAATAAGAAAGAAAAGTATGTCTTTGTGCCCCCTTTTCCCTGTTCATGCCCTATCGGCCCCCCCTGGCTAAACTTTGCTAGATCCGCCCCTGCACATTTACGTCAGCTGTAGAAAAAGATCCTGGTGTAGAAATAATATTAAATAAATTCTAACAACAGCTTATCAAGCTTAAACGTGCTGCTGTTGTTCAGCCGCTGGTTTCCTCTTTCTGGTGCAAAGTGAGACAAAAACAAAGAAGAGAGACGATCAGCTGATCATTGATCAGTTTCATGATTGAAGTAGCAGCAGGAGAGGGAGGGAGAGAGGCAGTCGCTCCATATATCGGTTGTTAAGCGTAACGCTGGAATGCTTTACAAAATTCAGAGATGAACTTACACACTTGCTTTACTTCACTCTGGGATAACTTCCTCGGAGATGAAATTAGCGACGCTCAAAATGCTCAACCAGCACGCCACAGCCGCTCTATCACGTGACCACACTGTTCCGACGTGCTACGGTTATGAGGCGAATTACGGCGTGTCGCAAGTTTTGTGAGGTGCTTTTTTGATATTTAATGGATCGATTACATTTTTTATTTCTCTCCGATATCCGATCCAGTAATTTAGGTCAGTATCAGACCGATACCAATACGTAATATCGGATCGGTCCATCTCTAGTGAATAGTGCACATTCATACAGTGCAGACCAGCAGCGGCACTGCTCACATATTTTGTGCTCTAAGAACAAACCAAAACCAGCGAGTGATGTCACAGTGATTTTGTCCATCTTTTATATACAGTCTGTGGATATATCATGGTTTTAATGCCTCTGACAGCTTGTCATGAAATACAATGTGATTAACGTGGTTTTGTTTTAGAGGACTGAGGGACCTCCAGGGTCAAGAGGGTTGCTTTTTATTTTTGTAAAGAGTCACACGGTGTGCTCGGGTGCTTGAAAATCTTTTCCTTTTCACCAAAGCCCTCTGTTGGTTTGAGCTCAGTCTAAACGTGTTTGTGGTTTTCTGTTTGAACCCTGAAAGAAAAATTAAACTTCCTATCGCCGAGCTAATTTGCTTCATAATGACTCTGCCGGGGATGCAATTTCAACAAAGAAAAGTGGCCTCTCGCAGAAAAACACAAAGCATTTACATGGGGACCGAGCCCCCTCCCGGTGACCCCCGTTGATCCCAGTCAGGTTGTTTTGCAGCTGAGCTCTAATGAAACTCTGAGTCTATTTTGGTTTGTGCGACATGAAAACATTCGGGTGCCTCGGGCTGCACGCTGATCACAGTTCACAGGTTTTAAACAAGCGAGAACACAAAGACTACAAGTGTTTCCTGTCATCGGAGATTTACGCATCTGAGAGTGGAAACAGGATCAAACAATCAAATGTGTCTGTGCAAACAAGCTGAAAGCACACGAAAGGATCCCAGACCGGCCCCGTCTCTCAAAGTGATCAACACGAAAGCTCGTGAAGTTTCATTTGAGGTCACGCAGGTTACATTTTCTTTGAAACTACTGATTATGTGTCAAATTCAGAACTATTGCTGCAATATGACCCAAATAATACTTCTTCTGTATTTAATGAGATTACAGTGGTATTGCTGTGAGATCTGGCTGTTATAATAAGGGAAAAGTTCATGGAGTTATCAGTCATCGCTGTACTTGAAAGGAGAGATGGCCCAGCCAGATTTATTGTAATAATATGCGTGGACAGCAACGTGAGCCCACAGTTTTATGTCTCTATTGTTTTATAGTTTGGAAAATGATTTGCCAAAGATGAGTGCTCCCAGTTTTCTGCAGACTGCACGACCTGACTGTGGAAGTCTGTTTCTGCCATCGAAATATGAAGTCGATAATAGTTTTGTGTTATTTTCTCACAAGTTGGAGTCAACAAGTGGAGATAATAACCTGTTAAGTTTTGAATCATGATGATCTCTGTCAGTGCCTGCATAAAAATCTCAACTGTAGCTCAACACAACCAAGTGCAGCACAATGAAAACACTGACCCCGGGTTTAAAGAGGACCAGAATGATCCAGAACAGAGTCAACGACTAATTAAATCTGACGGGTACTTCAATACAAAAACACATGCAGAGTTAGTTTTTCATGTGCTGCAGCCTCATGGAGATATAAAGTCAGCGCAACTATACGTTACTCTTAGTGCACATTTTTAATTTCTTTTATTATCCCTTTATCATCCAACCAGAGCCAGAGAGGAGTCTACCCCACCTACCACAGGGCGAGAGGCGGGGTACACCCAGGACAGGTCACCACTGAAGTACCATCAAATCAAATGAAAACATCAATACAATAACTCTGCAGGGCTGTTTGAAGGACTTTTACGTTGCTCCATTGCTGCACTTCAAACTTGTCCTCAGAGCAAACATCAAATTCTCTTTCAAACTCTGAGGCTCTGGAAGTCTCCTGCATACTCGTAGAATAAGACGACGGCACAGAAGCGAACCAAAGTGCTGCTGTGCATGTGGTCAGCACTGACATGGACTACAGATTTAGAATATTTTTACTCCCTCAGCTTCCCCAGACAGTTCTAATGTTACGCTCTTTAAATGCCATCAGACTTTGGCAGGACGGAGTCTGGAGGAGCCTAATGGAAGAGAGCAGCTCTGCCTCTTTGGCTACATCCACACGTACATGGGTGTTGTTGAAAACACAGAGTTTCCGTTCTTTTGTTTTTAAAAAAAAAATCCCGTCCACACATGCAGTTTTGAAAAATATCTCCGTCCACATGTTAACGCCAAAAACAAAGTCAAACACTGTCGAGAACATGCCAAATCCTAACTGTGTAGAAACGCTGGCCAATCAGAAGTCTAGAATCCTGGGAGGGAAAGACTAAACAGGGTTTTGTGCCGCTGAAAAGGTTAAATACTTGTTGTTGTGTTTTTCTAGGATGGCAGCTAATTTTGTGTTACTTTTCCGATGCCTTCATCATTTCAAATGTTAATAACTAAAAATAGTATTTTGGCTGGTGTAGACTCACAACTTAGGAGTCAATAAAACACATATGACATGCATAAATGTAATGTTTTTAAATTTTATTTATTCAAAACCGACGACGACGTTGGCAGATAGATTAACAGCAGCAGTATTTTGTCTTCATTGTAGAAACTCATCTCATGTAACCAATAACGTGGCGCAAAATGTGACATCAAAAAAGGCGTACACCTTTGATGTGGCGTGACTAAATGTCCTTTTTCCTCGTACACATGTAAACGCAAAAAATAAGTTTTCAAAAATCTCAGTTTTCAGTGATCCAAAACGCCGTTTGCGTGTGGACGAAAGGGGCAAACACTCAGAAAAATCTGCGTTTTCAAAAATCACGGTGTACGTGTGGGTGTGGCCTTACTCAGCTTTGATGCTGCAAACGTGTTCACTGAATAAAATTAAGTAACCGGTCAAGGCAGGAGTGGCAGAGCAACCCTTATATTCGGTTTCTTGTATTTAAAAAATACTCAGTTACAGCGCACGTTTAAACAGATGATCTTTGTAGGTGGGATAAACCTGTCTCCTCTCAGCAAGAAGGTCCTGGGTTTGAATCCATGTCTGATTCTCTCCTGGTACCCTGACATCCTCCCACAGTTTAACTGCTTCTTGCCTAATAACAGCTGGGATAGGGTTACACACACACACA
Source organism: Neolamprologus multifasciatus (assembly GCF_963576455.1). Lineage (NCBI taxonomy): Eukaryota > Metazoa > Chordata > Actinopteri > Cichliformes > Cichlidae > Neolamprologus > Neolamprologus multifasciatus. The sequence continues at coordinate 27,335,687 of NC_140457.1, read as the reverse complement.
CAGTCCTGTTTTCATATCTCCGTGGGGACATTGATGTAATGCTTTACCTAACCCTAAAAACTGAATGCCTGACCCTAACCCTCAGCCCTAAACCTAACCATAACCTAATTGTACCCCTGACACTAAAACACCATGTTTAGTCTCAAAAACGCCTTCAAACTCTTGGGGACGCTCATTTTGTCCACACAAGTAGAGTCACATTCCAGTTTCTGTAAACATGGTGCAAACACACACACGACCCTGAGCTGAAAAGATGGATGGATGTGTAAAATCCATATTGCTGCTGTTCACAGCAGGACTTTGTTTAGCTTCTGTTCCAGTATTCCTGAATTGGCTTCTCCAAACTGGCAGCCTGCTGTTACTATCAGCTGTGGAAAATCTACAAACTCATTACAAAATATCAGAACTAAGACTTTTATTTTTGATGGGTGGAGTCTCAGCTTCAGCGTGTTGATGGGCACAGCCATCGTTACCACAGCTGGAGTTGGTAAACGCCGAGCTGTGAGAGGACAGAGATGGAGAACGGACATTTAACTATTTAACAGGAGATATTTTACGACTAATAGACGACTGCTGTTTAAATGATGTCTTTGCAGCCCTTATGCTACATGTTACACAACTTTTCTTCATGCCAACAAGACTGAGGTGCCACATAGTTGACACATACAACTGATTATGATGCATATTTTACTATTGCTATGTTCACATCATCTCCTTGGCTTTATTATTGAAAGCCTGGATATACTCTGACTTGTGCATGGCTGATGTGAAGTATGATTAGTCCTACATGACTCACACCATCAGCAACAGAGGCAATGAAAGCTTTGTTGTTAACAGGTTGGATGGTAAAGTCAAATGTCTAACTCTACACTTGTGTTGGGTAAAGTTCTTCTCACTGCAGCAGATTTATATCTGTGGTTTCACAGGGCGTGATGTGGAGCTCAGCGCTGAGGTGCAGTTCTCCTTGGAGACCGGCATCCTGGCTGAAAATATTATCATGCTTCCAAAACATGGTACTTTCAGCTTTTATTTTGAAAGAAACCAAACTTGAAAACTAATCCCCTTATTCCTCTTTTTCTTTGTTCTTCAGAGGAGTGTCACCTGGACAAACTCAGGGCTATTCCAGGGCCTTTGTTATTATTTGACTCCATAGAAATAAAACTGAATTGAATCAAACCATTTGCTGGCAAACAAAAACTCCCACACAGCTAAAATACTTTGCTTTATTCTCTTTTTTAAGAAATACGTTGAAGTCCATCCATAACAACACAGCTGAGATCTCCTTTTTAATCAAGTGTTTACATCCTTTGTACAGATCTGTATACAAAACAATCATTTACGTCCCACAGAAGTCTAGTTACACGTAACTATACAAGAACTCGTAAATGAAAGAAACATAAAACACATGATCACAGGTGATAACAAAAAAGAGAAAGAATTCATGTGTTAGTGATGTTTTTGCAGCCTAATGGCTCATGTTGGAGAAACAAGCTGAGGTACGTGGAAAGTTCACATACACAAGTGGGCGTGAGCGCACACACAGAGAGAAAAACACAACTGAACCATCTGGTGCGTTTGCTGTTTCTGCTTTCATCATTTCTGCTGCTTTGTCAGGCTGGGGGGATCTCAGTGACGTGGTTGAGGTGAAGTATGACGAGTCTGCCCTGATTCAGTCCATCGAGACAAAGGGGAAAGAAAGCTGTTGTTAACAAACTCTATGGTGATGTGGCATTTAGCTCTGATTCTATGCTGAATCCTTTGAACCTGTTCTGCTGATCAGTAAAGCTCTACGTGCTGCAGCAGGTTGACCTCATCTGTTTTCACAGGTGTGGACCTCAGCGCTGAGGTGCAGGAGAGTTTCATTCAGTTCTCCCTGCAAACCAGCATCCAGCCTGAAAATACTGTCATCCTTCCCAGAAATGGTGCTCTTATCTCAGAGAAGAAGTTTGATGTAAATAACTGCAATCAACAGTGATGTTATGCACAGATCACTTTTCCATTTTGCTCTCTAGATGAGTCCCAGCTGCCTGACCTTGTGTCTAGCTGATCGTCTCACTGAGGAGCTTTTGTTCTGAAAATCTCACGTCCATCACCTGTTTCCTTTTTCCTATCTCTGCGCTTTCTTTATTAACAATGCTCATAATATCACACAATTAGATCCATCACTTGCATGCTTTTATCCACCTGCTGTTAGAACCAAATAAAAAGGATGAAAAGCCTAAAATCCTTTGATTTATTAAACTTTGAAACAAATATGAGTGCATCCCTAACAGCACAGCTGAGACCTTTGTTTTAATCAAGCCTTTGTATCTAAACACTTGTAAAGATTCATATACAAAAAGTAATATAATTAAATAAATATAAAACACAAGATGACCAAAAAAATGCACCCATGTTGTGAATTTGCATCTAAAAACATGCATGTTTCCCTTTGTACAGGCAAATTTACAGAAGACAAAGCAACACGATGATAGACTTTGACCGCTGCAAAAACAAAATACCCACCAAGTCTGAAGTAGATCAGAGGAACTGTTGACAGACAGACTGACAGACATACAGATGCTTGATTCATTAGTGCGATTAAATGTTCTTCTTTAACAGCATCACTTCATGTGTTTGTTTTCCAGGAATAAAGGTCTATTTAAACTGGACATCTCCTCAGCACTAGTGGTGTCATGGTTTCAAAGCTGTGCAGTAGAGAAAAGAATCTGAGGGATGATACAGAGGTGACCAAAGTTACAAACACATCCAGCTGTGCTGGAAATGTTTGCAGAGCTCCAAACTCTTTGGCTTTCTGTAGAGCAAGTATGGAAGAAGTACCTGAGCTAACTTCAATTTAGATGATATGAGGAAAAATGCAGCTTCCCAAAGTTTCCTACAAGTATTGTTGAGGTTTAAATTTATAATCGTAAATGCTTATATGCTGATTATATTGCTTTATATGAGAAAGGCCTAACTCTGAGTACACTCTGTGCCAAAAGTGCTGACAGGAAACTGCATGCTTTTGCAGAAGCATGGTAACTGCAGTAGAAAGTGAAACCAACTCGGCTGTTTGATCGAAACTTAAAGTGTGGTGTGACGTAGCGAGCAAGTATATAAATAACTAGGCTTCCGTTTGTGCTTCAGACCTTGTCCTCAGGTCTCCATATCCGGATATGTAAAATAAAGATCATTTTTAAAGTAAAAGGACCACTTTTGAGCTGTGTCTTTCTTGGCCCTAAAGAATCCAAAAGAACCGGAATTTAATAATATATAGTTAGATTTTTTCCAGATTATACTTGATTTCAGTTGTACTAAAATTGTCAAATACATGTAACCATTTTTGTTTGCCTTCTCGAACAAATAAAAAGCATGGTGACGCTAAATAAGAAAAAAAGTAAATCTGCTAACACAACAAGAAACTGTCACATTATAATATTTGTTCAACAAATTAAGAATATTGTACTTCACGTCAAGTGCGTTCGTCTGGATATATACAGAAAAACAAAATTAGAAATTTCTGGGGAAAATATTTTTAAATTCAGCACGAGGTCATTTTAAAATTAGTCTGAATAAAGTTATATACACTCAAATGTATAATGTGATGAGCATGACAAGTTTTGGTTGTAATGAATTACAAGAAGTACTCAGATTACATTTTTACACTTTTTGTGGCAGCTCCCTTACTCACACGGGGTCACTACAGCAGGTGGCTGATGTTTGCTTTTGGTTTCCATCAGATGCTTTTCCTGAGGAATTTGTGTCTCCATTGTAAAATATTACACTATGAATCCACTATGAGTAACAGAAGTTAATTGATTTGCAAATCAAGCAAAGGCTTTGATAATGTTTTCAATTTTAATTACTCCTAAATGTTTTAAAAATCATTGCCACAAACTAAAAAGCACTAAATAAAGATACATGTGCTGTTTTACTGCAACTCATTTTCAGATAGCTGACACTAATAAAGGATGTTGTGTCGCTGTGTGTATCTGCGTCTCAGCTGCATTATTTTTGATTATAAAGAATATATTTTAGTGAGTGACAATAATTGTCTCCCAGTTATCATTGGAAGAAGCATATGTAGCTCTACAACACTGGTGGTGAGTCACATTGATGAGGAGGAAGCGTCATGGCTCCAAACTAGCAGCAAACTAGCTTTTAGTCCAGCTAAAGCCAGTCAGAGCTGATACTATTGATAGCAGCAAAGTAATAGAGCACAAATTACATGCAGAGGTAGATGTTCATTAGGCTACATGCTCTGTTGACAGTAACATAACACTAAGATGTCACAGTATGATGTCTCCATTCCAAAAGTCCTGGCTTTCCCAAAAAGCATATAAATCAATCAAATTCCACTCAAGGGATCTAAGGAATCCAACAGTAAATGCTTTAGAGAATCAAGTGTATTTTCTCCCGATGGCGATAGTGCTCTCCCAGTATAAATTCCCACTGAAGACGAGAATACGCACTCGATATCACAGATAAAACATTAAAAGCTAATTACGACACACACATAGAGGAGACAGGGATGGTGTGACATACAGGTGCAAAACCACCACCATCATTATTTGACTCATTTTAAAGATTGGGTATCCAAATAATCAAGCATGTGAATATAAGAGAGAGAGACAGGTCAGTGCATAGCTTCTTATTAATGGCAAAAAAGTGAAATTGATCTGAAAATCTAGAATTATCCTTTCAAGTGAATCTATTAATCTTATTAATCATTAATCACTCTCATTGCTACATTCATCTGGACTTTTGCCTGACAGTTCAAGCTGCACCTGTTTAGTCTCATACTGAGTCTTGATGCAGGTACTCAGCTTCAGCTCCTCTCTCTTTATGGCTGCTCTCTGTTTATACCAAATTTATTGTCTGATTGACTTTGTGACTCTGGATTTGACTTTAAATCAGTGCAGAAGAAACGTGTCACTCAGTGCCAGCAGGAGTGAAATTTGCTGATGCGAATCAAGAGGTACAAGGCACGAGTTTGTGTCAGAACCATGATGGAGCCTGGAGTGACTGGAGCCTTCCTTTGGACTTCCCCCAGCTGTTACACATCATTTTAATGTTTATATGGTTAAATATGATCTGTAATCTTGGAGTCATTTTTGACCAGGATATGTGCTTCAAAGTGCACATTGAACAAATACGTAGGACAGCTTTCTTACATTTGTGTAATATCTCTAAAATTAGAAACATCCTGCCTCAGAGTGATGCTGAAAAGCTTGTTTTTGCAATTATTACTTAAAGCTTCAATTACTTCTCGTGTAATTTATTATTATCAGCCTGGCTTAAAAACTGTCTGATGATACATTCACAAAGAATAAATCACATGTTCTAAATCCTGCTCCATTATATATACATCATATCCTGTCACCTGTCAATCTGTAAATTAAGACGACTCCACTTAAACTTTTACCTGATTATCATGGAATGTAATCAGATATTTCCTCAGCTGAATGTTTGGTTGTGTTGTTCACTTTAAAGAAATGGAAATGCTAATTCAAATGTATAGAAAATCCATCCATTAGTCCATCAACACACCCTCCATCTGTTAAATGTACCAATAAACCTTTTGGAGCAGCCTTCTGGATCCTATGTTTAACTGCACGTCAGCTGTTCTGTTGGCCACTGCAGCTTCAGTCTTTTCACAGTTTTCAGCTTTCAGGTTGGTTTCTGTGTTTTTAAGATGAGGCTTACAGCTGGGCTAATTTGTTTCAAAAGCTAAGTTAAACAAGTTAAACAAGTTAAACAAGTTACACAAGTGCGATTTGAACGATTATTATTATTATTTTTTTGTCATTTGTTTTTATTGATTAGCATTCAAATATCTCAGTGAAGACAGAACAAAGATTTACCACAAAGCAAGAAAGCATGAGACAAGGCTAATCAAAAGGTATTGGCTGAAGCATTTGCTTATTACGCCAACCCTTTTAACAAAAGATCTTTTAGCATGCAGCTCCTGTACACAGGGCTCGAAGCAAATAATAAAATTCAATTCAATTCAATTCAATTTCATTTATATAGCGCCAAATCACAACAAATGTCGCCTCAAGGCGCTTCATAGATACAGAGAAAAGCCCAACAATCATATGACCCCCTATGAGCAAGCACTTTGGCGACAGTGGGAAGGAAAAACTCCCTTTTAACAGGAAGAAACCTCCGGCAGAACCAGGCTCAGGGAGGGGCGGCCATCTGCTGCGACCGGTTGGGGTGAGAGAAGGCAAACAAAGCAAAAACAAAACAAACAAACAAACAAACAAGAAAAAAACAAAAAAACAAAAAACTTTCCACCTTAGTAAGTAACTACATCAAAGCAAAAGAATCAAGAGGTTTTTTTGTTTTTTGTTTTTGTTTTTTTTTGCTCTTTTCATTCTTGATATATATATTTTTCTAATACTCTATTTTTAAACATATTTTTAAACAAGGAAAATGAACTACACCTTTTTAAATCACTGTCATAACTATTCCACAGGTTAACTCCTCTAACAGAAACACATCTCTGCTTTATATTTGTCCTTATCTTGTTTTTTTTAAAGAAATCTGTTCCCCTTAAGTCATATTGACTCTCTCTGACTTTGAACAGCTTCTGAGTACTGGGGCAAAGCAAGTTATTTTGTGCTTTATACATTATCTGTGCCATTTTATATTCAACTAAATCATAAAATTTCAGGGTATTCAGATTAATAAACAAAATGTTAGTTGGTTCTATATAGTTTGATTGGTTTATAATTCTTATAGCTCTTTTTTGCAACTTGAAAATAGGAAGAGTGTTCGTTTTATATGCATTACCCCATATCTCCAGACAGTAAGTCATATATGGAAGCAACAGAGTACAATAGAGTGTGTATAATGATTTTTTGTTCAGGACATGCTTTGTTTTATAGAGAATAGCAATGGTTTTTGACATTTTTGTTTTCACATGGTTTATATGAGACTTCCAACTCAGCTTATCATCAATTATCACTCCAAGAAATTTATTTTCGTACACTCTTTCAATTTCAATTCCATTAACCCTGATTTTAGATACATTTTTCATTTGTCTAGTGCCAAAAATAATCAATTTTGTTTTCTTTATATTTAATGATAACTTATTTACATCAAACCAGTTTTTTAATATATTTAACTCCTTTTCCGCTGTAGTCAGAAGCTGTTCTAGGTTTTTACCTGAGCAATACAGAGTGGTATCATCAGCAAACAATACACATTTTAACAGTTTGGAAATGCTACATATGTCATTTATGTATAATATAAATAATTTAGGGCCCAGCACAGAGCCCTGAGGAACACCACAAGTTACCTTCAACTGCTTAGATTTTACATTATTGAATTCGACATATTGATATCTGTCATCCAGGTAACTTTTCATCCACTTGTATGCTAACCCTCTTATGCCATATCTCTCTAGTTTATTCATTAATATAGAATGATCAATCGTATCAAACGCCTTTTTTAAGTCTATAAAAACACCAACAGTATATTCCTTATTATCTATAGCATTAGATATCCCTTCTACAAGTTCCATCACTGCCATCGAAGTGGACCTTTTCACTCTAAAGCCATATTGGTTATCACTTAGGAGATTATGCTTCTCAATATATTTATCAAGTCTATTAACAAATAACTTTTCTAAAATTTTTGAGAACTGTGGGAGCAGTGATATTGGCCTATAATTGGTAAACTGACTTCTCTCTCCGTTTTTATGGATTGGAATAACTTTTGCTATTTTCATTTGTGAGGGAAATACACCAGTTTGAAAGGACAGATTACAAATGTATGCGAAAGGTTGCACTATATATTCTATAATACTTTTAACTAATATCATGTCAATACCAAAACAGTCAGTGGACTTTTTATTTTTAAATGTATTCACAATGTTAATTATTTCTCTATGAGTTACAGCACCAATAAACATGGAGGACACATTCTGAGTAATATGTTTATTTAGGTCGTTATTATTTCTTGACTCTGGAATTTCTTTTGCTAAATTAAAGCCAACATTTACAAAGAAATCATTAAATTCATTTGCAATGTCTTTAGTTTTATCAAGCACAATATCTTTATCTTTTTTAAAACAATCTGGATAATTCTTATTTTTTGAGCCCTTTTTGATTATACTATTTAATATCCTCCATGTTTCTTGTGTGTTACTTCTACTTTGCTCCAATAATTTGTGGTAATATTCTTTCTTACTTGTTCTTATAATATTTACTAATCTATTTTTATATAACTTGTACTTTATTTCAGCATCTTTTGTCCTCTGTTTTATGAATCTCTTATATAGATTATTTTTCTTTTTACATGCATCTTCTATCCCCTTTGTGATCCATGGCTTATTTGATCTGTGATGCTTTCTAGTGATTTTCATTAAAGGACAATGTTTTTCATATAGTGAAATTACATTTGATAAGAATGCATCATATGCACTATTTGAATCTTCATTTGCAAAAACCTCATTCCAATTGTGTTCCTTTAAGTCCACCTGGAGGGCAGCAATGGCTCTTGTTGTTCTAAGTCGTATCATATCAAATATTTGATTCTTTTGTTTAGTTTTAATCCCAAAATAATTTTGAAAAATTGCAAAAACAGGAAGATGATCGCTTATATCAGTTATAAGAAGTCCACCTACTATTTCATGGTCAATTTTATTTGTGAATATATTATCTATCAATGTAGCTGTATCAATTGTTATTCTACTTGGTTTTATAATTACAGGGAAAAGGGAGTTACTATACATTGTATTTATGAAATCTGTTGTTTTCTGATGTCCATTTGGGTTTAGCAAATCTATATTAAAATCACCACAAATTATTTGCACTTTTTTATCATTTAGGTTGCTAAACATAGCAGCAAGTTTTTCATTGAATGTCTCAAGGCATGAACCTGGTGTCATATAGATGCAACTTATAATTATATTGTTAGCTTTTTCAACATGGATTTCAATAGTGACACATTCCAATACGTTATCTATGGTGCTTGACATACATTCAATCAGACTACATTTCAAAACTTTATCTACATATAAGGCAACACCGCCTCCTTTTTTATTCACCCTGTTCATTGTAAATAATTCGTATCCTTCCAGTCCCATTTCACTAATTTTCTCATTATCGAGCCATGTTTCTGATATTGCAATTATATTAAACTTTTTTAACTTACTTAAACATTCTGTAATTTTAGAAAAATTTTTATACAGGCTTCTACTATTGAAATGTATGACCGACAATGCATTTGCCATTTTAATATTCATATTGAATTGGTCATCTGTATAGTACTCACAAGTATTATTGGTGTTATTGTAGAAGTGGGTATCTGGGTCAATGTTACTTTCAGGGTCATGCATGTTGTGCTCTGCATAGTTAAACGTTTTGAAGTTCGTTTTCTCAGCGTGTGTGGCAAAATAACCACCTTGACAGTCCTTTTCATAATCAAATTCTTCCTCTTCAATATCTCTGAATGGAAACCTATAATCTGTGTCCAAACTTGTCATTTATGTGTTTTTGTTTTTGTTGTTGTTTTTTGAGCCGTAAGGCCAGAAACACTTTCCATACCCATTGTTCATTATCCAATCGTCACTTTTCCAATAGATTCCAGAGCAGATTCCTGATTATTTATATTGCTCTAAGTCTTTGAGTTCTCTTATCATCACAACTTTCGCTTCTTCGGGATTGCCATTTAGTCTTATCATTACTTTGCAGTTCCTCGTCCATGTCGCTTGTATCTTATTTTGTTTTCTCAGGCTGCGTGCCTGTCTTGCAATTTCAGCAGTCTTTTTCGTTAAATGTTCATTTAAATACACACCAGTCCCTTTAAGCTTCTTACCCTGTTTCAGTAACTCAATCTTTGTTTTGCGACTCACAAACCGAAGAATAATTGATGGCTTTGTTTTACTGTCTTTCCTGGGGAGCGTGTGGCATGCTGCAATATGATGGCTCTGAATACTTACATTCTTCGTTTGAAGGAATTTTATCACTTGCTGTTCAAGCGTTTGCAGCTCCTCTACCGGGGCATCTTCACCATCTTTACCTCCCCCAACTGTTACTCCGGCGTAGGTTCGGTGTTGCGTCTCCAGTCCACTTATGACTAAATCATCCATTCTTGTGTATTGTTCAAGGTCCTCGATTCGCCGTTCCAAGTCGTCTATTTTCTTGTCCTTGTCCTTTATGAGGTTTTTTAGTTGTTTTATTTCATCCATTAGGTCATGTAGCATACCTTGTTGATTTGATTCTGATGTACAGATTTCGACTGGGAGATTATTCCAAAGTGAAAAATATATCATCTAATTAATTGGTGTAATATGAATGGGAGAGGTCTCTATCAGTAGGAAAATCTGGTAAAACTTTAAAATACAGTTAAAAGTCCAAAATCTATGTCCTCCTTCATATATTCATATATTCTAAAGCCATCTAGTGGGCCATATTGGAGTCTTTGCCAGACCGATTCTGGGCCCCGGGCCTTAAGTTTGCAACCCCTGACCTACGTGCTTGAATTACACCAACGCCATCTCAAAGCTGAACGTAGCTACGGTAACATCATCAGCTGGTTTCTGACGTCTCATTTTGAAGCCTCGAGATTTTCACCATCACTTGTTTCAACCAACCGGATGAACGTAAATACAGCGTTAACGTCGAAGTGCTGCGGTTTAAATGGTATATATCGGGGTAACCGTGGTTCAGGGGTTGGGAAGCTCATCTTGTAACTGGAAGGTTGCCGGTTTGATTCCCCCTCTGTCTGTCTTGGTCGTTGTGTCCTTGGGCACATGACTCACCTACCGTCTACCGGTGATAAGGGGCCGATGGTGCGATATGGCAGCCTCGCTTCTGTCAGTCTGTCCCAGGGCAGCTGTGGCTACAGCTGTAGCTGCCTCCACCAGTGTGTGAATGTGAGAGTGAATGAATAGTGGAATTGTAAAGCGCTTTGAGGGTCTCGAAAAGCTTTCTATAAATGCATTATTATTATTATTATCAGGGGTGGGGACCAGAGATCATTTCTGTCGGACCGCAAAGCAATAAAATGTTTATATTTTACATATGCACTTATAGCATGAATAAATAAAATGTTTATATTTTACATATGCACTGATAGCATGAATAAATAAAAAGTTCAGGAAAAAAATATCGACCGCCTTTGAGTTAGCTAATATGTATGCCCTCATTTGTCGGGACGCTCTTCATCGGAGTTTGGTTGCTCAACAAGCAGCTTTCACACAACCACAGGTGGACAGAGAGAATATCACCCGTGCAAGTTTTGTGACGAGTGCGTTAATAGCCAAGAAGCTGAAACCTGACCAAGAAGGAGAGTTTGTGAAGGAGTCCTCGGATCTGCCGCAGAGCTGCTGGCGCCCGATAAAGAGCAATTATTTCAAAGCGTAAATGTCATGGTCCTGGGTGTTTCCCAGCCGTGACAGTCAGCTTGTGTCCTGTGTCAGACAGGATTACTGATATGGCACAAGATATTGGAAAAACACTGAAGGACACTGCAAGAAACTTTGAGTGTTTTTCTCTGGCCTATTTTTGTGCGCGGGAGACTGTGAAACGAAGGAGGAGTTGCTGTCTTTGCAAGCCATGCACGGCACTACTAAAGGTGAGGATTTGTTTGAACAAGTTGTTGTGGCCATGAACAAATTTGAACTGCCATTTGAAAGGTCGAGCGGGCTCGCCATTGATGGAGCACCCGCAATGGTTAGCACGCAGAAAGGATTGACTGCATTAGTCAAAAACAAACGAGGCGTCTGAGTCTGGATGCAAGTGATTTAGTTGTATGCCACTGCATCATACATCAAAGAGCACATTCCCTGAAGCTTGACACTGTGATGCAAACTGCCGTGTCCACCACAAACAAAAGCAGAGGGCTGAACAACCGTTACTCACCGAGCTCAAGTCAGAGTACAGCCATCTGGTTTATCACTGTGAAGTGCGACAGCTGAGCTGTGCTAACATGCTTGCACGGTTTTATGCACTGTGGGAAGAAGTCAGACGCTTCATGGAGATAAAGGGGAAGCCGTTCATTGAGCTCAGTGATGGCAACTTCCTCAGTGATCTGGCTTCATGGTGGACGTCACCAAGCACTTGTCAGAGCTAAACATCAAGCTGCAAGGTCCCAACCAGCTCATCAACTCTCTGCTTTCAAATGTGGAATCATTTGAAGTGAAGTTAAGGCTGTGGCAAGGACAACTGGAAAAGGGAAACACTGTACACTTTCCCACCCTGCAAGAGCAAAAGTCTGACGTTACAACTGAACATGCCAGTGAGTGTGCAAAACTCACTCAGGCAGGAGAGGTTTCAAGATGTGAAGAACATCCAAAAGGAACTGGACACGTTTGCTACGCCATTTAATGTGCAGCCATCTGATGTGCCAGACACTTTCCAAAAGGAAATAATTGGGCTGCAAAACAAGTACGACCTCAAAGCTAAGTACAACAACCTCTCTCTGCTGGACTTTCACAAACATGCTGAGGCTTTTCCCATCCTGAGGACACATGCCATGAATTTGCATCTCTGTTTGGGACAACTCACCACTTTGAACAGTTCTTTTCAAAACCGACTCTTGCTAAGAGCCGCTTCTGCTCAAGACTAACTGACCCAAACTTGGAAAAGCAGCTTCGAGCAGCATCATTATCATCGCTGCCAGCTGACATCAGACACCTCGCCAAAAAGAAACAGTTCCAGTCATCTCATTAGGTGAGTCTGACGAGCAGAAACGCAGCAGTTATGAGGCTTAAAAAAGTTCCCCACCCCTGGTATACATGAAGCTGTCGTGTCAAACTGCTCCACCTAGCGAACTGTTAACCAGGACATAAAGAGCGTAAGCACCGGGGCCTTCTATATTACTAGATGTGTCGATGTGCAGAATGTTGGCAGTGTGAATGTATTCATGAGGATGTCGAGTGAATGGATAGTGTGTTACCTAGAGTTCTTTAGTGCACGGGCAGCCTGCAGAGTGCAGCCGCACTGAACTCTTACGCTTGTGTTTGTAGCGCTAATGAGCAACTACAATAAGTTATTTCAAACTTATGCACAACTCAAAGTGCTTTTGTGTCCAAGTGAAATGTTGGTGGCATTTCTGAGATGATTCATGTAGTGGCAACATGACCAAAACGGAGAAGTGTTAACTGTGATGGAGATACAGCGGAGCACGCGGCTCGGGGGCGTGACTACAGCGAGTACTATGGACCATCTCAAAGTTTGTGGCGTTTCCATGGACACCGACTCAGAGGTGTTGAAGCCAAACTTCCAGGTGGAATTGTCACAGTGTGCCAATCATTAATCAAACTAATTACAGAATCCATGGAAAATGTTTCTAATGATAAAGTGCATTATTTAAGGAAAATGTTCAACTGTGGACTCAACAATAGGTAGCACCGATGAGGCTGAAGATGAAGCAATGGCAACGGTGGGAACAAATCTGTTTAGCTGAAAGATACATGTCCAGGGAAATAGGGGAGCGCTGCAGGGTGAAATTAGCAGGGTGTGTCAAAGAGTGAACAGAACATTGCTGAGTCAGCTCGCAGCTCCATAAAATGTGTTTCCTACAGCAGCAAACAGGCTTCAAGACGTGACAGTGAGGAGAAGTTTCAAGATCTGTGGGCCAGTCGGCCTCTTGTGTAAAGGACACAGTGATGCTGAAGTCAGAAGCTGTGGTCAGTTCAGTCAGCTCAGGTTTCAGTATTCATGACATGCCTGAGGTCAAATTTGACCTCACTCCCCCTTAGTTAAAAGAAATAATGAAAGCGCATGAAAAAACTCCTGACTTAACTCTCTGTGCTTGCATTGAGATGGCTCTCAGGAAGGGATCAGTGCAGCACTGTCCCAGTGACAGTGATGTTGTCAGGGTTCCTGGGTCGTCGACCCAGTGCTTTCAGTTTTGTTCATGTTCAGTTTATTTTGCCACTTCCATGTTCTCACTTCCTGCTTTTCCTGTGTCAGCTCGTCTCCTGCCATTAGCCAGATTATGTTCAGCTGTGTACTCACCGGTCTCTCATTATCATCCTCATCAGTCTGTATATTTAAGTCTTCTGTTTCTACTCGTTCACTGTCGTGTCATTGATGTTAATGTCGTCTCTCGTACGTATGTTCAGTTCAGTCAGCCAGCCATCCTTCCAGTCTTTCAGTCAGTCAGTCAGCCAGCCAGTCAGTCCTTCGTTCCTGCCCTGTTCATCCACGATTCATAATAAACCATCTTCAGTTTGTCACTATCCACGAGTCCTGCGTTTGGGTTACTTCCTCGCCTCCACACACGACACTCCTGACAGAATGACATGACCCGTGCCAAGAAAACACGCTTTTGACCCAGCGGACTCGGACCTTTTCGAGCGGCAGGACGCAGCGCTCTCTGTTTGGGCGGAGAAGCTCAGGTGGAAACAGCGGCTCTTCTCAGAGAGGGAGCACGTCTTTGAGGGGACTCGTCTGGCTCTGGGCGGGCCTCGGAGACGCCGCGGTCCTCCACCTGGTGCCTCGCCTGCATCGGAGCGTTCGCCGCGGAGAGTGGGCATCACAAGCCAAGCGTCGGCCGCTCGCTCTCCCGCCACTCCGCTCCGCTCCGCTCCGCTCCGCTCCTCGCTCGCCCGCCAGCCGTTTCACTCACCGGCTCTTCCACTTCGCCACGGCACAGCGGCTATGCCTCCAACCTCGTCTCAACGGAGGTTCCCGCGCCAGAGGCTCAGTTGTTTACCCCGCCCGCTTCCTCTTCCCGGAGAAAGCGGCGCACATGCCGTCATGAATCGGACTATTTTCAGCAACTCCCGGTGGTGAGTTCCACTAACTGTTTTCCACATCCTTCATCTGATTATTCACGTAAAACGCATAATAGACTCACTTCTGATTCATGGGGAGTTTCCCTCCTAGACGAGGATGTGGACTGGGTAGAGTTTTTCTGCTCTGCTCCCCCAAAGACTGTAAATAGTGGTGGCAGAAGGACCAGCATAATCCCTGAGAAACTTGGCAGGATCACCCACCCAGTCTTTATTTCCACCCCTATCAGTAAGCATACACCCAAACCTGTGCCAACTCCCAGGACAAGGGCAGCTGTGACCCAGTCTACCTCCACACCCGCTCCTGGTGGGGGTGACTGGTGTCCAGCCACCTCCCGTGCCTGTCCCAGCGCCCAGGCTGAGGGCGGCCAGGATCCGACCTGACCCCCCTAGAGACTCAGCTGAGGCTCCCCAGCCGGCGCCCTCACGCTCTGGAGGCACGGAATACCTAACTTGTCCACCGGCTACTTCACCACTTCCTCCACCTCCTGACCCAGCTTTTCACGCCCTCGCACTGTCCCTAGTTAGATTAGCTGAGGTGTCCCCTGCTCAGGCACCAGCTTTATCACTAGGTTTACTAACCTGCGCAAATTTGCGTAACTTCCCTAAACCCAACTCCCCCTAGAATTACTGGCTTTTTTATTTTCTGGTGCAAGTCCCAAGGTGTTAATCACCCCTGCTGAGATTTTCACAGGTCGTCAGCTTGTTTCTCCTCCAGCTTTTGTTGTGCAAACCACCCATTATCCTTGAGGCCTGGCGCATTTGCATTTGCTCACTCCAAGTCAGGCCAAACCTCTGTGTTACAACTTTCAGAAATGCCTGCCGTATCTATACAAAATATCCCACAAATTGACTGACCTGCAAATATAAAAGACACACATTCACACCTCATTGCCATATTACATATGATATTTATATAAACCCATTTAGAGTGAGGTTCATGTAAATTTACCATTCTCTATTTGTTTATCTTCTGACACGTAAGATTACAAGTGTGCTCGAAAGCTTCCTTTGCCTGTTAGACCTGGGAATGCTGCAGACCATCAGAGAGTGCACGGTACATCAAGCCCACAGAACAGAGCCGGACTGGAATTTGTCAGTTCATGAACTGATGGCATTCATTTCAATCCTGTTTGTAAGAGCAATCATGTGTCCTGTTGGTGCCATTGTGGATTGCTGGTCAGAAGGATTTCTGGTGCCAGTAATCAAAGAGACAATGCCCCGAGATAGATTCATTTCAATTATACAACACCTTCGATTTGATGACAGGGACACGCGGGCAGAACGGGTGAAAACAGACAAATTTGCGGCGATCTCCGACATCTGGACACGCTTCAACGAGAACTGTGCTAAGAGTTTCACTCCAGGAGAACACATGACCATAGATGAACAGCTGTTCCCTACCAAGGTTCGTTGTCCATTCACACAGTATATTGCAACCAAGCCAGACAAATTTGGGATCAAGTTCTGGATGGCCACGGATTTGGACACCAAATATGTCTGCAGTGCATCTCCTTACTTGGGAAAGGACCCCAGTCGTCAGAAGGGAGAGAGGCTGGCAGAGAACGTGGTCATGAAACTGATGGAGCCGTTTTTGGATGATGGGAGAAAAGTCACAACGGACAATTTATTTACTTCCCTGTCACTGTCGCACAGACTGCTGCAGCGCAAAACAACGTTACTGGGCACGGTGAATAAAGTCCGGCGTGAACTTCCTCAACTTGCAAAAGATACTGCAGAGTGAGAGGTATTCTCCACTTCAGTGCTTAGAAGTGGCGGTGTCTCCTTGACAATTTATGCACCTAAAAAAACAAGACTGTGTGTGTTTTAAGTTCTATGCACCAAGACGTGATGATCGGTGACGGCAGAAAGAGGAAACCCAACACAATAACAGACTATAACCACATGAAGGTATAGTGAATGAAGGTATGTGAATGTGTGTACAATTTTACACCAGTGCTGCAATGTTTTCTGATGTGTGCTATACAGGCCTATAGAAAAAAACATATACTCATGACTCTCTCTCTGCTTTTACAGTGTGGTGTAGACGTGTTGGACCAAATGGCACGGATGTATTCCGTAAGAGCAGCAACATGCAGGTGGCCAGTAGCGGTTTTCTACAATATGCTGGACTTGGCGGCGGTGAATGCCTACATTTTGTACAAGGCATGTACAGGGTGGACAGGCAAAAGAAGATTGTTTCTGAGTCTTCTAGCTCAGCAACTTCGTTGCCGATTCATGCAGCTCAAGGAAATATTAGCACAGAGGCAGGCTGCTGAAGCTGCTGCAGCTGCTGTGCCAGGGACTGTAAAGACAACGCAGTGCCAGGTGCAAGAGAGCTGCAACAGGAATCGCAGCAGGTTTACCTGTGCAACATGTCAGAAATTCACCTGTGCCAAATGCAGGGATGATGGACACTGGGTCTGCAAACACTGTAAAGTCTGAAACACTTTGAAATAAAACAGACTTGTGTACCCATATATTGTGAATGTGTGTCTTTTGTATGTAGGTTGTAACACAGAGGTTTGGCCTGCCTTGGATCTGAGTAAACAAATGCCAATGTTGCACAAACACACACACACACACACCTGCATTTATTTGTCCCACAAGTGGGAAATCTGCATTGTCATTGCAAAAAAGTGGACAGTGCAAGACAAAAGCAGCTAAATAAAAACTGTACAAAGAGCACGGTATAGAAAGTGCACTATACAAACAATCTGGAAACATAAATATGGACACGTGTATTCAAAAATATTGGTGTGTGTATACACACACACACACATCTATATCTATATATATATATATATATATATATATATATATATATACACACACACACACATATATATGTAGATATAGATGTGTGTGTGTATAACTAGACTTTATGCATATTATGTAAGGTGTGGCTATATAAATATATGTACAACTCTGTGTATATGTGTTTATGGACAGGCATGCAATGTAGTGACAAGGATTGACAAGAACTACCATGGTGTATTGTACGCTGCAGGTAAGGAAGGAAAGTAGCCTTGCAGGGAAGGAAAGACCTGAATCTCTTATGGTTGGGGGTTGGGGGAGGGTGTCTTTGCACAACAAAAGCAGGACAACAATGGAGCTGAAGACCTGTGAAAATCTCAGCGGGGTGCCAAGAGGTGTTAGGGTCGGGGGGAATTTACGCAAGTTTGCGCAGGCTAGTAAATCTAGTAGTAGGGACTTGCACCAGGGAAAAAAGGCTCAGTAATTCTAGTGTTATTAGCCCAGGCCGCAGTTTTATCCCCTTCAGTAACTCAGTCATTAGCTCAGCCATTAGCCTCGCCAACCTCTGTTCATCCCTTAACTTCCTCTGTCCAGTCAGTCCACTCACCTGCTGTTCAGCCTCCTCTCCAGTCAGTTCCCTCACCTGCTGTTCAGCCTCCTCTCCAGTCAGTTCCCTCGCCTGCTGTTCAGCCTGCCCTCCAGTCCCCTGTAGTTCAGTCTCCTCTTGTCCTCCAGTCCCCTGTAGTTCAGTCTCCTCCTGTCCTCCAGTCCCCTGTAGTTCAGTCTCCTCCTGTCCTCCAGTCCCCTGTAGTTCAGTCTCCTCCTGTCCTCCAGTCCCCTGTAGTTCAGTCTCCTCCTGTCCTCCAGTCTCCTGTCCTCCAGTCTCCTCCTTTCAGTCCGGTCTCCTGTCCTCCAGTCAGTCCGGTCTCCTGTCCTCCAGTCAGTCCGGTCGCCTCCCGTCCAATCATTCCAGTCGCCTCCTGCCTCCTGGTCGCCCGTCCTCCAGTCTGTCCAGTCTGTTGTCCAGTCTTCTGTAGTCCAGTAAGTTCAGTCACTCATCCACCACCCTGTTCAGTTCCTGGACCTGCAGCCACAGCACCCAGAGCCAGCTGTGAGCCCTCCTGCTCTCCAGCCAGGGGCTTCCGCGCCCGCTGGCCCGGCCGCTCTCCAGCCAGGGGCTTCCGCGCCCGCTGGCCCGGCCGCTCTCCAGCCAGAGGCTTCCGCGCCCGCTGGCCCGGCCGCTCTCCAGCCAGGGGCTTCCGCGCCCGCTGGCCCTAAAGCTGTGGCTCCGTCACCCCCGGCTCCCGTGCCGTCGTCTGGTCCTTCCTCAGACTCAGCTTCGCCTGGTCCAGACCCAGCCTCACCTTCGCCTGGTCCAGCCTCAGACTCAGCCTCGGCCTCTGCTTCGCCTGGGCCAGCCTCAGACTCAGCCTCGGCCTCTGCTTTGCCTGGGCCAGCCTCAGACTCAGCCTCGGCCTCTGCTTTGCCTGGGCCAGCCTCAGACTCAGCTTCGGCCTCTGCTTCGCCTGGGCCAGCCTCAGCCTCAGCTTCGGTTTCTGCTTCGCCGTCTTCCTCGCGGCCGCCGCCATCTGCCTCGCAGCCGCCCACCTGAACTGTCTCGTCTTGGCTGCCGACCACGTGGCCGCCCGCCTGAACTGTTTCTGTTTTGGACTCCGTCCCTCTGTCCTGGGCCCCCTCTGCCGACCCTGTTCTGGTTTTTCTTTCTTTTGGCCGTCGGGTGCCGGCCTTTGAAGGGGGGGGGGGGGGGGGGGGGGGGGGTACTGTCAGGGTTGCTGGGTCGTCGACCCATTGCTTTCAGTTTTGTTCATGTTCAGTTTATTCTGCCACTTCCATGTTCTCACTTCCTGCTTTTCCTGTGTCAGCTCGTCTCCTGCCATTAGCCAGATTATGTTCAGCTGTGTACTCACCGGTCTCTCATTATCATCCTCATCAGTCTGTATATTTAAGTCTTCTGTTTCTACTCGTTCACTGTCGTGTCATTGATGTTAATGTCGTCTCTCGTACGTATGTTCATTTCAGTCAGTCAGCCATCCTTCCAGTCTTTCAGTCAGTCAGCCAGCCAGCCAGTCAGTCCTTCGTTCCTGCCCTGTTCATCCACGATTCATAATAAACCATCTTCAGTTCGTCACTATCCACGAGTCCTGCGTTTGGGTCACTTCCTCGCCTCCACACACGACACTCCTGACAGATGTAAGCTGCTCATCATTGGTTATGGGTCAAAAACTGCGCCAAAGGCTAATTACCACCTCCATTCCTGAAAAGCAGGAAATATATGAATGATTTTGAGAATATACAGTGGGGCAAAAAAGTATTTAGTCAGCCACCGATTGTGCAAGTTCCCCCACTTAAAATGATGACAGAGGTCAGTAATTTGCACCAGAGGTACACTTCAACTGTGAGAGACAGAATGTGAAAAAAAAATCCATGAATTCACATGGTAGGATTTGTAAAGAATTTATTCGTAAATCAGGGTGGAAAATAAGTATTTGGTCAATAACAAAAATACAACTCAATACTTTGTAACATAACCTTTGTTGGCAATAACAGAGGTCAAACGTTTACTATAGGTCTTTACCAGGTTTGCACACACAGTAGTATGGTATTTTGGCCCATTCCTCCATGCAGATCTTCTCAAGAGCAGTGATGTTTTGGGGCTGTCGCCGAGCAACACGGACTTTCAACTCCCGCCACAGATTTTCTATGGGGTTGAGGTCTGGAGACTGGCTAGGCCACTCCAGGACTTTCAAATGCTTCTTACGGAGCCACTCCTTTGTTGCCCGAGCGGTGTGTTTTGGATCATTGTCATGTTGGAAGACCCAGCCTCGTTTCATCTTCAAAGTTCTCACTGATGGAAGGAGGTTTTGGCTCAAAATCTCACGATACTTGGCCCCATTCATTCTGTCCTTAACACGGATCAGTCGTCCTGTCCCCTTGGCAGAAAAACAGCCCCATAGCATGATGTTTCCACCCCCATGCTTCACAGTAGGTATGGTGTTCTTGGGATGCAACTCAGTATTCTTCTTCCTCCAAACACGACGAGTTGAGTTTATACCAAAAAGTTCTACTTTGGTTTCATCTGACCACATGACATTCTCCCAATCCTCTGCTGTATCATCCATGTGCTCTCTGGCAAACTTCAGACGGGCCTGGACATGCACTGGCTTCAGCAGCGGAACACGTCTGGCACTGCGGGATTTGATTCCCTGCCGTTGTAGTGTGTTACTGATGGTGACCTTTGTTACTTTGGTCCCAGCTCTCTGCAGGTCATTCACCAGGTCCCCCCGTGTGGTTCTGGGATCTTTGCTCACCGTTCTCATGATCATTTTGACCCCACGGGATGAGATCTTGCGTGGAGCCCCAGATCGAGGGAGATTATCAGTGGTCTTGTATGTCTTCCATTTTCTGATGATTGCTCCCACAGTTGATTTTTTCACACCAAGCTGCTTGCCTATTGTAGATTCACTCTTCCCAGTCTGGTGCAGGTCTACAATTCTTTTCCTGGTGTCCTTCGAAAGCTCTTCGTCTTGGCCATGGCGGAGTTTGGAGTCTGACTGGTTGAGGCTGTGGACAGGTGTCTTTTATACAGATGATGAGGTCAAACAGGTGCCATTCATACAGGTAACGAGTGGGGGACAGAAAAGCTTCTTACAGAAGACTTTACAGGTCTGTGAGAGCCAGGGATTTTCCTTGTTTGAGGTGACCAAATACTTATTTTCCACCCTGATTTACGAATAAATTCTTTACAAATCCTACCATGTGAATTCATGGATTTTTTTTTCACATTCTGTCTCTCACAGTTGAAGTGTACCTCTGGTGCAAATTACTGACCTCTGTCATCATTTTAAGTGGGGGAACTTGCACAATCGGTGGCTGACTAAATACTTTTTTGCCCCACTGTATGTATTCTGCCCGTTCCATTATTTTATGATACAGGCATTCATGAACCCTGTCTGTGTCTATCCTATGAATTCTAGCCAAAAGCACCTGAGAACATGCACATGATGCGGTGAGCAACCAGTGTGCAGAGCACAGCGATGAAGACAGAGTGGAGCAAGTTTCAAGCTTCTGACGCTCCAGGTAACTGCACACAGATAACCTGAGACATGTGTGAAGCTTTCAGTGGGTCTGTGTGACCACAACTGTTTTATACAATTATATTTGACTCCGAGATAAGTTTTACAGCTTTCCTAGTGATAAAAACCTCCTTTATTGTAATTCATGCTACTGTTGGGATTAAATTATTTGAAGTGCCTCAATTCTGCCACATAACCATATAGTGTAGTATTAACTGGACACGGCCCTGAAAAATAAAGGCATTAGACCAAGTGTCCCTGGAAGTCAAACGCTGCAGACTCTCACTCACGCTTGCCTGGGAAAAAGTAGATAAGAGGGGACCATCTGTGGTGGAAAGTTACTGACACACTGTTTAGACTAGAGTGAGAGAGCTTCTGTAATAAAACTGTCAGGGGCGCAGCAGCATTTTGAGATCAACGTGTCGTGCAGGACGCATCTCCCTCCTAGAAGTAATAAAGAGTTAAATGGTCTACTGAGCAGTGTTTTGTCTTCCATCGGATGCCTCGGAGGAATCAAAGGAACTCGGTGAAGTGTTGATATTTAACACTACACAAAATCATCAAGCAAATGACAATTAAATGACAGAAAAGTTTTTACTACAGAAATTTCTGTGACTACAGTTTAAAAAACGAAAGGAAAAAACTGCAGTGTGGGCAATGAGCTGTCAGGGCTTTTTTCTGTAATTTTACACATTTATTTCTTACGATTTAAGCACAAAGAGCCGTAACAACAGATTTCTGTCTTTGTCACAGCAGCTTTTTCTTTATCATGTAGAAAAACAGTTAAATATGTCACTTCTTTACACAGTAAGGGGAGTTTCACTGGTCCGGCATACAGTGGGCTATATGTGGCCCGCTATGTAAAATGAGTCTAAATCTTCATGGTCTGAGAGATGTAGCCCACAAGAATGACTGAGGAATCAGGGCTGGGAGGAAATCGGCCCTGGCAGTTTTGGTCTAGGTGGCCGATCACGATCGCTCCAGAAAAAGAAAGAAATATATAATAAATAAAATAACATACAGTGGTGTGAAAAAGTGTCCCACTTAAATGTTTCAGATCATCACATTTAAATATTACACAACAACAACAACACAAGTAAACACAAAATGCACTTTCTAAATGAAAGTGTTTATTATTAAGATAAATTAACTGTGTCACAGACCAGAAGATCCTCCAAAGCCAGACATCATGCCAGCATCCTAAGAGATTCAGAAACGAATGAATTGAGATCTGTCAGTGTGGACAGGGTTATAAAGCCATGTCTAAAGCTATGGGACTCCACCAAACCACAGAGAGAGTCATTATCCACAAATGGAAAACATGGAACAGAGGTGAACCTTCCTCGGAGCAGCCGGGCATCCAGCCACGACGCATCCAAGAGGTCAGCAAACAGCCCAGAACAAAGAGCTGCACGACTCACTCGTGGTTCGTCACAAAGGGGAAGTAACAAAGTACAAATACTTTGTACTCTACTGTACTAAAGTAGAACTTTCAGGTATCTGTGCTTTACTGGAGTACTTTTTACTTTTCCTCATTACATTTTAAACAAATAACTGTACTTTGGACTTCTTACATTTTCTCGTTACTTTTGGTTCAACAAATTTGCAGAGAGTTATTGTTTCTGTCACTCTGAGCGTACAGCCCTCTTTGAAATAATCACCAGGGGACGTCACATACAAAGAGATGACGTGTGCCACAGTAACAGGTCCAAGTGGGCCGCTGTGTGGTTTTGTTTCTTTGGCACAGCTCTGGAACGACTGCAGGTGTCCATAAGTTGTGGCCGCGGTACTTCAGCATCTAATGAGCCCTACAGAAGACGATCGAGCATAAAGGGAGTAACATGTTGTGCAGGTAATTTCAACTGCAACATTTCTATCAGCCCAACAAACAACAGCAAACACACAAGCTGTTTTTGTGCAGTTTGTCTCACAGTGTGTTGCAGCTAAAGGTCCAGCTGTTGTATTTCACAGGGACAGAAACGAGTTTGAGATAACTTCACTCAGAGATGGAGAAAAAATACAGGACAGGAAGAGGAGAGCTTATATTTAAAGGTAAGGACTGCTCAGTGGCATTTGATATAAACTGAAAGCTTACATGGAAGTCTTCATGTTCTCATATTGTGAAACACGCTGCAAAGCAAACTGTGTTACTTAAAGAGCACATGAAAGTCCTCTGCAGGTTAGTGCAGGATTATCAGGTTAGTTTACAGTAAAGAACTGTGTGCGACTGACGCACAATGGCTGTGGTGCTCGTGGTCTGTTACATCAAGAGTAACAGAGATGAATATGAATTTCAGCTTAAATGTAGAAAAAAGACGGTGTAAACAGTGAACTGTCAGTGTAGAGGCTGGAAATCAGCCAGGACAGCTCATGAAATACCTGCTGATTATCATCTTGTTGATTTCAGTTTCTACAAAGAGCCACTACAGCTGATTTTAGGTTCCCCCACCTGCTAAATCACACTGTAAGATGGAAACCCTGCTGAGCAAAAGGAACAAAGGCTGCTCTCAGTTTAGCCAGAAAGCATCTCGATGATCCCCGAGACTTTTGGGAAAATACTCTGTGGCCTGTTGAACTGTCTCTGCTGCTCGTCTGCAGAAGAGTATCTCAGCCTTCCACACAGTGAGCCTTTTCTCCTCATTCAGATTGTATCATGGACTTAAGATCTGTTGTTTGATCTTTTCCTTCCACCTCTCTGGTTTATTTCTCACTGATCTCACTTGCTGCAGTGACTACAATAAAAACATCCTGTTTGTGGAACAGCACATATGTGTCTGATCACTCTGCACTGCACGCTCAATACAAATCTCACCGCCAGGAAGGACCTCAGTCACAAAGAGAAAACCTCAACACATAATATACACAAATCCCAGCTGTCATAATGTGCACCAAAAAGGGATTAATCCTGTTTTTTCTCAGTCCTTGCAGCGCTTTCTGTCACCTAGAGCCAGTTAATGTCTTCAGACCAGCCCTAAAGCAGTGAAAATGAATCCACTGTGTGTGAACACATGTCATTGTTTTAAGCCCCACATATACAATCATAGTCTAACTGTACAATGCAATGTAGTCCAAATAATCCAGCACATATACAGCAGTGAAGAGACAGAGGGGTGAGTGAGCAGGGACCTTTCAAAATGCTACATTTTAGTTTTTACCTTTGGCAGAATCACACTCTTACTTTTCTGTGTTCGTGTATTTGAAGTGAAATTAAAGCTAATTAGAGCTTAATGGCAAGAAAGTGAAAGTGGAAAGTGCTAAAAATAGAGAATTATCCTTTTAAGTGAATCTAAATCTTTCCCTTCCTCTGTCTAAAAGAAGCTTCATCTCCTCTCTCTGTTTATACCAACTCTACTGTCTGACTGGCTTTTGGAGACTCAGATTTGAAGCCAAACAGAAAATTCGATGTTTTCACTGAATGTTTTCTAACAGTAAATATTTGTCAAACATTTGTTTCCAGTTTCTGTCTTTCCATGTGTTGTCCCTTAATCTGAACTGGAACCCAATGAAGCAGAGTGTGATCACCTCCTACGAGCCATCCTGTCACAGTGAGTGGAAGCTACAGTATCATATACTGGCTCTTTGTGACTTACAATGTGAGCTGTTCATGGTGGCCTAAACAAACTGTGTGCATGCTCCTGTTGTTAAAGGGAATCCTCCTGCAAAGCCACAAGTCAGCGTCACCTCTGTTTCCTGCTTGTCCAAAGTGAACCGTGATGAAAAGATCAATTCATACAGAAGTGAAGCAGCAGGATCAGTCATGGACGCACGAGTTTGTTTGATTTGTGGCACCACAAGGGAGCCTGGAGCCCCACTGGATCATCACCAGTAGGAAGAAAAAAAACAACCACGTGGAACATTTTTGTAGAATCGTTGCAAATTTTCCAGCACACACTGGATGTGATCTGGGAATGCAGCTTCTTGCAACGTGTACTCAGATATTTATGCAATACTTATGTAAGAATGCTGTTTGTTGACTTCAGCTCAGCATTCAGTACAGTCATTCCCTCCAAGCTGATCACCAAACTTGTGCATTTTGGACTCAGCGCTAGAGGGGGCGGGGATTCCGGCCCGCATGTATTTGCATACATTATAGAGGCTACTAGTGCTGACCAAGCTGCCATCTTTCTGTCTTCCCGTCTTTCAATGGCTGCTTCAATTTCAGCTGACCCTCTAAACCGCAGGTAAGTAATCATTTTTTGTCATCTTTCCTTGCTGTCCCACTGGACTGGACATGAGTTTAGTTTTTTAGCTACATCTGGTGAAGTTGTGGTAAAATGCTGGTATTAGCCTATTCGTCGTAGCAAGCTAGCCTGAAGCTAATATTTGCTAAATTTAGGGACACCCGTGTCTCTTTAGGAGTTGGAGGCCGGTGTTTTAGGAGCGGCACAAGATCTCATCAACAGGCAGTGTTGGGGAGTAACGTAATACATGCACCAGCGTTACGTTTTTAAAATACAAAATATGAGTAAATGTATCCGTTACAGTTACCGTTTAAAAGGTGATATTCAGAATACAGTTACTTTGTTGAAATAAATGGATTACATGGTGGTAATTTCCTGTTTCATATGTTAGGCTATGTCTCTCTATTTTTGGTAAATCCACACCGGTGGGAACCCAAACAAAACACGCAATAAGAGGCTCTAATGACTGTCTTTCTATCTGGCGGCCCATGTCACCCCTACTTAAAGCCGTGAGTGAAGAAATATTTAAAAAAATTATTATACAAAACTGATTTAATATGAAGGCAATAAGCAGAATGTTACAGGCATCGCCCTAAAGCATGTAGCATCATGGGCAGTGTAGTCCGTGCTGCAGGGAGAATGGACTGCTGTACCCGTGATGTGTCTGTGAGCGAGGGAGGGAGAAAAAGGAAAAGTACGAGCTGTCATCGAGCAGAAACGGGAGCTGGAAGCATATAAATACAATAATAACCACTGCAGCCAAGAAGAGAGCCTGACGAGCCCAGTTGTAACGGTGTGTTCACACCGAACGTGATAGAGGCGGCCAGAGCGTCAGGTTTACATGTAAAGTCAATGGAAAAGCGCGATGACACGCGATTGCATGTCCCGCAAAAATTTGGAAGCAGATCTGCATCGCGAAAACGCGTGAAACACGCATCAGTGTAGCGCATCTGCCGCGTTTGGCTCGCGAATAAAACCACGCGCGTCAGTTTTTGTGTTGCATTTTGTGCATAGGCATTCGCGTCTACCGCTCGAGTTGGAAAATATGAACTCCAGCGTCAAATCGCGCCGCGACAACCAATCAGGAGCCTGGTGACGTGGCTGTGACCTAGGTCAAAGGGGCAGATCCAGCCAAAGCCCTTCCTTCTTCATTCAGTATGGAGGAAAAGCTGATCACTGCCGTGGACCCTAGCAATCAGTCGTTTTCTGATGAGGCAGCAGCTCTCCAGGGCAGAAACAATGTTGTTATTTTTCTCCTCCTTCTCCCTGAGGCTCTTCCACTCCAAGCTGGGTCCTTTTTATTCCTGTCTCTCTGTAAATAGTTACATTTTATATATTTATGTTTAATGTTTTTGTTAGTGGATTTATATATTTTTTCCAATAAACATTTGTAATGACTAATGTCTCTGTTCTACTACACAGCAAATGTTGGCACCCGACTGACACAAGTAGAATTTATTTCATATTATACTAATGACAAAACATACTAATACAGTGGGATGCAAAAGTTTGGGCAACCTTGTGAAAAGTCATCATTTTCCTGTACAAATCGTTGTTGTTACAATAAAAATTGTCAGTTAAATATATCATACAGGAGACACACACAGTGATATTTGAGAAGTGAAATGAAGTTCACTGGATTTACAGAAAGTGTGCAATAACTGTTTAAACAAAATCAAGCAGGTGCATAAATTGGCACCACAAAAAAAGAGAAATTAAATAAATATTTAGTGTATATCAATGTGTGTGTCCTATATGATATATGTAAGTGACATTTTTCATTGTAACAGTGATTCATACAGGAAAATAATGACTATTAATAAGGTTGCCCAAACTTTTGCACCACACTGTATATAGGAACATAGTGAAGACAAGTTACTTAAGAGAATAAAGAGAGGTTAGTTTATTTTGGAGTAGAGCTCCATTTATTAAGAAAAATTTAAAAAGACAGGAACACTCTTTGGAGGTTTGTGGGTGGCTCTTAAAAGAGCCGTTGTGGGGAAGTCACCCAGACTTCAAACAGGCTACTCCTTTGGTTGCCAAGACACAGCTCCCTCCGCCAGGAAGTGGGCCATGAACTTCTCCCTCACCAGGACAGCCTCTCTGGAGGAGTTGTTTGCTGCTACACGACCCAGGCCTTGCAACGGCTCCACCACAGCAGGTGCCACACCCCTCACAGCAGGTGCCACACCCCTCACAGCAGGTGCTCCTCTCTCGTCCAAACAGCGCAGAAAATTGTGGAGAACACACGTTGCCTTCACGCACTTCTCCGCAATTTCAGGACGGAGCTCCATGGAGCACCGATACAACCTCCACTGTGAGGGAGAGAGGGAAGTTCCAGCACTCCTGGAATCCCTCTGCAATGGACCGCCAGTCTGCAGTTGAAGGCACAGCCATGAAATCATCCACTAGACAGTCCCAGATGGCCATCGCTACCTGGGGGATGATCTGGCTCACCGTGGACACACCGACTCTGTAACTGAACGCGATGGTCCTGAAGGAGTCCCCGGTGGCAAGGAACCTGGACAAAATTGTTCAAAATTTGTATTATGTGTACTGCAGTTACAAAATACATTATTGAAATTACAAAACACTATTGTGATGTCAGATTTAAATCACAAAACATAAATCTTACATAAAACATTTTGTAATTATAAGGATAATCACATGATATATATTAGATATAATATTAAACAGTCTGCGGGGATTATATACAAATATTAAACTATCCCAGAATTAAACCAGGTCTAAATAAAAAGGAGTGAGTATCATTACAAAGATTACCAACAGTGGTCCTCGTACCACAGTTTGATATCAGCAAACACCGAGAGCATACACTGATATGACACCACAGCCATGCTATCATTCAAACACTGATAACAGCATAAATCGAATTAAATCGGGACTTGATGAGACCTTCTGAGTATCACTAGAAATATTATAAACAGTCGTCTCCGTACCACAGTTTGCTATCAGTAAACACCGACAGCATTCACTGTTAGCATAGCACATCCATGTTAGCAGTGTATAAATGGATAGTTTAGCATATATTAGCACAGGTATCAATAAAGGACTACTGTATTAAACACTTTTACTAACCTCAGGCAGATGGACAGGCGCTCTGCAGGTGGGATTGAGCGCCTGTAGTTTTCTGTCTCGCCTGTTTCTAGGCGGGCGATGCTGGGACCGACGTGGGACAGCAGGTCCTCAAACTGGGCGAGGGGAAGACGGCGATATTGCTGAAATCGAACGTCATCCAGGCGCAGCTCCTGGAGCAAGTGGTGAAACTCACCAAACTGCTCACGCTCTGGAGGACCTGATGGACCCAGGTACGGCGAGGACGTCCTTAACGCCGCTGCTCTGCTCCTTTTTGGCTCCTACCTTAAAGCACACTGTGCACTGTCGATCTTACTGTCATGATCCTGGTCCTTTTGACCCAGCGTTTTGTGTTTTCTATTAGTGATTTTGGTTCTGTTGTTCCTCCTGTTTAGTGTATTCTGTTCTTCCCATCTGTTCCTGTGTTAAGTCTGCGTTTCCTAGTCTGTGTCTTTGTGTGTTTGTGTTTCCTGTTTTATTGTGAAGGTCTGCGTCTTATGTGAGTGTTTTTTAAGTTTGCCTCCCTAGTCTCGTCACGTTAATCACTCCCAGCTGTGTCCCCGACCTGTGTGTAATCTCCCTGTGTTCTCTGAGTGTTTTTAAGTCGTGTCTTCTGTCTTAGTCGTTGCTGGTTCGCCTGTGTTGTTTCCCCTCGGTCTCCCTGCGTTTCTCCATCCATCTCTCTGTGTATATTTTCCCCGGACCTCCCTGCATCTTGACAGACCGTGACAGTACGAACCAGCCAACATGGACCCTGCGGCACTCGATCCGTCCGAGGAGCTCCAAGACGACATCAGCTACAACGTGGAAATTCTCCTCGGGCTGTGGCTGGAGAACCCTCCGTACGAGCTTCGCCGCACCGTTGAAAAGCGGCTACAACGGCTCTTTTCCGGCCTCCCATGGCTTTTGAAATCACTTCCTTCCTCCATCCTTTCTCCAGCACACACCTCACCTTCTCTCAGCCACTCCTGCCTCGCTGCCCGACTCGTCGGATGTGATCCTGCCCGGCCCGTCGGAGCCGTCTGCGGGGAGGAAACGCCGATCGCGCCGCCGGCGCGCCACCCCACAGCCGGACGTTCGGACTTCTAATTCGCCGGCTGTGGTGAGTGGGGACTCTTTTCCGTTTTTGGACTGTGTGACTGTTCATTCAGGGGCTGTGTTCTGTGCGGCAGATGATGTGTGAACAGCTTGTCGCCTGCCCAGCAGCCACTCTCAGCTCGGTTAGCCGCCCAGCAGCCACTGTCAGATCAGTTAGCCGCCCAGCAGCCACTGTCAGCTCAGTTAGCCGCCCAGCAGCCACTGTCAGCTCAGTTAGCCGCCCAGCAGCCACTGTCAGCTCAGTTAGCCGCCCAGCAGCCACTGTCAGCTCAGTCTCCGGTGCCTCCGGTGTCACCTGTAGTTCACGCTCCTGCGCCTCCAGGGTCACCTGTAGTTCAGGCCCCTGCGCCTCCAGTGTCACCTGTAGTTCAGGCCCCTGCGCCTCCAGTGTCACCTGTGGTTCAGGCCCCTGCGCCTCCAGTGTCACCTGTGGTTCAGGCCCCAGTAGTACCAGTTTCACTCATTCACTCCATGCAGGGAGAAAGTCTTATTTCGACTCAGGGTGCTTTTCATGGTTTAGCTGCCATTGGCACAGTTTGCCGCTCCAGGGCTTCCCCAGAGGCTAGGTCTCAGTCCCCAGCTGATTCTGGACCCCTGAAGTTTAAGCAGCCACCTGAGAACTGCACCATGTCAGCGTTGCCTGGGCAGAGCCAGTGCTCAGTGCATTGCCAGTCGCCTTTGTGTCAGCTAGTAGCCTCTATGACTGCTGGCTTAGTGATGGCTTCAGCTGGAGGGTCCGAGGGACCGCTCCGGCCTTTGTCGCCTGTCTCCGCTGGAGGGTCCGAGGGACCGCTCCGGCCTTTGTCGCCTGTCTCCGCTGGAGGGTCCGAGGGACCGCTCCGGCCTTTGTCGCCTGTCTCCGCTGGAGGGTTCGAGGGACCCGTCCAGCCTGCAGCGCTTCCGCCTCCGGCTTCCACGCCGCCGCCTGCAGCGCTTCCGCCTGCAGCGCTTCCGCCTGCAGCGCTTCCGCCTCCGGCTTCCACGCCGCCGCCTGCAGCGCTTCCGCCTCCGGCTTCCACGCCGCCTCCGGCTCCCATGCCGCCGCCTGCAGCGCTTCCGCCTCCGGCTCCCACGCCGCCTCCGGCTCCCACGCCGCCTGCAGCCTCATCATCCACGCCGCCTGCAGCCTCATCATCCACGCCGCCTGCAGCCTCATCATCCACGCCGCCTGCAGCTTCATCATCCACGTCGCCTGCAGCCTCATCATCCACGCTGCCTGCAGCCTCATCATCCACGCCGCCTGCAGCAGCCTCTTCGCCCTCGTCTGGTCCAGCTGCAGCCTCTTCGCCCTCGTCTGGTCCAGCTGCAGCCTCTTCGCCCTCGTCTGGTCCAGCTGCAGCCTCTTCGCCCCCGTCTGGTCCAGCTGCAGCCTCTTCGCCCCCGTCTGGTCCAGCTGCAGCCTCTTCGCCCCCGTCTGGTCCAGCTGCAGCCTCTTCGCCCCCGTCTGGTCCAGCTGCAGCCTCTTCGCCCTCGTCTGGTCCAGCTGCAGCCTCTTCGCCCCCGTCTGGTCCAGCTGCAGCCTCTTTGCCCCCGTCTGGTCCAGCCTCCGAGTCTTCGCCCCCGTCTGGTCCAGCCTCCGAGTCTTCGCCCCCGTCTGGTCCAGCCTCCGAGTCTTCGCCCCCGTCTGGTCCAGCTGCAGCCTCTTCGCCCCCGTCTGGTCCAGCCTCCGAGTCTTCGCCCCCGTCTGGTCCTGCCTCCGAGTCTTCGCCCCCGTCTGGTCCTGCCTCCGAGTCTTCGCCCTCGTCTGGTCCAGCCTCAGCTGGGGCTGCAGCTAACCGGCCACTTTCCTGGCCACTGGCCGGGCCCCTTCGCCGTCTTAAGCGGCCCCCAGACTCCCTTTTCCTGAGTCGCCGCTGTTGCCGTCTGCACGGTCGGCCCCCTGAACTGCTTCCACGTCGCCGCCGTGGCCTTCCTCGCGGCCGGCCCCCGGACCCCCTTTGTCTGAGTCGCCGCCGTTGCCTTCCGCACGGTCGGCCTCCGGACCCCCGTCACCTGGGTCGCCGCCGTTGCCGTCTGCACGGTCGGCCCCCTGAACTGCTTCCACGTCGCCGCCGTGGCCTTCCTCGCGGCCGGCCCCCAGACCCCCTTCGTCTGAGTTGCCGCCGTTGCCTTCCGCACGGTCGGCCTCCGGACCCCCGTCACCTGGGTCGCCGCCGTTGCCGTCCGCATGGTTGGCCCCCTGAACTGCTTTCACGTCGCCGCCGTGGCCTTCCTCGCCGCCGGCCCCCGGACCCCCTTCGTCTGAGTCGCCGCCGTTGCCTTCCGCATGGTCGGCCTCCCGAACTGTTTCCACGTCGCCACCGTTGCCGTCCGCACGGTCGGCCCCCTGAACTGTTTGGACTCCTGTGCTGTCAGCCCCCTGGCCGGCCCCCTGAACTCTTTTGTTTTGGACTCTGTTTTCTTGGGCTCCGGTGTATTCTTTTTTTGGTGCTGGCTCGTGTTTTTTGTTTTTTTTTTGTTTTTTTTTTGTCCCTCTTGTGCGCCTGTTTTGTTTTGTAAATAAATACTCACCTGCACCAGAGCTGCCGCTTCCGGGTCCTAAATAGTTACCACACGGCTTGCCCCGGCAGACCGTGACACTTACATGCTGCACAATAATGTTTAACATTTAGTATTTACTGTTATATTCCCGTAGATCGTCATGATGTTATTTATTTTATTGCTCTAGTCTTCTTCTGCTTGTTTTCTTTTTTCTTTCTCAACAGGTGATCCAGGGAAAAAAAAAAAAAAAAAAAAGAATCCGACGTATTAGCCAGAGGTCCCTTTACTACGGTTCAGAACCGCGGACCTGTTTTATATACGAATAGTTTTCTATACGAGATCGCTGCAAAAAGTGCAGCCTTACCTAATGTCCACCTACTGTTATTCATTTATATTAAGATTTAAACATCTAGTTGGTATTGGTATGGAGAGTAACCTTCAGTAATAGTGATAAATCACAGCAATAGGACATTCATGTAGTTGTAAAGTATTCAGAATACGTTACTTCTATAATCTTTGGTGGAATACATTTTAAAATTAACCTTCCCAACACTGACAACAGGTTAGCACCTCATACCACAGTGCAGCAAAGCAGTCTCATGAGCGCTGGGAAGGACAAGCCCAGAGCCCAAAACAGACAGTGCAGGAGATGACAAGGTTAGTAATTGTATGGTGAAAATTATACTTTAGTTATCTTGTTAGTTATCTACAAAATCTGCTTCTCACATATAGGGCATTTCCAAGATTTTTTTTCAAAACTTCTTCAATTTATTTTATCACAGCTGTGCTGTGCCAGATGTTCTGTTGACCCACAGTGGGAGGCATCATTTCAGAAACACCAGGAAGACTGAAACTCATCGCTGGGATCAAGCAGGGCTCGTGATCTTCACCAGCAGCTCCCTCACAAGAAGGATAAACCCAGCATTTCATGAACACTGATGGAGACCTTTGCTTTGTGTAATGTTAGAAGTACTCAGATAATCCTCAGAGGGTCTGGACTTTTACATAATATCATAGCTTTAAGTCCTGTAGAAAGAAATATATGTTGTGCTCTCTGGTTACTCTGGTATGAATGACTCTGAACTACTTTATGATAAATAACACACTATTGTCAAAAAACAGTGAAAAAATTCCAGATCACAAGTTTTTAGTTCAAATACAAGTGATGACCTTTGACCTTCATCAGGTTTTATTTAATTGTGTCAGAGAAAACATCACGTGCTCTTCATGTAGCTGAGTACATTCAGTGTTTAAAACAGAAGCTGTGCAGGTCTGAGATCAGCAGTTTCCTGAAACACCAAACTGAGGTCCTGTTAATGCTGATGTATAGTGACACAGTTACAGGGGTGATTAATCCTTTTGTCTTTAAATTAATCAATAAAACAGCTGCAGCTTTCACTGACAGCACATGTGGTGCTTTAACCTTTGTACTGTTTTCTTCAGTTAATTTTGGAGTTACTACAAAGATTGAAGATATAAGATGATCTGTCTGCTGTCACTGGGTGGTGCTGAGGTCTGAATCTGAGGCTCCTGTAATCACAAACTGAAATATAAAGTTTATCTCAAATCTGAAATAGAGCTGATCCTCTCTGTCCTCACACACTCGGGATCTGAAGTTGTTCAGTCCTACAGTTCTCCCTACAGCTGTTTATTTTTTATTTGTTTTAAAGGCCTTATATACTAACACATTTTCTAATATCATGTTTACCTTTGAGTTGTTGATGCTTTATAAATGGACATCTGCAAAGATGAGATGATGGAGCAGGTTTCAGTCGAGGTTCAGTCTGCTGCTGCATCCTGGTCACAACATACGGAGGTGTTATCAGCTCAGTATTGAACAAGAAATATTAATGCTTCAAATTATTTGTCCTAAAGGATGCAAGCTGTACAGAGTACTGCACATGTGACTTTGTGAACATAATTCATTAATAATAATTCGGACAGTTTTTTAACCTGAATATTTGCAACAAACAAAAAATATACAGAGTCAGTGCTAAAAAATAATCAGAGGAAAAATTAAACATTTTAACTTAAGCTGACAAGCAGAAGTAGTTGGTTTCAGTACATAAGTATCGGGCTTTGCTATTTAATCCGTAGCTATTGACTAATGAGGGGTTACTGAAGTGCCAGGTTTTTAAAGTTGGCGTTAATGTCGTTCCACGTGTGGAAAGCGACAGAAAACGGGGCGACCGTGGCTCAGGGGGAAGCGCATCTGTAACCGGAAGGTCGCCGGTTCGATCCCTGGGCTCTCTGTCCTGGTCGTTGTGTCCTTGGGCAGAGACACTTCACCTACCGCCTACTGGTGATGGCCAGAGGGGCCGATGGCGTGATACAGCAGCCTCGCTTCTGTCAGTCTGCCCCAGGGCAGCTGTGGCTACAACTGTAGCTGCCTCCACCAGTGTGTGAATGTGAGAGTGAATGAATAGTGGCATTGTAAAGCGCTTTGGGTGCCTTGAAAAGCGCTATATAAATGCAATCCATTAAAACACGCTGCTGTTTGCACATATTTAATAATCAGCTCTGCACAGAAGCAGAGTCCAGCCTGTTGCTCTTACAGTATAATACTCATATAAAAGTACAGTAACCGTGGTTAGTCACTGAGCAGCCTGGTGCGTTTCTCTTGATTTCTTTAGTCAGGGTAAATTCATTCACCTGCACGGGTTAGCTAAACGACCTTTACAAAACAAGTTTCCCCGACAGCCGAGAGCTCAAGTTATGGATTAGCTTACAAACACATTTAACTTACCGAAAATATTACGGTGGGGCCTCAGGTCCTCCTTGGTAGTCCAATTTACTGAAGAACACCTCAGGCTGTCACTTTGAAATAGCCGGTAATGTAAACGCTGGACCTCTCAGCATCTGCCATTCCTGAACAGACAGGTGCAAGCTTGTCCGTGACCGCAGCCGCGTTGTACATTTATTTCAGCTACAATATTTTTTTCGGTTTCATTTCAAGGTGGCATCGTTCTGATCCCATACACACACAAATCTTTTTTACGCACACACAAATCCTGATTTACAAGTACAAAATATTTATGACCACAATTTGAGCCCATATACTATCTCTACCACAGCTGCCTTTGAACTTGCCTGGGCCAGGTCTGAGTCCAGCTTTGCTACTCCAGCCAGGTCACATGACACAGGGGTGTGGTCTGATGTCAGCAGGCAGGTCAGTGGAGCCCTCTGGTGATGGATATATGGCAGTGAAACAGGAGGAGGCCTGAGAACAGACAGCAGGCTTAACAGGACAAAGTAGCATGTAGTACTTGTAGGAGTCATCACAGCCAATCAGCTCTCAGGAAAATGGAACATCACATAAATATTTCTCTTCTTTGATTTTCATCAATATATTTCCTTTGATAGATTTTCTGTCAATACTTCTGCCTGATTAGAAGCTCATAGGCAGTTCCTGTCACTCTACAATAAAACAATGTAAAGGCTGCCCTCTCTGCCCTCCCACTAGCTGACACAAGTAAACTGTGCTACGATGCCCTACATGGACTAAGGTTCTTGGCCACACACATATAAATTTGCTTGGCTGTAGAAATCATGCCATGAAGCTCCCAGCGCACATTTTTGATGCTTCTGTCTGTGGCAGAGGAGGTTTGGAGCTCTGCAGAGCCTTGGTGGCTTTTCCTGACTATGCACCCCTACCCATTTATTATGAACAAACAGCACAACGGTTTGTGCTTTTTTCTATAATACACATGTATGATTTAGATTTGTACTTATGTGGCAGCTATTTACTGACCTGACAAAGTTATTTTCCATGAAAACTAAAAGTGGTGAAATTCTCAGAAAATGAATGAGACGTGTAATTTGACATGTTTTGTTGTTTTGCGTGTGTGTTTGTCTGTGTGAAGTTTTGATGTGTATCTGAAAAACACAATTTTGAAAACACTGGGAAAAGACCTCAAGACATGTTTTCCTTTACTTTCTATGAAACAAAAAATCCCACCGAGGCTTTTCAGTGTGAAATTTAGTGTATAGAAAACACCTGTGCCAGGTTGTCTCCATCTAGTGGTGAACATGGCCTCACCACTACATCAGGTGAGCTTTTCACTGTGCACAGTGACACAAAAGTCATTTAACAATTTAAAAAAAAACCAATGTTACAGATTCAGTAAGAACTGAAGTTTATCATAATCCTTCAAGTTTCACTCAGTAACAGCAGCTTTTTAATATTATTGACTATATTTTAGAGTCACATTTATATGAAATGTCAAACAATCACAGAGTGACACTGAACTAAACAATCAATGCAATGTGAGTTGTTCTTGTTTGTTCTTTATATTGGATTTATTGTAAGCAGCGGGAGTAAAAGTTAAAGAAAAAATAGTAAAGATGTGAATGAATCTCTGCTCTTACAGCTTTTATTGTGCTGTGATGTCTGCTTTGAAACTGTCCTCTTGCTCGTCTTTTGGATGCTCACCTCTTCTTCACCTTTCCTGTTCCTTTCACCAAACTGCTGCACTCTTGTTCTCTGCTCTCACCTCCTGTTCTGGTTATAATTAGAATGCAGTCAGCATGTGCCAAACAAACTCCCCCAAATCTATCATGTTTGATATGATGATGACGTTTTTAACATCTTATTTATGCACTTGTTAGGTGGGAAAGAGTAAACAAAGATGGGGCATAGAAGCAGAACTGAGCCCTACGTGTGGAGGGACAGTAACTGTGTGTGTATATGTGAGCATTTAAACACTGCAGAGAGTCAAATTAACAGTAACATAGCGCACAATAATAATAATAATAATAATGGATTGCATTTATATAGCGCTTTTCAAGGCATCCAAAGCGCTTTACAATGCCACTATTCATTCACTCTCACATTCACACAGTTCATTCATACAGTTGAAGCAGCTGTACAGCTGCCCTGGGGCAGACTGACAGAAGCGAGGCTGCCATATCGCGCCATCAGCCCCTCTGGCCAACACCAGTAGGCGGGAGGGTGAAGTGTCTTGCCAAAGGACACAACGACCAGGACAGAGAGCCCGGGGATCGATCCGCTTCCCAACCCGCTGAGCCACGGTCGCCCACAATGTGACAACAAACGTATAAAACACAAATTCTTACCTAGCAGGAGAATAAATAATGAGTATTTTAAGGCTACTGCATGTACAGATGTCACTGCTGGCTCACATAAGCTAGCTCTGAGACCCGCCACAGTTTACTCCCCAGCTGACTGTCGCGAAAGAGTCGTAAATCACCGGCATTGTAAAACTTAAAATGACTCCAGGGCATGTTATAAGAAAACACCCAATAGATGTACTGGATATTAAACGGTATCAAACGACTAAATAAACACAGGGTTACAATTACATGCTCACATCGTCACATCGAGAGTTTATTCATTAATCATCAGAGTTCAACAATGTTACATCCAGTTGAAAACAGCTTCACTAACGCCAGCAAAACAGGCTAACAGTATATAAGAGCACAAAAACAGCCGTGCTTATCGACAGCTCGACATATCCTCAACAACTCACCTCAGTATGGCTGCCATCGGTCACCTTTTTACTCCGTTTTACAACCTCTTCCAGAAATTGAACGCACTATACACATATGCAGTATATTTATTTTACTTGGTTTTAGAGTTGGAGTATTTATATATTGATCTGAAATATTTTGCTGCTGAGCAGCAGAGCTCCAAAGCGTCCCCCTGTAACCATGGTTACGCAGATGCGTTCCGACTGGCGCGTCACAGAGGAGAACCTGTTTCAAACGGACACCTGGATCAACCTGGAATCAGTTTGAAAAGTACCAACTTTTATTGGCACTTTTCTGCTGAGATCCGGAGCTCGAGGCCCTGGCACCCCGGGATAAGATGAGTTGCTGTGTTTTTCACGGAGAAAAACTAATAAACATGGAATAACGTCAGTGAGAGATGGGAAAAAAAGATGCAAGCAGAAGAGGACAGCAGATTGAGAAGAGATTTCTTCAAACGGTAAGGAGCTTCAACCAAGTGATATCTGATAAGGTTAAAACTTCAAGCTTAAATCTAATGTCCAGATTCATGCTAAACTTTTCTGATTACTCGGTGAATCTGTTCCTGTTTTGAATCGGGTAATTTCATCGAGAGAAATGTCTTTGACAAAAAAAATGCAGGATTAATTAATATCTGTATATGACTGCTAGGTTAGGACGTGGTTAGGCGCAAATACTTAAGAGAGAGAGATTTTGCTCTGATAGAAATCTTTATTAATATTTATTGGAAATCTTTTCCTCCATGAGATTGTTTGTGGGCAAAGTCAATAAATTGTCTCCTGGCTTTCAGGTCCCCCTGAGCCAAATTTACAGTTTTTGCAATTAAGAAAAGAAAAAAAAGATTTAAGGTGAAACAGATTTTTTCAAGTCATGGAATGATGACATTATTACTCATTCCATATTGTTCCTAAAGTTTGCAGTCTTTTTTTTTTACTTAAAAGTTAAAGCAGAGCTTGTTTTTTTTTTTAGCTTCTTTGATAATGTAACTCTGCATATGTGTACTGATGTGTGCATGGGGGGTGATCTGACATTACAGACCCTTGAAAAAGTAGTCATAGTCCTTGAACTTTTGCACATTTTGTCACCTTACAACCACAAACAAAAGATGTTTTTTATTGACAGTTTCAATGGTAGATTAAGGTGTGAAACAGCTGTGTAGTGCCTTTTGTTTCTGAAGAAGGTATTTAACTGAGAGCCATGTTAGGCTGGTGAGACTCTGCTGACTGTCTGCCCCGCTCACCACTCGTCTGCAGGGTTTATTTAAATGGAAAACTTCCACAACAGTGTGCAAGCATTTCCATGTTTGGATTTTTTGCATTTTGTTGATTTGTGGGAGTTTATCTGTGGATGTGTGCAAATGTATGTGCATTCATGTGTCCCTGCGTAGAGATCTGAGGTTGGCTGGTAGGGTGGACCTCTGCGCATAATCACATGTGTGTGCAAACATTTCCATCTTTGGATTTCTTGGAATTTGGTTGATTTGTAGGAGTTTATCTGTGGATGTGTGCAAATGTATGTGCATTCATGTGTGCCTGCGTGGAGATCTGAGGTTGGCTGGTAGGGTGGACCTCTGCGCATAATCACATGTGTGTGCAAACATTTCCATGTTTGGATATCTTGGAATTTGGTGTTCTTTAGTGGAGTTTATCTGTGGATGTGTGCAAGTGTTCAATTCAATTCAATTCAATTCAATTTTATTTATATAGCGCCAAATCACAACAAATGTCGCCTCAAGGCGCTTCATAGATACAGAGAAAAGCCCAACAATCATATGACCCCCTATGAGCAAGCACTTTGGCGACAGTGGGAAGGAAAAACTCCCTTTTAACAGGAAGAAACCTCCGGCAGAACCAGGCTCAGGGAGGGGCGGCCATCTGCTGCGACCGGTTGGGGTGAGAGAAGGAAGACAGGATAAAGACATGCTGTGGAAGAGAGACAGAGATTAATAACAGATACGATTCAATACAGAGAGGTCTGTTAATACATAGTGAGTGAGAAAGGTGACTGGAAAGGAAAAACTCAATGCATCATGGGAATCCCCCGGCAGCCTACATCTATTGCAGCATAACTAAGGGAGGATTCAGGGTCACCTGGTCCAGCCCTAACTATATGCTTTAGCAAAAAGGAAAGTTTTAAGCCTAATCTTAAAAGTAGAGATAGTGTCTGTCTCTCGAATCCAAACTGGAAGCTGGTTCCACAGAAGAGGGGCCTGAAAACTGAAGGCTCTCCCTCCCATTCTACTTTTAAATACTCTAGGAACAACAAGTAGGCCTGCAGAGCGAGGGCGAAGTGCTCTAATAGGGTGATATGGTACTACAAGGTGATTAAGATAAGATGGGGCCTGATTATTTAAGACCTTGTATGTGAGGAGCAGGATTTTGAATTCAATTCTGGATTTAACAGGAAGCCAATGAAGGGAAGCCAAAACAGGAGAAATATGCTCTCTCTTTCTAGTCCCTGTCAGTACTCTTGCTGCAGCATTTTGGATTAACTGAAGGCTTTTCAGTGAGTTTTTTGGACATCCTGATAATAATGAATTGCAGTAGTCCAGCCTGGAAGTAATAAATGCATGAACTAGTTTTTCAGCGTCACTCTGAGACAGGATATTTCTAATTTTAGAGATGTTGCGCAAATGGAAGAACGCAGTCTTACATATTTGTTTAATATGTGCGTTGAAGGACATATCCTGGTCAAAAATGACTCCAAGGTTCCTCACAGTGTTACTGGAGGCCAAGGTAATGCCATCCAGAGGAAGAATCTGGTTAGATACCATATTTCTAAGCTTTTCAGCGCCGAGTACAATGACCTCAGTTTTATCTGAGTTAAGAAGCAGAAAGTTAGCGGCCATCCAAGTCTTTATGTCTTTAAGACATTCCTGCAGTTTAACTAATTGGTGTGTGTTATCTGGCTTCATGGACAGATAGAGCTGGGTGTCATCTGCATAGCAGTGAAAATGTATGCTATGTCTTCTAATGATGCTGCCTAGGGGAAGCATGTATAATGTAAACAGAATTGGTCCTAGCACTGAACCCTGTGGAACTCCATAATTAACCTCAGTGTGTGAAGAGGACTCTCCATTTACATGCACAAATTGGAGTCTATTAGATAGATATGATACAAACCACTGCAGTGCAATACCTGTAATACCTACAGCATGTTCTAATCGCTCTAATAGAATATTATGGTCAACAGTATCGAATGCTGCACTAAGGTCAAGAAGGACAAGCACAGAGATGAGTCCACTGTCAGAGGCCATAAGAAGATCATTTGTAACCTTCACTAAAGCTGTTTCTGTGCTGTGATGAGCTCTGAAACCTGACTGAAACTCTTCAAAGTGTGTGTGTATGTGTATGTGTGTATGTGCATTCATGTGTTCTTGCGTGGAGATCTGAGGTTGGCTGGCAGGGTGGACCTCTGTGCATAATCACATGTGTGTGCAAATATTTCCATCTTTGGATTTCTTGGAATTTGGTTGATTTGTAGGAGTTTATCTGTGGATGTGTGCAAATGTATGTGCATTCATGTGTCCCTGCGTAGAGATCTGAGGTTGGCTGGTAGGGTGGACCTCTGCGCATAATCACATGTGTGTGCAAACATTTCCATCTTTGGATTTCTTGGAATTTGGTTGATTTGTAGGAGTTTATCTGTGGATGTGTGCAAATGTATGTGCATTCATGTGTGCCTGCGTGGAGATCTGAGGTTGGCTGGTAGGGTCGACCTCTGCGCATAATCACATGTGTGTGCAAACATTTCCATGTTTGGATATCTTGGAATTTGGTGTTCTTTAGGGGAGTTTATCTGTGGATGTGTGCAAATGTATGTGCATTCATGTGTGCCTGCGTGGAGATCTGAGGTTGGCTGGTAGGGTGGACCTCTGCGCATAATCACATGTGTGTGCAAACACTTCCATGTTTGGATTTCTTGGAATTTGGTTGATATGTAAGAGTTTATCTGTGGATGTGTGCAAATGTATGTGCATTCATGTGCGCCTGCGTTGAGATCTGAGGTTGGCTGGTAGGGTGGACCTCTGCGCATAATCACATGTGTGTGCAAACATTTCCATCTTTGGATTTCTTGGAATTTGGTTGATTTGTAGGAGTTTATCTGTGGATGTGTGCAAATGTATGTGCATTCATGTGTGCCTGCGTGGAGATCTGAGGTTGGCTGGTAGGGTGGACCTCTGCGCATAATCACATGTGTGTGCAAACATTTCCATGTTTGGATATCTTGGAATTTGGTGTTCTTTAGGGGAGTTTATCTGTGGATGTGTGCAAATGTATGTGCATTCATGTGTCCCTGCGTAGAGATCTGAGGTTGGCTGGTAGGGTGGACCTCTGCGCATAATCACATGTGTGTGCAAACATTTCCATCTTTGGATTTCTTGGAATTTGGTTGATTTGTAGGATTTTATCTGTGGATGTGTGCAAATGTATGTGCATTCATGTGTGCCTGCGTGGAGATCTGAGGTTGGCTGGTAGGGTGGACCTCTGCGCATAATCACATGTGTGTGCAAACATTTCCATGTTTGGATATCTTGGAATTTGGTGTTCTTTAGGGGAGTTTATCTGTGGATGTGTGCAAATGTATGTGCATTCATGTGTCCCTGCGTAGAGATCTGAGGTTGGCTGGTAGGGTGGACCTCTGCGCATAATCACATGTGTGTGCAAACATTTCAAGTTTGGATTTCTTGGAATTTGGATTGTTTTGGGTGAGTTTTTCTGTGGATGTGTCCAAATGTATGTGCATTCATGTGTACCTGCATGGAGATCTGAGGTTGGCTGGTAGGGTGGACCTCTGCGCATAATCACATGTGTGTGCAAACATTTCCAACTTTGGATTTCTTGGAATTTGGTTGATTTGTAGGAGTTTATCTGTGGATGTGTGCAAATGTATGTGCATTCATGTGTGCCTGCGTGGAGATCTGAGGTTGGCTGGTAGGGTGGACCTCTGCGCATAATCACATGTGTGTGCAAACATTTCCATGTTTGGATTTCTTGGAATTTGGTGTTCTTTAGGGGACTTTATCTGTGGATGTGTGCAAATGTATGTGCATTCATGTGTGCCTGTGTGGAGATCTGAGGTTGGCTGGTATGGTGGACCTCTGCGCATAATCACATGTGTGTGCAAACACTTCCATGTTTGGATTTCTTGGAATTTGGTTGATTTGTAAGAGTTTATCTGTGGATGTGTGCAAATGTATGTGCATTCATGTGCACCTGCGTTGAGATCTGAGGTTGGCTGGTAGGGTGGACCTCTGCACATAATCACATGTGTGTGCAAACATTTCCATCTTTGGATTTCTTGGAATTTGGTTGATTTGTAGGAGTTTATCTGTGGATGTGTGCAAATGTATGTGCATTCATGTGTGCCTGCGTGGAGATCTGAGGTTGGCTGGTAGGGTGGACCTCTGCGCATAATCACATGTGTGTGCAAACATTTCCATGTTTGGATATCTTGGAATTTGGTGTTCTTTAGGGGAGTTTATCTGTGGATGTGTGCAAATGTATGTGCATTCATGTGTCCCTGCGTAGAGATCTGAGGTTGGCTGGTAGGGTGGACCTCTGCGCATAATCACATGTGTGTGCAAACATTTCCATGTTTGGATTTCTTGGAATTTGGTTGATTTGTAGGAGTTTATCTGTGGATGTGTGCAAATGTATGTGCATTCATGTGTGCCTGCGTGGAGATCTGAGGTTGGCTGGTAGGGTGGACCTCTGCGCATAATCACATGTGTGTGCAAACATTTCCATGTTTGGATTTCTTGGAATTTGGTTGATTTGTAAGAGTTTATCTGTGGATGTGTGCAAATGTATGTGCATTCATGTGTGCCTGCGTTGAGATCTGAGGTTGGCTGGTAGGGTGGACCTCTGCGCATAATCACATGTGTGTGCAAACATTTCCATCTTTGGATTTCTTGGAATTTGGTTGATTTGTAGGAGTTTATCTGTGGATGTGTGCAAATGTATGTGCATTCATGTGTGCCTGCGTGGAGATCTGAGGTTGGCTGGTAGGGTGGACCTCTGCGCATAATCACATGTGTGTGCAAACATTTCCATGTTTGGATATCTTGGAATTTGGTGTTCTTTAGGGGAGTTTATCTGTGGATGTGTGCAAATGTATGTGCATTCATGTGTGCCTGCGTGGAGATCTGAGGTTGGCTGGTAGGGTGGACCTCTGCGCATAATCACATGTGTGTGCAAACATTTCCATGTTTGGATTTCTTGGAATTTGGTTGATTTGTAGGAGTTTATCTGTGGATGTGTGCAAATGTATGTGCATTCATGTGTGCCTGCGTGGAGATCTGAGGTTGGCTGGTAGGGTGGACCTCTGCGCATAATCACATGTGTGTGCAAACATTTCCATCTTTGGATATCTTGGAATTTGGTGTTCTTTAGGGGAGTTTATCTGTGGATGTGTGCAAATGTATGTGCATTCATGTGTGCCTGCGTGGAGATCTGAGGTTGGCTGGTAGGGTGGACCTCTGCGCATAATCACATGTGTGT
This sequence comes from Neolamprologus multifasciatus, assembly GCF_963576455.1. NCBI lineage: Eukaryota > Metazoa > Chordata > Actinopteri > Cichliformes > Cichlidae > Neolamprologus > Neolamprologus multifasciatus. Next base: position 27,291,256 of record NC_140457.1, on the reverse strand, counting down.
GCAAACATTTCCATGTTTGGATATCTTGGAATTTGGTGTTCTTTAGGGGAGTTTATCTGTGGATGTGTGCAAATGTATGTGCATTCATGTGTCCCTGCGTAGAGATCTGAGGTTGGCTGGTAGGGTGGACCTCTGCGCATAATCACATGTGTGTGCAAACATTTCCATGTTTGGATATCTTGGAATTTGGTGTTCTTTAGGGGAGTTTATCTGTGGATGTGTGCAAATGTATGTGCATTCATGTGTGCCTGCGTGGAGATCTGAGGTTGGCTGGTAGGGTGGACCTCTGCGCATAATCACATGTGTGTGCAAACATTTCCATGTTTGGATATCTTGGAATTTGGTTTTCTTTAGGGGAGTTTATCTGTGGATGTGTGCAAATGTATGTGCATTCATGTGTGCTTGCGTGGAGATCTGAGGTTGGCTGGTAGGGTGGACCTCTGCGCATAATCATCATGTGTGTGCAAACATTTCCATGTTTGGATTTCTTGGAATTTGGTTGATTTGTAAGAGTTTATCTGTGGATGTGTGCAAATGTATGTGCATTCATGTGTGCCTGCGTTGAGATCTGAGGTTGGCTGGTAGGGTGGACCTCTGCGCATAATCACATGTGTGTGCAAACATTTCCATGTTTGGATATCTTGGAATTTGGTTGGTTTTTAGGAGTTTATCTGTGGATGTGTGCAAATGTATGTGCATTCATGTGTGCCTTGCGTGGAGATCTGAGGTTGGCTGGTAGGGTGGACCTCTGCGCATAATCACATGTGTGTGCAAACATTTCCATGTTTGGATATCTTAGGAATTGGTGTTCTTTAGGGGAGTTTATCTCTGGAAGTGTGCAAATGTATGTGCATTCATGTGTGCCTGCGTGGAGATATGAGGTTGGCTGGTAGGGTGGACCTCTGCGCATAATCACATGTGTTTGCAAACATTTCCATGTTTGGATGTCTTGGAAATTGGTGTTCTTTAGGGGAGTTTATCCATGGATGTGTGCAAATGTATGTGCATTCATGTGTGCCTGCGTGGAGATCTGAGGTTGGCTGGTAGGGTGGACCTCTGCGCATAATCACATGTGTGTGCAAACATTTCCATGTTTGGATTTCTTGGAATTTGGTTGATTTGTAGGAGTTTATCTGTGGATGTGTGCAAATGTATGTGCATTCATGTGTGCCTGCGTGGAGATCTGAGGTTGGCTGGTAGGGTGGACCTCTGCGCATAATCACATGTAGTGTGCAAACATTTCCATGTTTGGATATCTTGGAATTTGGTGTTCTTTAGGGGAGTTTATCTGTGGATGTGTGCAAATGTATGTGCATTCATGTGTGCCTGCGTGGAGATCTGAGGTTGGCTGGTAGGGTGGACCTCTGCGCATAATCACATGTGTGTGCAAACATTTCCATGTTTGGATTTCTTGGAATTTGGTTGATTTGTAGGAGTTTATCTGTGGATGTGTGCAAATGTATGTGCATTCATGTGTGCCTGCGTGGAGATCTGAGGTTGGCTGGTAGGGTGGACCTCTGCGCATAATCACATGTGTGTGCAAACATTTCCATGTTTGGATATCTTGGAATTTGGTGTTCTTTAGGGGAGTTTATCTGTGGATGTGTGCAAATGTATGTGCATTCATGTGTGCCTGCGTAGGAGATCTGAGGTTGGCTGGTAGGGTGGACCTCTGCGCATAATCACATGTGTGTGCAAACATTTCCATGTTTGGATTTCTTGGAATTTGGTTGATTTGTAGGAGTTTATCTGTGGATGTGTGCAAATGTATGTGCATTCATGTGTGCCTGCGTGGAGATCTGAGGTTGGCTGGTAGGGTGGACCTCTGCGCATAATCACATGTGTGTGCAAACATTTCCATGTTTGGATATCTTGGAATTTGGTGTTCTTTAGGGAGTTTATCTGTGGATGTGTGCAAATGTATGTGCATTCATGTGTGCCTGCGTAGAGATCTGAGGTTGGCTGGTAGGGTGGACCTCTGCGCATAATCACATGTGTGTGCAAACATTTCCATGTTTGGATTTCTTGGAATTTGGTTGATTTGTAGGAGTTTATCTGTGGATGTGTGCAAATGTATGTGCATTCATGTGTGCCTGCGTGGAGATCTGAGGTTGGCTGGTAGGGTGGACCTCTGCGCATAATCACATGTGTGTGCAAACATTTCCATGTTTGGATATCTTGGAATTTGGTGTTCTTTAGGGGAGTTTATCTGTGGATGTGTGCAAATGTATGTGCATTCATGTGTGCCTGCGTGGAGATCTGAGGTTGGCTGGTAGGGTGGACCTCTGCGCATAATCACATGTGTGTGCAAACATTTCCATGTTTGGATTTCTTGGAATTTGGTTGATTTGTAGGAGTTTATCTGTGGATGTGTGCAAATGTATGTGCATTCATGTGTGCCTGCGTGGAGATCTGAGGTTGGCTGGTAGGGTGGACCTCTGCGCATAATCACATGTGTGTGCAAACATTTCCATGTTTGGATTTCTTGGAATTTGGTTGATTTGTAGGAGTTTATCTGTGGATGTGTGCAAATGTATGTGCATTCATGTGTGCCTGCGTGGAGATCTGAGGTTGGCTGGTAGGGTGGACCTCTGCGCATAATCACATGTGTGTGCAAACATTTCCATGTTTGGATATCTTGGAATTTGGTGTTCTTTAGGGGAGTTTATCTGTGGATGTGTGCAAATGTATGTGCATTCATGTGTGCCTGCGTGGAGATCTGAGGTTGGCTGGTAGGGTGGACCTCTGCGCATAATCACATGTGTGTGCAAACATTTCCATGTTTGGATATCTTGGAATTTGGTGTTCTTTAGGGAGTTTATCTGTGGATGTGTGCAAATGTATGTGCATTCATGTGTGCCTGCGTGGAGATCTGAGGTTGGCTGGTAGGGTGGACCTCTGCGCATAATCACATGTGTGTGCAAACATTTCCATGTTTGGATATCTTGGAATTTGGTTTTCTTTAGGGGAGTTTATCTGTGGATGTGTGCAAATGTATGTGCATTCATGTGTGCCTTGCGTGGAGATCTGAGGTTGGCTGGTAGGGTGGACCTCTGCGCATAATCACATGTGTGTGCAAACATTTCCATGTTTGGATTCTTGGAATTTGGTTGATTTGTAGGAGTTTATCTGTGGATGTGTGCAAATGTATGTGCATTCATGTGTGCCTGCGTGGAGATCTGAGGTTGGCTGGTAGGGTGGACCTCTGCGCATAATCACATGTGTGTGCAAACATTTCCATGTTTGGATATTCTTGGAATTTGGTTGATTTGTAGGAGTTTATCTGTGGATGTGTGCAAATGTATGTGCATTCATGTGTGCCTGCGTGGAGATCTGAGGTTGGCTGGTAGGGTGGACCTCTGCGCATAATCACATGTGTGTGCAAACATTTCCATGTCTGGATATCTTGGAATTTGGTTGGTTTTTAGGAGTTTATCTGTGGATGTGTGCAAATGTATGTGCATTCATGTGTGCTTGCGTTGAGATCTGAGGTTGGCTGGTAGGGTGGACCTCTGCGCATAATCACATGTGTGTGCAAACATTTCCATGTTTGGATATCTAGGAAATTGGTGTTCTTTAGGGGAGTTTATCTCTGGATGTGTGCAAATGTATGTGCATTCATGTGTGTCTGCGTGGAGATCTGAGGTTGGCTGGTAGGGTGGACCTCTGCGCATAATCACATGTGTGTGCAAACATTTCCATGTTTGGATGTCTTGGAAATTGGTGTTCTTTAGGGGAGTTTATCCATGGATGTGTGCAAATGTATGTGCATTCATGTGTGCCTGCGTGGAGATCTGAGGTTGGCTGGTAGGGTGGACCTCTGCGCATAATCACATGTATGTGCAAACATTTCCATGTTTGGATTTCTTGGAATTTGGTTGATTTGAGGAGTTTATCTGTGGATGTGTGCAAATGTATGTGCATTCATGTGTGCCTGCGTAGAGATCTGAGGTTGGCTGGTAGGGTGGACCTCTGCGCATAATCACATGTGTGTGCAAACATTTCCATGTTTGGATATCTTGGAATTTGGTGTTCTTTAGGGAGTTTATCTGTGGATGTGTGCAAATGTATGTGCATTCATGTGTGCCTGCGTGGAGATCTGAGGTTGGCTGGTAGGGTGGACCTCTGCGCATAATCACATGTGTGTGCAAACATTTCCATGTTTGGATTTCTTGGAATTTGGTTGATTTGTAGGAGTTTATCTGTGGATGTGTGCAAATGTATGTGCATTCATGTGTGCCTGCGTGGAGATCTGAGGTTGGCTGGTAGGGTGGACCTCTGCGCATAATCACATGTGTGTGCAAACATTTCCATGTTTGGATATTTTTGGAATTTGGTTGATTTGTAGGAGTTTATCTGTGGATGTGTGCAAATGTATGTGCATTCATGTGTGCCTGCGTGGAGATCTGAGGTTGGCTGGTAGGGTGGACCTCTGCGCATAATCACATGTGTGTGCAAACATTTCCATGTTTGGATATCTTGGAATTTGGTGTTCTTTAGGGGAGTTTATCTGTGGATGTGTGCAAATGTATGTGCATTCATGTGTGCCTGCGTGGAGATCTGAGGTTGGCTGGTAGGGTGGACCTCTGCGCATAATCACATGTGTGTGCAAACATTTCCATGTTTGGATTATCTTGGAATTTGGTTGATTTGTAGGAGTTTATCTGTGGATGTGTGCAAATGTATGTGCATTCATGTGTGCCTGCGTAGGAGATCTGAGGTTGGCTGGTAGGGTGGACCTCTGCGCATAATCACATGTGTGTGCAAACATTTCCATGTTTGGATATCTTGGAATTTGGTGTTCTTTAGGGGAGTTTATCTGTGGATGTGTGCAAATGTATGTGCATTCATGTGTGCCTGCGTGGAGATCTGAGGTTGGCTGGTAGGGTGGACCTCTGCGCATAATCACATGTGTGTGCAAACATTTCCATGTTTGGATATCTTGGAATTTGGTTGATTTGTAGGAGTTTATCTGTGGATGTGTGCAAATGTATGTGCATTCATGTGTGCCTGCGTGGAGATCTGAGGTTGGCTGGTAGGGTGGACCTCTGCGCATAATCACATGTGTGTGCAAACATTTCCATGTTTGGATATCTTGGAATTTGGTGTTCTTTAGGGGAGTTTATCTGTGGATGTGTGCAAATGTATGTGCATTCATGTGTGCCTGCGTGGAGATCTGAGGTTGGCTGGTAGGGTGGACCTCTGCGCATAATCACATGTGTGTGCAAACATTTCCATGTTTGGATATCTTGGAATTTGGTGTTCTTTAGGGGAGTTTATCTGTGGATGTGTGCAAATGTATGTGCATTCATGTGTGCCTGCGTGGAGATCTGAGGTTGGCTGGTAGGGTGGACCTCTGCGCATAATCACATGTGTGTGCAAACATTTCCATGTTTGGATATCTTGGAATGTGGATTCTTTAGGGGAGTTTATCTGTGGATGTGTGCAAATGTATGTGCATTCATGTGTGCCTGCATGGAGATCTGAGGTTGGCTGGTAGGGTGGACCTCTGCGCATAATCACATGTGTGTGCAAACATTTCCATGTTTGGATATCTTGGAATTTGGTGTTCTTTAGGGGAGTTTATCTATGGATGTGTGCAAATGTATGTGCATTCATGTGTGCCTGCATGGAGATCTGAGGTTGGCTGGTAGGGTGGACCTCTGCGCATAATCACATGTGTGTGCAAACATTTCCATGTTTGGATATCTTGGAATTTGGTTGATTTGTAGGAGTTTATCTGTGGATGTGTGCAAATGTATGTGCATTCATGTGTGCCTTGCGTGGAGATCTGAGGTTGGCTGGTAGGGTGGACCTCTGCGCATAATCACATGTGTGTGCAAACATTTCCATGTTGAGATTTCTTGGAATTTGGTTGGTTTTTAGGAGTTTATCTGTGGATGTGTGCAAATGTATGTGCATTCATGTGTGCCTTGCGTGGAGATCTGAGGTTGGCTGGTAGGGTGGACCTCTGCGCATAATCACATGTGTGTGCAAACATTTCCATGTTTGGATATCTTGGAATTTGGTGTTCTTTAGGGGAGTTTATCTGTGGATGTGTGCAAATGTATGTGCATTCATGTGTGCCTGCGTGGAGATCTGAGGTTGGCTGGTAGGGTGGACCTCTGCGCATAATCACATGTGTGTGCAAACATTTCCATGTTTGGATATCTTGGAATTTGGTGTTCTTTAGGGGAGTTTATCTGTGGATGTGTGCAAATGTATGTGCATTCATGTGTGCCTGCGTGGAGATCTGAGGTTGGCTGGTAGGGTGGACCTCTGCGCATAATCACATGTGTGTGCAAACATTTCCATGTTTGGATATCTTGGAATGTGGATTCTTTAGGGGAGTTTATCTGTGGATGTGTGCAAATGTATGTGCATTCATGTGTGCCTGCATGGAGATCTGAGGTTGGCTGGTAGGGTGGACCTCTGCGCATAATCACATGTGTGTGCAAACATTTCCATGTTTGGATATCTTGGAATTTGGTTGATTTGTAGGAGTTTATCTGTGGATGTGTGCAAATGTATGTGCATTCATGTGTGCCTGCGTGGAGATCTGAGGTTGGCTGGTAGGGTGGACCTCTGCGCATAATCACATGTGTGTGCAAACATTTCCATGTTTGGATATCTTTGAAATTGGTGTTCTTTAGGGAGTTTATCTGTGGATGTGTGCAAATGTATGTGCATTCATGTGTGCCTGCGTGGAGATCTGAGGTTGGCTGGTAGGGTGGACCTCTGCGCATAATCACATGTGTGTGCAAACATTTCCATGTTTGGATTTTTTTGGAATTTGGTTGATTTGTAGGAGTTTATCTGTGGATGTGTGCAAATGTATGTGCATTCATGTGTGCCTGCGTGGAGATCTGAGGTTGGCTGGTAGGGTGGACCTCTGCGCATAATCACATGTGTGTGCAAACATTTCCATGTTTGGATATCTTGGAATTTGGTGTTCTTTAGGGAGTTTATCTGTGGATGTGTGCAAATGTATGTGCATTCATGTGTGCCTGCGTGGAGATCTGAGGTTGGCTGGTAGGGTGGACCTCTGCGCATAATCACATGTGTGTGCAAACATTTCCATGTTTGGATATCTTGGAATTTGGTTGATTTGTAGGAGTTTATCTGTGGATGTGTGCAAATGTATGTGCATTCATGTGTGCCTGCGTGGAGATCTGAGGTTGGCTGGTAGGGTGGACCTCTGCGCATAATCACATGTGTGTGCAAACATTTCCATGTTTGGATATCTTGGAATTTGGTGTTCTTTAGGGGAGTTTATCTGTGGATGTGTGCAAATGTATGTGCATTCATGTGTGCCTGCGTGGAGATCTGAGGTTGGCTGGTAGGGTGGACCTCTGCGCATAATCACATGTGTGTGCAAACATTTCCATGTTTGGATATCTTGGAATTTGGTTGATTTGTAGGAGTTTATCTGTGGATGTGTGCAAATGTATGTGCATTCATGTGTGCCTGCGTGGAGATCTGAGGTTGGCTGGTAGGGTGGACCTCTGCGCATAATCACATGTGTGTGCAAACATTTCCATGTTTGGATATCTTGGAATTTGGTGTTCTTTAGGGGAGTTTATCTGTGGATGTGTGCAAATGTATGTGCATTCATGTGTGCCTGCGTGGAGATCTGAGGTTGGCTGGTAGGGTGGACCTCTGCGCATAATCACATGTGTGTGCAAACATTTCCATGTTTGGATATCTTGGAATTTGGTTGATTTGTAGGAGTTTATCTGTGGATGTGTGCAAATGTATGTGCATTCATGTGTGCCTGCGTGGAGATCTGAGGTTGGCTGGTAGGGTGGACCTCTGCGCATAATCACATGTGTGTGCAAACATTTCCATGTTTGGATATCTTGGAATTTGGTGTTCTTTAGGGGAGTTTATCTGTGGATGTGTGCAAATGTATGTGCATTCATGTGTGCCTGCGTGGAGATCTGAGGTTGGCTGGTAGGGTGGACCTCTGCGCATAATCACATGTGTGTGCAAACATTTCCATGTTTGGATATCTTGGAATTTGGTTGATTTGTAGGGAGTTTATCTGTGGATGTGTGCAAATGTATGTGCATTCATGTGTGCCTGCGTGGAGATCTGAGGTTGGCTGGTAGGGTGGACCTCTGCGCATAATCACATGTGTGTGCAAACATTTCCATGTTTGGATATCTTGGAATTTGGTGTTCTTTAGGGGAGTTTATCTGTGGATGTGTGCAAATGTATGTGCATTCATGTGTGCCTGCGTGGAGATCTGAGGTTGGCTGGTAGGGTGGACCTCTGCGCATAATCACATGTGTGTGCAAACATTTCCATGTTTTGATATTCTTGGAATTTGGTTGATTTGTAGGAGTTTATCTGTGGATGTGTGCAAATGTATGTGCATTCATGTGTGCCTGCGTGGAGATCTGAGGTTGGCTGGTAGGGTGGACCTCTGCGCATAATCACATGTGTGTGCAAACATTTCCATGTTTGGATATCTTGGAATTTGGTTGATTTGTAGGGAGTTTATCTGTGGATGTGTGCAAATGTATGTGCATTCATGTGTGCCTGCGTGGAGATCTGAGGTTGGCTGGTAGGGTGGACCTCTGCGCATAATCACATGTGTGTGCAAACATTTCCATGTTTGGATATCTTGGAATTTGGTGTTCTTTAGGGGAGTTTATCTGTGGATGTGTGCAAATGTATGTGCATTCATGTGTGCCTGCGTGGAGATCTGAGGTTGGCTGGTAGGGTGGACCTCTGCGCATAATCACATGTGTGTGCAAACATTTCCATGTTTGGATATCTTGGAATTTGGTGTTCTTTAGGGAGTTTATCTGTGGATGTGTGCAAATGTATGTGCATTCATGTGTGCCTGCGTGGAGATCTGAGGTTGGCTGGTAGGGTGGACCTCTGCGCATAATCACATGTGTGTGCAAACATTTCCATGTTTGGATATCTTGGAATTTGGTGTTCTTTAGGGAGTTTATCTGTGGATGTGTGCAAATGTATGTGCATTCATGTGTGCCTGCGTGGAGATCTGAGGTTGGCTGGTAGGGTGGACCTCTGCGCATAATCACATGTGTGTGCAAACATTTCCATGTTTGGATATCTTGGAATTTGGTGGTTTTTAGGGAGTTTATCTGTGGATGTGTGCAAATGTATGTGCATTCATGTGTGCCTGCGTGGAGATCTGAGGTTGGCTGGTAGGGTGGACCTCTGCGCATAATCACATGTGTGTGCAAACATTTCCATGTTTGGATATCTTGGAATTTGGTTGATTTGTGGGGAGTTTATCTGTGGATGTGTGCAAATGTATGTGCATTCATGTGTGCCTGCGTGGAGATCTGAGGTTGGCTGGTAGGGTGGACCTCTGCGCATAATCACATGTGTGTGCAAACATTTCCATGTTTGGATATCTTGGAATTTGGTTGATTTGTAGGAGTTTATCTGTGGATGTGTGCAAATGTATGTGCATTCATGTGTCCTTGCGTGGAGATCTGAGGTTGGCTGGTAGGGTGGACCTCTGCGCATAATCACATGTGTGTGCAAACATTTCCATGTTTGGATATCTTGGAATTTGGTGTTCTTTAGGGGAGTTTATCTGTGGATGTGTGCAAATGTATGTGCATTCATGTGTGCCTGCGTGGAGATCTGAGGTTGGCTGGTAGGGTGGACCTCTGCGCATAATCACATGTGTGTGCAAACATTTCCATGTTTGGATATCTTGGAATTTGGTGTTCTTTAGGGAGTTTATCTGTGGATGTGTGCAAATGTATGTGCATTCATGTGTGCCTGCGTGGAGATCTGAGGTTGGCTGGTAGGGTGGACCTCTGCGCATAATCACATGTGTGTGCAAACATTTCCATGTTTGGATATCTTGGAATTTGGTTGATTTGTAGGAGTTTATCTGTGGATGTGTGCAAATGTATGTGCATTCATGTGTGCCTGCGTGGAGATCTGAGGTTGGCTGGTAGGGTGGACCTCTGCGCATAATCACATGTGTGTGCAAACATTTCCATGTTTGGATATCTTGGAATTTGGTGTTCTTTAGGGAGTTTATCTGTGGATGTGTGCAAATGTATGTGCATTCATGTGTGCCTGCGTGGAGATCTGAGGTTGGCTGGTAGGGTGGACCTCTGCGCATAATCACATGTGTGTGCAAACATTTCCATGTTTGGATATCTTGGAATTTGGTTGATTTGTAGGAGTTTATCTGTGGATGTGTGCAAATGTATGTGCATTCATGTGTGCCTGCGTGGAGATCTGAGGTTGGCTGGTAGGGTGGACCTCTGCGCATAATCACATGTGTGTGCAAACATTTCCATGTTTGGATATCTTGGAATTTGGTTGATTTGTAGGAGTTTATCTGTGGATGTGTGCAAATGTATGTGCATTCATGTGTGCCTGCGTGGAGATCTGAGGTTGGCTGGTAGGGTGGACCTCTGCGCATAATCACATGTGTGTGCAAACATTTCCATGTTTGGATATCTTGGAATTTGGTGTTCTTTAGGGGAGTTTATCTGTGGATGTGTGCAAATGTATGTGCATTCATGTGTGCCTGCGTGGAGATCTGAGGTTGGCTGGTAGGGTGGACCTCTGCGCATAATCACATGTGTGTGCAAACATTTCCATGTTTGGATATTCTTGGAATTTGGTTGATTTGTAGGAGTTTATCTGTGGATGTGTGCAAATGTATGTGCATTCATGTGTGCCTGCGTGGAGATCTGAGGTTGGCTGGTAGGGTGGACCTCTGCGCATAATCACATGTGTGTGCAAACATTTCCATGTTTGGATATCTTGGAATTTGGTGTTCTTTAGGGGAGTTTATCTGTGGATGTGTGCAAATGTATGTGCATTCATGTGTGCCTGCGTGGAGATCTGAGGTTGGCTGGTAGGGTGGACCTCTGCGCATAATCACATGTGTGTGCAAACATTTCCATGTTTGGATATCTTGGAATTTGGTTGATTTGTAGGAGTTTATCTGTGGATGTGTGCAAATGTATGTGCATTCATGTGTGCCTGCGTGGAGATCTGAGGTTGGCTGGTAGGGTGGACCTCTGCGCATAATCACATGTGTGTGCAAACATTTCCATGTTTGGATATCTTGGAATTTGGTGTTCTTTAGGGAGTTTATCTGTGGATGTGTGCAAATGTATGTGCATTCATGTGTGCCTGCGTGGAGATCTGAGGTTGGCTGGTAGGGTGGACCTCTGCGCATAATCACATGTGTGTGCAAACATTTCCATGTTTGGATATTTTGGAATTTGGTGTTCTTTAGGGGAGTTTATCTGTGGATGTGTGCAAATGTATGTGCATTCATGTGTGCCTGCGTGGAGATCTGAGGTTGGCTGGTAGGGTGGACCTCTGCGCATAATCACATGTGTGTGCAAACATTTCCATGTTTGGATATCTTGGAATTTGGTGATTCTGTAGGGAGTTTATCTGTGGATGTGTGCAAATGTATGTGCATTCATGTGTGCCTGCATGGAGATCTGAGGTTGGCTGGTAGGGTGGACCTCTGCGCATAATCACATGTGTGTGCAAACATTTCCATGTTTGGATATCTTGGAATTTGGTTGTTTTTTAGGGAGTTTATCTGTGGATGTGTGCAAATGTATGTGCATTCATGTGTGCCTGCGTGGAGATCTGAGGTTGGCTGGTAGGGTGGACCTCTGCGCATAATCACATGTGTGTGCAAACATTTCCATGTTTGGATTTCTTGGAATTTGGTTGATTTGTAGGGAGTTTATCTGTGGATGTGTGCAAATGTATGTGCATTCATGTGTGCCTGCGTGGAGATCTGAGGTTGGCTGGTAGGGTGGACCTCTGCGCATAATCACATGTGTGTGCAAACATTTCCATGTTTGGATATCTTGGAATTTGGTTGTTTTTTAGGGAGTTTATCTGTGGATGTGTGCAAATGTATGTGCATTCATGTGTGCCTGCGTGGAGATCTGAGGTTGGCTGGTAGGGTGGACCTCTGCGCATAATCACATGTGTGTGCAAACATTTCCATGTTTGGATATCTTGGAATTTGGTGTTCTTTAGGGGAGTTTATCTGTGGATGTGTGCAAATGTATGTGCATTCATGTGTGCCTGCGTGGAGATCTGAGGTTGGCTGGTAGGGTGGACCTCTGCGCATAATCACATGTGTGTGCAAACATTTCCATGTTTGGATATCTTGGAATTTGGTGTTCTTTAGGGGAGTTTATCTGTGGATGTGTGCAAATGTATGTGCATTCATGTGTGCCTGCGTGGAGATCTGAGGTTGGCTGGTAGGGTGGACCTCTGCGCATAATCACATGTGTGTGCAAACATTTCCATGTTTGGATATCTTGGAATTGGTGATTCTTTAGGGAGTTTATCTGTGGATGTGTGCAAATGTATGTGCATTCATGTGTGCCTGCATGGAGATCTGAGGTTGGCTGGTAGGGTGGACCTCTGCGCATAATCACATGTGTGTGCAAACATTTCCATGTTTGGATATCTTGGAATTTGGTGTTCTTTAGGGGAGTTTATCTGTGGATGTGTGCAAATGTATGTGCATTCATGTGTGCCTGCGTGGAGATCTGAGGTTGGCTGGTAGGGTGGACCTCTGCGCATAATCACATGTGTGTGCAAACATTTCCATGTTTGGATTTCTTGGAATTTGGATTCTTTGGGTGAGTTTATCTGTGGATGTGTCCAAATGTATGTGCATTCATGTGTGCCTGCATGGAGATCTGAGGTTGGCTGGTAGGGTGGACCTCTGCGCATAATCACATGTGTGTGCAAACATTTCCATGTCTGGATATCTTGGAATTTGGTTGTTTGTAGGAGTTTATCTCTGGATGTGTGCAAATGTATGTGCATTCATGTGTGCTTGCGTGGAGATCTGAGGTTGGCTGGTAGGGTGGACCTCTGCGCATAATCACATGTGTGTGCAAACATTTCCATGTTTGGATATCTTGGAATTTGGTGTTCTTTAGTGGAGTTTATCTGTGGATGTGTGCAAATGTATGTGCATTCATGTGTGCCTGCGTGGAGATCTGAGGTTGGCTGGTAGGGTGGACCTCTGCGCATAATCACATGTGTGTGCAAACATTTCCATGTTTAGATTTCTTGGAATGTGGATTCTTTTGGGTGAGTTTATCTGTGGATGTGTGCAAATGTATGTGCATTCATGTGTGCCTGCATGGAGATCTGAGGTTGGCTGGTAGGGTGGACCTCTGCGCATAATCACATGTGTGTGCAAACATTTCCATGTCTGGATATCTTGGAATTTGGTTGGTTTGTAGGAGTTTATCTCTCGATGTGTGCAAATGTATGTGCATTCATGTGTGCTTGCGTGGAGATCTGAGGTTGGCTGGTAGGGTGGACTTCTGCGCATAATCACATGTGTGTGCAAACATTTCCATGTTTGGATATCTTGGAATTTGGTTTTCTTTAGGGGAGTTTATCTGTGGATGTGTGCAACTGTATGTGCATTCATGTGTGCCTGCGTGGAGATCTGAGGTTGGCTGGTAGGGTGGATCTCTGCGTATAATCAAATGTGTGTGCAAACATTTCCATGTTTGGATATCTTGGAATTTGGTGTTCTTTAGGGGAGATTATCTCTGGATGTGTGCAAATGTATGTGCATTCATGTGTGCTTGTGTGGAGATCTGAGGTTGGCTGGTAGGGTGGACCTCTGCGAATAATGGTAAATGGTAAATGGTAAATGGACTGGTTCTTATATAGCGCTTTTCTACTCTGTCCGAGCACTCAAAGCGCTTTATACAGCTAATTCATTCACCCAATCACACCCATTCACACAAGCACTTCTAAGCTTAAGTGCGCAGTATCTAACATTCATACACATTCACACTCCGATGGATGCATCGGAGAGCAACATGGGGTTAGTATCTTGCCCAAGGATATTTGGCATGCAGACTGGAGCAACCTGGGATTGAACCACCGACCTTCCGGTTAGTGGCTGATCCGCTCTGCCACCTGAGTTACAGCCACCCAAATAATCACATGTGTGTGCAAACATTTCCATGTTTGGATTTCTTGGAACTTGGTTAATTTGTAGGAGTTTATCTGTGGATGTGTGCAAATGTATGTGCATTCATGTGTGCCTGCGTGGAGAGCTGAGGTTGGCTGGTAGGGTGGACCTCTGCGCATAATCACATTTGTGTGCAAACATTTCCATGTCTGGATATCTTGGAATTTGGTTGGTTTGAAGGAGTTTATCTGTGGATGTGTGCAAATGTATGTGCATTCATGTGTGCTTGCGTGGAGATCTGAGGTTGGCTGGTAGGGTGGACCTCTGCGCATAATCACATGTGTGTGCAAACATTTCCATGTTTGAGATTTCTTGGAATTTGGTGTTCTTTAGGGGAGTTTATCTGTGGATGTGTGCAAATGTATGTGCATTCATGTGTGCCTGCGTTGAGATCTGAGGTTGGCTGGTAGGGTGGACCTCTGCGCATAATCACATGTGTGTGCAAACATTTCCATGTTTGGATATCTTGGAATTTGGTGTTCTTTAGGGAGTTTATCTATGGATGTGTGCAAATGTATGTGCATTCATGTGTGCCTGCGTGGAGATCTGAGGTTGGCTGGTAGGGTGGACCTCTGCGCATAATCACATGTGTGTGCAAACATTTCCATGTTTGGATATCTTGGAATTTGGTGTTCTTTAGGGGAGTTTATCTGTGGATGTGTGCAAATGTATGTGCATTCATGTGTGCCTGCGTGGAGATCTGAGGTTGGCTGGTAGGGTGGACCTCTGCGCATAATCACATGTGTGTGCAAACATTTCCATGTTTGGATATCTTGGAATTTGGTTGATTTGTAGGAGTTTATCTGTGGATGTGTGCAAATGTATGTGCATTCATGTGTCCTTGCGTGGAGATCTGAGGTTGGCTGGTAGGGTGGACCTCTGCGCATAATCACATGTGTGTGCAAACATTTCCATGTTTGGATATCTTGGAATTTGGTGTTCTTTAGGGGAGTTTATCTGTGGATGTGTGCAAATGTATGTGCATTCATGTGTGCCTGCGTGGAGATCTGAGGTTGGCTGGTAGGGTGGACCTCTGCGCATAATCACATGTGTGTGCAAACATTTCCATGTTTGGATTTCTTGGAATTTGGTGTTCTTTAGCGGAGTTTATCTGTGGATGTGTGCAAATGTATGTGCATTCATGTGTGCCTGCGTGGAGATCTGAGGTTGGCTGGTAGGGTGGACCTCTGCGCATAATCACATGTGTGTGCAAACATTTCCATGTTTGATAACTTGGAATTTGGTGTTCTTTAGGGGAGTTTATCTGTGGATGTGTGCAAATGTATGTGCATTCATGTGTGCCTGCGTGGAGATCTGAGGTTGGCTGGTAGGGTGGACCTCTGCGCATAATCACATGTGTGTGCAAACATTTCCATGTTTGGATATCTTGGAATTGGTGTTCTTTAGGGGAGTTTATCTGTGGATGTGTGCAAATGTATGTGCATTCATGTGTGCCTTGCGTGGAGATCTGAGGTTGGCTGGTAGGGTGGACCTCTGCGCATAATCACATGTGTGTGCAAACATTTCCATGTTTGGATATCTTGGAATTTGGTGTTCTTTAGGGGAGTTTATCTCTGGATGTGTGCAAATGTATGTGCATTCATGTGTGCCTGCGTAGAGATCTGAGGTTGGCTGGTAGGGTGGACCTCTGCGCATAATCACATGTGTGTGCAAACATTTCCATGTTTGGATTTCTTGGAATTTGGTTGATTTGTAGGAGTTTATCTGTGGATGTGTGCAAATGTATGTGCATTCATGTGTGCCTGCGTGGAGATCTGAGGTTGGCTGGTAGGGTGGACCTCTGCGCATAATCACATGTGTGTGCAAACATTTCCATGTCTGGATATCTTGGAATTTGGTTGATTTGTAGGAGTTTATCTGTGGATGTGTGCAAATGTATGTGCATTCATGTGTGCCTGCGTGGAGATCTGAGGTTGGCTGGTAGGGTGGACCTCTGCGCATAATCACATGTGTGTGCAAACATTTCCATGTTTGGATATCTTGGAATTTGGTGTTCTTTAGGGGAGTTTATCCATGGATGTGTGCAAATGTATGTGCATTCATGTGTGCCTGCGTAGAGATCTGAGGTTGGCTGGTAGGGTGGACCTCTGCGCATAATCACATGTGTGTGCAAACATTTCCATGTCTGGATATCTTGGAATTTGGTTTATTTGTAGGAGTTTATCTGTGGATGTGTGCAAATGTATGTGCATTCATGTGTGCCTTGCGTGGAGATCTGAGGTTGGCTGGTAGGGTGGACCTCTGCGCATAATCACATGTGTGTGCAAACATTTCCATGTCTGGATATCTTGGAATTTGGTTGATTTGTAGGAGTTTATCTGTGGATGTGTGCAAATGTATGTGCATTCATGTGTGCCTGCATGGAGATCTGAGGTTGGCTGGTAGGGTGGACCTCTGCGCATAATCACATGTGTGTGCAAACATTTCCATGTTTGGATATCTTGGAATTTGGTGTTCTTTAGGGGAGTTTATCTGTGGATGTGTGCAAATGTATGTGCATTCATGTGTGCCTGCGTGGAGATCTGAGGTTGGCTGGTAGGGTGGACCTCTGCGCATAATCACATGTGTGTGCAAACATTTCCATGTTTGGATATCTTGGAATTTGGATTCTTTAGGGGAGTTTATCTGTGGATGTGTGCAAATGTATGTGCATTCATGTGTGCCTGCGTGGAGATCTGAGGTTGGCTGGTAGGGTGGACCTCTGCGCATAATCACATGTGTGTGCAAACATTTCCATGTTTGGATTTCTTGGAATTTGGTTGATTTGTAGGAGTTTATCTGTGGATGTGTGCAAATGTATGTGCATTCATGTGTGCCTGCATGGAGATCTGAGGTTGGCTGGTAGGGTGGACCTCTGCGCATAATCACATGTGTGTGCAAACATTTCCATGTCTGGATATCTTGGAATTTGGTTGATTTGTAGGAGTTTATCTGTGGATGTGTGCAAATGTATGTGCATTCATGTGTGCTTGCGTGGAGATCTGAGGTTGGCTGGTAGGGTGGACCTCTGCGCATAATCACATGTGTGTGCAAACATTTCCATGTTTGGATATCTTGGAATTTGGTGTTCTTTAGGGGAGTTTATCTGTGGATGTGTGCAAATGTATGTGCATTCATGTGTGCCTTGCGTGGAGATCTGAGGTTGGCTGGTAGGGTGGACCTCTGCGCATAATCACATGTGTGTGCAAACATTTCCATGTTTAGATTTCTTGGAATTTGGTTTTCTTTAGGGAGTTTATCTGTGGATGTGTGCAAATGTATGTGCATTCATGTGTGCCTGCATGGAGATCTGAGGTTGGCTGGTAGGGTGGACCTCTGCGCATAATCACATGTGTGTGCAAACATTTCCATTTCTGGATATCTTGGAATTTGGTTGATTTGTAGGAGTTTATCTGTGGATGTGTGCAAATGTATGTGCATTCATGTGTCCTTGCATGGAGATCTGAGGTTGGCTGGTACGGTGGTCCTCTGCGCATAATCACATGTGTGTGCAAACATTTCCATGTTTGGATATCTTGGAATTTGGTGTTCTTTAGGGGAGTTTATCTGTGGATGTGTGCAAATGTATGTGCATTCATGTGTGCCTGCGTGGAGATCTGAGGTTGGCTGGTAGGGTGGACCTCTGCGCATAATCACATGTGTGTGCAAACATTTCCATGTTTGGATTTCTTGGAATGTGGATTCTTTAGGGGAGTTTATCTGTGGATGTGTGCAAATGTATGTGCATTCATGTGTGCCTGCGTGGAGATCTGAGGTTGGCTGGTAGGGTGGACCTCTGCGCATAATCACATGTGTGTGCAAACATTTCCATGTTTGGATTTCTTGGAATTTGGTTGATTTGTAGGAGTTTATCTGTGGATGTGTGCAAATGTATGTGCATTCATGTGTGCCTGCATGGAGATCTGAGGTTGGCTGGTAGGGTGGACCTCTGCGCATAATCACATGTGTGTGCAAACATTTCCATGTCTGGATATCTTGGAATTTGGTTGGTTTGTAGGAGTTTATCTGTGGATGTGTGCAAATGTATGTGCATTCATGTGTGCCTGCGTGGAGATCTGAGGTTGGCTGGTAGGGTGGACCTCTGCGCATAATCACATGTGTGTGCAAACATTTCCATGTTTGGATATCTTGGAAATTGGTGTTCTTTAGGGGAGTTTATCTGTGGATGTGTGCAAATGTATGTGCATTCATGTGTGCCTTGCGTGGAGATCTGAGGTTGGCTGGTAGGGTGGACCTCTGCGCATAATCACATGTGTGTGCAAACATTTCCATGTTTGGATTTCTTGGAATTTCGGTTTTCTTTAGGGGAGTTTATCTGTGGATGTGTGCAAATGTATGTGCATTCATGTGTGCCTGCATGGAGATCTGAGGTTGGCTGGTAGGGTGGACCTCTGCGCATAATCACATGTGTGTGCAAACATTTCCATGTTGTGGATATCTTGGAATTTGGTTGATTTGTAGGAGTTTATCTGTGGATGTGTGCAAATGTATGTGCATTCATGTGTGCCTTGCATGGAGATCTGAGGTTGGCTGGTAGGGTGGACCTCTGCGCATAATCACATGTGTGTGCAAACATTTCCATGTTTGGATATCTTGGAATTTGGTGTTCTTTAGGGGAGTTTATCTGTGGATGTGTGCAAATGTATGTGCATTCATGTGTGCCTGCGTGGAGATCTGAGGTTGGCTGGTAGGGTGGACCTCTGCGCATAATCACATGTGTGTGCAAACATTTCCATGTTTGGATTTCTTGGAATTGGTGATTCTTTAGGGGAGTTTATCTGTGGATGTGTGCAAATGTATGTGCATTCATGTGTGCCTGCGTGGAGATCTGAGGTTGGCTGGTAGGGTGGACCTCTGCGCATAATCACATGTGTGTGCAAACATTTCCATGTTTGGATTTCTTGGAATTTGGTTGATTTGTAGGAGTTTATCTGTGGATGTGTGCAA
This sequence comes from Neolamprologus multifasciatus, assembly GCF_963576455.1. Taxonomy (NCBI): domain Eukaryota; kingdom Metazoa; phylum Chordata; class Actinopteri; order Cichliformes; family Cichlidae; genus Neolamprologus; species Neolamprologus multifasciatus. Next base: position 27,272,283 of record NC_140457.1, on the reverse strand, counting down.
ATGTATGTGCATTCATGTGTGCCTGCATGGAGATCTGAGGTTGGCTGGTAGGGTGGACCTCTGCGCATAATCACATGTGTGTGCAAACATTTCCATGTCTGGATATCTTGGAATTTGGTTGGTTTGTAGGAGTTTATCTGTGGATGTGTGCAAATGTATGTGCATTCATGTGTCCTTGCGTGGAGATCTGAGGTTGGCTGGTAGGGTGGACCTCTGCGCATAATCACATGTGTGTGCAAACATTTCCATGTTTGGATATCTTGGAATTTGGTGTTCTTTAGGGGAGTTTATCTGTGGATGTGTGCAAATGTATGTGCATTCATGTGTGCCTTGCGTGGAGATCTGAGGTTGGCTGGTAGGGTGGACCTCTGCGCATAATCACATGTGTGTGCAAACATTTCCATGTTTAGATTTCTTGGAATTTCGGTTTCTTTAGGGAGTTTATCTGTGGATGTGTGCAAATGTATGTGCATTCATGTGTGCCTGCATGGAGATCTGAGGTTGGCTGGTAGGGTGGACCTCTGCGCATAATCACATGTGTGTGCAAACATTTCCATGTTTGGATATCTTGGAATTTGGTTGATTTGTAGGAGTTTATCTATGGATGTGTGCAAATGTATGTGCATTCATGTGTGCCTGCGTGGAGATCTGAGGTTGGCTGGTAGGGTGGACCTCTGCGCATAATCACATGTGTGTGCAAACATTTCCATGTTTGGATATCTTGGAATTTGGTGTTCTTTAGGGGAGTTTATCTGTGGATGTGTGCAAATGTATGTGCATTCATGTGTGCCTGCATGGAGATCTGAGGTTGGCTGGTAGGGTGGACCTCTGCGCATAATCACATGTGTGTGCAAACATTTCCATGTCTGGATATCTTGGAATTTGGTTGGTTTGTAGGAGTTTATCTGTGGATGTGTGCAAATGTATGTGCATTCATGTGTGCCTGCGTGGAGATCTGAGGTTGGCTGGTAGGGTGGACCTCTGCGCATAATCACATGTGTGTGCAAACATTTCCATGTTTGGATATCTTGGAATTTGGTGTTCTTTAGGGAAGTTTATCTGTGGATGTGTGCAAATGTATGTGCATTCATGTGTGCCTGCGTGGAGATCTGAGGTTGGCTGGTAGGGTGGACCTCTGCGCATAATCACATGTGTGTGCAAACATTTCCATGTTCTGGATATCTTGGAATTTGGTTGATTTGTAGGAGTTTATCTGTGGATGTGTGCAAATGTATGTGCATTCATGTGTGCCTGCGTGGAGATCTGAGGTTGGCTGGTAGGGTGGACCTCTGCGCATAATCACATGTGTGTGCAAACATTTCCATGTTTGGATATCTTGGAATTTGGTTTTTTTTTAGGGAGTTTATCTGTGGATGTGTGCAAATGTATGTGCATTCATGTGTGCCTGCGTGGAGATCTGAGGTTGGCTGGTAGGGTGGACCTCTGCGCATAATCACATGTGTGTGCAAACATTTCCATGTTTGGATATCTTGGAATTTGGTGATTCTTTAGGGAGTTTATCTGTGGATGTGTGCAAATGTATGTGCATTCATGTGTGCCTGCAGTGGAGATCTGAGGTTGGCTGGTAGGGTGGACCTCTGCGCATAATCACATGTGTGTGCAAACATTTCCATGTTTGGATATCTTGGAATTTGGTTGATTTGTAGGAGTTTATCTGTGGATGTGTGCAAATGTATGTGCATTCATGTGTGCCTGCGTGGAGATCTGAGGTTGGCTGGTAGGGTGGACCTCTGCGCATAATCACATGTGTGTGCAAACATTTCCATGTTTGGATATCTTGGAATTTGGTGTTCTTTAGGGAAGTTTATCTGTGGATGTGTGCAAATGTATGTGCATTCATGTGTGCCTGCATGGAGATCTGAGGTTGGCTGGTAGGGTGGACCTCTGCGCATAATCACATGTGTGTGCAAACATTTCCATGTCTGGATATCTTGGAATTTGGTTGATTTAGTAGGAGTTTATCTGTGGATGTGTGCAAATGTATGTGCATTCATGTGTGCCTTGCGTGGAGATCTGAGGTTGGCTGGTAGGGTGGACCTCTGCGCATAATCACATGTGTGTGCAAACATTTCCATGTTTGGATATCTTGGAATTTGGTGTTCTTTAGGGGAGTTTATCTGTGGATGTGTGCAAATGTATGTGCATTCATGTGTGCCTGCGTGGAGATCTGAGGTTGGCTGGTAGGGTGGACCTCTGCGCATAATCACATGTGTGTGCAAACATTTCCATGTTTGGATATTCTTGGAATTTGGTTTCTTTAGGGGAGTTTATCTGTGGATGTGTGCAAATGTATGTGCATTCATGTGTGCCTGCATGGAGATCTGAGGTTGGCTGGTAGGGTGGACCTCTGCGCATAATCACATGTGTGTGCAAACATTTCCATGTTCTGGATATCTTGGAATTTGGTTGATTTGTAGGAGTTTATCTGTGGATGTGTGCAAATGTATGTGCATTCATGTGTGCCTGCGTGGAGATCTGAGGTTGGCTGGTAGGGTGGACCTCTGCGCATAATCACATGTGTGTGCAAACATTTCCATGTTTGGATATCTTGGAATTTGGTGTTCTTTAGGGGAGTTTATCTGTGGATGTGTGCAAATGTATGTGCATTCATGTGTGCCTGCATGGAGATCTGAGGTTGGCTGGTAGGGTGGACCTCTGCGCATAATCACATGTGTGTGCAAACATTTCCATGTCTGGATATCTTGGAATTTGGTTGATTTGTAGGAGTTTATCTGTGGATGTGTGCAAATGTATGTGCATTCATGTGTCCTTGCGTGGAGATCTGAGGTTGGCTGGTAGGGTGGACCTCTGCGCATAATCACATGTGTGTGCAAACATTTCCATGTTTGGATATCTTGGAATTTGGTGTTCTTTAGGGGAGTTTATCTCTGGATGTGTGCAAATGTATGTGCATTCATGTGTGCCTGCGTGGAGATCTGAGGTTGGCTGGTAGGGTGGACCTCTGCGCATAATCACATGTGTGTGCAAACATTTCCATGTTTGGATATCTTGGAATTTGGTTGGTTTGTAGGAGTTTATCTCTGGATGTGTGCAAATGTATGTGCATTCATGTGTGCTTGCGTGGAGATCTGAGGTTGGCTGGTAGGGTGGACCTCTGCGCATAATCACATGTGTGTGCAAACATTTCCATGTTTGGATATCTTGGAATTTGGTGTTCTTTAGGGGAGTTTATCTGTGGATGTGTGCAAATGTATGTGCATTCATGTGTGCCTGCGTGGAGATCTGAGGTTGGCTGGTAGGGTGGACCTCTGCGCATAATCACATGTGTGTGCAAACATTTCCATGTTTGGATATCTTGGAATTTGGTGTTCTTTAGGGGAGATTATCTCTGGATGTGTGCAAATGTATGTGCATTCATGTGTGCCTGTGTGGAGATCTGAGGTTGGCTGGTAGGGTGGACCTCTGCGAATAATGGTAAATGGTAAATGGTAAATGGACTGGTTCTTATATAGCGCTTTTCTACTCTGTCCGAGCACTCAAAGCGCTTTATACAGCTAATTCATTCACCCAATCACACCCATTCACACAAGCACTTCTAAGCTTAAGTGCGCAGTATCTAACATTCATACACATTCACACTCCGATGGATGCATCGGAGAGCAACATGGGGTTAGTATCTTGCCCAAGGATATTTGGCATGCAGACTGGAGCAACCTGGGATTGAACCACCGACCTTCCGGTTAGTGGCTGATCCGCTCTGCCACCTGAGCTACAGCCACCCAAATAATCACATGTGTGTGCAAACATTTCCATGTTTGGATTTCTTGGAACTTGGTTAATTTGTAGGAGTTTATCTGTGGATGTGTGCAAATGTATGTGCATTCATGTGTGCCTGCGTGGAGAGCTGAGGTTGGCTGGTAGGGTGGACCTCTGCGCATAATCACATTTGTGTGCAAACATTTCCATGTCTGGATATCTTGGAATTTGGTTGGTTTGTAGGAGTTTATCTGTGGATGTGTGCAAATGTATGTGCATTCATGTGTGCTTGCGTGGAGATCTGAGGTTGGCTGGTAGGGTGGACCTCTGCGCATAATCACATGTGTGTGCAAACATTTCCATGTTTGAGATTTCTTGGAATTTGGTGTTCTTTAGGGGAGTTTATCTGTGGATGTGTGCAAATGTATGTGCATTCATGTGTGCCTGCGTGGAGATCTGAGGTTGGCTGGTAGGGTGGACCTCTGCGCATAATCACATGTGTGTGCAAACATTTCCATGTTTGGATATCTTGGAATTTGGTGTTCTTTAGGGAGTTTATCTATGGATGTGTGCAAATGTATGTGCATTCATGTGTGCCTGCGTGGAGATCTGAGGTTGGCTGGTAGGGTGGACCTCTGCGCATAATCACATGTGTGTGCAAACATTTCCATGTTTGGATATCTTGGAATTTGGTGTTCTTTAGGGGAGTTTATCTGTGGATGTGTGCAAATGTATGTGCATTCATGTGTGCCTGCGTGGAGATCTGAGGTTGGCTGGTAGGGTGGACCTCTGCGCATAATCACATGTGTGTGCAAACATTTCCATGTCTGGATATCTTGGAATTTGGTTGATTTGTAGGAGTTTATCTGTGGATGTGTGCAAATGTATGTGCATTCATGTGTGCCTTGCGTGGAGATCTGAGGTTGGCTGGTAGGGTGGACCTCTGCGCATAATCACATGTGTGTGCAAACATTTCCATGTTTGGATATCTTGGAATTTGGTGTTCTTTAGGGGAGTTTATCTGTGGATGTGTGCAAATGTATGTGCATTCATGTGTGCCTGCGTGGAGATCTGAGGTTGGCTGGTAGGGTGGACCTCTGCGCATAATCACATGTGTGTGCAAACATTTCCATGTTTGAGATTTCTTGGAATTTGGTGTTCTTTAGGGAGTTTATCTGTGGATGTGTGCAAATGTATGTGCATTCATGTGTGCCTGCGTGGAGATCTGAGGTTGGCTGGTAGGGTGGACCTCTGCGCATAATCACATGTGTGTGCAAACATTTCCATGTTTGGATATCTTGGAATTTGGTGTTCTTTAGGGGAGTTTATCTGTGGATGTGTGCAAATGTATGTGCATTCATGTGTGCCTGCGTGGAGATCTGAGGTTGGCTGGTAGGGTGGACCTCTGCGCATAATCACATGTGTGTGCAAACATTTCCATGTTTGGATATCTTGGAATTTGCTTGATTTGTAGGAGTTTATCTGTGGATGTGTGCAAATGTATGTGCATTCATGTGTGCCTGCGTGGAGATCTGAGGTTGGCTGGTAGGGTGGACCTCTGCGCATAATCACATGTGTGTGCAAACATTTCCATGTTGAGATTTCTTGGAATTTGGTTGTTTTGTAGGAGTTTATCTGTGGATGTGTGCAAATGTATGTGCATTCATGTGTGCCTGCGTGGAGATCTGAGGTTGGCTGGTAGGGTGGACCTCTGCGCATAATCACATGTGTGTGCAAACATTTCCATGTTTGGATATCTTGGAATTTGGTGTTCTTTAGGGGAGTTTATCTGTGGATGTGTGCAAATGTATGTGCATTCATGTGTGCCTGCATGGAGATCTGAGGTTGGCTGGTAGGGTGGACCTCTGCGCATAATCACATGTGTGTGCAAACATTTCCATGTCTGGATATCTTGGAATTTGGTTGATTTGTAGGAGTTTATCTGTGGATGTGTGCAAATGTATGTGCATTCATGTGTGCCTTGCGTGGAGATCTGAGGTTGGCTGGTAGGGTGGACCTCTGCGCATAATCACATGTGTGTGCAAACATTTCCATGTCTGGATATCTTGGAATTTGGTTGTTTGTAGGAGTTTATCTCTGGATGTGTGCAAATGTATGTGCATTCATGTGTGCCTTGCGTGGAGATCTGAGGTTGGCTGGTAGGGTGGACCTCTGCGCATAATCACATGTGTGTGCAAACATTTCCATGTTTAGGATTTCTTGGAATTTGGTGTTCTTTAGGGGAGTTTATCTGTGGATGTGTGCAAATGTATGTGCATTCATGTGTGCCTACATGGAGATCTGAGGTTGGCTGGTAGGGTGGACCTCTGCGCATAATCACATGTGTGTGCAAACATTTCCATGTTTGGATATCTTGGAATTTGGTATTCTTTAGGGGAGTTTATCTGTGGATGTGTGGATGTGTGCAAATGTATGTGCATTCATGTGTTCCTGCATGGAGATCTGAGGTTGGCTGGTAGGGTGGACCTCTGCGCATAATCACATGTGTGTGCAAACATTTCCATGTCTGGATATCTTGGAATTGGTGTTCTTTAGGGAGTTTATCTCTGGATGTGTGCAAATGTATGTGCATTCATGTGTGCCTGCGTGGAGATCTGAGGTTGGCTGGTAGGGTGGACCTCTGCGCATAATCACATGTGTGTGCAAACATTTCCATGTTTGGATATCTAGGAAATTGGTGTTCTTTAGGGGAGTTTATCTCTGGATGTGTGCAAATGTATGTGCATTCATGTGTGCCTGCGTGGAGATCTGAGGTTGGCTGGTAGGGTGGACCTCTGCGCATAATCACATGTGTGTGCAAACATTTCCATGTCTGGATATCTTGGAATTTGGTTGGTTTGTAGGAGTTTATCTGTGGATGTGTGCAAATGTATGTGCATTCATGTGTGTCCTGCATGGAGATCTGAGGTTGGCTGGTAGGGTGGACCTCTGCGCATAATCACATGTGTGTGCAAACATTTCCATGTTTGGATATCTTGGAATTTGGTGTTCTTTAGGGGAGTTTATCTGTGGATGTGTGCAAATGTATGTGCATTCATGTGTTCCTTGCGTGGAGATCTGAGGTTGGCTGGTAGGGTGGACCTCTGCGCATAATCACATGTGTGTGCAAACATTTCCATGTTGAGTTTCTTGGAATTTGGTTTTCTTTAGTGAGTTTATCTGTGGATGTGTGCAAATGTATGTGCATTCATGTGTGCCTGCATGGAGATCTGAGGTTGGCTGGTAGGGTGGACCTCTGCGCATAATCACATGTGTGTGCAAACATTTCCATGTTTGGATTTCTTGGAATTGGTGATTCTTTAGGGGAGTTTATCTGTGGATGTGTGCCAAATGTATGTGCATTCATGTGTGCCTGCATGGAGATCTGAGGTTGGCTGGTAGGGTGGACCTCTGCGCATAATCACATGTGTGTGCAAACATTTCCATGTTTGGATTTCTTGGAATTTGGTTTCTTTAGAGGAGTTTATCTGTGGATGTGTGCAAATGTATGTGCATTCATGTGTGCCTTGCGTGGAGATCTGAGGTTGGCTGGTAGGGTGGACCTCTGCGCATAATCACATGTGTGTGCAAACATTTGCATGTTTGGATATCTTGGAATTTGGTTGGTTTGTAGGAGTTTATCTGTGGATGTGTGCAAATGTATGTGCATTCATGTGTGCCTGCATGGAGATCTGAGGTTGGCTGGTAGAGTGGACCTCTGCGCATAATCACATGTGTGTGCAAACATTTCCATGTTTGGATTTCTTGGAATTTGGTTGATTTGTAGGAGTTTATCTGTGGATGTGTGCAAATGTATGTGCATTCATGTGTGCCTGCATGGAGATCTGAGGTTGGCTGGTAGGGTGGACCTCTGCGCATAATCACATGTGTGTGCAAACATTTCCATGTTTGGATATCTTGGAATTGAGGTTGATTTGTAGGAGTTTATCTTTGGATGTGTGCAAATGTATGTGCATTCATGTGTGCCTGCGTGGAGATCTGAGGTTGGCTGGTAGGGTGGACCTCTGCGCATAATCACATGTGTGTGCAAACATTTCCATGTTTGGATATCTTGGAATTTGGTGTTCTTTAGGGGAGTTTATCTCTGGATGTGTGCAAATGTATGTGCATTCATGTGTGCCCTGCGTAGGAGATCTGAGGTTGGCTGGTAGGGTGGACCTCTGCGCATAATCACATGTGTGTGCAAACATTTCCATGTTTGGATTTCTTGGAATTTGGTTGATTTGTAGGTGTTTATCTCTGGATGTGTGCAAATGTATGTGCATTCATGTGTGCCTGCGTGGAGATCTGAGCTTGGCTGGTAGGGTGGACCTCTGCGCATAATCACATGTGTGTGCAAACATTTCCATGTTTGGATTTCTTGGAATTTGGTTGATTTGTAGGAGTTTATCTGTGGATGTGTGCAAATGTATGTGCATTCATGTGTGCTTGCGTGGAGATCTGAGGTTGGCTGGTAGGGTGGACCTCTGCGCATAATCACACGTGTGTGCAAACATTTCCATGTTTGGATTCTGTGGAATTTGGTGTTCTGTAGGGGAGTTTATCTCTGGATGTGTGCAAATGTATGTTCATTCATGTGTGCCTACATGGAGATCTGAGGTTGGCTGGTAGGGTGGACCTCTGCGCATAATCACATGTGTGTGCAAACATTTCCATGTTTAGATTTCTTGGAATTTGGTGTTCTTTAGGGGAGTTTATCTGTGGATGTGTGCAAATATATGTTCATTCATGTGTGCCTGCATGGAGATCTGAGGTTGGCTGGTAGGGTGGACCTCTGCGCATAATCACAGGTGTGTGCAAACATTTCCATGTTTGGATATCTTGGAATTTGGTTGATTTGTAGGAGTTTATCTCTGGATGTGTGCAAATGTATGTGCATTCATGTGTGCCTGCGTGGAGATCTGAGGTTGGCTGGTAGGGTGAACCTTTGCGCATAATCACATGTGCGTGTAAATATTTCCATGTTTGGATTTCTTGGAATTTGGTGTTCTTTAGGGGAGTTTATCTGTGGATGTGTGCAAATATATGTTCATTCATGTGTGCCTGCATGGAGATCTGAGGTTGTCTGGTAGGGTGGACCTCTGCGCATAATCACAGGTGTGTGCAAACATTTCCATGTCTGGATATCTTGGAATTTGGTCTGTTTTTAGGAGTTTATCTGTGGATGTGTGCAAATGTATGTGCATTCATGTGTGCTTGCATGGAGATCTGAGGTTGGCTGGTAGGGTGGACCTCTGCGCATAATCACATGTGTGTGCAAACATTTCCATGTTTAGATTTCTTGGAATTTGGTTTTCTTTAGGGGAGTTTATCTGTGGATGTGTGCAAATGTATGTGCATTCATGTGTGCCTGCATGGAGATCTGAGGTTGGCTGGTAGGGTGGACCTCTGCGCATAATCACATGTGTGTGCAAACATTTCCATGTCTGGATATCTTGGAATTTGGTTGATTTGTAGGAGTTTATCTGTGGATGTGTGCAAATGTATGTGCATTCATGTGTCCCAGGGTAGAGATCTGAGGTTGGCTGGTAGGGTGGACCTCTGCGCATAATCACATGTGCGTGTAAATATTTCCATGTTTGGATATTTTCAAATTTGGTGTTCTTTAGGGGAGTTTATCCATGGATGTGTGTAAATGTATGTGCATTCATGTGTCCCTGCGTAGAGATGTGAGGTTGGCTGGTAGGGTGGACCTCTGCGCATAATCACATGTGTGTGCAAACATTTCCATGTTTGGATATCTTGGAATTTGGTTTATTTGTAGGAGTTTATCTGTGGATGTGTGCAAATGTCTGTTTATTCATGTGTGCTTGCGTGGAGATCTGAGTTTGTCTGGTAGGGTGGACCTCTAAGCATAATCACATGTGTGTGCAAAGTTTTCCATGTCTGGAAATCCTGGAATTTGGTTGATTTGTAGGAGTTTATCTCTGGATGTGTGCAAATGTATGTGCATTCATGTGTCCTTGCATGGAGATCTGAGGTTGGCTGGTACGGTGGTCCTCTGCGCATAATCACATGTGTGTGCAAACATTTCCATGTTTGGATATCTTGGAAATTGGTGTTCTTTAGGGGAGTTTATCTGTGGATGTGTGCAAATGTATGTTTATTCATGTGTGCCTGCGTGGAGATCTGAGGTTGGCTGGTAGGGTGGACCTCTGCGCATAATCACATGTGTGTGCAAACATTTCCATGTTTGGATATCTTGGAATTCGGCTGATTTGTAGGAGTTTATCGATGGATGTGTGCAAATGTATGTGCATTCATGTGTGCCTGCATGGAGATCTGAGGTTGGCTGGTATGGTGGACCTCTGCGCATAATCACATGTGTGTGCAAACATTTCCATGTTTAGATTTCTTGGAATTTGGTGTTCTTTAGGGGAGTTTATCTCTGAATGTGTGCAAATGTACGTGCATTCATGTGTGCCTGCGTGGAGATCTGAGGTTGGCTGGTAGGGTGGACCTCTGCGCATAATCACATGTGCGTGCAAATATTTCCATGTTTGGATTTCTTGGAATTTGGTGTTCTTTAGGGGAGTTTATCTCTGGATGTGTCCAAATATATGTGCATTCATGTGTGCCTGCATGGAGATCTGAGGTTGGCTGGTAGGGTGGACCTCTGCGCATAATCACATGTGTGTGCAAACATTTCCATGTTTGGATTTGGTGGATTTTGTGTTCTTTAGGCGAGTTTATCTCTGGGTGTCATCTGCATAGCAGTGAAAATTTATTATATGTCTTCTAATGATGCTGCCTAAGGGAAGCATGTATAATGTAAACAGAATTGGTCCTAGCACTGAACCCTGTGGAGCTCCATAATTAACCTCTGTGTGTGAAGAGGACTCTCCATTTACATGTACAAATTTGAGTCTATTAGATAGATATGATACAAACCACTGCAGCACAGTACCTGTAATACCTACAGCATGTTCTAATCGCTCTAATAGGATATTATGGTCGACAGTATCGAATGCTGCACTAAGGTCTAGCAGGACAAGCACAGAAATGAGTCCACTGTCAGAGGCCATAAGAAGATCATTTGTAACCTTCACTAAAGCTGTTTCTGTGCTGTGATGAGCTCTGAAACCTTACTGAAACTCTTCAAATAAGCCATTCCTCTGCAGATGATCATTTAGCTGTTTGACAACTACTCTTTCAAGGATGTTTGATATAAGGGAAGGTTGGAGATTGGCCTATAATTAGCTAAGACTACTGGGTCTAGAGATGCTTTCTGAGTAAAGGTTTAACTACAGCTAGCTTGAAGGCCTGTGGTACATAGCCGATTATTAGAGATAGGTTGATCATATATAAGATCGAAGAATTAATCAATGGCAGGACTTCTTTGAGCAGTTTTGTAGGAATGGGGTCTAAAAGACACGTTGATGGTTTGGAGGAAGTAATTATTGAAGTTAACTCAGAAAGATCAATTGGAGAAAAAGAGTCTAACTTAACATCAATGTTACTAAGAGTAGCTGTAGATAATATTACATCTGTGGGATGATTATTGGTAATTTTTCTCTAATGATAAAAAATGTTATTTGTGAAGAAGTTCATGAAGTCATTACTAGTTACGTTAAAGGGATGGTTGGCTCAACGGAGCTCTGACTTTTTTTTCAGCCTGGCTACAGTGCTGAAGAGAAACCTGGGGTTGTTCTTATTTTCTTCAATCAGTGTCGAATAGTAAGATGTTCTGGCTTTGCGGAGGGCTTTCTTATAAAGCAACAAACTATTTCTCCAGGCTAAACAATGATCTTCTAAATGTCACAGAAGATCTTCTAGATCTTCTGTGACACGCTATTTCCTCTCCAGCTTACGAGTCATCTGCTTTAGGCTATGTGTTTGAGAATCATACCACGGAGTCAGGTATTTCTGATTAGAGACCTTAGTTTTCACAGGAGCTACAGTATCCAGAGTCGTACGTAGTGAGGAGGTAAAATTATTAACAAGATAATCGACCTCTGTTGGGGTAGTGTTAAGATAGCTGCTCTGCTCTATGTTGGTACAGGTCATTGAAGATGATAACAGTGGGTGGATTATATTCTTAAACTTAGTTACAGTGCTTTCAGAAAGACATCTACTGTTATGAAGTCTACTCTCCACTGCTGTGTAATCAATTATTGTAAATGTAAATGTTATCAGGAAATGATCAGATAGGAGAGGGTTTTCAGGAAACACTGTTAAATGTTCAGTATCTATGCCATATGTTAAAACAAGATCTAGAGTGTGATTAAAGTGGTGGGTGGGTTCTTTTACATTTTGACAGAAGCCAGTTGAGTCTAGTAACAGATTAAATGCCATGTTGAGGCTGTCATTTTTAGCATCTACATGGATGTTAAAATCACCCACAATAATTATTTCATCTATAAAAAATAAGGCCAGTGTCCTTAGTCTGGTCCACGGCGGTGGGATTCAGTCTGGCAATCCGAACCACCAGTGAGACGTCTGAGGGTGAGAAACACTATTTTGTTTAAAGAAACGTAAAATATGTTTAGACCGGTTTTAGAAGTAGCCAAAATTACTTTGTGACAAATTAAAATACGTTTCAACAAATTAAAATATTTTGACAAAGTAAAATAGGTTTAAGTTCGCCAAAAGGCCAAAAGGAACTGAGATAAAATTGTTTTAAGTTTGCCAAAAGGAACTGTGTTTAGACTGGTTTTAGAGGTAGCCGTAAAATACTTTGTGACAAATTAGCACGTAAATGTCTATGTGTGTATGTGTCTGGAAATAAGTTGATTTTACAGCGCAATACGCTGCTGAACTACTTCCATTTTATGTTTTCTATTTTTTTCCTTTGCTGAGGCTCACGTACTGGTGACCAGTGTTGGTCAAGTTACTTGAAAAAAGTAATCAGTAACTAATTACCGATTACTTCCCCCCAAAAGTAATCCCGTTACTTTACTGATTACTCATTTTCAAATGTAATTAATTGCTTAGTTACTTAGTTACTTTTAAAAACACGATTCACAACCTGAATAGGTGATAAAGCGATAGATCTTTCAGCCCAATTCTACTTTTTCTGCATAATCCATCATACAAAATGTAATCAAATGGAAAAGTCTCTTTTTAAAACTTGTTTTATTAGTTTTAATCTTTTAACTTTATGCATCAAGCAAAAATGTAATTATATGCAACATTCTCTGACTGGAAGAAATTTGTTTAACATTTAAACCTATTTTCTGCACATTCCAGCACATAATTTTTTTTTTTTTGGTGTTTACACTCACTCTTTCAAATAGATGCAAGTAAAACACAGCAGAAAATAAATAAAGTCAAAGACTAGCGGTCCTTTTGCTCTATTTTTACCTGTAAAGCAGGAATAGGGTAGGCGGAGGTTTACCCTGGTGCAGGTGTGCCGCAGTGGTCATGAACGTTGCACTCGCTTACGTCACTGTCATGAGACATTATCGCAAAAAAAAATCACGGTTTTAATAACGCAGTAACGCAGCGTTCCTTACAAGTAATGTGTTACTGCCCATCTCTGCTTTTGACAAAGGAGAATGGTTGAGTTTCATCTCATAAAACTGATACCGCTTCACCTGTAGGGTGAAGTCGAAGGCCGTATCAGTAAACCACTGTGAAGTCAAGCGTGCCAGCGACGGCCCAGCAAAATCTTTGACAATGGGGACTAAACAAGCAAAATTAACACCTGATGAGGAATGGTTAGAAAAACCACAAACCGGAGCAGGTAGAATAAGTGCAAATAGGTGGAGAAATCCACGAAAAGCTAAAAACCACAGCTGGGAAGGGAAATGCAATCCCTCAGCTGTTACCCAGCTGAGAGCTGCACTGAAACAAGAAATTACATTAACAAAAGACCCAAAGAAAAAATTTAAACGTGAAGAAGAATATAAACTTTTCCAAGCATGGGAAACCGAGGCTGAAAGGAGAACTGAAAATAAGAAAAAGAAAGAGGAAAATAAAAACCAATTTAAATGCACTTTCATTGAACGATTACTACCACCCATTAGGTCTCATGTAGAAAAGCATCGGGTAACGCAAGATACGGGCACAGCAGATGAAGCGTTTCAATATGCTAACTCATGCACAGACAGTGGTGACAAAAAAAAGAGAAGGTCTCAGTTTTTGCCCTCGATGCTGACACTGTTCTCACAGCTTTCAGTGGAGGCTACAGGGGAGGTTTGAGAGGCCAAAAGAGAGGGAGAGGAAACCAAACAGTCACCAAACAGTGACTTTAGCACTACATGCTGGAAGTGTGGAAAAGAGGGACATTTTGTATGTGACTGTAAGAAACAAAGAAGACAGTAACTCAGAATAGGATAGCAGCTCAGGTGAAGAGAGCAGTTCAGACTAGGAAGAACATAATAATCCCTCACCAAGTGAAAATTAGAGATCAAAGTAGTTTAAAGGAGTTTAAAAAGGGTTGGAAACAGACCCGACTGAATACATATAAATACAAAAGGGAAAAAAAGGTAAAATAAAAGGCTAAATTAAATTAGAGCCTAACTGTAATGTATTCAAACTGATAATAGGAAGGATAACAACCTGTAAACTGGTATTAACAATGAAGCATGCCCAGAATGAATAGAATGAATGAAAGCAGATAATTCACACAAACACATATTAAATAAAATAGAGAGATGCATAAGGTATATTAAGGTTGTGTCATTGTTCAGCCAAGGAAAGTGTGTGAAAAGGAAAATGTCTCCAGCTTGGGTGAAACTGCAGATCACCCGCAGCCCTTGGTGGATACAAAATAAAATATAAATAAAATATTGTAATATACTATTGCTGTTATATAAAAAGATAATAGCATTAATAATGAAATAATATTAATATGAAGAGGCACCTTAGTCAGTTATGATGTGAGGTGGATAACTGTTACAAGTAGTCTGCATTAAGCTTAAGGTTTGCTCAAGTTCAGTACAATGACGTAGAGATGAAGAAAATAAAGAAAATACATCAACTTATTAAGTGCATAGAGGCACTTGACCTGCTTGAAAACCTGTCATCCTAGATGAGACATTGCTGAGATATAGAGCAAACCTATACTAACAACTAATAAGCTACACCCTGTATACAACAGCTAAAGCTACATAATTGAGAAGCTGAATTAAATATGTGGTCACTGCTAAGCTGATGAGCAAGTAACACGTTTTTTAGAGCAGGAGCTGCATGAGAGCTCAAACATGCAGCTGTCTGTGAGCTCAGGTTTTCCCCTCATACTTCGGATTTGGTTTTGAAAGCAGCCTTTTTTTTCATCCTGACTCGTGTGTAAAGCGTTCATGCCGTCAGAAACTTGCTTTTTTTTTTTTGTTTGTTTTGTTTTGTTGGTTTGAAAAATAAGTAAATTTGTGATCACACTCGTGGATCACAGTGACACATAATGATTAGGCATATGATTTACTATTGCAGATGAAGTTTATTCTAAAGTTCAAGGAGAACAAAGAAGAACAGCATCTTCAGTTGTGTCTTGACTGTTGTTCTCTGTGTAGTGTGCTGAGTTTTTGTTTTTTTGTTTTTTTGTTTTTTTTGACGTGTTGCTTGAGTGAGGAGTACTGTGACTTCTAAAGTGGCTCTCACCATGCAACCTTGATGATGATAAGTTCAGAGCCAGCTGAGAGCTGGGTTGTCTGCTTTGCTTTAGGTGATAAATCAGAAAAGTTAAAACCTAGTTTCTTACCTTGAGTAAAAAAACAAAAAAACAAAAGGAGGTTTTGTGTTTCTCAGCCAAGAACAATTACAATTTAATTTTCTGTTTTTGAGAAAGGAAAATTTAAATAATAATAATAATAAAATAAACAAAGAGTGATGTTTTGTTTAAGTAGTGAAGAAAGCTAATACTGCAAAATACCGTCTAGTGCATGATCTGCGAGCAATAAATGAAATCACTGAAATGATGCCACCAGTAGTAGCAAATCCCCACTCTATACTGAATCAAGTCACTCCAAAAGAACAATGGTTCTTAGTGATAGACTTATCAAACGCTCTTTTCTCAGTGCCTTTACACCCCGACTCACAACACCTGTTTGGCTTCACTTTTGAGGGACAAAGCCTTCACCTGAAGGCAGGAAGCTACTAAAAAAAAGAAAAGAAGCCATACAAAATGCGCCACAGCCACAAACTAAGCATTCACATTCTTTCTAACTCTCAGTGAGCCTGAGTTATGACCTTGGCTCCCTGTTTTTCTGCATCCAACAAAAGGTGGGGGTGAAGCTCCCGTGGAATGTGCTCTGTTGTCTCTACTATCAGAAAAAAAAGGCCCTGACTCTCTGAACACAATATTCTCTTCATGACTTAGCAGTATGAAATGTCATGAAACAGTATAACTCACTCACAGTAAGCCAGCAGTATAGGATAATACAAACTTATCTAATGAATCTAATGATTTTCACATTCTTTTAACTCAGAAGTATGACGCAAACTAAAACTACATACTGATTACACAAGAAGGATGATGTGGCCTACAGCAGTATCAGTACTCATTTTGATTACAGGTATAATGTAATATATAACAGCATAATAATCTCACAACTGCTACAAGCACATTTGCCTTTCTTAATACACGTGAAAGACAGGCAGGTGTTAAGAAAATGCCCTTCTGGGTGAGACAGGCCCACAGGCCCTGCATGCAAGCGTACCAACACACATACATGCAATGAAGAACAGCTTACACTATAGCACACACTATACATGCGCCTATATCTCCCATTGGTGTTAAAGCAGGGAAAACTTAACAGAGTTTTGTTATCAAATGCTGAATTTATCCACTGTTGACATTTAACTCTTCAGCTTGACAATAGGTGAAACGTTTGTAGTAAAAGAGAAGGATAAAATAAAGACAGAGAGAATCTGGTATGAACAAGCAGTAATCAGACAATAAATTTAGTTGGTAATACAATAAATTGTGAGATGGTTTCTGTTTGATTGATGCAGCACAAGTAATTTACTGTATGAAGGAAATTCTCTTTTGTGATAATATTTTGAACGTGCATTTCTGTTGACCTGTCAACTTAGCCCATTATAAGCTGATATGCAAATTAGCAGGTTGATACTAGATTTGAAAAAATGACTGGATTATAAAATAAGTGAATAAGATGTAACAGAGGGATGAAATTAGTTTCTTATTTCTAGTGTGTGGAGGAAAGTTTTATCATGGCACACTTATGTTTACATGGGAGGAAACTCCTTATCTGATGCAACATTTAGCAATTTGCAAATGTCCAGCACATCAGAAGGATGACTCCGAAGTTACAAAGGGAAACAATTTTGCTGACAAAGCTGCAAAAGCAGCAGCCATAGCAACCACAATCTTATTAACAACTCATGAAAACCACACCATTCCACTATCTGTACTTCAAGATGAAAAAAAAGCAGCACCGCCAAAAGAACAAAAGCAATGGCTAAAACACAGAGCAGATGACATAATGAAAATAGCAGGAAAGCCCATTCTTCCCAAATCATTACACAAAACAGCCGCTCTAGTGAGCCATGGTTTTGAGCCATGGCTCATCGGGAGGGATGATCTGAGGGATGGTCTTTATAATAAACCAACAATTCTACACTTTAAATTTTGAAACTTCAGCAAAAGAATATTTGAGAACATGTATGAACTGCCAAAAACACATTTCATTCCAACATATGGAATTCCTACTCTGATAAGATCAGATAATGGAACCCATTTTGTAAATGACGTGATCAGCAAAGTATCTGAAACACTAGGTTTCAGTTTAAAACATCATTGTGCCTACCATCCACAGAGTGCAGGATTAGTGGAGAGAACAAATGGCATTATAAAACAAAGGCTCAGGAAAACAGTGGAAGAAACTGGCAGACCATGGCCAGAATGTGTAGGCCTAGTCAAAATGTGGATGAGAATAACACAAGGAAATAACAAACTGTCCCCATTTGCCAGTTACTTGCGAGCCACTAGATAAATCAATCTGTGAAACCACTCTGGCAAATTGGATGACTCAATTGTTGACAAACAGAGAAGTTGTTTTGAACAATAAACTGTCGCAAGACTCTTTTTCTATTTCCTGCAGGTTGAAGCCAGGTGATTGGATCCGTGTCCGAGTACTCCAAAGAAAAATTGGAGCTCGCCACGGTGGGAGGGTCCAGACCAAGTGCTTCTGACCACTCCAACTGCCTGCAAAATAGTGGAGAGACCCTCCTGGATACATCAGAGCCACTGCAAAAAGGTTGAGGTCCCAGAGGATTCCACTTCCTCTACAGAAAGTCAACGAGTAAAGGAAAGTTTCAGCCTCACTTGGTTGCTTCAGTGGTGAGGGGGAAGTGCTGATTGAGCATTGCTCGCACTTCCACCTCCAGCCATTGGCCAACTCTAGGGCAACCAAGCAATAGGGTGTGATGGACCTGTACGCAGCCATGGGAAGGTGGACCCTCTTGGTTACCTTGACTACGATGCTCACCCTTACAGGACCCCAGCTGATGCCAACAACAGCTGAACCATGACGCAGACAGAAAAGATCGACGAGACAAACCCATCTATTCAATTCAATTCAATTCAATTTTATTTATATAGCGCCAAATCACAACAAATGTCGCCTCAAGGCGCTTCATAGATACAGAGAAAAGCCCAACAATCATATGACCCCCTATGAGCAAGCACTTTGGCGACAGTGGGAAGGAAAAACTCCCTTTTAACAGGAAGAAACCTCCGGCAGAACCAGGCTCAGGGAGGGGCGGCCATCTGCTGCGACCGGTTGGGGTGAGAGAAGGAAGACAGGATAAAGACATGCTGTGGAAGAGAGACAGAGATTAATAACAGATACAATTCAATACAGAGAGGTCTGTTAATACATAGTGAGTGAGAAAGGTGACTGGAAAGGAAAAACTCAATGCATCATGGGAATCCCCCGGCAGCCTACATCTATTGCAGCATAACTAAGGGAGGATTCAGGGTCACCTGGTCCAGCCCTAACTATATGCTTTAGCAAAAAGGAAGGTTTTAAGCCTAATCTTAAAAGTAGAGATAGTGTCTGTCTCCTGAATCCAAACTGGAAGCTGGTTCCACAGAAGAGGGGCCTGAAAACTGAAGGCTCTCCCTCCCATTCTACTTTTAAATACTCTAGGAACAACAAGTAGGCCTGCAGAGCGAGAGCGAAGTGCTCTAATAGGGTGATATGGTACTACAAGGTCATTAAGATAAGATGGGGCCTGATTATTTAAGACCTTGTATGTGAGGAGCAGGATTTTGAATTCAATTCTGGATTTAACAGGAAGCCAATGAAGGGAAGCCAAAACAGGAGAAATATGCTCTCTCTTTCTAGTCCCTGTCAGTACTCTTGCTGCAGCATTTTGGATTAACTGAAGGCTTTTCAGTGAGTTTTTTGGACATCCTGATAATAATGAATTGCAGTAGTCTAGCCTGGAAGTAATAAATGCATAACTAGTTTTTCAGCGTCACTCTGAGACAGGATATTTCTAATTTTAGAGATGTTGCGCAAATGGAAGAACGCAGTCTTACATATTTGTTTAATATGTGCGTTGAAGGACATATCCTGGTCAAAAATGACTCCAAGGTTCCTCACAGTGTTACTGGAGGCCAAGGTAATGCCATCCAGAGTAAGAATCTGGTTAGATACCATATTTCTAAGCTTTTCAGCGCCGAGTACAATGACCTCAATTTTATCTGAGTTAAGAAGCAGAAAGTTAGTGGCCATCCAAGTCTTTATGTCTTTAAGACATTCCTGCAGTTTAACTAATTGGTGTGTGTTATCTGGCTTCATGGACAGATAGAGCTGGGTGTCATCTGCATAGCAGTGAAAATGTATGCTATGTCTTCTAATGATGCTGCCTAGGGGAAGCATGTATAATGTAAACAGAATTGGTCCTAGCACCGAACCCTGTGGAACTCCATAATTAACCTCAGTGTGTGAAGAGGACTCTCCATTTACATGCACAAATTGGAGTCTATTAGATAGATATGATACAAACCACTGCAGTGCAATACCTGTAATACCTACAGCATGTTCTAATCGCTCTAATAGAATATTATGGTCAACAGTATCGAATGCTGCACTAAGGTCAAGAAGGACAAGCACAGAGATGAGTCCACTGTCAGAGGCCATAAGAAGATCATTTGTAACCTTCAATAAAGCTGTTTCTGTGCTGTGATGAACTCTGAAACCTGACTGAAACTCTTCAAATAAACCATTCCTCTGCAGATGATCTGTTAGCTGTTTGACAACTACTCTTTCAAGGATTTTTGATATGAAAGGAAGGTTGGAGATTGGCCTATAATTAGCTAAGACTGCTGGGTCTAGAGATGGCTTTTTGAGTAAAGGTTTAACTGCAGCCACCTTGAAGGCCTGTGGTACATAGCCGATTATTAGAGATAGGTTGATCATATATAAGATCGAAGAATTAATCAATGGCAGGACTTCTTTGAGCAGTTTTGTAGGAATGGGGTCTAAAAGACACGTTGATGGTTTGGAGGAAGTAATTATTGAAGATAACTCAGAAAGTTCGATTGGAGAAAAAGAGTCTAACTTAACATTAATGGTACTAAGAGTAGCTGTAGATAATATTACATCTGTGGGATGATTATTGGTAATTTTTTCTCTAATGATAAAAATTTTATTTGTGAAGAAGTTCATGAAGTCATCACTAGTTAACGTTAAAGGGATGGTTGGCTCAACAGAGCTCTGACTTTTTGTCAGCCTGGCTACAGTGCTGAAGAGAAACCTGGGGTTGTTCTTATTTTCTTCAATCAGTGATGAGTAGTAAGCTGTTCTGGCTTTGCGGAGGGCTTTCTTATAAAGCAACAAACTATTTCTCCAGGCTAAATGATGATCCTCTAAATTTGTGACACGCCATTTCCTCTCCAGATTACGAGTCATCTGCTTTAGGGTACGTGTTTGAGAATTATACCACGGGGTCAGGTACTTCTGATTAGAGACCTTAGTTATTTATCTATTATTTACACCCTTCACGTCAACCTTCTAGGAGGGTTACAACAAAAGAAAATCACTGTTGAATGTGATCAACTTTTCTGGACCAACTTCAATGTAACAAACCGGAAAACATCCATCCATTTCCCAGTGTTCTTGGACTCCAGGGGAAGAACTACTCCATGTGCTATAAACAAAACAAAGGTAACAGGCCGCTTGGAAACACCACCAACTGCAACCGGACCGCTGGAGGAGGAGAGGGTGCCCCTGTGTAAACGACTGGACCATCTAAAGGCACATACTGGGTGCAAGGAATGGCCTGGCTATGTGGACAACGGGCATATTTCATACTGCCCCCAGGCTGGACAGGAACATGTGCTCCTATATTCCTGTCAGACCACACTTTCAGGATGACCGCAGTGAACACCACTTCTACAGCACGCCAGAAAAGAAGATCAACGTTCCCTAGACTTCAACCACATGACCCAATATGGGGAAGCGACCTACCCAAGGAATTCAAATTATGGACTACCGGACAGAAAGTACTCCATTCATTGTTTCCCTGGGTGGGAACCGGAAAAAACATGCTGAGGATTGAAAGTCTGGATTACCGTTTCGGACTCTTTTTGAGCGCTTCGTGCAAAATCAACGAACAGCAGAACTAGGAAATTGAGGCATTACGGATCGCAGTGATGCAACATCGAGTAGCTCTGGACTTGATACTAGCAGAGAAAGGGGGACTTTGCGTCCTCTTCAACAACACCTGCTGCACTTACATACCAGACAATGTACACTCATCAAACATGACTGATGCCCTGAACGCCTTGAAACAGATCCAGCAGGCCTGAAATCAGGACTACGTAAGTGATACAAGTGACTGGTTTTCTTGGCTTTCCACTGGCTCCTGGCTACCTCTAAAAGACTACTCATTGGAATTGGAACATCTACCAACCCTAACCCTAATGCGTGCATCACTGTGAACATGCAAAGTGTAGCTCGTGGCCTCGTTCATGTTTCAGCTGCTTGAAGTGAAAGCATGTCTGCCCAGAGAGGAGACCAAAAAGAAGAAGAAGTGAGAGAAGAAAAGTGGAAACACGGCTGTAGAAACTTTACAAACTTGTTCAGCGTTTTTGGTTTTAAATTTATGTGATGATTCCAAAAACACTGCTTATTTAAAATGACTGATTGACTTTTGACTGATTGTCTCATTAAATGAATAAATTAATACTTATCATATTAAACTCCTCTGGGTTACCATAGTAACATGACCACCAAAGATGGTTTGGCATGCAGACTGGAGCACCAGGGATCAAACCACCGACCTTTCTGTTGTCAGGTGACCTGCTCCACCTCCTGAGCCCCACTTCTCATGACAAATGACTCACTTTTCCCTTTCTTTTATTCTCACTGACACTTGAGGATTCATCATGTTTGATCAGAGGTTTTCTTATCACGTCTCTGTTCTGTGTTATGCACAGATTACACAACACTGACACAATGTTGGGGAGTCTGTGTAAACAGTGTTTCTGTGATGACCGCAGCTCACTGTCCTGATCATTCCCTCTGTTACCGTCCTCCCTGTTAAACATGTGCTCTTTGCTGTGTGTGATATTAGCATGAGCTTTGCTCCAGTTTATCACCGGGTCCTATCATGCTCTGCAGCTCTGTGGGTCAAACTGAAAACACTTTGTAGGTGTTGTTTCCTGAGCTGCTGCTTATTCTGAAGCCACAGGATGTGCCGTCCAAGGCTCAGGGAGGGGCAGCCATGTGACCAGTTTGGCTGAGAGAAAGAAGACATAAAAGATGTGCTGTGGCTGACCTTTGAACTGGCGTGACATGCAGCTATGCAGGTTAGCATCATGCTGGTCCACTCTCCCAGCCAGCTGTTGGCGGTAATGCACCACCAACTGCCAATAAAACGACAAAGAAGAACAAGCTATGTGGGTGTGCGGGTTGATAGGTTACTATCTTGGGAGCTTGCTGAGTAGATGAGTGAGTAAAAGAAGACGGCTTTGTCAAAAGTACTTATAAAGTTATAAAGAGTGGAAATCTGAAGCGCTATTATGAAATCAAGCATAAGAACTTCAACCAAAGCTGTCCGCCTGGGTCTGACGGTAGAACAAGAAGAATAAATCAACTGAGGTATGAGCGAGCTACACGGCTGATAACACAGTCTGTGACAGCACAACAGCATACGAGTGTTCACTGTGAGCACAGTGGATTTTAGGAGAACACAAAAAGACTTTCACTGACTGGAAAATGACAAAGAGTGAATGGAAGCTGCAGCAGAAACACTTTTTAGTTTGGATAAGAAACAATGTAACACTTTTAGATGGAAACAAACAAAGTAAAGTGCAACAATTTGCCTTAAATCAAAAAGAAATTAAATCCTTACTAAAACTATAAACATTTGAACCGTTTGATACTGAAAAATAAAATTAAATAAACTCAACAAATAATAAAAATTAATTCAAACTGATCAGCAACATTAACTCAGGAGCACAATACAGTGGGGCAAAAAAGTATTTAGTCAGCCACCGATTGTGCAAGTTCCCCCACTTAAAATGATGACAGAGGTCAGTAATTTGCACCAGAGGTACACTTCAACTGTGAGAGACAGAATGTGAAAAAAAAATCCATGAATTCACATGGTAGGATTTGTAAAGAATTTATTCGTAAATCAGGGTGGAAAATAAGTATTTGGTCAATAACAAAAATACAACTCAATACTTTGTAACATAACCTTTGTTGGCAATAACAGAGGTCAAATGTTTACTATAGGTCTTTACCAGGTTTGCACACACAGTAGCTGGTATTTTGGCCCATTCCTCCATGCAGATCTTCTCAAGAGCAGTGATGTTTTGGGGCTGTCGCCGAGCAACACGGACTTTCAACTCCCGCCACAGATTTTCTATGGGGTTGAGGTCTGGAGACTGGCTAGGCCACTCCAGGACTTTCAAATGCTTCTTACGGAGCCACTCCTTTGTTGCCTGGGCGGTGTGTTTTGGATCATTGTCATGTTGGAAGACCCAGCCTCGTTTCATCTTCAAAGTTCTCACTGATGGAAGGAGGTTTTGGCTCAAAATCTCACGATACTTGGCCCCATTCATTCTGTCCTTAACACGGATCAGTCGTCCTGTCCCCTTGGCAGAAAAACAGCCCCATAGCATGATGTTTCCACCCCCATGCTTCACAGTAGGTATGGTGTTCTTGGGATACAACTCAGTATTCTTCTTCCTCCAAACACGACGAGTTGAGTTTATACCAAAAAGTTCTACTTTGGTTTCATCTGACCACATGACATTCTCCCAATCCTCTGCTGTATCATCCATGTGCTCTCTGGCAAACTTCAGACGGGCCTGGACATGCACTGGCTTCAGCAGCGGAACACGTCTGGCACTGCGGGATTTGATTCCCTGCCGTTGTAGTGTGTTACTGATGGTGACCTTTGTTACTTTGGTCCCAGCTCTCTGCAGGTCATTCACCAGGTCCCCCCGTGTGGTTCTGGGATCTTTGCTCACCGTTCTCATGATCATTTTGACTCCACGGGATGAGATCTTGCGTGGAGCCCCAGATCGAGGGAGATTATCAGTGGTCTTGTATGTCTTCCATTTTCTGATGATTGCTCCCACAGTTGATTTTTTCACACCAAGCTGCTTGCCTATTGTAGATTCACTCTTCCCAGTCTGGTGCAGGTCTACAATTCTTTTCCTGGTGTCCTTCGAAAGCTCTTTGGTCTTGGCCATGGCGGAGTTTGGAGTCTGACTGGTTGAGGCTGTGGACAGGTGTCTTTTATACAGATGATGAGGTCAAACAGGTGCCATTCATACAGGTAACGATTGGGGGACAGAAAAGCTTCTTACAGAAGATGTTACAGGTCTGTGAGAGCCAGGGATTTTCCTTGTTTGAGGTGACCAAATACTTATTTTCCACCCTGATTTACGAATAAATTCTTTACAAATCCTACCATGTGAATTCATGGATTTTTTTTTCACATTCTGTCTCTCACAGTTGAAGTGTACCTCTGGTGCAAATTACTGACCTCTGTCATCATTTTAAGTGGGGGAACTTGC
Source organism: Neolamprologus multifasciatus (assembly GCF_963576455.1). NCBI lineage: Eukaryota > Metazoa > Chordata > Actinopteri > Cichliformes > Cichlidae > Neolamprologus > Neolamprologus multifasciatus. Next base: position 27,247,577 of record NC_140457.1, on the reverse strand, counting down.
ACAATTGGTGGCTGACTAAATACTTTTTTGCCCCAATGTAAGATCAGCAAACATACAGAAACTTCCTGTTGCCACACACGGCCTCTGAAATCTCTTCCATGGTTTCTGTCTGAACGCTCTGCCCTGGTCGTTGTGTCCTTGGGCAAGACACTTTACCCTACCGCCTACTGGTGTTGGCCAGAGGGGCCGATGGCGCGATATGGCAGCCTCGCTTCTGTCAGCCTGCCCCAGGGCAGCTGTAGCTACAACTGTAGCTGCCTCCACCAGTGTGTGAATGTGAGAGTGAATGAATGATGGCATTGTAAAGCGCTTTGGGTGCCTTGAAAAGCGCTATATAAATCCAATCCATTATTATTATTATTCATTAACACATCCACAATGTTGGATCCAGTTCTACCTCACAGAGTTACTAAGACACACCCTCTGCCAGCATTACAACAGCTCCACCTGTTTCACCTGCCTCCTCAGCATCTGTACACCTGAAGAGAAAAGAAAGGCTCCAAAAGCTCAAATCTACAAAGGATTCATGAAGTTTCATCCAACAATAACATGCTTGCCTTCCACAGTGTGCTGTTAGACACCACTGTACCTCTGCCATTTCAAAAAGAGCAGCTTGCTAACATTTTGACTCCAAACACTTTGTGTTTAAGTTCCTAATCTTTGTTTTCTTTGTGAAGCCGACAACATCTGGAGCTTTTTGACTCATAGAAACATAATTTTGTTCTTTAGATGACAGCAGATTGGGACTGAATAATCAATCACTATCAAACCAATAAAGACAAAAATGCTGATTTTACAGTAACTTTGTTGGAGAAGCTGTAAAGACATGAAACTGGTGGAGATCCCAAACCAGTTGATAGTGCTGATTGTTCCAAATAAAGCTGTTTTCCATTTGAGATGAAATGACTTTCTGTCCTGATATATAATAAAGATGTTAGTTGTTTTTGAGCCCCTGTATTAAAAGTGGATCCAGTTTAAAGTCAGCTTGAGTTTGATTTCTTTATGTCAAAGCTGCTCATGATGTTGAGCTTCTGATGGAATAAAAACGGTGAAAAATCTGCCTCAATATAAAAGCATGTAGTCCAGACTTAAATGTAGCCTATTGTTAGCTGAGGTCCACACACAGTGTTTGACAGTGTAAACTGTGTGAAAGGGCTGCTGGTGGAGCTCACTAGGATGAGCAGGTGACCATGTGCCACGAGGTGGAGAGCAGCTGGCCTGGGTTTGATTCTGACCCGGGCTACGTCCCCTTTCTCTCTCCCTCTGCTTTGCTGTCACTTATCTTCACTGCTCTGTCCAATAAAGCTGAACAAGGCCCCAAATCAAAGAAATCTGCCTGCAGCCTCTGAAATGTCTTCTGTTTCCTTCCCGACGGCTTTTTTACCGTCAGCCCATCAGACAGTCGAGCAGCATTTATGATGATGTCATGATTTTGAAGAGACTGCTATGGTGGCCTCCCATGACCCCCAGCCTCATTTACACTGAGATGCAGACATTTGAAAACAGTCAGCAGACAACTGAATAATAGTCCAACACAACAGTCTGTGTACAGACACACACTGACCTTTCATATAGTCAAAGGAGTCAATCAAACACAGCTAGTTGAGTCATTTCTTGTGTGAGTCTAAAGTGAATCTAGTATTTGAAAGTCCACTTCCTGTATTTGTTGTTGAAGACTTCTTCAGCTTCTTCTCAAGGACATCAGCTGCTTGTTTGGCAGCAGAGGCAGTTAAGAAGCTTCCTGAAAAACACTGAACAGTGAGTTCACTGTGGCATATGACAAATTCAGCTTTCTATGTGCAAATGTGTCTGTGTCAATCTTTCAAATGCTGTTGAATCCAAAACATCAGCGGCTCCTTGGCTGCTCACTTCATGCACTTCTGTCTTTGTGACAGTCCAATGACATCACAGCTGTTTCCACCCCCAGTGTCTCAGGACTGGACACCTACATGTCGAGCATCAAACAGCCGTCCAGCTAAACACATATGAAACTATCAAAGCTGACAATCATTCCAATAACATCTAATGGTACATATATATAGACACAGCACTACAAGTAAATGGCTCTCAGCATCTGGCTGTGGTAACAAATGAGTCCCTGTTTTGTGTTTAGATTGTGTGCATGTTTTAGACGTGTGTCACATGTAGAAACACAAAAATCCCACAATGACACAAAGATTGGTTTGACACAACTGTGCCGCTGTAAGTTGTTTCTAATGATTCATTGAAGCTCTTCTAACATTCTGGAGACGATGAGTACATGAATCTGTTCAACACGACAACAATTTGACTTCAATGTGAACGTTTGCCATTAAATGAACTTCTTCATCCAGCTGACAAGCATCCTTCATTCTATGATATTAACAGTTCCTCCTGTTGATGACAAACCTCTGACATGATCTGCTTGAGGAGCTTTTTCATGTGAAGCTCTCTGAGCTCAGGGCTAAGTTGCTGTGTTTCATCTTTAAGAGCTGCTGCCTCCTCGCCGTCCTTGTTCTTCTCTTCTTCTCCTAATGACACCATTTCTGCTTCATATCTTTCACTGGGCCTACAAACAGATGAAGAGTAGATCTACTGCTGTTCACTGTTTTTGTCAATATGGAGAAATATGAAAAGACAAACACAGCACATACAGAGAAATGTAGACAGAATGTGCAGCCAGTGCAGTAAATGGTCTAAATATCAGCTCTTTAGAAAATTATCCTGATGAACATGAAACTAACATCCAATGAGAAACACAGCTTCCTTGTTTCATGTCCAATAACAATAAATGAAGAGCTAATAAAGAGCTATTCTATTGTAAAATGCTGAGATGATTATTAGACAGAACCCAGCGGCTCACCAAAAGCCTGCATTGAAAATCTATATGAAAGTAATGTATGCTCATATATGGCAAAATCCTTTAACTGTCACTGTGTTTTTCATCTGGGCTCTTGTTGGTTGGACAAGTTTCTAAATGACAAAGAGCTCAGTGGACTTTGCATCCATCAAATCCTGTTAGATGTTTGGATTGTTTTTCCTTCACAGCTTTGTGATGAAGGCTAAAGACCAGAGATATGAACTATTGCCAATATGAAGCCTGATGGCATGACGTGGGCAGAGACCCACCAAAGCAACACTCAGCTCACCTCATTCCAGGCGCTTGTCTGCTGGAGACCATGAGCCTTGTTAGTCACACATTAGCACCGTGGTAGGAAACAGCCTCCATCATTTCATTAGATCTGAATTTGGACTGTTTCCCTCTGGATGAGAACCAAGTCTGTCAAATCTATTGATCCAACACAAACTATCAAACACATTGGCTCACAGTCAGATTGGCTTTGTATGGATGGTGTAACAGGGGGCTGGGAAAGGATGCTGAAAGCTGAATATAATACAGAACAATAACAGGACATATAATAATGTAGAAAACATGATCTTCAACAGGCACATTTCTATTATTCATGATCACAAACACAAAGAACTTGTGCAGCCCTGATATCAGCCCTAATATATGAGTGTGTTTGCCCAAAGATTGAAACAGCATCAACATGACAGCTGTAAGAAATCTTTTCTCAGCCTTGTTTGGCAGAAGATCCCTGCAACAAAGATTGTAGCTGAAAGATGACGTGTGTAAAGTTTGCTCTTTGGGAGGGTTGAGGCTGTTTTTAGACCTTTGATAGTTTCCAATCCAGTTCTGAAAGACAGAAATAAAAACAACATCATTAAGATCAGATCATGGAGCTGTTTCCTGCCTTGTTTCTATCTGCAGATTACAAGACTTGACTACAATAAAGATGCTAACATGTCTCTGTAGGAACAACATCATTGAATCTATAACAACTGGAGCCAAACCAGTGGCCTCTGCTGGGATCACTGGTGAGCCAACACTTTTTTTGTATTGTATCTTTATTTATTTCAGACATATACAGAAAAAAAACAATATATACACAAGTACACATACTTGCATTTACAAATATGAATATATATGTAAGTACACACACGTATGTGCTCAGATAAAACAAAAAAAAGAAAATAAATAAAATAAAACAGAGTCTAAATGACATTAAATGACAATTATTAGGTCTGAAATGGAGTAGGAAGAAGTATAACATACTTATTAATCCCTACCCCATGCTCAACATTCTATTTAATCCCACTATTCACCTAATTCCCATCATCACTTACCCCACACAATAAACAAGGAGAACATGTATAAACATAGCTACAGTGATAGATATAATTTAGATACAATTTAGCATAGTTATATATACAATGGGTGATCAACTTTATCAGTTTCATATTCTTCCAAAATCAGTTTTTCGAAACATCTTTATAAACTGACTAATGCTTGAACATTGCTGTAGGTCCACAGTAAAACTGTTCCACAGTTTTACCCCATAAATAGTAACACAAAAGGTTTTAACCTTTGTCCGTGCTTTAAGAGTCTTCAGATTTAATTTTCCCCTCAATTCATAGTCCCCTTCTCTGTCAAAAAACATCCTCTGTACATTTCCTGGTAACATATTGTATCTGGCTTTGTACATAATTTTTGCAGTTTTATATTTTATAAGATCCATAAACTTCAGAATTTTTAATTTCAAGAACATGATGTTAGTACGGTCTCTAAATCCTTTAGTAATCATCCTGATTGCTTTTTTCTGAGTTTTACATAGTGGTTGAAGTGAAGTTTTGTATGTATTTCCCCAGATTTCCACACAGTATTCTAAATATGGCAATATAAGTGAACAGTAAAGTAAAATAAAAGTCATCAGAGTCTGTAGAATTTTTTGTTTGTGATTTCCCAACAATATCAATGATTTCCTTTTCTTCTACCACTGTTAAAAACATTGAATGAGGATTACAGTCAATGAGTTTAGTTTCTTTCTCTGCAGAATCTGTTATATCAGGAATTGTATCAGCCAAATCTGGCCCAACACTTACAAAGAATTTATTGAACCACATCACTCATGTTACTAATACTTCTATCATTATTAACGGAATACGAAGGATAATTTGACTGCCTAGAACCATTTTTAATGATGGTATTTAATGTTTTCCAAATCCCTTTAATATTATTTTTATTCATATTTAATAATTTCTCATAATATTCCTTTTTACATGACCTCAAAATACTAGTTAATTTATTTTTATATTTCTTGTATTTATTTTCAGCTTCTGTAGTTCTGTTTGTCATAAATTCTCTATATAAGGTATTTTTCTTTTTACATGCATTTTGTAATCCTTTTGTGATCCATGGGCACGCTGCATATTTTTGTTTTTTACTATATTTCTTTACTGGGCAACAGCTATCATATAACAGTTTAAATTTTCCTAAAAAAAATCTCATAAGCTTTATCAATATTTTTTTCCTTATACAGCATCTCCCATTCTTGGTTAAGTAAATCACTCCACAAACAAAGTCCGTTCCTTTCTCCATATTAATCCACGTCTCAGATACTGCAATCACACTGAATGGATGTGCAAATTTGCTTAAATATTCTCTTATTTTGTGAAAATTGGCATATAAACTTCTACTATTAAAGTGGATTATGGACATTTTGCAGTCAGCCTTGACAGTTTTATTGAATTGTTCTTCAGTATAATAGCAGCAGGTGTTTCTGATGTTAAAAAAGTTCAATTCTGGATCAATGTCCTGCTCTGTGAAGTGTGTATTGTATTCCGTGTTTTGTGGTGAATTTAACTCCAGATTCTCATGATTAGCAATCCTCTGTGATAGCAGTGTATAATTCCCAGATGTTAAATTAGTTGATTGTTCCATGATTTAATATGTTGTGCTTTAGCTTCCGTTGTTATCTTCTGTTACCTGCTTTAATGAATGTTGATTGTTTGTTCAGCTCCTTGCATTTGTAGTCATGTTAATATTTTTCCAGATCCTGGATGCGTTTGATGACCAGCACTTTGGCTTCCTCTGGGGTGCTGTTGAGTTTAATAAATATTTTACAGTTTGCAGTCCATGTATTTTGAATTTTACCCAGTTTCTTTAGGTGTCGTGCTTTCTTAGCCATGTCAGCGTTGTATTTAGTTAGATGGTCATTCATGTAGACGTTCGATAACTTTAGTTTTCTCCCCTGCTTCAGCAGTGCATTCTTGTGTTTCCTGTTTACAAATCTTATGATGACAGCTGGTTTATCACTAGCGTTTCTCCTGGGCAAAGGGTGGCATGCCTCGATGTTATTACAGTCCAGGTCGATCCCTTTTGACTGCAAGAAACCAGCTACCTGTTGCTCTGCAGAGCTAACATCCAGTTCTCTATGGTCCTCTTTGCTGTCAGCAGTCACAGCCCGAGCATATCACCGGGGTTTTATGTGTAGCCCTGTGATGATCACATCGTTCATTCTGGTGTATTGCTCCAGGTCCGCGACCCTGCTCTCCAGATAGACAATCCGTTTCTCCTTCTCTGCATTCTGATTGCGAAGCGACTTTATCTCCTCGACAATGTCCAGGATATATTTCTGCTGTAGCTTGATAGCTGATGTTTCTTCAGTTAAAAAGTCCAGTGACTTTTTGATGTCCTCAATTTCCTCAGCGGTCGGCATTCTCTTAGGCCCCATTTAGTTTGTTGTCTCGCTCGTTCCGTTGTAGTTCCTTGTTGGATGCAGATTTCAGGGCTTCCTTTTGCTCCTCCGTTATAACTGTTCTCTCTTCTCGACAAATGATGACACAAAGGAATCAGCAGTGACAAAGATGATGCTGAAGAGAAGCATTTCACACATATAACAGACTAGTCCAGTTACACACACCTCTGCTTGACATTAGGCCTCAAACAAAGACACAAAACACTAACTTGACTCTAAATAGAAGAAACGAGCAGCTTTTTCTGCTCTGTGCTTATTTATATTTGACACACATGCTTCTCTTTGTGCAAACACACATTGCACTATAAGGGTAACCTAGCACACAATGATTGGACAGCACAGTGATGATGCTGGGAGATCCTATACGAAGCAACACAGAAACACTGAGAACAAAACTTTAAACATTGATTATATTGAGGTCAGCAGCCGACCCAGTCTAGATAAAGGCGAGCTGCTGGGACCGCTGTTGCACCAAAAACAGGTTTCAGTGTTTCCATGTGTTTGTGTGTGTGTGATGTCTTTACTTATACTGGTCAATAGACTTTAGTCAACACATCATTGAAAGGTGTTATACATGAAATAAAAACAGTTTCTTTATTCCTCTGAAGCAGCTGCATTATAACCAATCTGCTCCTTTGTGGCCATTTAAAACAGCCTTAAATAACTGTTGTTATATTTGTTGCAGTTTCTGCTCCTCTTGGACAGACGACTCTTGAAAAGACATTTTTGAATTTCAACTTTTAACTGGATAAATATCGGATATATAAACGTCTGCAACAAACTGATTCCAGCTTCTACCTCATGATAGGAATTTTTTTGTGGCTCAAGATGACCTGATATCTTTCATGATGGAGACATTTGACACATGTTTCACATATTATAGACCAACAAGTTATTCATAGCAGTTTAAATACGCGGAGTCACTTTTGGGCCCAGCAGATAAAACAGAGCCAATATTTCCTTCTTTATTTAAGTGACGTGTGTCACAGATGTGACCTAGTAAAGTGTAGCTGAACATTAGTAACGTTATTAACACTCTCAGCTCGTCCTTGTTCCAGACCTGAAGATCCTCTTCTTTCATTCAGCAACAGCTTCAGGTCTCTGATGGTCCAGGGCTTGTTGTTGGGAAACAGCCCTGTCCAGAATGAGTGTAGCCAGTGGCATCACAAGCATAACAATTGGTCTCGTTGTTTATGTGAGCGGTTGTGTTCTTAAACTGCCACCAGTAGTTGTTGAAAACCCATGCGGGCACTGGGTGTGGTTTGCTCTGTTCCAGTGCGCTTCCTGTCATCCCACTCTGGGTCCACAGGCTCAAGAAGATGCACAGCACATTCCCAGCCATTTTGATGAGTACCTGTGGCTCAGTTGGTTTCTTCACCGGATTGAGATGAGGGGCCCTGGAGGCTTTCCCCCCCTTTGTACCGGTCTTCCTGCCACTTACTCCGAGCTGGCCTGGATGTGTGTCACCTTTTTTCAGTGCGCTTGATGTATCCAAGTGTTTCTTTCAGCAACCTTCACTGCTGTGGTCGTCGTCAGCAGCACCCGATAGGGACCTTCCACCGCGGACTGGACCAGCACTTCCTCTCCGCCTTATCAACATCCAATCTCCAGACTTCAGACTCTGCTCTTGCGGAGAAACAGAATCATCTGGCAGATCATTTGTTCTCATGACTTCTTTACTTTTAAACATTTTAAGCATCCAATCTGGTAATATGCTCTCTCTTCTGCTTTTCTATCATCACTACAGAAGACTAGAACTCTAAATGTTCTACCATATATAATTTCAAAGAGTCAGACCGTTCTCTGTTGGAGTAATCCTCATGTACATCTTAACTAATTCTATACAGTCTAACCATGTCCTGCCTGTCTCTTCCATTGTTTTCCTAAGTCTTAGCTTTACTGTTCCATTCGTTCTCTCTACCAACCCTGCACTTTGTGGCTGATATGAGCAATGTTTTTAGTGTTATCCCTAGATGCTGTGCCATTAATCCAATCACTTTATTTACAAAGTGTGGACCATTATCACCATAAATGGTCTCTGGAATACCGTGTTCCGGGATGATGTTCTTATATATTGCTTTGGCAACCGAAATGGCATCTGCTTTCCTAGTTGGGACGATTTCTACCCACTTTGAAAAAGGGCACACTATCACTAAACAGTACTTGTAGTTATTACAGTTGGACAGCTCTATGAAGTCCATGTGAATAACTTCAAATGGGTGACTGGGTCTGGGGAATTTCCCTCTCTTAGGTCTCAAATTACCCTGAGAATTGTGCTTGCAACATATAATACATGACCTACAATTTTTTTTAAAGGTATTAAATCCTAGAGTATGAAAATGTTGCACATCTCCCTCCTGTTGAGACATGGCATAGCCCATGGCTCAAAATAGCAGCAGTCTTATATAAATTCTCAGACAGTATGGGTTTATGACATAGATAATAAACATCATCTTGCAAGCTCGCTCCTTCTGAAAGCCACAACTGTTTTCCTGCCGTATGTAAGTGGGCCTGCATGTCTGCCAGTGCATCTCGTGTAATAGGCTATGTCTGCTGGTGTTGCACTGCTAAAATGTGAACACCATATGCTCCTAAAGCTGCCTCTTTTGCGATCTTATCTGCAAAAGCATTCCCTAATGCAACTGGATCTTTCCCTCGGGTATGTGCTGCACATTTACAAATGGAAATTCTACTGGGCAATATTATTGCCTCCAGCAGATTTTGCAGGAGTTTGTCGTGTTCTACAGGCTTCCCTGTAGAGGCTGTCACACCTCGTCTCACCCACTGCACTGCAAAGAAATGTAATGTAGCAAATGCATACTGGCTATCAGTGTATATAGTGTTTCTCTACAGCTTTACACGCTTCCGTTAAAGCCACTATTTCTGCCGCTTGAGCAGCTATGAAACATGGTAATTGTCCTGCACAAATAACTTTCTCACTATCTACTACAGTAAAACCTGTTTTAGCCTGTCCCTCTGCTGTTGTAAAACTCAAACCATCAACAAACCAAACCCTTCCCTCACCAAGTGGCACATTTGTTACGTCATCCCTCGGCTTACAGTACGTTTCCACGTCCTCTCTACACTCATGAGAAGTGCCTTCTTCTTCCGTTGGCAAAAGGGTTGACAAATTCAGAATTGTGCACCATTTTATGGTTATGTGTGGTTGTGAGAGTAACAGTGACATTAAAGACAAGTGTCTTGTAGGTGACAGAAATGTCATTTTAGTCTGCAGTAGTAGACATCTACCTCATGTGGAACCAACAATGTCAAAAGGTGAAATAAACTATTTCCTGAAACATTGTACAGCTTAAGCTGCTGCACATACTGATCTCACACATGGAGGTAAAGCACAAGCAACTAGAGCTAATCTTTTAGGATAGTAAGTTACTGGCTTCATTTGTGGAAAAAGTGCTGTTAGTTATTTCACAGTCACCTGGTATTTGTGCTGTTCACAGAACCACAAGTCCATCGCTGGACCTCCTCTGCGCTGTCACTTTTTGGAGCTTGTCACGCTCCCTTCATCCTTCAGGTTCTCATGTTCCAACGCTGCGGACGATTTAAGGCAGAGCACGTCGTACACCTTAGTTGTCTTCCTCAACGTCAACGTCGAAACTCTTTCATTTTATTTAAGATTTTGCTGTGTAGAGTCTCCTCATGATGATCTCCTGGAAGCCCAGTAGCACAGCTCTCTGCACGATGTCTGCTGTGCTGAAGGTGATCTCTGATCCTCCTGAAGACTCTCTCCAGGCCTCAGCTTCCATCTTGTGGGCTGATCCTCTCAGTCACTCCTTTCCTTCCATTGCACCTCACAACAAAATAACACTCCTCTCGCCACATGTGTTACGAACTTGCATGTTCATGTGTTTGTTTTGAGCAGGTGATGTATCTTTATATGTTAATTCAGCTGCCAGGGCCCTGCTCTGATTGGTGCGTGGATACACCGCCTTGACGTAACTGGTTCCAGCTGGAGGACCCGCCCATTAAAAGGAGGCTGGAGTGCTACGTCGGGAGAGGTCCTCGCGTTTCTCCTCATGACCCAGCAGCCGCTGGCTGCAGTGCGCCTTAAAAGTTGTGGAAGTGGAGTGGGTAGGGGTGAGCTGCCGTTTCTTTTGATCACCCGTTTTCTCCTGTTTTGAAAGACTCTGTCTTTATTTTTGACTTTGTTTTGGTAAGGTCAGGGGTGCGGGATTTGTGTAGATTTGGTTTTGTTTATTGTTTTGGCCTTGGCTCACCCTGAAGTGTTGACACTTCCGTTTTGTTGTTCCTTTTTTTCCACATTGTAAATAAATCACATTATAACCAACGGATTTGTTTCCTGTGGCTGCTTGGGTCTTGGGGGGGAAGCGAGTGCCTCACTCATGTTATTGCCTGGCCCTAGACGGGTCGTAACACATGGCTTTCGCCATGTGTGAACTCCCCAATGAGACATGTACAAGAATGTTGTGTCCCTAAAACAATCTCCAGGGTTTGTCCCTTGGAGCAGCTTTACTCCAAGCTGTAACGCTGCGTAAAAACACATTAGTCAGCAATTAAATGTTCAGCTTGTTTAACTCCCAGCTCCACCCAGAGCCTGTATCCTAGAAGACAAAGTCTTAAAGTTAAAACAACTTCACATTTGCAACCAACTGCAACTCAGTGTAATAAAGTATAAAGTATTAGTATTAGTATTATTATTATAAAGTATTATAAAGTAATAAAGTGTAATAAAGTATTCAGCATCACAGAATTCAATTCAATTCAATTTTATTTATATAGCGCCAAATCACAACAAAAGTCGCCTCAAGGCGCTTCATAGATACAGAGAAAAACCCAACAATCATATGACCACCTATGAGCAAGCACTTTGGCGACAGTGGGAAGGAAAAACTCCCTTTTAACAGGAAGAAACCTCCGGCAGAACCAGGCTCAGGGAGGGGCGGCCATCTGCTGCGACCGGTTGGGGTGAGAGAAGGAAGACAGGATAAAAGACATGCTGTGGAAGAGAGACAGAGATTAATAACAGATATGATTCAATGCAGAGAGGTCTGTTAATACATAGTGAGTGAGAAAGGTGACTGGAAAGGAAAAACTCAATGCATCATGGGAATCCCCCGGCAGCCTATGTCTATTGCAGCATAACTAAGGGAGGATTCAGGGTCACCTGGTCCAGCCCTAACTATATGCTTTAGCAAAAAGGAAAGTTTGAAGCCTAATCTTGAAAGTAGAGATAGTGTCTGTCTCCCGAATCCAAACTGGAAGCTGGTTCCACAGAAGAGGGGCCTGAAAACTGAAGGCTCTGCCTCCCATTCTACTTTTAAATACTCTAGGAACAACAAGTAGGCCTGCAGAGCGAGAGCGAAGTGCTCTAATAGGGTGATATGGTACTACAAGGTCATTAAGATAAGATGGGGCCTGATTATTTAAGACCTTGTATGTGAGGAGCAGGATTTTGAATTCTGGATTTAACAGGAAGCCAATGAAGGGAAGCCAAAACAGAAGAAATATGCTCTCTCTTTCTAGTCCCTGTCAGTACTCTTGCTGCATTATTTTGGATTAGCTGAAGGCTTTTCAGTGAGTTTTTTGGACATCCTGATAATAATGAATTGCAGTAGTCCAGCCTGGAAGTAATAAATGCATGCACTAGTTTTTCAGCGTCACTCTGAGACAGGATATTTCTAATTTTAGAGATGTTGCGCAAATGGAAGAACGCAGTCTTACATATTTGTATAATATGTGCGTTGAAGGACATATCCTGGTCAAAGATGACTCCAAGGTTCCTCACAGTGTTACTAGAGGCCAAGGTAATGCCATCCAGAGTAAGAATCTGCTTAGATACCATATTTCTAAGCTTCTCAGCACCGAGTACAATAACCTCAGTTTTATCTGAATCTGAATCTCAAACATTCATCCAATCAGCCACACACAACATACAGCATAACCCTGCTGCCTCATCACATAATAAGTTTCTTCTTATGTAACCAAATGTGTGCCATGTTAAAACTTCTTCACACACCAGAAACTCACAATCAGCTCACTCAGCTCACTCATTTAAGACCTCTCATCAGCATTCTGTTTTCTCCTCTATGATGCAACCATCTGTCCTCCTATAATTTTCAGTCCACTAGTCTATGTATCACTTTCATCTTACTAGTGACTTGGACAAGATGACAAACAGAATCTCATGCTTAAAATGCTGTCTGGTCTTCATGAGTATCATTTATTGTGTATGCATGTAGGGTTAGTATGGTTAATGCATTTTCTGTATGTTTTTGTGTTTCTCTCTCATCACACTTTCATTATTCTCATCACTGCTTAAACAACACACATCTCTCTCTCTGTTTTTTTTTTCAACTGTCCTTCTCTCCAAAACAGAAAGTAGCATTACAGTTGTTTCAGGCTCAGAAACACCAAACACTCTTCATGTTATCATCCATCAACACAACTATTTTATTTCTTTTTGTCCACTGGGCAGGTGATCTGCAGAATCACGTCTGCCCCAGCTGGATACCTTTTCATACACACCGTGACATCAGACACGCTCACACTCGCTTCTGCTTAGAGCACAATTTCACTTCATTCGTCAACGATCCACACACCACGTGCTGCCCAATAAATACTTTGCAGTGTATTTCATCCTCTTTCAAGGCAGACTTCTTTTACGTTTGCGGCAGGCAACATGATTTACACCAAAACCCAGGCTACGTGTACACAACAGGTCACAGAATTCCGTTAACAGACCTCTCTGCATCGAATCATATCTGGTATTAATCTCTGTCTCTCTTCCACAGCATGTCTTTATCCTGTCTTCCTTCTCTCTCCCCAACCAATCACAGCAGATGGCCCCGCCCCTCCCTGAGCCTGGTTCTGCCGGAGGTTTCTTCCTGTTAAAAGGGAGTTTTTCCTTCCCACTGTCACCAAAGTGCTTGCTCATAGGGGGTCATATGATTGTTGGGTTTTTCTCTGTATCTACTGTACAATATAAAGCGCCTTGAGGTGACTTGTTATGATTTGGCGCTATATAAATAAAATTGAATTGAATGGATATGTAGCGCCCCTTCTACATACTACTCAAGAGACAGTGGTAAAGGCTAGTCTCCAATGGTGAATCATGTGCTTCTTCTTCTTCTTCTTCTGAACCTCTGACTCCATTCCGTAATCTCCCAAACACACACACACACATCCACGAGGATGTGTACCATTCCCCCGGGTTAAGAAGAGTCCCTGCTGTGACAAGGCAGAAAGAAGTTTCTGTTGGACTAAGGACATGCCATATGGACAGTTCTAGTAGTTAATTAGTCTAGTTATAATATTCATTATTTTATGTTATAATGTAATATACTGTGCTCCAAAAATTGATCCTTCTTTGTTAACCATTTAAAGCTGGTCGGAGCGGGCACGCTCCGTTTTGCGTAACTATATTTAAATGCCCGTAGAACCGTAACCACGTAAGCTAGAGCAAAAATCTTTTTTGCATATGAAACTGGAGGAGTTGTACTTACATCTCATGCCATCCACTTGTCCTAGGTCACGGTTTCCTTCCACATATAGCTTTGCCAAAATTGTATAAAAAGCGGTTGCAAAAACAAAAACATAATATTGCAGAAACACGCTTTGCCGATCCAATCAGCTGTTCATAACACTTCCTACATTGAAATAGACGTCAGCGCGAACTATTGCATGTCCGCCATTACCTGGCCGAAACCGAAATGTAGTTTTTTACTTGTAGGCCTTATTAACCTATACTGGCGTTTTTAAAAGTCATATTTGACTTCATGCTTTTCTGAATAGTTTCTGGGATGCTTAGAACTCAAATTGCACTGCTTTAAATAGTTTATTTTGATGCACATGCTGTTTTCTTTGCAAATTTGCATTATAGGATTCTAAGGAGCTTGGAAAGAAAATTGTCTGGACTTGTCCTAGGTCCTTCACTGACACATTATAGGATTGTTTTTTGTTTTTTCTGCAGTATATAAAAAATTGGTGTATCTCAAAAAGAAATCTATGAAGACACTCAAAATAAATTTTCTGTTGTTGTAAACTATTTTTTGCAACTTTTTCATATTTACAGCTTTAAGTGATAAACCTCTTAAATTTCTCTAAGTAGAAATATATGAAAAAAACAAAACAAAAACGATTTTTAATTTTTTTCGTAGTTTATTGCAATTTTTGTAGTTACTATGGGCTTAATGCATACATATTATTAAAATTTGGACTATAACAGTTGTATTGATGTATAGCAACTTGAAATGCTCCCAAAAATGGCACTACAGCATGTAAAAATATAAAGTAAGCTCTGGTGGATTTGGTAGGTCTTAAAGGGTTAATCATTTGTGTTGTTGTAAAGTCTTGGTAGACGTCGTAAAGGGACTGGGCATGAAAGATTAAGCAAGTAAAGGAATGTCAACGGAGCTCACACTGGAGGCATTTGTTTTGTATTTTTTAGTTTGTATGGAGAAAATAAATGTTTTCCGCTTTTACGTTCACCTCGATTTTGCTACTGAAAGGCATACAAATGATTAAAAAAAGTACGAGTCAGAAACTTTACATCCTGCAGAAGCGGCAAAGGACCAAAGATTGCCGCTACAATATGAAGACAACACTGTGATAAAGCAACCAAATTTATTTAACATAAAAAAATTACAAATACAAAGAAAAGAAATGATTCATGAAAGTCAATGTTCATTATTTAGCTCATCGATTCAGCACAGTGGACAAACTCTTTAACAATACAGTGTGATACAGAACATAAAGTGGGGCAAAAAAGTATTTAATCAGCCACCGATTGTGCAAGTTCCCCCACTTAAAATGATGACAGAGGTCAGTAATTTGCACCAGAGGTACACTTCAACTGTGAGAGACAGAATGTGAAAAAAAAATCCATGAATTCACATGGTAGGATTTGTAAAGAATTTATTCGTAAATCAGGGTGGAAAATAAGTATTTGGTCAATAACAAAAATACAACTCAATACTTTGTAACATAACCTTTGTTGGCAATAACAGAGGTCAAACATTTACTATAGGTCTTTACCAGGTTTGCACACACAGTAGCTGGTATTTTGGCCCATTCCTCCATGCAGATCTTCTCAAGAGCAGTGATGTTTTGGGGCTGTCGCCGAGCAACACGGACTTTCAACTCCCGCCACAGATTTTCTATGGGGTTGAGGTCTGGAGACTGGCTAGGCCACTCCAGGACTTTCAAATGCTTCTTACGGAGCCACTCCTTTGTTGCCCGGGCGGTGTGTTTTGGATCATTGTCATGTTGGAAGACCCAGCCTCGTTTCATCTTCAAAGTTCTCACTGATGGAAGGAGGTTTTGGCTCAAAATCTCACGATACTTGGCCCCATTCATTCTGTCCTTAACACGGATCAGTCGTCCTGTCCCCTTGGCAGAAAAACAGCCCCATAGCATGATGTTTCCACCCCCATGCTTCACAGTAGGTATGGTGTTCTTGGGATGCAACTCAGTATTCTTCTTCCTCCAAACACGACGAGTTGAGTTTATACCAAAAAGTTCTACTTTGGTTTCATCTGACCACATGACATTCTCCCAATCCTCTGCTGTATCATCCATGTGCTCTCTGGCAAACTTCAGATGGGCCTGGACATGCACTGGCTTCAGCAGCGGAACATGTCTGGCACTGCGGGATTTGATTCCCTGCCGTTGTAGTGTGTTACTGATGGTGACCTTTGTTACTTTGGTCCCAGCTCTCTGCAGGTCATTCACCAGGTCCCCCCGTGTGGTTCTGGGATCTTTGCTCACCGTTCCTGAGCCCTCAGCTCAGCCATCTCTAGACCCAGCAGTCTTAGCTAATTATAGGCCAATCTCCAACCTTCCTTTCATATCAAAAATCATTGAAAGAGTAGTTGTCAAACAGCTAACAGATCATCTGCAGAGGAATGGTTTATTTGAAGAGTTTCAGTCAGGTTTCAGAGTTCATCACAGCACAGAAACAGCTTTATTGAAGCTTTAAATGGTTAACAAAGAAGGATCAATTTTTGGAGCACAGTATATTACATTATAACATAAAATAATGAATATTATAACTAGACTAATTAACTACTAGAACTGTCCATATGGCATGTCCTTAGTCCAACAGAAACTTCTTTCTGCCTTGTCACAGCAGGGACTCTTCTTAACCCGGGGGAATGGTACACATCCTCGTGGATGTGTGTGTGTGTGTGTTTGGGAGATTACGGAATGGAGTCAGAGGTTCAGAAGAAGAAGAAGAAGAAGCACATGATTCACCTCCCTGAGCCTGGTTCTGCCGGAGGTTTCTTCCTGTTAAAAGGGAGTTTTTCCTTCCCACTGTCGCCAAAGTGCTTGCTCATAGGGGGTCATATGATTGTTGGGCTTTTCTCTGTATCTATGAAGCGCCTTGAGGTGACATTTGTTGTGATTTGGCGCTATATAAATAAAATTGAATTGAATTGAATTGAATCGTTCTCATGATCATTTTGACCCCACGGGATGAGATCTTGCGTGGAGCCCCAGATCGAGGGAGATTATCAGTGGTCTTGTATGTCTTCCATTTTCTGATGATTGCTCCCACAGTTGATTTTTTCACACCAAGCTGCTTGCCTATTGTAGATTCACTCTTCCCAGTCTGGTGCAGGTCTACAATTCTTTTCCTGGTGTCCTTCGAAAGCTCTTTGGTCTTGGCCATGGCGGAGTTTGGAGTCTGACTGGTTGAGGCTGTGGACAGGTGTCTTTAATACAGATGATGAGGTCAAACAGGTGCCATTCATACAGGTAACGAGTGGGGGACAGAAAAGCTTCTTACAGAAGACGTGACAGGTCTGTGAGAGCCAGGGATTTTCCTTGTTTGAGGTGACCAAATACTTATTTTCCACCCTGATTTACGAATAAATTCTTTACAAATCCTACCATGTGAATTCATGGATTTTTTTTTCACATTCTGTCTCTCACAGTTGAAGTGTACCTCTGGTGCAAATTACTGACCTCTGTCATCATTTTAAGTGGGGGAACTTGCACAATCGGTGGCTGACTAAATACTTTTTTGCCCCACTGTATGTAATGCTCTATAGGAATGTTTACACATTTCTAACAAAATTCAAACCAAGCTGTTACCAACTGTTGGAATTAAATTTGCAGCGCCTCAATAATGCTATGCTTTTTATTAATAAGTGTTATAAAGTTATATAGTGTAGTATTAAGTGGACACAGCCCTGAAAAATAAAGGTATTAGACTATGTGTCCCTGTGGAGTAGAACGTTGTAGACTCTCGCTCACGCTTGCCTGGGAAAATGTAGATAAGAGGGGACCATCTATATTGGAAAGTTACTGAGACACTGTTGTTTAGACTAGAATGAGAGAGCTTCTGTAATAAAACTGTTAGGGGCACACCACCATTTTGAGATCCACGGCAACGTGTCATGCAGGATGCATCTCCCTTCTAGAAGTAATGTGAAAGAGAAATAAAGTGTTAAATGGTCTACTGAGCAGTGTTTTGTCTTATATCGGATGCGTCTGAGGAATCAAAAGAACTCAGTGAAGTGTTGATATTAACACAACATACTGCAAATTATTGCTGTTGAAAATGTCTCTGTGAAAAAAGCAAGACTGTTTTCATATGAGGATTAAAGCCTTTGCTGTTTATTAGATAAGCCACCTGCTTTATGATCCCTCAATACAATCATATTCTGCTTAGAACTGCATTCAAAACTATTGAGCCAATATTTTCAGCTTATATGGCTGAAACATTTTCAAATGATGAGCTTCCAACAATGAGTGAAACAGTAAGAGCATGTGGAGAGTTTGGAAACATCCCACTAAGAAAGAGAAATCAAACATTTGGATTCATTTTAATGAGCTCAGACTTGTTGAAAAGGAGCTGGTTTTTGAACTGAGCTTCAGAGAAACACAACATAGTGTTGATGCATGTGTGCATCAACACTACATATGAGCGGGCGGATTGAGGTTTGAAGTCTTCTCACACCCCCGTTCTCTGCTGCCTGCTGGAGCGGGGGGGGGGGGGGGGGGGGACTAGGAGGAGTTGGCCGTCCAACTGGGGTCTGGAATGTGGGGCCTCCCTGCTGCTGCGGTCTGCATCTCCCCACCGCAGGGAAAAGGGTAACACCACCTGGGTCTGGGTGCAGTTTCCCCCTCCAGGGGCAAGGGTACCTAGACCCGGTTCTTAGAGTACGCTTGGGGTGTGTGATTGTGTGTACAGTGTCTCTTTATGTCTGTCTCCACGTTGGGTGAGTGTTGAGTAATTGCATATGAGAGCATGAGGGTGGGAATGGATGTTTGTATCTGTGTGTGCCTGTATGTCTGTGTCTATATGTCAGGTTGGGTATCAGACGCCACCTCTCTGTGGACATCTCAGGCCCTCCAAGGTATGGAGGCCTATCTCCCCCCACCACTCCCCCTGCCAGTGGCAGACGCCCTCAGACATCGGTGCGTTGGTGGGTCTTTGCGTCCGGGGATGGGCGTCCAGGTACACACCGGCTCACTCATTGGTGGCTGCTTATCAGGGCCTGGAGCCTGGGGCTCGCTCGGGCCACTTCGGGGGTGGGGTGCCCTCGGCCTCTCGGCCTGGGGCTCGGTCACTCTGGCACAGCTGGCTGCCGGCGGAACTCACGGGCATGTCACTGCAACCCCCCCTGGCTTCTGCTCCGCGGCTGCTGAGTGACCCCTCGTCTGGGGCTCTCCTCAGCTCTTTCTGGGACAGTGGCGCAGCTGCCCCTCTGTTGGTCTTCCTTGGTCTCTTGTGTTCTGAGGGCCTCTGGATGTCTGGAGTCTTGATCTCCTCCATACCTGCTTCATGCCCTGGAGGACGGGGCTGTGCCCCCCCCCCCCCCACACACACACACACCCTCTAACAGATCATTACATGAAGGAACCTTTTAAAAACAAGCGCGTTCATGCTCACAGGTGTACACACGGGTGCTCACACACACAAACTACACCCTTTTTGGCTCCTACCTCGAAGCACACTGTGCGCTGTCAATATTACGTGCTTCACAATAATGCTTAACACTTAGTATTTACTGTTATATTCCCATAGATCATCATGATGTTGTTTATCCCTTGTTAAATGCTTGTTTTCTTTTTTCTTTTTCAACAGGTGATCCAGGCGATTGATATATGTATTTTTGTCTGCTTATTTTGTTGGTTTTTGTTTTTTTGCCCTTCTCACCCGTCCCTCTTCTTCGCTGTTTTTTTCCCTCTTTCTTGCTTCCTTTTCTTTTCCTCATTCAAGTCTGTCCCGTATCTAGCAAGTGAAAATAAAAAATAAAATAGACAATAAAAGGTAAATCAAATAGACCATTAAGGCAAGGCTGGGATGGTCCATTTGGTAAAGTAAATCCGTTGGGCATCTTTCTTTGCCTTTAGACAATAATTCTGATGGCAAAAGAGCCAAATGGAAAACAGCAAAAAAAATAAAAAATAAACACAACATACTGATATTCACTGTGAAGCTTTGAGTGGAAAAAGTCAGAAAGAAACATGTGGATCCTTGAATAATGGGAGCTTCTGTCTTTAAAGGACTGAAGAGGAAGAAGTTTATAAGGAATCATTTAGAACAATTTGAAAAATCAACTGATTGAATCCATGAATCTGAAAACGTGTTTGTGAGTGAAAGAGACAGACATGTACAGACTGAACTATCTGTTCAACAGTCAGAATGTTTCTCTAACAGGAGACACTCTTTACACCCACTCAGCACAGGGACACTGAGGAACCATCAGACAAGAACCAAAACCCAGGATAAAGAGTTTCAGTGAATGTGGTGTTGAAGGTGTGGAGGTGGATCAGAGTGTCAGAGGAGACTCTGTAGAAGGACAGAGTGCCAGCAGGACAGTCCACATACACTGCTACTCTGTTAGAGACAGAGGAGGAGGATATGGATATCCGTTCGTTATTGTGGAGGACATAACGAGGAGCACCACTATAGCACCACAGACTCCAGGACTGATCGTTCCACCCAAACCCACAGTCATTACTCTCTCCTTTCCTTCTGATTCTTCTGTAACTTACTGATATATAAACTCCTCTTCTCCACTCAACCTCCCAGTAACAGCGACCAGTCAGACCATTTCTACACAGCAGCTGAGCCCAGTGATCAAATCTGTCTGGATGATCAGGATATGACTGAACCTCCTCCACGTGTGTCACCTTCCTGTTGTTGTCAGACAGTTGGAGGTTTGTGTTTACTGTGTTTGTGTCGATTGTGAGTTGACAGGAATCTGATGGAGAGAACAAACACAATCCAGCTGCAGTTATTGATCCATCATCTGTTCATTGATTGACACTTTGATGATGATTCCTGACATCAGAGATGTGAATGAGTGATGTGACAGTTTGAAGATGGTTGAATGTGTGCTGCTTTGTTTTCATGAATCACATTAAAAACACACTTACACTTCCTCAGACCTCCTGGTCTCAACCATCGGACTCCAGCAGGTTCCACCCTGAAAGGAGGAGGGGGTCAGACCAGCACAGTCAGCATGCACACATGGACATTACATGGCTCTCATACACATGAACATTCACAGTGTTCATCACAGTGAAAGCCCGGGGGAATGAATTGTCTGTAGTGTCTGTTTTTTTGTTAACAACACTCTGTATCGTCTGCCTGAAGGAAGAAATGTGAACAGTTTATCTCCATGATGTGAAAGGTCTGTAGAGATGTGTTTGTCCAATTACCTCATTCTGGACCTTTACAGGTCCTGGGTGGAGGAAAGACAGCACAGAAACCTTATTGTCTGGTACTGTCATGTTTACTGAGGCCAACCAGACAGTGATTGATGTAAACAGGACAGACTGGATGATGGCCATTTCTCCAGACTGCACAGGGTTATATCTTTGGATTAGCTCTGACTGATTCATCAACACAATATCTCGAGTCATTGTAGAAAATATCAGAGTAGAAAAAAAGTGATATTTTTCAATAAAACCACAAACATGTTTAACGAATCATTTTCATAACTTCAAAATCAAATATAAGTTTTACATTTTAAAAAATTATGCACAAGTTTTGAACTATTTACTGTTACGTGCCAAGAAATGTGGCTTTGCTTTTATGTTTTTCTATCTTTCAGGTGTGAAGCCTCCACCTATTGGCCAGTTCAAAGTTGATTGGCATGTGTTTATTGGCTGGGCACAGTTGGCCAATCACTCTCCGGGGATCACTACAACTAAGCAGCTCTCTGGCCAGCTGGTGGCTGCTGGCTTCTGCCTTATGGCAAACATTTGTTTGAAAGATTCTGTGTATTTTGAGAGAGTGTGGTGGGAGGTGTTAAAAAATAAATATATATTCTTAGTGCTTATTTTATGATTATATTGTTTTATGCATTTTAATAATAAAGGCTTGTAAAGCAAAGCCAGTTTTGACTCACAAAATAAGTGCTCAGCCAGACTGAAAAACAGGAAGTTAGTGTAGAGCTGTACAAGCATATTAATAAATACAGGAAACCAGACAGAAAAAGCAGAACAAGTGACATATAAGGAGTTGTTTATATCAAAACTATGTGTGACATGTAAAGTACCAAAATAACACCTATATGAGACACATTTTTAGCTTCTAATTTTAGAGATTCTGCAATTGGCTTTGGGCTGTGCGTGGCTCTCTCTTCCGGAAGATGATTGAATAAAGAATTATAAATGTTTTGACCACTCCTGAGTTGGGTTTCCTCTGTTCTATCATGGGGATCAAAGAATCGGGCTCAATAGAGGCTGGACAGGTAAGCTGAGGTACCCTATACACAGGCTGCAGAGTTTAACCCTTTAAGACCTACCATAGAAAAAAGTCAGCCAGAGCCTACTTTATATTTTCACATGCTGATAATATGTATGCATTAAGTCCATAGTAACTACATAAATTGCAAAAAAGTGCAATAAACTAAAAAAAAAAGAAAATCGTTTTTGTTTTTTACATATATTTATACCAAGAGAAACTTAAGAGGCTTATCCCTCAAAACTTTAAATAAAAAAAGTTACAAAAATAGTTTACAACAACAGTAAATTTATATTGAGTGTCTTCATAGTTTTATTTTTGAGATACACCAATTTTTATATACTGCAGAAGAAACGAAAATAAATCCTATAATTCAAATTTGCAAAGAAAACAGTATGTGCATCAAAATAAACTATTTAAAGCAGTGCAATTTGAGTCCTAAGCATCCCAGAAACTATTCAGAAAAGCATGAAGTCAAACATGACTTTTAAAAACATCCATACCTGCTTCATGCCCTGGAGGACGGGGCTGTGGCCCCCCCCACACCCTCTAGCAGATCATTACATGAAGGAACCTTTTAAAAACAAACGCGTCCATGCTCATAGGTGTACACACGGGTGCTCACACACACAAATTACACCCTTTTTGGTTGCTACCTCAAAGCACACTGTGCGCTCTCGATCTTATGTGCTGCACAATAATGTTTAATATTTAGTATTTACTGATATATTCCCATAGATCATCGTGATGATGTTGTTTATTATATTGCTCTTTTTTTCCTGCTTGTTTTCTCTTTTTTCTTTCTCAACAGGTGATCCAGGTGATTGATATTTGTATTTTTTGTCTGCTTATTTTGTTATTATTATTGTTATTTATATTTATATTATATTTTTATTTTGTGTCCCCGCTGTTTTTCTTTCCCTCTTTCTTTCTCCCCTTTCTTTTCCCCAGTCAAGTCTGTCCCGTATTTAGCAAGTGAAAATAAAATAAAATAAACAATAAAACGTGAATCAAATAGACCAGTGCTTCCCAATCTTTTTCCAGCCACGTACCCCTTGAGACATGTCACCCTCAGCCGCATACCCCCTGCTACGAACGACTTAATTAGTGTCTATAAATACATTGCAATACCGCATGCATAAAAATAAATACTGCACAGTCGATTATTTCTCGCCACCAAATAAATATATTAATATATTTTAGTAATGACAGAATTTTAATAATGAACTTTACTACTTAATATTAGCAGTGTATCAAAAGATTTATTAGAATTCACCGTTTTGTCGAGAGCATAAAGGCCATATATGAACTTTCATTAAACAGAACTTTATTTAATGTGATGGATGTGCTTGAGCAGAGGAAAACAGCTCTTCAATGTTTGGCTCAATTTGGGAAAGGCTGAGTCTTAAATCGTTTTCCACACAAAGTCTTGATTTGTATTTTGTTTTCATGTTTGTTAAAGCAGAAAATCCCCTTTTGCATAAGTATGTGGTGGCGAAAGGCATTGACAGTGCGCTTAGCCAGCGTGGGCTGTTCAGTGCGCAGTCCTATCCAGAAATCCGCCAGGGTCTTTTGAGCGTGTTCCAATTTTAGAGATCCATCTCTGGCGATCTCAATTAGGCTCTCCTGGTTAGACGGTGATAACTAAGTAGGCACAGCGGTGAACGGGTGACGTATCCAATCATTTGAGCCGTCCGTCTCTGGGAAGTATCGGCATAACTGCACCGCCAGCTCCTCAAGGTGCACGTTACATTCGCGCTTTACGCTTTTTGATAGTGTGAGATCATTAGAGCACAGAAAATCATGCAGCACGGGAAAGACTTCAGTGTTGTTTGTATCCATGCAGTTCTTCCATAGGTTTAACTTCTTTATCATGGCCTCAACTTTATCTTGAACATTGAATATAGTTGCAGAAACGCCTTGTAATCCGAGATTGAGCTCGTTCAGACGAGAAAATATATCACACAGATAAGTCAGGCACGTAAGGTACTCTTCATCATGCAAATGTTCAGACAGCTCAAAGGGATGGTTACTGAAGAAAACTTTAAGTTTATCCCTCAGCTCAAAGAAACGGGTCAGCACTTTCCCTCTAGATAGCCAGCGAACCTCTGTGTGGAGTAATAATGTCTCATGCTCGCTGCCCATCTCATTGCACAACGCAGCAAATAAGCGGGAGTTCAGCTGCCTGGCTTTCACAAAGTTAACTATTTTTACACTTGTGTCCAAAACATGTTTCAAACGGACAGGTATTCCCTTTGCAGCAAGTGCCTCTCGGTGGATGCTGCAAGAGGCATCTGGCGCGACTGCTTGCACACGCGAAACCACACCTCCGTGTCTCCCAGTCATGGCCCGTGCGTCATCAGTACAGATGCCAACACATCTGTCCCACATGAGTCCATGTGTGTTCATGAATGTGTCCAGCTTTTGAAAAATATCTGCGGCAGTTGTCCTTTCTTCCAGCGGTTTACAGAACAGCATGTCCTCCTTGATGGTTCCTTCATGAATGTAGCGCACATATACGAGGAGATGCGCCAGGCCAGCCACATCCGTGGACTCATCTAGCTGTATTGCATAAAATTCACTGTGGCGTATGCACAGAAGTAGCTGCTGTAAAACATTTTCTGACATTGCATTGATGCGCCGTGAGACAGTATTGTTTGATGATGGAATGGACTGTATCGTCTTTTTGCCTTTTCCGCCAATATTGTCCCTGCCATATCTAAAGCAGAAGGGAGAATGAGGTGTCGGATTATGATATTATTTTATGCCATGTTAGACCCCTAATTAAAGATTGTGAATTATTATGTAGTTTTAGTTTGCATTATTCTCCTGAATTAGAAGAAGGTGATAACTATTACATTTGGTAAACTGATTTGCATTATATTAGACTGTTGATTTATTGTGAATGAATGATATTGTTTTATGATGCATTATACTGCTGAGTTACAAGAAAATACTGTTCACAGAAAGTCATCACCTTATTTGTCTGGTTAGAAGAGAACAGAGCATACTGCCCCATCTCAGCAGGAGCAGATAAACAGGGAGCCAAGGTCGTAGCTTAGGCGCTGTGTGAGAAAAGAATGTGAATGTTTAGGCTTTTATGATTAGGTGGGGGCCACTAGAGGCTATAAGAGTTTGATCAAGGCTCCACCATTTTGAGATCTGATGCTGTCTGCTGTATGGTGTCCATCTCCCACGCGTGTGTTCATTAAATCATCGTTTGACTTGACCCGGCCGGACCAGTGTGGTTATTTTTGGTTTTCCTCTTGTATCCATCCCCAATATTTGAATCCGTAACAGAGGTCCTCCACAATAGTGTGGGGTTTGTTGGTTTTAGCCACTCTGTAACTGACCATGTAAGATGCTTGTAGTCTGTTTTTATTCATAAGATCTGGCACTTGAATGCAGGTTTTACTTGTTGAAAGTGATTTTAGCTGTTGCTCAAAATATTCTCTTGGTTTATTTTTCAAATGGGGATGATTTGTCTCTAAATGTCTGCGCAAAAGTGAAGGTTTCATTGAGTTCTGAGACAATACTTTTGCACAAATAACACATTGTGGCCGGGAAAATCCACCAATATTTATACACTGAACCCCAACAAAATATAATTGTCATCATATTTGCGCTTCTTTGACGAGGTTGTGTTACAGTCCGAGCTGTCATGCTTTCTCCCACTTTGACGCTCCGCATCAGACACTTCATCACTTTCCACATGAATGGCTGCAGCTATGCTAGCCACTTGGCTAGTAACCACAGATACATCTGTGTTAGCATCCAAATCTGACTAACACATTGTTGTTGAACAATCACCTGTGCGGTCACTGGAGAATGCATCTTCAGATATGAGCTGATTGGTTGTTGTGGTGGCCGGTGTCTCTGTGGTAGGGCCTTTTTTTCTTGTTAACCACTTGTCCATTTTCGCGTGTCAGTCATTTGGGCAAGTCATGCCCATGTATTTTGTCAGAGCTATTTATTTTGCTGAACACTAGAGGGTGGTATATAGTCATGTCAGGTTATGCGGTTGATCCCACTTTTATATGTTTTCACTGACCTTTTGTCGAGTAGCTAGGTAGGCTTTTTGTTTTGCATTTTTGTTTTAGTTAGGCCCTGGAAGCTATTGACCTCTTTTTGTTTTAATAATTTCTTTGATTTGGCTCAACCGCCCAGTCCTCCTCCCCCACCTTTTTCTTTTGTTAAGTTTGACTATCAAGGCAAGCAACCAAAAAATCCTGCCTGATTCTGAACTGTCCTTTTGTCCTCCTCCTTCATTGATTGTGGTTGTCCGGTGTTGCTGTCTCCTTCCTGCCTTTGCCTCCACCATGGTGTGGGGGACGTAACATTACCTAAAAATGCAGCCGTGGCCTCAGGTGATTTTTACATAACCATTTAAAACTATTAACAGAACAATCAGGTGTTCTACATCAAATAAGAAGGCACACAAATGATTTGTGCCACTGCAAAAAATAGTTTGTGTCCACTATCAGACAGAGGAGAACAGCACAGGGATAAACCTGCAGGTCTGACAGCAGGAGGTGGATCACTCCTGTTTTCCATGTGGAGGCAGCGTTTACACTGCAATTTGCCTTTGGTGGCATTAAGGCAGCAACTGTGACGTTCACTATAGAACTGACACACAAAACACTAGTACGACTACACTACACACTAACTACACAATAACTATAGCCTCCAAACACGCTAAACATCACAAATCTCTCACGTTTCAAAATTTGCTCTCTCTCTTTCATTCGTTCACTCCCTCTGTCTGGCCGGTGTCATCCCTAAAACTTTCCCCTCTTCCCAAATAACCAAATGTCATGTTGCCATATAAATTTTTGATAGCGCTATCCGTAATAAAACTCTCAACATGACTTATGAGTTATCATTAATATTCCTGCAAACAGACTCCTTGGAGACCCCCTACATAAATATCCATGTACTATCCAGCTAGGCTAGTGTGTCTGTCCCTGGAAATATTCCTTCATGTGTGATTGTTCATGTCTCATCTGCGTGAAACAAACAGGAAGTGAGTGAAAGACACAGGAAATGTTTCCAGCTCTTCCTCCTCTATCAGACATTCTCTCCATACCTGAGAGTGTCCAGTCTCCAGCCTGGATCCTTTAGTCCAGCCGACAGCAGCTTTATTCCTGAGTCACCTGGATGATTGTAGCTCAGCTCCAGCTCTCTCAGATGGGAGGGGTTGGAGCTCAGAGCTGAGGCCAGAGAAGTACAGCCTTCCTCGGTGATCAGACAGCCTGACAGACTGCAGACACACAAAACAACAATCTATCTGTCAACAATTGTTTTTTCTTTGTCACATACAATAACATCTATCCATTTACATCCATTCAAATGTAACTTAATTTATAAGTCACAATTCCCAACAGACAACAACAGTCGTCTGAAGCTGTTTAACAGTGTAAGGTAACAGCCCCCAATATTAGAGAGAAAGCCCCAAACATCAGACAATCCACTGCGAGCAGCACTTGGTGATGGTGGGATGGAAGAATTCCCTTTGACACAAAGATCCTCCCAGTGAAAACAGGCTCCCGGAGGTGACTGATTGCAGGGTGAGGGGAAAGAGAAGAGATGAGCTCAGAGAGACAAGAACAAAACACAAACTATCATTTCAGTAATTGTAGAATTACATTGTCACCAGTTGTATGCATGCGCACCACAAATGGACCTTATGCTCTATCTGTCATGGTCCTGGGTTGGTGACCCAGTGTTTTGAGTTTTGTATCATTATTGATCTTTGATTTTTGTCAGTGTTTATCTTTTCTGGTCTTTTGGTTTCTGTGTTTCATGGTTGCTGTCTCCCCTGTCAGCTTCATCCCCTAGTCAAGTCCACATCTGTTATGTTTCCTGTTTTACTTTGAAAGTCTATGTCCTATGTCAGTGTATTGAGTTTTGCTTCCCCTTGGTCTTGTCATGTCAGATTACTCCCAGCTGTGTTCTGCTTCTGTGTCTGATTCCCCTTGTTATCCCTCAGTGTATTTAAGCCCTGTGTTTCCCATTTATTAGGGTCACGTTGTCTGTGTTGCATCCCTCGTGTCAAGTCAGGTAGTATAGTTTCAGGATTATGTGCAAGGTCATATTGATGTTTGTTCTATTCAATTCAATTCAATTTTATTTATATAGCGCCAAATCACAACAATAGTCGCCTCAAGGTGCTTTATATTGTACAGTAGATCCTACAACAATACAGAGAAATAATACAGAGCCAACAATCATATGACCCCCCTATTAGCAAGCACTTTGGCGAAGGTGGGAAGGAAAAGCTCCCTTTTAACAGGAAGAAACCTCCGACAGAACCAGGCTCAGGGAGGGGCGGGGCCATCACCTGCGACCGGTTGGGGTGAGAGAAGGAAAACTGGATGAAAGACATGCTGTGGAAGAGAGCCAGAGATTAATACCAGATATGATTCAATGCAGAGAGGTCTGTTAACACATAGTGAGTGAGAAAGGTGACTGTAAAGAAAAAGCTCAATGCATCATGGGAATCCCCCGGCAGCCTACGTCTATTGCAGCATAACTAAGAGAGGATTCTGGGTCACCTGGTCCAGCCCTAACTATATGCTTTAGCAAAAAGGAAAGTTTGAAGCCTAATCTTGAAAGTAGAGATAGTGTCTGTCTCCTGAATCCAAACTGGAAGCTGGTTCCACAGAAGAGGGGCCTGAAAACTGAAGGCTCTCCCTCCCATTCTACTTTTAAATACTCTAGGAACAACAAGTAAGCCTGCAGAGTGAGAGCGAAGTGCTCTAATAGGGTGATATGGTACTACAAGGTCATTAAGATAAGATGGGGCCTGATTATTTAAGACCTTGTATGTGAGGAGCAGGATTATGAATTCAATTCTGGATTTAACAGGAAGCCAATGAAGGGAAGCCAAAATAGGAGAAATCTGCTCTCTCTTTCTAGTCCCTGTCAGGACTCGTGCTGCATTATTTTGGATTAGCTGAAGGCTTTTCAGGGAGTTTTCAGGGCATCTTGATAACAATGAATTGCAGTAGTCCAGCCTGGAAGTAATAAATGCATGAACTAGTTTTTCAGCGTCACTCTGAGACAGGATATTTCTAATTTTAGAGATGTTGCACAAATGGAAGAAAGCAGTCTTACATATTTGTTTAATATGTGCGTTGAAGGACATGTCCTGGTCAAAGATGACTCCAAGGTTCCTCACAGTGTTACTGGAGGCCAAGGTAATGCCATCCAGAGTAAGAATCTGGTTAGATACCATATTTCTAAGATTTTCAGGGCCGAGTACAATGACCTCAGTTCTTGTCATGTAGTCATAGTTTTCATGCACTCGCACAGAGTCCTGTTCACAGTTGCCTTAGTCACTCTTCATAGTCACTTCTAGTGTTCTCCAGTTTAGGTTCTAGTTTAGGTTAGCCACTGTCTTTGCTGTTTTGTCTTCCTTTGTATGAGCCACAATAAAGGCTTTTTGTTCAAAGTTCTGTTCCGCCTCCTCGCCTGTGTCTGCTCCTGAGTCCACCTCACTCTCTCCACTCAGTCTACCCCGTGGACCATGATACTATCACACAAATACACATACACAGTGGGGCCATTTTAAGTTCATGCGAGACTTTAAGCAGATAGTGAGACTCATTGTGCTTATCAGGGATGTAAATCTCTAGGTATCAGCTTAGCAGAAAACAAGGCAGTAATTCTTTCTCTCTCTGAAGTAGAAGGTTTTCAGGATGAGCTGAGCTGAAGGTATAGACTCACGTGATGTGTTGAGAAATTTTCTTTGTGTGTGAGTTTGGTCACAAGTTTTAAATCACACAGTAAGAATGGTTTACTACAAGTCAAACGAGTTAATTCTATATGAACCAAGCTAATAAAACAGGCAGCATGTTAAACTGTCAACTGTAAACCTTCCATATTTGTAAAACAAACTATAACTTCACATCACACACAGAACTAAATTCATTTTTTCTTGTTATGGATTTTACATATGTACATCCTCAGCACTGTGTTCCACAGGGTTGCGTCCTCAGTTGCATCCTCTACACCTTGTACTGTGTCACTTCCACTAGGGATAACACCATACTGAAGTTTGCAGATGATACTGCAGGTTTGGTCGCATCACTGGAGGGGACGAAGTGGCTTACAGGAGAGAGGTGGCCGGTCAGGTGTCATGGTGTGAGGACAACAACCTTACCCTCAAGACTGATAAAACAAACGAGATGACAGGCAAGATAAATTTTACTCATCAAGATGAGACTTCTCCCCTGTCTATGTCAGTCCCTGCATCCCTAAACGTCTCCAGTTATCCCGAGTTCTCTCTGACTGTCGCCTTGGTGCATTTAAAACCCTTGTCCACCCCAGCTGTGAAACTCAGAAACCAGTCTTACTTGTTATCATCTATCGTCCACCTGGGCCTTACACAGAGTTTCTGTCTGATTTCTCAGACTTTATATCTAATTTAGTTCTGAGCTCAGATAAAATAATTATTGTGGGTGATTTTAACATCCATGTTGATGCTAAAAATGACAGCCTCAACATGGCATTTAATCTGTTGTTAGACTCAATTGGTTTCTCTCAAAATGTAAAAGAACCCACCCACCACTTTAATCACACTCTAGATCTTGTTTTAACATATGGCATAGAAACTGAACATTTAACAGTGTTTCCTGAAAACCCTCTCCTGTCTGATCAATTCTTGATAACATTTACATTTACAATAATTGATTACGCAGCAGTGGAGAGTGGACTTTATCAAAGTAGATGTCTTTCTGAAAGCGCTGTAACTAAGTTTAAGAATATAATCCAGCCACTGTTATCATCGTCAATGCCCTGTACCAACACAGAGCAGAGCAGCTATCTGAACGCTACCCCAACAGAGGTCGATTATCTTGTTAATAATTTCACCTCCTCACTACGTACGACTCTGGATACTGTAGCTCCAGTGAAAACTAAGGTCTCTAATCAGAAGTACCTGACTCCGTGGTATAATTCTCAAACACGTACCCTAAAGCAGATGACTCGTAATCTGGAGAGGAAATGGCGTGTCACAAATTTAGAGGATCATCATTTAGCCTGGAGAAATAGTTTGCTGCTTTATAAGAAAGCCCTCCGCAAAGCCAGAACAGCTTACTACTCATCACTGATTGAAGAAAATAAGAACAACCCCAGGTTTCTCTTCAGCACTGTAGCCAGGCTGACAAAAAGTCAGAGCTCTGTTGAGCCAACCATCCCTTTAACATTAACTAGTGACGACTTCATGAACTTCTTCACAAATAAAATTTTTATCATTAGAGAAAAAATTACCAATAATCATCCCACAGATGTAATATTATCTACAGCTACTCTTAGTACCATTAATGTTAAGTTAGACTCTTTTTCTCCAATCGATCTTTCTGAGTTATCTTCAATAATTACTTCCTCCAAACCATCAACGTGTCTTTTAGACCCCATTCCTACAAAACTGCTCAAAGAAGTCCTGCCATTGATTAATTCTTCGATCTTATATATGATCAACCTATCTCTAATAATCGGCTATGTACCACAGGCCTTCAAGGCCTACACTTCTGCTCTCGAGACGAAGGTTTAGAATCAGGGACAATTCTAGGATCAGAGCTTTGGGGGTGCTGAGCACCCAGAGAGCTGCTCAGCCAGGCAAGATAAATTTTACTCATCAAGATGAGACTTCTCCCCTGTCTCTGTCAGTCCCTGCATCCCTAAACATCTCCAGTTTTCCCGAGTTCTCTCTGACTGTCGCCTTGGTGCATTTAAAACCCTGTTCCTCCCTGAACTTGTTTCCATTATGAGTCTTCATAATTTTACCATCTCTGTGCAAGTCTGCAAATTTCTTCATTATTAATAATGTATTGCATTTATATAGCGCTTTATATAGCGCTCCGGTTACAGATGAGCTTCCCAACCCCCTGAGCCATAGTCACCCGTCTTAAATCATATTATTCTTAAATTCTCTCTGGGCTTGGGCCCTCGTCACAAAACATGACATCACTGTTTTGTACATTTTAACACAATTTAATCCCCACATTTGTGAAAGAAAAGCAAAACACTTTTTTGAAAAGTCTGTAACAAAACCATTAAATCTGACAAATGTTATTTAAATGCTGCAAAAGAAGAATGGATTGAAATAAAAATACATATCCTAACCTTAATTACTGGGGGAGAACAATGAATGATGTTCATAGTGACTAAAAAGTAAACTGAGTGCATTTTTTGGACATAGATTGACTTTTAATGTGTATGTATAATATAATACAGATACATAAAAAATACACTCCAAAAATAGAAGAGTTTGTTGTCTTGTAATGGGGAATAAACTGAGTAAGTCTGCCTTGAAAGGGGATGAAATACACTGCAAAGTATTTATTGGGCAGCACGTGGTGTGTAGATCGTTGACAAATGAAGTGAGATTGTGCGCAAAGCAGAAGTGAGTGTGAATGTGTTTGATGTCACGGTGTGTGTGAAAAGGTATCCAGCTGGGGCAGACATGATTCTGCAGGTCACCTGCACCCTAACCTGCCCAGTGGACACAAAAGAAAGAAATATTTGTGGGGATGAAATATGACTGATAACATGAAGAGTGTTTGGTGTTTCTCAGCCAGAATCAACTGCAATCCCCCTTTCAGAAACAGAGAGAGAGAGTCAAGTCAAGTCAAGTCATCTGTATTTATATAGCACATTTGAAAGACATCAAGTGTCGGCCAAAGTGCTGAACAGAGGGATAATATAATAAAAGAATTAAAATAGAAAGAAAACATTAAAAAAAAAAAAAAAAGAATTGTAAGACATGTAATATCAAAGAGATCCAAAAGCCTTGGAAAATAAGTAGGTCTTGAGATTTGATTTAAAGACTTCCAAGGATGAAGAGAATTTTATGAAGGGGAGGAGACTATTCCAGAGTCTCGGGGCGGCAATGGAGAAAGCCCTGTCACCTCTAGATTTGAGCTGGGAGCGTGGAACTGATAAAACCATCTGACTGGAGGAGCGCAGAGATCGAGTGGGCAAGTGCAGGCTAAGAAGATCTGAAATGTAACCTGGAGCCAAACCATGGAGGGCTTTAAAAACAAATAATAAAACCTTAAAATCAATTCTATGTTTAACTGGTACCCAATGTAGAGATGCGAGTACCGGGGTAATATTCTCTCTCTTTCTAGTACCCGTCAGGAGCCTTGCGGCTGCATTTTGAACAAGTTGCAGGCGTGACAGGCTTGAGTGACAAATGCCTAAATAGAGAGAGTTACAATAGTCAACACGTGACGATATGAAAGCATGGATAACAGTTTCCAGGTCTTTAGATGACAGGATATTTTTGAGTTTAGAAATGCTCCTGAGTTGGAAAAAACTGCCACAAACAACTGAATTTATTTGGTTGTCCAGCTTGAGAATGGAATCAAAAATGAAACCAAGATTTTTTACATGGGGATGTACATTAGCTGATAATGGGCCCAAATTGTTTCTTATGAGACTAACAGAGTCCTGCTTACCGAAGATTATAATGTCGGTTTTGTCATGAATTAGTTTGAGAAGGTTCAGAGACATCCAGCAATGTATGTCGCTAAGACACTCTGAGACTTTCTGCAGCGTACTATCAGCACCTGGTTTTAGAGAAAGATAGAACTGTGTATCGTCTGCATAAGAGTGGTAAGGGATCTGGTGTTTCTGAAAAATGGAGCCTAATGGGAGCATGTATAAGGAGAATAAGACCGGACCCAGAATAGAGCCCTGAGGTATTCCACAGGTTAGTGTAGCTGGGGAAGAGTATTTGTTACCCAGCATCACAGAATATGTTCTGCTCTCTAGGTAAGAGGCAAACCATTTTAGAGCAGAACCTTGAATGCCGACACATGTCTTTAGACGGTTTAATAGGATTGTGTGGTCGACAGTGTCAAATGCTGCGCTCAGGTCTAAAAGGATTAAAACTGTACTTTTTCCAGAATCAGCAGCTAGAAGCACATCATTGAACACCTTCAGTAGAGCAGACTCTGTGCTGTGGAAAGCCCTGAAACCAGACTGATATTTGTCCAGAATATTATGCGTGTCTAAGAATGAGGATAATTGGTGGAGGACAATCTTCTCAAGAACCTTAGACAAAAATGGCAGCTTAGAGATTGGTCTAAAATTGCCAAGAACTGACGGATCTAAACCAGGTTTTTTTTTAGAAAAAACCTGTCAATCCTTGTCACTACATTGCATGCCTGTCCATAAACACATATACACAGAGTTGTACATATATTTATATAGCCACAGCTTACATAATATGCATAAAGTCTAGTTATACACACACACACACACATCTATATCTATATATATATATATATATATATATATATATATATATGTAGATATAGATGTGTGTGTGTATACGCACACCAATATTTTTGAATACACGTGTCCATATTTATGTTTCCAGATTGTTTGTATGGTGCACTTTCTAAACCGTGCTCTTTGTACAGTTTTTATTTAGCTGCTTTTGTCTTGCACTGTCCACTTTTTTGCAATGACAATGCAGATTTTCCACTTGTGGGACAAATAAATGCAGATTTGCTGTGTGTGTGTGTGTGTGTGTGTGTGTGTGTGTGTGTGTGTGTGTGTGTGTGTGTGTGTGTGTGTGTGTGTGTGTGTGTGTGTGTGTTTGTGCAACATTGGCATTTGTTTACTCAGATCCAAGGCAGGCCAAACCTCTGTGTTACAACCTACATACAAAAGACACACATTCACAATATATGGGTACACAAGTCTGTTTTATTTCAAAGTGTTTCAGACTTTACAGCGTTTGCAGACCCAGTGTCCATCATCCCTGCATTTGGCACAGGTAAACCTGCTGCGATTCCTGTTGCAGCTCTCTTGCACCTGGCACTGCGTTGTCTTTACAGTCCCTGGCACAGCAGCTGCAGCAGCTTCACCAGCCTGCCTCTGTGCTAATATTTCCTTGAGCTGCATGAATCGGCAACGAAGTTGCTGAGCTAGAAGACTCAGAAACAATCTTCTTTTGCCTGTCCACCCTGTACATGCCTTGTACAAAATGTAGGCATTCACCGCCGCCAGGTCCAGCTTATTGTAGAAAACCGCTACTGGCCACCTGCATGTTGCTGCTCTTACGGAATACATCCGTGCCATTTGGTCCAACACGTCTACACCACACTGTAAAAGCAGAGAGAGAGTCATGAGTATATGTTTTTTTCTATAGGCCTGTATAGCACACATCAGAAAACATTGTAGCACTGGTGTGAAATACACACATTCACATACCTTCATGTGGTTATAGTCTGTTATCGTGTTGGGTTTCCTCTTTCTGTCGTCACCGATCATCACGTCTTGGTGCATAGAACTTAGAACACACACAGTCTTATTTTTTTTAGGTGCATAAATTGTCAAGGAGACACCGCCACTTCTAAGCACTGAAGTGGAGAATACCTCTCGCTTTGCAGTATCTTTTGCAAGTTGAGGAAGTTCACGCCGGACTTTATTCACCGTGCCCAGTAACGTTGTTTTGAGCTGCAGCAGTTTGTGCGACAGTGGCAGTGAAGTAAAGAAATTGTCCGTTGTGACATTTCTCCCATCATCCAAAAACGGCTCCATCAGTTTCATGACCACGTTCTCTGCCAGCCTCTCTCCCTTCTGACGACTGGGGTCCTTTCCCAAGTAAGGAGATGCACTGCAGACATATTTGGTGTCCAAATCCGTGGTCATCCAGAACTTGATCCCAAATTTGTCTGGCTTGGTTGCAATATACTGTGTGAATGGACAACGAACCTTGGTAGGGAACAGCTGTTCATCTATGGTCATGTGTTCTCCTGGAGTGAAACTCTTAGCACAGTTCTCGTTGAAGCGTGTCCAGATGTCGGAGATTGCCGCAAATTTGTCTGCCCGCGTGTCCCTGTCATCAAATCGAAGGTGTAACATAATTGAAATGAATCTATCTCGGGGCATTGTCTCTTTGATTACTGGCACCAGAAATCCTTCTGACCAGCAATCCACAATGGCACCAACAGGACACATGATTGCTCTTACAAACAGGATTGAAATGAATGCCATCAGTTCATGAACTGACAAATTCCAGTCCGGCTCTGTTCTGTGGGCTTGATGTACCGTGCACTCTCTGATGGTCTGCAGCATTCCCAGGTCTAACAGGCAAAGGAAGCTTTGGAGCACACTTGTAATCTTACGTTGTCAGAAGATAAACAAATAGAGAATGGTAAATTTACATGAACTTCACTCTAAATGGGTTTATATAAATATCATATGTAATATGGCAATGAGGTGTGAATGTTTGTCTTTTATATTTGCAGGTCAGTCAATGTGTGGGATATTTTGTATAGATACGGCAGGCATTTCTGAAAGTTGTAACACAGAGGTTTGGCCTGAGTTGGATCTGAGCAACTCTGAGTGGCCAAATGCAAATGTGCCAGGCCTCAAGGATAATGGGTGGTTTGCACAACAAAAGCTGGAGGAGAAACGAGCTGATGGCCTGTGAAAATCTCAGCAGGGGTGATTAACACCTCTGGACTTGCACCAGAAAATAAAAAAGACAGTAATTCTAGGGGGTGTTGGGTTTAGGGAAGTTACGCAAATTTGCGCAGGTTAGTAAACCTAGTGTTAATAGCTGGTATGGAAATTAGTTGATCGTTCTTAGATTAAGGAAAGGTGACTGAATTTTAGCAGAAGTGAATGGGATGTGTTGGAGTTTGTTAGAGTGGAGACTCTAAAACACTGAGTTTCCTAGTTTTGATGTACCAGTGTATCCTGAACCCAGATACACAACTCTGAATACATAAGAACAAACTTGTTTTATGAAGTACATGACAACATGTCACATGTTTTATGATGAAGGGAAAAAAGGAAAACTGAATAAAATGGGTTTGTGGCCTAAATGAGTGAAGAAGCACAGACCTGGGGATTAAACTCATATCTAATACGACAACAGGGTTATGCTGTATGTTGTGTGTGGTGTGGCTGATTGGATGAATGTTTGAGATTAAACTGGCTGATGATTTGTCTTTTGTTACTAAGTTGAGCCTGCCAATTAGGTTTGGTATGATTTATCCCCCTGAAATGAAGAACAGGTGTCATGACTTAACAAGGCCTTTCTTTCCTTTGCTTTCCTTTATTTTTTTTAATTTCGTTTTATTTTGTTACTTTCATGGTGCACTAAAAGTTTTGTTTGATAATTTTTCTGTCATCTAAGCAGATCCGAACATTGAATAGGAAGAACTACACAACATGTTGTTGCGAACGGTTGCAAAGTGAGTTTCTCCAAAATTAAAATGGGCTCAGGAGAAAGCCACCTAACTGGGACAATTAGTAAGTTCCTGTCCAAAAAGATTCAACGAGGAAATCCAGTCTAAATTCATTTTCTTTTTGAAATGTTATCGTTTTGCTGAGAGTGGAAACTATATGCGACGATAATTTCCACTATCAGCAAAGAAAGAATGAATGAGTGAATAAAAAATGAGTGAAAATTTTAAAAAATGGGGAACTGACTGGCAAAAGCTGACAAGACTGACTGACTTAACACCATTGTGTGAAGTTAACCCCCACCTGACAAAGGTGTGGATATATCTCTGTGTGTGTCTCTGTTGCAGGAACAGGAGGCGACCACAGGAGGAAACTTGGGTCACATGACTAAGTGAAGTTGTTTTAACTTAAAGACTTTGTCTTCTAGGATACAGGCTCTGGGTGGAGCTGGGAGTTAAACAAGCTAAACATTTAACTGCTGACTAATGTTTTTACACAGGGTTACAGGTTTGGAGTATGGCTGCTCCAAGTGGGAAACCCTGGAGATTGTTTTAGAGAGAATGTGCAACATTCTTGTACATGTCTCATTGGGGAGTTGACACATGGCAAAAGCCATGTGGCGAGAGGAGTGTCATTTTTTTAATTTGCAGATGTCGTGAGGTGCCATGACGAGAAGGAGTGGCTGAGGGGCTCGTCCACAAGATGGAAGCTGAGGCCAGGATTCAATTCAATTCAATTCAATTTTATTTATATAGCGCCAAATCACAACAAAAGTCGCCTCAAGGCGCTTCATAGAAAGAGAGAGGCTTCAGG
This sequence comes from Neolamprologus multifasciatus, assembly GCF_963576455.1. Classification (NCBI taxonomy): domain Eukaryota; kingdom Metazoa; phylum Chordata; class Actinopteri; order Cichliformes; family Cichlidae; genus Neolamprologus; species Neolamprologus multifasciatus. Next base: position 27,209,285 of record NC_140457.1, on the reverse strand, counting down.
AGGATCAGAGATCACCTTCAGCACAGCAAACATTGCACAGTGAGCTGTGCTAATGGGCTTCCAGGAGATCATCAAGAGGAGTATTTGCACAGCAAACAACCATAAGGAGTGGAAGACTTTCGACGTTGACACTGAGGAAGACAACTAAGGTGTACGACGTGCTCTGCCTTAAATCTTCAGCCGCGTTGGAACATGAGAACCTGAAGGATGAAGGGAGCGTGCCAAGCTCCAAAAGTGACAGTGCAGAGGAGGTCCAGCGATGGACTTGTGGTTCTGTGAACAGCACAATTGCCAGGTGACTGTGAAATAACCAACAGCACTTTTTCCACAAATGAAGCCAGTAACTTACTATCCTAAAAGATTAGCTCTAGTTGCTTGTGCTTTACCTCCATGTGTGAGATCAGTATGTGCAGCAGCTTAAGCTGTACAATGTTTCAGGAAATAGTTTATTTCACCTTTTGACATTGTTGGTTCCACATGAGGTAGATGTCTACTACTGCAGACTAAAATGACATTTCTGTCAGCTGCAAGACACTTGTCTTTAATGTTACCGTTACTCTCACAACCACACATAACCATAAAATGGTGCACAATTCTGAATCCGTCAGCCCTTTTGCCAACAAAAGAAGAGGGCACTTCTCATGAGTGTAGAGAGCACGTGGAGAAGGAGTGTAAGCCAAGGGATGACTTAATATATGTGCTACTAGGTGAGGGAAGGTTTGGTTTCTTGATGGTTTGAGCTTTACAACAGCAGAGGGACAGGCTAAAACAGGTTTTACTGTAGTAGATAGTGAGAAAGTTATCTGTGCAGGACAACTAGCATGTTTCATATTTGCTTAAGCAGCAGAGATAGTAGCTTTAACGGAAGCGTGTAAAGCTGCAGAGAGAAAATATACACTGATAGCCAATTGCTATTTGCTACATTACATTTCTTTGCAGTGCAGTGGGTGAGACGAGGTGTGACAGCCTCTACAGGGAAGCCTGTAGAACACACCAAACTCCTGCAAAATCTGCTGGAGGCAATAATATTGCCCAGTAGAATTGCCGTTTGTAATTGTGCAGCACACAGGTGAGGGAAAGATCCAGTTGCATTAGGGAATGCTTTTGCAGATAAGATCACAAGAGAGGCAGCTTTAGGAGAACATGGTGTTCATATTCTAGCAGTGCAACACCAGCAGACGTTGCCTTTTACACGAGATGTATTGGCAGACATGCAGGCCCACTCATCTATTGCAGGAAAACGGTTGTGGCTCACAGAAGGAGCGAGCTTGCAGGATGGTGTTATTATCTGTGTGATAAACCAATACTGCCTTAGAATTGGTATAAGACTGCTGCTATTTTGAGCCATGGGCTATGCCATGTCTCAACAGGAGGGAGATGATGGCAACAGTAGTGCAACATTTTCATACTCTAGGATTTAATACCTTTAAAAAATTTTTTTGCAGGTTATGTATGATATGTTGAAAGCACAATTCTCGGGGTAATTTGAGACCTAAGAGAGGGAAATTCCCCAGACCCAGTCACCCATTACAAGTTATTAACATGGACTTTATAGAACTGTCCAACTGTAATAACTATAAGTATTGTCTAGTGATAGTTTGCCCTTTTTTAAAAAGTGGGTAGAAATCGTCCCAACTAGGAAAGCAGATGCCATTTCGGTTGTCAAAGCAATATATAAGAATATCATCCCGGAACACGATATTCCAGAGACCATTTATGGTGATGATGGTCCACACTTTGTAAATGAAGTGATTGGATTAATGGCACAGCATCTAGGGATAACACTAAAACATCATTGTTCATATCACCCACAAAGTGCAGGGTTGGTAGAGAGAACTAATGGAACAGTAAAGCTAAGACTTAGGAAAACAATGGAAGAGACAGGCAGGACAGTTAGTTGAGATGCACATGAGGATTACTCCAACAGAGAACGGTCTGACTCTTTGAGATTATATATGTTAGAGCATTTAGAGTTCTAGTCTTCTGTAGTGATGATAGAAAAGCAGAAGAGGAGAACACATTAGCAGATTGGATGCTTAAAATGTTTAAAAGTAAAGAAGTCATGAGAACAAATGATCTGCCAGATGATTCTGTTTCTCCGCAGGAGCAAAGTCTGAAGTCTGGAGATTGGATGTTGATAAGGCCATGGAGAGGAAGTGCTGGTCCAGTCCACGGTGGGAAGGTCCCTATCAGGTGCTGCTGACAACACCCATAGCAGTGAAGATTGCTGAAAGAAACACTTGGATACATCAAGCACACTGCAAGAAGGTAACACACTTCCTGGCCGACTGGGTGATTGTGAAAAGGCCAGCGGTACAAAGGGGGGAATATATCTCTAGGACCTCTCATCTCAATCCTGGTGAAGAAACCAATGGATCCAGAATCCAACTTAGAATGGCTGGGAATGTGCTGTTCGCCTTCTTGAGCCTGTTAACCCTGAGTGGGTTGCCAGGAGCACACTGTGACAGAGCAAACCACACCCAGTACCCGCATGGGTTTTCAACCAACTACTGGTGGCAGTTTATGAACACAACCGCTCACATATACAACGAGACCAATTGTTATGCTTGTGATGCCACTGTCTACACATTCTTCTGGACTGTGGCCATATAGCATCACTGAGAGTGAGACAGTTAGTTTGGTTGCCTGAGCAACACATCCAGGAGTAAAAATACCTGGAACACTGCCAACTTTTCAACTCCTCTGAACCTGAATGGACGGTTGAGTCACCAGTAGCCGAGAAGGTGCTCTGATACGACAGACCTGCTAGCCTGACCCCAAGCATCTGACTCGCTGCAGGACATTGAAACAAACTGGAAGCAGGCCAGTTACCTATGTGTATGAATAGGTATGGATTAGTCCAAGTTGGAGATTTATCATGGAATTTGCGCAACGTCACCTATTCTTTTTGTTCTCTGCAAGAAGGGATGTAAACAGAGAAGCCTTTTGTCTACATTTATATCATGAACACTTATCTAAGCTGGTAGAGGTTTTGAGCCAAGAAAATCAAAACAGCTTGATCCAATTTCCTTTACAAAGCTTTTTCTGCGGGGACAACAGTACAGGAGAAGAGTTGTAAATGCAGATAATTCACCAGTTGACTCTGACCCCCACAGGATGCCTAGAGTGAGAAGATTTGGGGGGGGTTGATAGGAGTCTGACAGTGGACTCATCTCTGTGCTTGTCCTTCTTGACCTTAGTGCAGCATTCGATACTGTTGACCATAATATTCTATTAGAGCGATTAGAACATGCTGTAGGTATTACAGGTATTGCACTGCAGTGGTTTGTATCATATCTATCTAATAGACTCCAATTTGTGCATGTAAATGGAGAGTCCTCTTCACACACTGAGGTTAATTATGGAGTTCCACAGGGTTCAGTGCTAGGACCAATTCTGTTTACATTATACATGCTTCCCCTAGGCAGCATCATTAGAAGACATAGCATACATTTTCACTGCTATGCAGATGACACCCAGCTCTATCTGTCCATGAAGCCAGATAACACACACCAATTAGTTAAACTGCAGGAATGTCTTAAAGACATAAAGACTTGGATGGCCACTAACTTTCTGCTTCTTAACTCAGATAAAACTGAGGTCATTGTACTCGGCGCTGAAAAGCTTAGAAATATGGTATCTAACCAGATTCTTACTCTGGATGGCATTACCTTGGCCTCCAGTAACACTGTGAGGAACCTTGGAGTCATTTTTGACCAGGATATGTCCTTCAACGCACATATTAAACAAATATGTAAGACTGCGTTCTTCCATTTGCGCAACATCTCTAAAATTAGAAATATCCTGTCTCAGAGTGACGCTGAAAAACTAGTTCATGCATTTATTACTTCCAGGCTAGACTACTGCAATTCATTATTATCAGGATGTCCAAAAAACTCACTGAAAAGCCTTCAGTTAATCCAAAATGCTGCAGCAAGAGTACTGACAGGGACTAGAAAGAGAGAGCATATTTCTCCTGTTTTGGCTTCCCTTCATTGGCTTCCTGTTAAATCCAGAATTGAATTCAAAATCCTGCTCCTCACATACAAGGTCTTAAATAATCAGGCCCCATCTTATCTTAATGACCTTGTAGTACCATATCACCCTATTAGAGCACTTCGCTCTCGCTCTGCAGGCCTACTTGTTGTTCCTAGAGTATTTAAAAGTAGAATGGGAGGGAGAGCCTTCAGTTTTCAGGCCCCTCTTCTGTGGAACCAGCTTCCAGTTTGGATTCAGGAGACAGACACTATCTCTACTTTTAAGATTAGGCTTAAAACCTTCCTTTTTGCTAAAGCATATAGTTAGGGCTGGACCAGGTGACCCTGAATCCTCCCTTAGTTATGCTGCAATAGATGTAGGCTGCCGGGGGATTCCCATGATGCATTGAGTTTTTCCTTTCCAGTCACCTTTCTCACTCACTATGTGTTAACAGACCTCTCTGTATTGAATCATATCTGTTATTAATCTCTGTCTCTCTTCCACAGCATGTCTTTATCCTGTCTTCCTTCTCTCACCCCAACCAATCGCAGCAGATGGCCGCCCCTCCCTGAGCCTGGTTCTGCCGGAGGTTTCTTCCTGTTAAAAGGGAGTTTTTCCTTCCCACTGTCGCCAAAGTGCTGCTCATAGGGGGTCATATGATTGTTGGGCTTTTCTCTGTATCTATGAAGCGCCTTGAGGCGACATTTGTTGTGATTTGGCGCTATATAAATAAAATTGAATTGAATTGAATTGAATTGAGTCATAAAAAGGAGTGTTGACCAGGCTACAGCTTTGAAGTTAGCTGAGAGCCACAAGGACAAACAATAAAGTCAACTGATGTGTTAGAATGCCTATGTCTGTATACAGTTGGATTGTAGTGACATATGATTTTTGAGAATGTTGATTCTTTTTGTTTGACTGTTGACATTCAGTTGTTTACTTGCAGAATGTAGTTTACCCTGTATGAGATCAATGAGAAGCAGGTTAACTGCTTACATGAATTAACTGTGAGCTTTTGCTGCAATAGGAGGTGAATGACATGAGGAGCTGTGTATGAATGAAATCTACACTGACACTGTCAAAAACAAGGGTGCATAAGTTGAAATTTAAGTACAGAATGACAAAAAGGGGGAATGTTAAGTCTAATTGTTGAATGTTGTCATTATGCTTCTTAAATTTGTAAGGTCTTAGTTCAATCTATAGGATCAAGACATTCCTTTGTCTCTGACCACTGGCTGGAGAGGCTTTTATTGCAGATACATTCTATCTGGAAGATCTGTTTCTTGTGATGTTGCTTCCTGCTTTTATGACCCTTTTGGTCAGCAAGAGGTCTCTCTCTCTCTCTCTCTCTCTCTCTCTCTCTCTCTCTCACACACACACACACATACATTCTCACATAACACACACAGACACACACATTCTCACATAATACACACACACACACACACACACACACATACATTCTCACATAACACACACAGACACACACATTCTCACATAATACACACACACACATTCTCACATGCATACAGATGTTTACACATACACACACATAGTGCCTTGTCTTAGAACCATTTGGGGGGTTTTATGGTGGGCGGTGCTTTGCTGTGATGTGTATTGTGTGAACTGTTTTCCCAATAAAAGGCAGAAAGCGGAGGCCGTCGTTGGGGTCATTCGTAATGAGATTCAAAGTGCGTTTCTGAGATACAGACGAGGCCTCCCTTGCTAGCAAGTAAAAGATGTTTGTCTTGTTTTTGTTGTTAACGAGAATACGTTTCTAAACCAGCGGGGCTTGTGGAAACACAGACCTAACAGGTTCTTCCTGACCTTGTACTTTTTCCTCACGTTCCCCTCTTTCGTCTCTCCCTCTTTGGACTGATAATCATACACAAATAGATTGTATTCAATTAGATGAAAAACATACATTAATTTGAAAAAAAAAAGATACCATTAAGATCATTAATAAAAATGTTGTCTCTCAGTGTACTTTCAAACAAAAGGCAATTAACCAAACCACATGTAAATCTAACAAAAGATATAAATATTGAAACACTGATCCAACATTATTCTTTATTGATGGATCATTTGATCTTACACTTAAAAAAACAAAAACAAAAAAAAAAACTTCCTTATATCCATTATGAACCTTGCTGTTTCTCTGTACACAAACACACACACACACACACACACACACACACACACACACACACAACAGGAGTTATAAGGTTAATGGGCATCCAGTCAGTTAGCTAGTTAGTACCTTGGGTTTAATACCGGAGCAACAGGACGGTCAACCTTCGCTGATTTTACTACAGAGCAGGATGGGTTGTAGGGTAGCAAACATCGATGGAAAAAACACTGCAGGTTACTTGGGCGCAGTTTTGGCAAGGTTACTTTTAAAATGTATTCCATTATAGAATACAGAATACATGCCCAAAATGTATCCTGTAACGTATTCCGTTACGTTACTCAATGAGAGTAACGTATTCTGAATACTTTGGATTACTTAATATATTATCATGCTGTTTAGAACTACATGAATGTACTATTGCTGTGATTTATTACTGTTACTGAAGGTCCGCGGCTCCAAACCGTAGTAAAGGGACCTCTGGCTAATACGGCGGGTTCTGTGTCGGGCTCGTAGCCGAAAACTAGCTTTACTTTGTTGTCTGGGTCAACTTTGCTTGTGAGAGACAGAGAGAGGCGATGAAAGGCAGCTCCAACGGAACTTATTGTTTTTGGAGGAAAACACGAACACGGTGTACAGTCGAGTCTTAATAGCTTACTTACAACTGGGCTCGTCAGGCACTCTTCTTGGCTGCAGTGGTTATTATTATATTTATATGCTTCCAGCTCCCGTTTTTGCTCGATGACAGCTCATACTTTTCGTTTTTCTCCCTCCTCGCGCTCACAGACACATAACGTGTATGGCAGTCCATTCTCCATGCAGCACGGACTACACTGCCTATGATGCTACATTCTTTAGAGCTATACCAGTAGCATTCTGCCTATTAGCTTAGCACAACAACAACTGCACTCTCTCACCCAGGAAACACGCAGAGAGAGAGCGTCACCCTGTAACCATGGCAACCGTAACGCTGCCGCCTGCAACAACAGAACATAGCTGTCAAACAAAACCCAAACAGTCCTTACCCGCCACAATATGAAACAGGGAAGTACCGCCGTGTAATCCATTTACTTCAACAAAGTAACTGTATTCTAAATACCACCTTTTTAAACAGTAACTGTAATGGAATACAGTTACTCATATTTTGTATTTTAAATACGTAACGGTGGTACATGTATTCCGTTACTCCCCAACACTGCTTGGGTGTAATGTTTTCCAGCTAAAAAGAACTATATAACGATTAACTGAAGGTTAAATGAAGCTAACATGTTCTGTTTTAAGCCAGGAACCTTACCTCCGCTCCGCTGCGTCTCAGCCACCATCGCTCTGACAGAAAAGGCACTAGACTTGGCGGGGCCTGGTGCCTGTTGCTCGGTCAGGCCTATTCTGGGGCAAAGGGGGCCCTCGGGCCTCCGGCCTCTGGGTTCAGGGTGAACCGGGCCACAGGCCCGGTTCACCCTGGCACAGCTGGGTGCCGGCAGAGCCGGTGGGCACACCACTGCAGCCCCCTCTGGCTTCTGCTCCGTGGCTACTGGGTGACCCTTCATCTGGGGCTCTCCTCAGCTCTCCCCAGGAGGGTGGCACGGAGGCCCCTCCGGTGGTCCTCCTTGTGCTCTCGCACTCTGGGGCCTCTGGATGTCTGGGGCCTGGATCTCCTCTATGCCTGCTTCATGCCCTGGGGGACAGGGCTATGGCTCTGTACATCTCCTAGCAGACCATTACATGGGGAAACCTTTTGAATACAATCGCGCTGATCCACACAGGTGTGCACACGGGTGTTCACTGTTCATAGACATAAACTACACCTTTATTGGCTGCTATTTCCGAGCACATTGTTTACTGTCGGTCCTGCTTGCTGCACAACAACATTCAATATTTAGTATTTACTTCTGTTTTCACTTAGCTAGATTAACGTGATGGTGTTGTGTTTAGTATGTTGCTCTGTTGTTTTTTTGCTTGTTTTCTCTTTTTTTTCTCTCAACAGGTGATCCAGGAGATTTTTTTTCTTCTTTCTCTTTTTAAGTGCCCTCTCTCACTGTACCTCTTCCCTTCTGTTTTTCTTTTTCTTCATCTTTCTTTCTCCCTTTCCTATCCCTCAGTCATGTCTGTCCCATCTGTAACAACTGAAAATCAAATCAAATAAATAATAACAACAAAGGTCGATCAAATGGACCAATCCGGCAAGGCCGTGATGATCCATTTGGCAAAGTAAATCCATTTGGTATCAGAATTATTGTCTAAAGGTGAAGAAAGATGCCCAACAGATTTACTTTACCAAATGGACCATCCCAGCCTTGCAGTAATGGTCTGTTTGAGTCACCTTTTATTGTTTATTTTATTTTCACTTGATAAATACGGGACAGACTTGACTGGGGAAAAGAAAGGGGAGAAAGAAAGAGGGAAAGAAAACCAGTGGGGAAAAGGGACGGGGATAAAGGGCAAAAAACAAAAATGAACAAAGTAAGCAGACAAAAAATACATATATCAATCACCTGGATAAACTGTTGAGAAAGAAAAAAGAGAAAACAAGCAGAAGAAAAAAAAAGAGCAACATAATAAACAACATCACGATGATCTATGGGAATATAACAGTAAATACTAAATATTAAACGTTATTGTGCAGCACGTAAGATCGACAGCGCACAGTGTGCTTTGAGGTAGCAGCCAAAAAGGGTGTAGTTTGTGTGTGTGAGCACCCGTGTGTACACCTGTGAGCATGAGCGCGCTTGTAATTAAAAGGTTCCTTCATGTAATGATCTGCTAGAGGGTGTGGAGAGCCACAGCCCCGTCCTCCAGGGCATGAAGCAGGTATGGAGGAGATCAAAACTCCAGACATCCAGAGGCCCTCAGAACACAAGAGACCAAGGAAGACCAACAGAGGGGCAGCCGCGCCACTATCCCAGAAAGAGCTGAGGAGAGCCCCAGAGGAGTGGTCACTCAGCAGCCGCGGAGCAGAAGCCAGGGGGGGTTGCAGTGACGTGCCCGTGAGCTCCGCCAGCAGCCAGCTGTGCCAGAGTGACCGAGCCCCAGGCCGAGAGGCTGAGGGCACCCCACCCCCAAAGCGGCCCGAGCGAGCCCCAGGCTCCAGGCCCCGACAAGCAGCCACCAAGAAGTGAGCCGGTGTGTACCTGGACGCCCATCCGCAGGGGAAGTGGTGGGGGGAGATAGGCCTCCATACCTTGGAGGGCCTGAGATGTCCCCAGAGAGGTGGCGTCTGATACCCGACCTGACATATGGACACAGACATACAGGCACACACAGATACAAACATCCATTCACACCCTCATGCTCTCATATGCAATTACTCAACACTCACCCAACGTGGAGACAGACATAAAGAGACACTGTACACACAATCACACTCCCCAAGCATACTCTAAGCCCCAGGTACCCTTGCCCCTGGAGCGGGAAACTGCACCCAGACCCAGGTAGTGTTACTCTTTTCCATCCGGTGGAGAGAAGCAGACTGCCCCAACTCGGCAGCAGCAGGGGTGCCCCACGTTCCAGACCACAATCGGACGGCCAACTCCTCCTCCCCGCCCCAACAGGCAGCAGAGAACGGGGGTGTGTGAAGACTCCAAACCTCTCATATGTAGTGTTGATGCATTTGTGTTCTAAGGTGCATTTAAAACCAAGGCGGGCATGATGCTACCTGCCAGAGAGCAGCAGGTAAGCGCATAGCCCCCCCTGATAGCCCTCAATGTCTACATGTATTTAAAATTGAGAGGTGGGCAACGACGCCAGGGGTGAGGTTATACACCCTGATGGTCTTCTGGATGACGTGTAGCATGCCCACCCCCAAGGTCCTATATGTATGTGTTATGAGAGTAATGTGAATGTCTAAGTTGTGGGATAAAATTGAGGCACAGGTAGCCAGAAGGGGACAGAGGGGGGATGCCTCCCCTGCACCCTGGTGACAGACCTTTACCCCAAGGCCCTTCATTTGTGGATGATTGTGGTGGAGCGGGAAGAGGGAGGCAGCTGGAGATGAGGAGGAAAGGAAGGGAGGGGCAAGTGACCCCTCCCTGGGGCCAGCTCCCCCGCTGACCCCAGTAGGCACCCCCATACTCTGCAACCCATCAGGGAAAGGGGGCCCAGGCCCATCTGGACCGGGTCCGGGAGAAATGCTTTTTCTTTGCACACATGACAATAAATGCTTTGAATCTTGAATTTGCTAATGTGTACAGCTCATTCATTTGTGAATACCGTTGTCACGGTGTCCCTGAGGTGTCAGAAAAAGATTCAACAATAAAGACCTCCACCTGTGTCTATGTCATAATGACGAGGGATAGGAGCACTTATGTTTAACAAATGTGACAAGTTCAGGGTTCTAGATTTTGAGCAATTTGGTCGCATTCATGACCAAATTTCTCATTGGTGCGACTAAAACAAATCCTACGTCGCACTGGTGCTGTTCAGTACAAAAAAGTCACAAGTCACAACTCTGAAAGTCCCCGTGTGGTCAACAACAGACAAACATTATGCCCATATTGTGGTCTAACCCAATCAGAGATAGTCAGGGGGAGGACCTCTCTTATTGGCCGTGGTCCAGATATTCCTGTAGCCCTTCACATCTGTACGTTTTTCAGTGCAGGCGGATAGAGAGAAGTGTGTAGCTTGAATAAAGCAATTTTAAGGCATTAAATCCTGAATCGACATTTGAATATAAATGTATTTTGACAGAAACACCAGAATCTCAGTTTAAAGCTGGTTAAACCAAACAGCTAAAACAGCAAAAGATAGCAGGTTTTGCACAGATTGAGATCGACGAAATCATTTGGATGCTGCTAGCTCTCTGCCTGACAAAGAAAGTCCAGTTCATGATCATTAAGAAGATCATAGACAAGAGGTCCCTTGCTGGAGAGGGATCGGATATTAATTAAGCAATCTGATGGAGACAGGATAGTTGCCGCTTTTCTCAGTTTTCTTTCACCATCTTACAATGCTGTGATTGCAGCCATTCCCCAACTCTCTGTGAATGGTACTCTTGGCCATTGATCAGTGGCCTTTGATCAGTGGTTGTTGATCAATGGTCATGAGAATTTGCATAATTCTGATGAAGGAACTGACCTCCCAGCCCATTGTTCCTTCAGTAGTGCTGGTTTCAGTCACTATGCAAATGCACTGTTTCTAAGATTGAGGAAACCTGCAGTTAGCTGAGACTGAAGAAGTTACTTGGATGAATGACGAAACGTTTCTCCTACTGAAAACGCTACGTCCAGATGAACAGAATCAACTTTTGGAAATTTACTTACCTGGATGATTGAGCATGCATCAAGACATCTTAACCCACTTTGGCAAGGACTGCCTAAAGCTTGTACGTCAGTATGAGCAAACAGCACGTAAGATGGCGAACTACAGGAACCACCTGAGATTCAGCCTCAGATACTGACAAAAAAGGATTACTGCTAAACGTCTGCAAATTAGCTCTTCAGTTAAAGGCTTCCAGGCAACAAAAATCCTCAAGAAGGCACAGCACCAGTTGCTTAATGAACAGGTAAGGCAATTTTTTTTTACCATTGACATGCTAAAATCTCAAGAGGAGTGGATCCAACAGAGACTTACCATGGATGCGGCACTGAGGATGTGGACAAGTGGGTGAAGATTTTGTCTGACAGACAGCTCACCCAAACAGAGAAAAACATCCTTGCTAAAGGGTTGAATTTTGCTGTCACGCTGAGATAAATCACACTAGTGGAACTAATCAGAGCCACAGAAACAGCATTTCGAAACAGCAATAATACAGATGTGGATGCAGAGCAACTACGGACGAAGGTTTCGGCCTGTCTCAGCAATGCAAAGCCCCCAGCATCCAACATCACCATGGAGGAGAGGAAGGCACTCACATCATTTATTAATGACAAAAGCATTTATCATCCTTCCGGCAGACATGAGTAGGTGCACAGTATTGCTAAACCAGAAAGACTATCATGAGAAAATTTTGTCACTGCTCAGTGAGGAAAGTACTTATGAGCCCCTGGAACGAGACCCAGGAAGTGGTTACAGGAAGAGGGTGATAAACTGTCTGAAGCAGTTAGAACAAGACAATGCTATTGATCTGACCTCATACCACAGGCTATACCCAGAAGAATCTACACCAAGTCTGTTTGGTTTACTGAAGACACACAAACAAGGTGCTCCTTTAAGGCCGATTGCCTGCATGATCAACTTGGTCACCTTTACATCTCCAAGTTTCTGGCTTTGATCCTCAACCTGCTGGTGGGCAGCTCTGAACACCGCATCCAGAACACCTTGGATTTTGTTAAGAAGGTGAGAGATGTCATTATGAAGGCAGATGAAACCATGGTCTCATACGATGTTACATCTCTCTTCACTTGCATCCCAGTCACGGAAGCGTTGGAGGTAGTTCAAAAGAGATTACAGGATGACCCCAACCTCAGCAATAGAACCACTCTCAGCATTGGCCAAGTGTGTTTGCTTTTGGAACTGTGTCTTCATTCCACCTACTTCACATACAAGGATCAGTTCTACAGGCAGAAACATGGGTGTTCCATGGGTTCCCCAGTTTCACCCATCGTGGCCAATTTGTCCATGAAAGAAGTGGAAAGCAGAGCTTTGCTATCCTACCCTGGAACACCACCAAGTCATTGGTTCAGGTATGTGGATGACATCTGGGTGAAAATCAAATCTCAGGATGTACCATATTTCACGGATCACATTAACTCGGTGGGCCGACACATCAAATTCACCAGGGAGGATATAAAAAGTGGCAGGTTAGCCTTCTTAGACTGTGAGATTTCCATAAGTAAAGGGGGACATCTAAAATCTTTTTTTTTTTTTTTTTTTTTTTTTTTTTTTTTGCCTGTCCCGTTTGGCTCTTTTGCCATCAGAATTATTGTCTAAAGGCGAAGAAAGATGCCCAACGGTTTTTCTTTACCAAATTGACCATCCCAGCTTTGCCGTAATGGTCCATTTGATTCACCTTTTATTCTTTATTTTATTTTCACTTGCTGAATACGGGACAGATTTGACTGGGGGAAAGAAAAGGGAGAAAGAAAGAGGGAAAGAAAGACAGTTGAGAAGAGGGACGGGGGAGAAGGGCAAAAAACAAAAACCAACAGAATAAGCAGAAGAAAAAAAATAAATAAATAAAAAAATAAATACATATATCGATCACCTGGATCACCTGTTGAGAAAGAAAAAAGAAAACAAGCAGAAGAAAACGAGAGTAATACAATAAACCACATCACAATGATATATGGGAATATGACAGTAACTACTAAATATTAAACATTATTGTGCAGCACGTAAGATCGACAGCACAGTGTGCATTGAGGTAGGAGCCAAAAAGGGTGTAGTTTGTGTGTGTGATCACCCGTGTGTACACCTGTGAGCATGGACGCGCTTGTTTTCTTAAAAGGTTCCCTCATGTAATGATCTGCTAGAGGGTGTGGGGGCCACTGCCCCGTCCTCCAGGGCATGAAGCAGGTATGGAGGAGATCAAAACTCCAGACATCCAGAGGCCCCCAGAACACAAGAGACCAAGGAAGACCAACAGAGGGGCAGCCGCGCCACTGTCCCAGAAAGAGCTGAGGAGAGTCCCAGATGAGGGGTCACCCAGCAGCCACGGAGCAGAAGCCAGGGGGGGCTGCAGTGACGTGCCCGTGAGCTCCGCCGGCAGCCAGCTGTGCCTGAGTGACCGAGCCCCAGGCCGAGAGGCCGGGGGCACCCCACCTCCGAGGTGGCCCAAGCGAGCCCCAGGCTCCAGGCCCCGATAAGCAGCCGCCAAGGAGTGAGCCGGTGTGTACCCGGACGCCCACCCCCGGACACAAAGAACCACCAACGCACCGATGTCTGAGGGAGTCCGCCCCCGGCAGGGGAAGTGGTGGGGGGAGATAGGCCTCCAAACCTTGGAGGGCCTGAGCTGTCCTCAGAGAGGTGGCATCTGATACCCAACCTGACATATAGACACAGACATACAGGCACACACAGATACAAACATCCATTCCCACCCTCATGCTCTCATATGCACTTACTCCACACTCAACCAACGTGGAGACAGACATAAAGAGACGCTGTACACACAATCACACTCCCCAAGCGTACTCTACGAACCGGGTCTAGGTACCCTTGCCCCTGGAGGGGGGAACTGCACCCAGACCCAGGTTGTGTTACCCTTTTCCCTGCGGTGGGGAGAAGCAGACCGCCCCGACTCCGCAGCAGCAGGGAGGCCCCACATTCCGGATCCCAGTTGGACGGCCAACTCCTCCTCCTAGCCCCCCTGCTCCAGCAGGAAGCAGAGAACGAGGGTGAGAGAAGACTCCTAACCTCCCTCCACCCGCTCATTGTAGTGTTGATGTATGTGTGTTCTAAGGTGCATTTAAAACCCAGGAGGGCATGGAGCTACCTGCCAGAGAGCAGCAGGTAAGCGCATAGTCCCTCCTGCTAGCCCTCAATGTCTACGTGTATTTAAAATTGAGAGGTGGGCAACGACGCCGGGGGTGAGGTGTACACCCTGATGGTAATTGGGATTCCGTGTAGCGTGCCCACCCCCAAGATCCTATATGTATGTGTAATGAGAGTGTGAGTAATGTGAATGTCTAAGTTGCGGGATAAAATTGAGGCAGAGGCAGCCAGAAGGGGACAGAGGGGGGGGGGGGGGGGGGTTACCTCATCTGCACCCTGGTGACACACCCCTACTCCAAGGCCCTGCATGTGTGGGTGGTTGTGGTGGAGCGGGAAGAGGGAGGCAGCTGGAGATGGGGAGGGAAGGAAGGGAGGGGCAAGTGACCTGGGGCCAGCTCCCCCGCTGACCCCAGTAGGCACCCCCATACTCCGCGACCCGCCAGGGAAGGGGGGCCCAGGCCCATCCGAACCGGGGACCAGTGCAGCGGCGCCGCCCGGCCCCACAGAGCCCGGGGCAGTCCACCCAACCCCACAACAGAGAAAACTACACCCACCCCATCATCCACTCATCTTCCAGACTACATAAGACAATAGACGCCCAGGCTGAGATCTTCCTCCACCTCTCCTGTATCTCCCCTCTTGCAGAGAGAGTTCCTGAGAGAGGAAAGCTCCTGCAAGATGTGACAACCCCCCCCCCACCAGTTGAAGAGCCCCCCAGGTGGCTCGGCGCACCGGCGGCACCCTGCGCCAGTGGCGGGCCCCCATATACCCACCGGCCCACAACCCCGGCAACACACCAACCAGGACCCAGGCCCCCGAGGCCCGGCCAGGGCCCCAGGCCAGAGCCGGAGCGCCCCCATAACCTCACGCCCATCCCGGACCCACCCAGGGGCAGCCAGGCTACCAGGTCAGTAACCCCCGTCCGTCAGCACAGACCCTCCCCTAGCCCCGCTGCACGTAGCCACGAGGAAGCCGTCACCTAAGAGCCAACAGAGCCCCTAATTGGCCATGACCGCTACCCCGGGTTGAGCCCCCCAAGGAAGATGCTCCCGGGGAACCGCCTGACGCCCTAAGCCCGACCCTACCCCCACACCAATCACAACAGTGAAGGCGAGACCAAAATATGACCCCCCACCCCCACTAGGTGATGGAGGTGATCAAAGGAGTCCAGAGCAATTGATCTGATGTGGTGGCAGAGGCTGTATCAAGACTAATGTAATCTAATAGATAATTTCTATATTGGTTAGAATTAAGATTGTTTTTATTTTTCCAGTTCATGAGGACTGTTTTCTTGGCTATGCATAGTGCAGTGAAAACCATATGGGCTATATTCTTTTCTGAAGTGACATTATCTAAGCTGCCCAACAAACACACTAAGGGGGAAGTTGGAATGTTACATTTCAGACACTTTGATAAGTCACTTGGTGGTGTTTGTAGTTCAACTTGACCCAGTTTAAATTTCTTTTTTATTATGGATTTAATTTGTTGATATTCTAAAAATCTTTCTTGTTGATCCCATATTGTGTAACTAGTCTGTCAAATGAAATAAATTCTGTTCCTTCTAGTATATGTTCTACATATTTGATTCCTTTACCATTCCAATCTGAAAAGTTTATCATATTATTGTTTTGTAATATGTCAGGGTTGTTCCAGATAGGTGTACGTTTGCATGGGATTAATGAAGACTCCGTCAATTTTAGAAACTCCCACCATGCTGTCAGAGAAGAGCTGATGTTGATGCTTTGAAGCATTCATGTCGTTGGATGTTTGAGCTGATAAATGGTAGATCTGAAATCTCTAGATTATTGCAAAGTGCTTGTTCTACATCTAGCCAAGGTTCATCTAAGAGGGTATGTTTTAGCCATCCTGAGATAAACTGAAGCCTGTTGGCTAAGAAGTAGTGCTGAAAGTTCGGTAGTTCTAATCCTCCTTTATCCTTGGTTTTTTGTAGTGTTTTTAAGCTTATACGTGGGGGCTTATTTTTCCAAAGGAATTTGGACATATATGAATCTAGAGATCTGAACCAATCTTGCGGCGGTTTAGTTGGGATCATTGAGAATAAATAATTTATTTTTGGTAATACCATCATTTTTATAGCAGCAACCCTTCCCATGAGTGATATGGGTAGACATTTCCATCTAGCCAGATCACCTTCTACTTTCTTTAAAAGTGGGGTATGGTTTAATTTAGTTAGATCTGCAAGCTTGGGAGAAACATTAATACCTAAATATTTTATATTTCCCGATTGCAGTGGAGTAGAAGAGGAATTATGGAAGCAGCAATTAATAGGAAGGACTGTAGATTTTGACCAGTTAATTGAGTAATCTGATATTCTTGCAAAAGAGTTTATCAATTCAATCACCCCAGAGATATTGGTTTGTGAATTTTGGAGAAAGAGTAACACATCATCAGCATAAAGGTTGATTTTATGTTCTACGTTCTTGCATTTTATGCCCTTAATTGCTGAATTCTGTCTAATTGCTGCTGCTAGTGGTTCGATAAAAATTGCAAACAGTGAAGGGGAGAGTGGGCATCCCTGCCTGGTGCCCCTCAGGAGACATAAGCTGGAGGATGTCTGGTCATTTGTTCTGACACAAGCTGTTGGGGAATTATATAATATTTTTAACCAGTTGATGAAAGAAGATCCAAAACCAAATTTGTGTAAAGTTGCAAATAGAAATTTCCAGTTAACTCTGTCAAACGCTTTTTCTGCATCTAAGGAAAATATTGTAGTTTCAAGGTTTTTACTGTATGAGTAGTCTATCAAATTAAGTAATCTACGTGTATTTGTTGATGAGTGCCTACCTTTTATGAAACCAGTTTGGTCAGGATGAATTAAGAGGGGGGTTATTTTCTCTAGTCTCTTCGAGAGAGCTTTGCAGATTATTTTGAGGTCTACATTAATAAGGGATATTGGACGATAGCTTGAGGGATATACAGGGTCTTTGCCTGGTTTTAGCAGGAGATTAATGTTTGCAGAATTCATATTTGATGGAAGTCTGCCCTTTTCTTTGATTTCTAACAACGTTCTGTAAAAACTGGTGCTAGAATCGTCCAGAATTCTTTGTAGAATTCTGCAGGAAAGCCGTCTGGACCTGGAGCCTTATTATTGGACATATTTATCAGGGCTTCCTGGAGTTCACCTGATGTCAGTGGCGAATCCAGTGCCATTGCTTGAGAGTCTAATAATTTTGGGAGAGTTATGTTGTCTAAAAATTGATCAATTTCCTTTTTAGATGGGTTTATTTGTGGTGAATACAACGTTTTATAGAAATTCCCTGAAAATGTTGTTTATTTGTTTCGGTTCATATATTGTGTTCCCAGATGAATCTTGAACAGCACATATAGTTGTTTTTTCTTATTTATTTTTAACTGGTTTGCTAGAAATTTACCGGATTTATTACTATGTTCATAATTTTGTAAGCGTAGTCTTTGTACTAAGAATTTTGTTTTTCTATCAATTATCTCATTTAATTCTAGTTTTGTTTTGCGTATTTTGTTCAATGTTTCCTGATCTTGGTGGGACGTGTAGGCTTCTTCTAGTGATTTGATGTTTTTTTTCTAATTCCTGAATATTTTTGTTTTCTTTTTCTTTTTATGTGATGAGAAAGAAATTATTTTACCTCTCATCACAGCTTTCCCTGCTTCCCATAAAACAGAAGCTGATGTTCCGGGAGTGTCATTAAAGTCTAAATATGAAGTCCACTCTTTTTTAAAATATTTAATAAAGTCTTCATCTTTAAGCAGTGATGTATTAAATCTCCAGTTTTTACTTGGCATAGTATTATTCTTGTGCATTAGTGTTAAAGATACAGGAGCATGATCGCTGACAACTATAGGGTGAATCTCAGTGTCTGAAACGTCACTCAGCAGTGAGCTGCTGACCAAAAAATAATCTAGACGAGAGTAGGAGTGATAAACATGTGAAAAAAAAGTATATTCCTTACTGGTGGGGTGAAGGGAGCGCCATGCATCGCAAAGACCAAAGTCGCTCATATACTGTTTGATTATATTTGTGGACT
Organism: Neolamprologus multifasciatus; assembly: GCF_963576455.1. NCBI lineage: Eukaryota > Metazoa > Chordata > Actinopteri > Cichliformes > Cichlidae > Neolamprologus > Neolamprologus multifasciatus. The sequence goes on along the minus strand of NC_140457.1, from coordinate 27,190,790 downwards.
GCCAATTACGCTGAGTTCCTGCTGTATTGAGCCTATCCATTTCTTCATTCAGTCCAAGGTTGAGGTCGCCTCCAAGCACAAGTGTGCCATCTAAGTGTTCAGAGAGTGCACTGAAAAAACCGTGAAAGAATGAGGGATCATCAACATTTGGACCATATACACTTACAATACATAGCTTTTTATCAAGTATAGATAGTTTAATGATTAAGAATCTGCCCTCTGGATCTATAACTGTATCGAGTACTGTGAAATTAATTTTTTTATGAATTAAAATTGCTACTCCCCTTTGTCTAGAATTATAACAGGCTGAGAACACATTAGGAAACTCAGGTGTTTTAAGTTCATTCGAACCTCTAAGAGGTCTGTGGGTCTCTTGTAAAAGGACAACATCTGCCTGTAGTTTTTTGAGTTGGTTAAATATTTTTAACCTCTTTTCTCTGGAGCCAGCTCCATTTACATTCCATGTAACGAATCTTAGTGCACCCATAGATGTCTGTGCATAACTAGGGGTGTACTCTGTGTGTGTCGCTTAGACAGGTGGAGAGAATACCTCACTTGTTCATAAATAAGGAGAGGGAGAGAGAGAGAAAAAATGTGTGGCGAGATGCTCCCCGAGTCTGACTATGTGTTTGCATATTTACTAATATGAGTATGCTTGGCTTAAGTGTGTGTATCCCATAGGTCTGTGTGCGCTGTCTGACTGATGTAAATGTGCTGCCGTTGAGCGCATGACTGTGCGTGATCGTGCAGTGAGTAAGTGTCGAAATAAATGATGTTGTTTGTGGATGAGTGTGGAAGCAGGTGATCGAAGCAGTGAAAGAAATAAAGAAAGAAACCAAGGACGAGGGTGAGCAGCATAAAAACAAGAGGGGGAAAAGAGAGAAAAAAAAAAAAAAAAAAAAAAAAAAAAAAAAAAAAAAACGAGAAGAGAGAAAAGAAAACGTAAACATTCCAATTAAATCACTGACGGAGAGTGACGGTGTTAATACTGCTATGAAATCACACTTAAGATGCGATTTGATACCGGTAAGTTAAACAAATGTTAATCCAAGTTAGTGTGAGTGGATAGGGAAAGGGTGTAGCGGATTCTTATCTGGTCTGAAGTTAATACAGCCACGGAGTGATGTTGGGGTCGCGGTGGAGCTGTCCGTCCACGTACAGCCGGTCCACAGCGATGACAGCGCGGGAGCCCTTCTGGATGAAGCCGCGTCGGATTGGGAAAAGGACCCTGCGTCGTTCCAGGATCTCTTTGGGGAACTGATCGTTCACGCTGAAGTCCGTTCCTTTTAATTCCCTGCCGCGGCTTTTCACATGTTGCTTTTGTTTGAAGTGGCCGAATTTGGCCACGATAGGACGTGGTCTCCCGGCCGTAGCCCGAATGGGGCCGAGGCGATGCACCCTATCGAAGACGATGTTCTTCACCGTGTCCTCCGGCAGCTTCAGGTGGGTTTTGATGAAGCTTTTTACCGTGGTCTCCGCGTCCTCTCCAGCGGCTTCTGGAATACCAGAAAATACTAGATTATCACGCATGCTACGAGCTTGTAGATCAATAACCGTTTCTTTTATTTTTTTATTTTCTCTATTGAGCTGGGTAACATTTTCTGTGAGAGATTTCACCGACTCCCTTAGCGTGGCATTTTCAGCAGCGAGCGTTTCCACTTGCTGCTGGCTGAACTCCAGGGATTCTCGCAAGCATTTAAATTCCCGGTGAAGAATCTCCACCAGGGACAGCCTTGCGTCGAAACTGGACAATCGCTTGTCGATTGACTCCAGTATGTCGGCAATATCTTTGCCAGCTGGCGATGTTGTGCCGGGGGAATCTGCCGGGCGTTGTCTTTTCGACGACGGCGTCTCAGATTTGGCCGGGGAAGCTGCACTCTGGGCCTTCTTCATCACGAGATCCTGAAAGCACTGATCAATATAATCTTGGAGAGCGTCTAAACTCTCCCCGTTGTTCTCCAGGGTGTTGGAGATAATTTAGGCAAATATTGTTAGTTATGAGACAATTGAAAAGTGTATTTGGTAATACTGAAGCTTAAAGAAATTTGTTCAAATCTAAACTACCATTTGCTTTAATTTTCCGCCAAAATCTCCGGCGTCTGACGTCAGTTACAACATTAGTCGCTTACCTTGACTGTCACTTCCGCCTTTTTTTTCTTTAAAATCTGATGGGTACCGTAAACCTACGCATACGGATCATTATTTAAGGTTTGACTCTCATCCCCTGGAGCATAAACTGGGTGTAATCAAAACGCTACAACACAGAGCGAAAACCATCCCCACAGACACAGCGGCCAGGGAAGCAGAAGAACAGCACATCAAGAAGGCCCTGAGTAAATGTGGCCATTCAAGCAGGACATTTGTCACAGCTGGGAAGGCGCCAAAAGAAAGCACCAGGAGAGAAGGAACACTGGTGCCTAAGCAAAAACCTGTAGTGATCCCGTATGTGTCAGGAATATCGGAGTAGTTGAGATGCATTTTTTCTAAACACCGGGTCTCTGTGGCTTTTAAACCCCAAAACACGCTGCGCCAAAAATTGGTCCACCCTAAGGATCGGGTCCCCCGACACAAACAGAGTAACATAGTGTACGCTGTTAAGTGCCAGGAGGATTGCCAGGATTTATACATCGGGGAAACCAAACAACCTCTGGCGAAGCGGATGGCACAAGACAGAAGAGCTACCTCGTCAGGCCAGGACTCTGCAGTGTATTTAAAGCCACACTCCACTGGACACTCTTGCAATGATGAGGATGTACACATCCTGGACAGGGAGTAATGGTTTGAGCGCGGAGTCAAGGAGGCCATTTACGTGAAAAGGGAAAGACCATCTCTGAATCGAGGAGGGGCCTCTGGGTACATCTTTCGCCATCTTACAATGCTGTGATTGCAGCCACTCCCCAACTCTCTGTGAATGGGACTCATGGCCATTGATCAGTGGGCTTTGATCAGTGGTTGTTGATCAATGATCATGAGAATTTGCATAATTATGATGAAAGAACTGATCTCCCAGCCCATTGTTCCTTCAATAGTGCTAGTTTCAGTCATTATGCAAATGCACTGTTTATACGAGTGGGGAAACCTGCAGTCAGCTGAGACTGAAGAAGTAACTTGAATGAGTGACGAAACGTTTCTCCCACTGAAAACCAGATGAACAGAATCAACTTTTGGAGACAAAAGGAGGAATGAAAGAATAGGAAAGAAAAATGTTCCGCTCTTCTCCCCTCTGCTCTTCTTCCCTTTTCTGGGGGGGAGTGGGGAAGTAGAGCGTACAGCCTGATCCAACAGGGCGGTGTGGGAAGCCAGATCACAGGCCCCCCTTCCGGCTCTCCTCTCTGCTCTCTCCTATTTTATCTTACTTACTTGTCTTACTTCTCTCTATTATCTTTTCTGTCCCTTTGAAGAAATGAGGCTCCATAAATGTTAAAGAGGTAAGTATTATGTCTCAGTTGCAGTGAATAGATAGAAGAAAATAAACTGTGGAAAACTAAACAGAAGTAAAAAGAATTAACAATTTAATATAAACCATTGACACACTCCGGGGGCCTCCAGGGAACACTGGTGTCTAGTGATAATAGCCGAAACACCTGATGAATCCAAGGTCCACTACTGAGAATGTGTCCCAAATTTTAATATGATAATCTAGATCAGATCCCTAATCCCTAAACCTAACCAAGGAAAAATGGCAGATTAGCTTGGGTAAAAGACAGAAAGTTGAGGCACACAACAATGTTTGCCGCTGGTAAAGTTTCTGGGTTGCCTTTCCTAATAATAGCCATCCCTCAAGATTTTCTCCATTTAAAGCAATACATTATCAGGGATTGTAACATCTATTCTTTTTACTGAGTCTCATAAACTTCAGATGAAGTTTGTGCTTATGCTGCCAAATTTCAGTAAAACGTGCCCAGCCGATGACTTTAAAGAAACTAAGAAGAAAGGTTAGCACTTTCTAACTGGTTACAGTTAAGTGATATTACCCTGAATGTAATGTAATAGTATAATAAAGGTTAGGGTGTAACCCATGTCAACTACGCACTGTTACATGACCTGCGTTAGCTGACATGAGGTCTCTCTGCTGATTTTCTCCATAAACGTTGCGGCAAGGATGAAAACCATCTGTGGAGGGATACTTCCGGGTTTGCTTTGGCTTTAAGTGTTATGGTGTTATGGTGCCCTTTCTTCTCACTCCTTTTTGTCTTTCACACCAGGAGGTGGAGAGGAGAACATGGGAGCTGAATCACGAGCAGGGAATTAATGCACGGAGTGTCACCTGTTTTCACATCGCCATACTGCACTATTGGGAGCCGGGTGAATTGACCACGGGGAGCCACAATTTTGCACTGAACTGTTATTATTTTTGCACTGTAAATAAATTCACTGTCTCGTTGCAAAAGGAGATCTGCATTCGAGTCCACCCCATCCACAATTTTAGCTTTTTCTTAACACATTTTCTGGCTCTACTCTCATCATTCACACCCTCTGGGCTTTATAAAGAATCTTTTCTTCTGTGTGTCAGTCAGTTACATCCTCCCATTGCAATAAAACTAGCCCTGAAATAACTTAGCTATACTTAAGCTATACGTTAAGTTAAAAAAAAAATGCTTTCCTTAAGTTATATTTGGGACCATGTCTCTTTTACTTATTAACACATACCACATACTATATTATTGTACACCACTACAGAAGGTGCAAAAAGGAGAAAAACTGCAGAGAGATGTAAGATTGCAACTCTGCTTTTGCATCCTAATTCTGAGTAGTCATATATTGGGGTTTTAATGAATTCATCCAGATTTCCTCAACGAGCAGGTGGGGTTGATGCCATCTCTCATGACAAGACCAGGTTTTTCAGAAAACCCTCTCAAATATCTATTAAGGCCATGTTGGAGTTTCAAATTTGTTTCAGTGTCACTTGATATGGCCCCAGGAATAAAATGAGCTATGGTTGCTAGAGTGTCTAAATTCACATTTCTAAAAACAGAGTCACCAATATGAAATAATAAATAAAAAAAATTCAATTCAACAAAGTTTTTCTTTGTGTCATGATATATAAACTATTTTAAATGTACATAAATGAAAAACAAAAAACGAATCCTGACCTTAATTTTTCCAGTGTACAATTTGGACTTTTTAACCCAGCAGACAAAAGTTTTACTCCCGAGTCCTGCAGGTCATTGTTACTCAGGTCCAGCTCTATCACAGTAGAGGACTGGGAGATGAGAAAGGAGCACAGAGGCTCACAGCTTCTCTCTGAGAGATTACAGCCAGACAGTCTGAAAATCAATTATATTTGTGATCAAATGACATTACTTTTTGTTTTATCCTATTACAAGAAAAACAAATATTTCCATGTTAACTTAATAAGAATGAACCTTAAAGTCAGGAAATAATATATATCTATGCATTTTTAATTTGCTTTGTAATGACAGTATTAATTCTCTGTATCTAAACCAGCATGGAGCATGTTCATTTAGTAAAAGATCAGCATCTCCTGACACAGGTATACATACTCTCCAAATTGGAATATATGCAGTTTTTGTTGCTGGATATAGTTCAAAATAATTTATCTTATTTATTTATAACATTCTCAATCTTGATCCAACCCCACATTCATTTTCTGTTTGAGACAGAAAGTTTCAGAACTACTAACACTTTAACCTTACAATACGTTGCACTGATACTTTAACAAAAAAAAAAAAATGATCGAATATTGACTTACAGAACTTTGTTGGAGGCTTTGGCCACTGGCAGAGTTCTCAGAAGAGCCTCCTCTGAAGCAGAGTATTTCTTCAGGTCAAAAACATCCAGCTCTTTATCTGATGACAGTAAGATGAAGACCAGAGCTGACCACTGAGCAGGAGAAAGTTTATCTGTGGAGAGACTTCCTGATCTCAAGGCCTTTTGGATCTCCTCCACTAGAGATCGATCATTCAGTTCATTTAGACAGTGAAGCAGACTGATGCTTTTCTCTACAGACAGTTTCTCATTGAGCTTCTCCTTGATGTACTGGACTGTTTCCTGATTGGTCTGTGAGCTACTTCCTGTCTGTGTCAGCAGGCCTCGTAGGAGAGTCTGACTGATCTCCACTGAAAGACCCAGGAGGAAGCGGAGGAACAAGTCGAGGTGTCCATTTGCACTCTGTAAGGCCTTGTTCACAGCACTCTGGTAGAAGTACTTTTCTGCAGAGTCTTTTGTTTCACAATTCTGGGAGGTCATTTTCTGTTCTTTCAGCAGATTTACTCCATACTTGATGAAGTTCAGATAGATATGAAGAGCAGCCAGAAACTCCTGAACACTCAGATGGATGAAGCAGAACACCTTGTCCTGGTACAGTCCTCTCTCCTCTTTAAAGATCTGTGTGAACACTCCTGAGTACACTGAGGCTGCTCTGATATCGATGCCACACTCTGTCAGGTCGGATTCATAGAAGATCAGGTTTCCTTTCTGCAGCTGATCAAAAGCCAGTTTTCCCAGAGACTCAATCATCTTCCTGCTCTCTGGACTCCAGTGTGGATCTGTCTCAGCTCCTCCATCATATTTGACTTTCTTCACTTTGACCTGAACCACCAAGAAGTGGATGTACATCTCGGTCAGGGTCTTGGGCAGCTGTCCTCCCTCTCTGGTTTCCAGCACATCCTCCAGAACTGTAGCAGTGATCCAGCAGAAGACTGGGATGTGGCACATGATGTGGAGGCTTCGGGATGTCTTGATGTGAGAGATGATCCTGCTGATTTGCTTCTTATCTCTGAATCTCTTCCTGAAGTACTCCTCCTTCTGTGGATCAGTGAACCCTCTGACCTCTGTTACCATGTCAACACATTCAGGAGGGATCTGATTGGCTGCTGCAGGTCGTGTGGTTATCCAGAGGTGAGCAGAGGGAAGCAGTTTCCCCCTGATGAGGTTTATCAGCAGCACATCCACTGAGGTGGACTTTCTAGGGTCAGTTAGGATTGTAGTTTTGTGGAAGTCCAGAGGAAGTCGACACTCATCCAGACCATCAAATATGAACACAACCTGGAGGTCTTCAAAACTGCAGATTCCTGCATCTTTGGTTTCAGTAAAGAAGTGATGAACAAGTTCCACCAAGCTGAACTTTTCCTCTTTCAGCACATTCAGCTCTCTGAAAGTGAATGGAAATATGAACTGGATGTCCTGGTTGGCTTTGTCTTCAGCCCAGTCCAGGGTGTATTTCTGTGCTAAGACTGTTTTCCCAATGCCAGCCACTCCCTTTGTCAGCGCTGTTCTGATTGGTTCATCTCTTCCAGGTGAGGCTTTAAAGATGTCTTCATGTCTGATTATTGCTTCTAGACTGTCTGTTTTTCTGGATGCTGTTTCAATCTGTCTGACCTCATGTTCATCATTGACCTCTCCAGTCCCTCCCTCTGTGATGTAGAGCTCTGTGTAGATCTGATTCAGAAAGGTTGGGTTTCCTGCTTTAGCGATCCCCTCAAACAGACACTGGAACTTTTTCTTCAGGGCAGATTTAAAGTTATGCTGATACCACTGGAGGTTTTTAGGGGAGATTCCTAAACGAACCAATAGACAATATTCAACAATCAAGTGCATATACTGTGAATGTAATGTCTGTTTCTTCAAACAGAATGAATTTTTAATTTATTGAGCACCAAAAAAAATTAGAGAAATGTTCTCACTTCTCTGCAGATGCTCTGCCAACTCCTCCTGCTTCATTCTCTTCAGGAAATCCAATGTTACCTTGACAAATGCTTCCCTGCTGCTTTTACTAGGCTCCTCAGTTTCACCCTTTAATATGTTGTCATCCTTGCATTGACTCTCCAAGCATTCTGGGATATCTGGTCTCAGAACCTTCTTGATCTTCTTCAGCTCACTCTTCACAAAAGTGATGATGTTGTCCTCCAGTAGCTGGAACAAAATAATTTATGAATGACCGAATCACACTACAACATCAACTGGTTTTCGATTGAAGAGAAGTTGAACAGAGAAAATAGAGCACAAAGAGTGTAAGAACAACAAACAGTATAAAACACTGACTACTGGAGAGAAGACAATGACGTGCAGCAAAAGTATACAAACTCATGGGTAGTAGAGAAGGGGTGTAGAGAAAAAAAAAACTTGGTGCATCACAGGAAGTTCCCCAACACACTGTGCCTCTCTCCAAATAGCTGATGGTTCAGGATTACCTAATCCAGCCTTAATTGTAACCTTCATTAAAACTTTTTAAGCAAACTGGGAGCTGGTATAACGGGAGAGGGACTTAATAGCTGAAGGCTATGTCTCCTATTCTAATTTTAGAAACTTGGAACCACAGCTACGCCTGCAGTCTGAGAGAGAAGTACTTTGTAGAGATAATAAAGTATTACGAACATATGACATGATATCCAGGTATTCCCCTGGTTGTATTTTATTTCCCCTCTGCAGGATTTGTTAATAACACATCTAGCTATCTCAAAAATAAATAGTTCTAATGCATTCTGCTGGATACTCTCATTCCCGATGCGTCTACTACTAGTGTTGATTTGTCACATCTCATAGGAAGACAGACACTAGAGATAGTGTCTGTCTCCCGAATCCAAACTGGAAGCTGGTTCCACAGAAGAGGGGCCTGAAAACTGAAGGCTCTGCCTCCCAGTTTTCAGGCTACTTTCAAATACTGTAGGAACAACAAGTAATCCTGCAGTGCGAGAGCAGAGTGCTCTAATGGGGTGATATGGAACTACAAGGTCATTAAGATAATATGGGGCCTGATTATTTAAGACCTTGTATGTGAGGAGCAGGATTTTGAATTCAATTGTGTATTTAACAGGGAGCCAATGAAGGGAAGCCAAAACAGGAGAAATATGCTCTCTCTTTCTAGTCCCTGTCAGGACTTTTGGATTCACTGAAGGGCTTCCAATGAGTTTTTTTGGACATCCTGATAATAATGAATTGCAATAGTCCAGCCTAAAACTAATAAATGCATTAACTAGTTTTTCAGCATCACTCTGAGACAGGATATTTCTAATTTTAGAGATGTTGCCCAAATGGAAGAAAGGAAAAAGCATTTGTTTAATATGTGCATTGAAGGAAATATCCTGGTCAAAAATGACTCCAAGTTTCCCGACAGTGTTACTCGAGGACAACGTAATGCCATCCAGAGTAAGAATCTGGTTAGAGACTATATTTCTAAGATTTTCAGGGCTGAGTACAATAACCTCAGTTTGATCTGAATTAAGAAGCAGAAAGTTAGTGGCCATCCAGGTCATTATGTCTCTAAGATATTCCAGCAGTTTAACTAATTGGTGTGTGTAATCTGGCTTCATGGATAGATAGAGCTGGGTGTCATCAGCATAGCAGTTAAAATATATATTATTTCTTCTGATGATACTGCCTAAGGGAAGCATGTATAATGTAAACAGAATTGGTCCTAGCACTAAACCCTGTGGAACGCCTCTGTCAGTGCGCCCCCAGGGTGGCTGTGGCTACAATGTAGCTTGCCATCACCAGTGTGTGAATGTGTGCGTGAATGGGTGGATGACTGGATATGTAAAGCGCTTTGGGGTCCTTAGGGACTAGTAAAGCGCTATATAAATACAGGCCATTTTAACCTCAGCGTGTGAAGAAGACTCTCCATTTAGATGAACAAATTGGAGTCTATTAGATATATATGATACAAACCACTGCAGCGCGGTACCTGTAATACCTACAGCTTTGATGGTTTGGAGGATGTAAATATTGAAGTTAACTCAAAAAGATCAATTGGAGAAAAAGAGTCTAAAGGAATACCAATGGTACTAAAAGTAGCTGTAGATAATATTACATCTGATGGATGATTATGTTTGTTTGTTTTTTCTAACGGTTAAAATTTTATTTGTGAAGCAGTTCAAGGATTCATTACTAGTTAACATTAAAGGGATGGTTGGCTCAACAGTGCTCTGACTTTTTGTCAGCCTGACTACAGTGCTGAAGAGAAACCTAGGGTTGTTCTTATTTTCTTCAATCAGAGACGAATAGTAAGATGTTCTGGCTTTATGGAGGGCTTTCTTATAAAGCAACAAACTATTTCTCCAGGCTAAATGAGCTGAGCACTAAATCAGATAAAAAGTCTGAGAAATCAGACAGAAACTCTGTGTAAGGCACATTTTACAGTTTTACATGTTCCAGCTGTGTATTCTAGCCCAAACCCTAGCTTTAATCCTAACCCCTAACCATCATCTTATCCCTAACTTTAACCACAATCTTAATCGTGTTTTCACAAAGTGATTCATGGTAAAATAAATATTTTACTATTTGTAGATTTAGTCCAAACGGTTCTCATGTTTCCAAACGTGTAATATAGAGAGGTGTTGGGTGGCCAAAAGCATAACATACTGACGATGTGTCACATAGCATAGTATTTTATGCTTTGGGATGAGAACGTGTTGGGATACTTCCTTGTTTACCCTGGATTTATACTGACTTCAAAGCAAAAGGCTGTCGCTTAGAAAAATGTTGCTGTACAGATTTGTATTCTCACCTTACCAATAAAAATCATGAGCTATGTCAGCCTTAGCTCCCCATCTATTTTTTACTTATCTTTTATTTTATAAAAATAATAAATACATGTTTACTGATATGCTGACGACATCCAGTTCTATCTGTTAAAAAAACAACCAATTTAACTCTCCCATCTTCTTCCCTTACTGATTGTTGATTAAATATTGGTTGAAGGCTTTTGTAAACGACCACGGCAGACCCAGTGGCATTTTAATAATTTTGTATTAATATTTCAACAGTTGCTGTTTACAATGCACACAGAGCTACAGCTCTCCTGCTGCCCGCTCAACATTACCACAACAACCCCCCATGCAGGACCCACTACAGTATTTAAGTAGGCGGGGCATGATTGCAGATGCCATGCAGGTGCGTCTGCCTTCCCTGCACGACACCGCAAGCCACACCCCACCACATACCCCAATCGCACGACTGAGGCCGGGGACCCATCCGGCCGAACCTACTCCCCTCCCCCTGCGAGCGGGAGAGAGACCGTTGGCGTCCCCAGCTCCAGGTCCAGTGACAGGGGGGTGTGAGTTCAGGTGGTCGCCCGCTCCAGCATTGCTGGCAAAGCTGGTCCGGAGGTCGGCTGCGTGGCAGGTGGTCACGGCTCACAGGTGGCTGGGCCGACCTAAGATCAATTGGTGCGCCGGCCTCTTGTGGAGATGAGTCTAAATACTGTAGTGGTCCTGCGTGGGGGGTTGTTGTGGTAATGTTGAGCGGGCAGCAGGAGAGCTGCAGCTTGGTCTGAGGAGGAGCTATCTAGGTGATGGATAATTGAAAAACAAAGGCACCTCTCTCTTTCAAGGAAAGGTTTCAAGGATGAATTGAGCTAAAGGTATATACCCACGTGATGTGCTCTGAAATGCCTTTTGTCTCTGTGTTTCTGTGTGTGTAATAAGATATGAGGGCAGTGGCCATCATGAGAGACCATTTTGTTGTCAAACCTGAATGCTCTCTCCACTGCAGTGAATATAATAATCTTCCATTTAAAAAGGTGCTCACCAAGTGTTTACAGTTTATTTAAAACTTCAACAACCCACTTCTGGTTTCTGGTTACATTCCATGTTGATTAATGTAATTCTATTCTTTCTAGATTACCACGCAAACTTTCCAGAATGCCTTCCATAAAGCACATTGCTCCTGTACTTCAACCATTTCAGTGGATTCCTATAAAGTAGCACATTAATTTTAAGATTATGCTTCCTCCTTTCATGTCTCTTCATAAGCTTGCACCTCTATATCTCTCTGGTCTTCGACACGTTGCCACTACCTACCACAGTCTAAGATCCTTCTCCACTTCTACTGTTGTTACACCATTTGCTTGTCTGACCATCATGGCTTTGGAGAATTCAGCCGAGTGGACACTTGTGTTTGGAACTGCTGCACCACATTCACAACATTCATTTTCTCCCTAGCTTTACAGCCAGCCATAAAACATATTTTTTAAATTTGTACTTGGAGTAGGTGTGTTACATCTACACACCATAAATATGGAGTCCAGGTGTGCTTGATGCTTCTGGGCAGACTGACCACTGGGAACCTCTGAGCTCTCCACGTCCACTCTGTGGAGAAATCATAGAGTCAGAACAATACAACCAAACATAACCTAAATGCAACCTAAGAGCTGGTGTTCCTCCACATACACAAAAAACAAGCAAACAAACAACAACAACAACAAAAAAAAAAACCCAGCTACCACTTGTTAATAAGATAGGGTACCAACCTTATGTGACACTATCTGAACATTAACAGTACGCAACTCCAGAACAAAAGTTCTATAGAGACTTTTGTTTTTGTTAAAATACTTTTAACATAGAATAGAATGATTTTTTTTTGTTATTATACATGTACAATGGATTGTTGTGGTCCACGCCAGCTGTGCAGGAGTAAAAAAAATACAGACAACTTCTTTATTAAAGAGAGCTGGCTTTGTTTAATGAGACACTGTGTACACTTCCAAGAAATGGATTTTGCTGAAGATTGATCATTTTCTGTCAGATGGTGGTTGATTTTTTTAAAATTTACTTTTCCTTCTTAATACCTCCCCTTGTGTCATCTCTGAATCCAATGAAGATATTTCAAATATTAAGGAGTCTTTGAACCTTGATTGTCATCCAGGATTTCTGGGAGCAAATGTTTGGATATACTGATCAGTTGTAACATACTCTGCACAGCACGTATAAATAAACACATTATGTGTACAGTCCTCTAGGTCCCTTTAATCAAATAAACATCAACATGTATTCTCACAGTTGTATGGCAGTTGTGGGAGAGCACACGTTGACTATGATTTGATTATGTTTTTTTTTTTTTATTATTATAGTGGGCTAAGTACTAAAAGCATCAAAACTTGGTCCAAGAGTATTCTTATACACTGAATTCAGTAAAAGCAGTAGCTTGTGTACCCTGATGACTGTTTTGCAGTGCTTTCTTTTCTCTAGGAGTTTACTCCTAAAGAAGATCTTGTAACCTTAATTTTTATTAATTGAAACTGAAAGCAAAAATCCATATCAGGGTAGGCTTGATTAAGTGACCCTGAATTGCATGAGCAGACAAGCAGAACAGAATGATGGATATATTTAGTTTAGGAATATTTATTGGATAATGAAACTGTTACAGATGAGAGACTTTTTAATACTGGGGAATTGTTGAGAACAAAAAATCCTGCTTCTTCCTGTTTTGGCTCCTACTTTGAGCTGTCCTCCAAATATACTCATTTGTTATCCTGTCCATTTTGGTCACACTCAGTGACAATATTAGCAATGTCAACTCTGCCACCTGTCCTTTGGTTAGTGCCACCATATCTAAACCATATAACATGGTCTCACTACCATGTTAAAATCCTTTCCATTCACTCTTGCTGCTATTCTTCTGTGACAAATCACCCTTTACAGTTATGAATCACCCACTCCACCCTCAAATCTCTTTTTCAACTTGAAGTGCACCACCCATTCCTTTGGATGATTGATCCAAGGTTTTTAAACTCATTCATCCTTACTATAATTGGTTCTTGCAGCTTATTCCTGTCACTCCTTCTTCGCTCCAGAGCATACCTCAACCTCTCCAGACTGTCTTCCACCTGCACACTGCAGAATAAAATCTCATCTCAGAACAGCTGTCTCTCTGTTATTACACAAGCTGCCCACCAGCAGATTGTTCTGAGCAGCTGGGAAATCAGACTGACTAGATGACTGTTAGAATAAACCATAGCTCTCAACAGAAGTAACAAGATGCAGCCACCCTGAGTCTCCATTTTTATTTTAAAAGTGAACAAACTATATATCAGTTTTAAATGGTGTTGATAGGCCACTTAAAACCAGAGTTATGTTAAAAACTATACCAGATGCTTTTTGCTGAATACTATTGTTATTTTTACAGCATTTTCTAATAACAGCACTAGCAAGCACTCTCTGCTTGGTAGCAAAAAAAAAAGAAAAAAAAAGAAAAAGGAAAATCGCCCACCTTCCCATTGGTTGAAAAATGTACTATGTGGGTCAACAAAAATGACATGGGAACATGTGGCATTTGGTTGTTTGGAGAGGGGGGAAGTGTTAGGAGTGACAGCGGTGAGAGTGAGATGCAAAAGATTTGTCATGTTTAGCATGTTTTTTCTTCAAAAGAATTTAATAGTTATATGAAGGCACTGGCTGCAAATTATTTGTGCTACAAAAAATAGGTTTCTCTCCACTATAAAACAGAGAAGCACATCACAACACTGATATCTGCAGGCCTGACAGCAGGAAGTGTATCACTCCTCCTGGTTTCCACCTGGAGTCGGTGTTTATACTGTAACGTGCCTCTGGTGGCTTTTTTGGCTATATGACTACACAACTGGCTTGAAGTGAGGTGTTAATTCTACAACAGCACACTAGTTTCAGAGAAATCAAAGTACAGACCTCTTTCTTGTGGTTTCAGATTGAAAGTTTAGTGCTCACAGTTCATGGCCTTCATTTTATAACTCCAAGAATCCAGAAACCTCCATAAAGACAAACTTCTCATCAAAGCCGTGCTCACGTGGAGTCACGCTCACTAAACTATTTGTTCTCCTGAGGTGTAGTTCCTCCCTACACTGTGTTTGAAGAAAAGCACAAAGGAGACACCTGATGGAGAAGCTGGCAGAGCTGAGCTGACATTAAACATGATGGAGGACTTATTCACAAACACTGAGTCACAACAACATTTACACACATTACCTCTCTGCGGGAGGACACATGCCTGACTTAAAGTCTATGAGTTTGTTTGACCGGTGTTTACGTACAAAGCAAAGCTATGTTTCTATTCTAACATGTTTATTCTCAAGGATGTTATGCAGTGTTAATAGTTGTGATGTGTATTCTCACCAAACAAAGCCTCTTCAAAGCATTTCAAAGATTTAGTATTTACCACTTTCCAGGAGACCAAATACGATGTATTTCAGTCAGTTGTTTACAGCTTTAGTTAAAATAGTTAAAATAAAATGGGTTTTTTTACATGTTTCACTTCCTGTTTGCTAATGTAGATTTTCAGTTGTTTTTAAGAGACAGTTTAAATGGGATTGAGGGAATGACGTGTTTGCACTGAAGTTGATATCCAACAACATCAAGCAGTTAAATCAAAGAGTTCATGTTACTAACAGCTCACCTCTCTGCAGCAGACGGAGGCTGGACCTTAAAAGTAATGATCGTGTTATCTTTGGATGTGTCACTCTGTAAGGACACAGAGCTGGGTGGAGGTTGAGGTTGGTTCCTGTGAATAATGATGGAGCAGTGATGTGAGTGCTGAGCTGTGACATGGAGAAGAGTCATGGACAGTTAGAGATGGTCATCTCACCTCTGAGCTTTGGTCTGGCTCTCATGTTCCCCACACAGAGTGGTTTGAGAGGGAGGGACTCCCTCCTCTCTGTCCTCACACTGATCCATGCTGCTGAATTCACATTAGTTCACACACACTTTCTACCTTCACCTGCAGAGGAAACACAAATCATTCATGTGCACATCAACTGAAATCATCCTTTCCATCATGTGTGGTGTCCCAATATCAGCTGCTTCTTCCCTGCTCCATCTCAGTGTCAGCTGAATGCAGTCAGACAACAGTGTGAGGCAGAGGAAGCTGCCATCAGCTGCTCTACTATCAGTCCACTAGATGGAGCCATGAAGCACACACGATGCATTCACTGACACACACTGGTTCACTGTGACTTGAAGCATCAGTCCATTAATATTCAGTCGGTTCAACATATGTGAGCAACATTTTCAAACATTTCAGCTGATCCATGATTCAAAAAGGAAACGGTTCTTTTGCCATCAGAATTATTAATGATTCACCTTTTATTGTTTATTTTATTTTATTTTCACTTGCTACATACGGGACAGACTTGACAGGGGAAAAGAAAGGAGAGAAAGAAAGAGGGAAAGAAAAACAGCGGGGAAGAGGAACGGTGATAAAGGGCAAAAACAAAAACCAACAAAACAAACAGACCAAAAAAATACATATATCAATCACCGGCATCACATGTTGAGAAAGAAAAAAGAGAAAACACACAAAAAAAAAGAAGAGCAATATAATAAACAACATCATCGCGATGATCTATGTAAATGTAACATTAAATACTAAATATTAAATATTATTTTGCAGCACGTAAGATCAAAAGCGCACAGTGTGCTTTGAGGTAGGAGCCAAAAAGGGTGTAGTTTGTGTGTGTGAGCACCCATGTGTACACCTGTGAGCATGAGCGCGCTTGTATTTAAAAGGTTCCTGATAGCCCCCAATGTCTACATGTATTTAAAATTGAGCTGGGCAACGACGCAAGGGGTGAGGTTGTACACCCTGATGGTCTTTTGGATTCCATGTAGCGTGCCCACCCCCAAGATCCTATATGTATGTGTTATGAGAGTGTGAGTAATGTGAATGTCTAAATTGTGGCATAAAATTGAGGCACAGGCAGCCAGAAGGGGACAGAGGGGGGGATGCCTCCCCTGCACCCTGGTGACACACCTTTACCCCAAGGCCCTGCATGTGTGGATGATTGTGGTGGAGCGGGAAGAGGGAGGCAGATGGAGATGAGAAGGGAAGGAAGGGAGGGGCAAGTGGTCCCTCCCTGGTGCCAGCTCCCCCGCTGTCCCCAGTAGGCACCCCCATACTCTGCAACCCACGAGGGAAAGGGTGCCCAGGCCCACCCGGACCAGGGCCCAGTTAAGCAGCGCTGCCTGGCCCCACAGAGCCCGGGACAGCCCAAGCGACCCCACCACAGAGAAAACCGCACCCACCCCGTCATCCACTCATCTTCCAAACTACACAAGACAATAGACACCCAGGCTGAGATCTTCCTACACCTCTCCTATATCTCCCCCTCCTGCAGAGTGATTTCCTGGAGAGAGGAGACCTCCTGCAAGATGTAATAGCCCCCCCCCCCCCAAGTTGAGAAGTCACCCAGGTGGCTCAATGCACTGGCAGCACCCTGCACCAGGGCTGGGCCGCCATACATCCATCCGCCCACGACCCCGGCGACAGACCAACCAGGACCCAAGCCCCCAAGCCCAGCCAGGGCCCAGCCCGGAGACGGAGCACCCCCAGAACCCCACACCCGTCCCGGACCCACCCAGGGGCAGCCAGGCTACCAGGTCAGTAACCCACGTCCGCCAGCACAGACCCTCCCCTAGCCCAGCAGCACGCAGCCACGAGGAAACCATCACCTAAGAGCCAACAGAGCCCTTAACCCTTTAAGACCTACCATAGAACCAAGTCCACCAGAGCTTATATTATATTTTTACATACTGTAGTGCCATTTTTGGGGGCAGTTCAAGTTGATATACATCGATACAACCATTATAGCCCAAATTTTAATATGCATGCATTATGTACATAGTAATTACATAAATTGCAAAAAAGTGCAATAAACTACAAAAAAATAGAAAATCTTTTTTGTTTTTTTAACATATATTTCTAGTTAGAGAAATTTAAGAGGCTTATCCCTCAAAACATTAAATACAAAAAAGTTGCACAAAATAGTTTCCCACCACAGGAAATTTATTTTGAGTGTCTTCATAGTTTCATTTTTGAAATACACAAATTTTTATAGACTGCAGGAAAAATGAAAATAAATATTATTATGCAAATTTGCAAAAAAACAGGATGTGCATCAAAATAAACTATTTCCAGCACTGCAATTTGAGTCCTAAGCATCCCAAAAACGGTACAGAAAGCCATAAAGTCAAATATAACTTTTAAAAACAACAGTATAGGCTCACAAGGCCCTGATGGTAAAAAAAAAAAACCTACATTTCCGCAAATGACATCACTTCCGGTTTCGGGCAGGTAATGGGAGACATGCGATAGTTCGCGCTGATGGACGTAGGAAGTGTTATGAACAGCTGATCGGATCGGCAAAGCGTGTTTCTGCAATATTATGTTTTTGTTGCTGCAAGTGCTTTTTATGCAATTTTTGCAAAGCTATATGTGGAAGGAAACCATGACCTAGGACAAGTTGATGGCATAAGATGTAAGTACAACTCCTCCGGTTTCCTATGCAAATTTTTTTTATTGCGTTAGCTTACATGGTTGTAGTGCTACTGGGATTTAAAAATAGTTACGCAAAACGGAGCGTAGGGTTAACAGGCCATGACCGCAACCCCGGGTTGAGCCCTCCAAGGAAGATGCTCCTGGGGAATCCCCCGACGTCCCAAGCCTGTCCCTACCCTCACACCAATCACAACAGTTTTAACAAGTTCTGACTCATAATGAGTTTCTCCAACTAAAATTAGTCATTATTTGACAAGATTTCTGGAAACGAAAAATGTTGTAAAAATAGTAGTAGACAAACAACATCCTTCTGACATTTTTAGTGGATCTCATCAGTGTGTTTGAGTTCAGGCTGGTTCAGAGTAAATTCCACTTGTTAACATGCCAGTGTGAACAGCCATTTAATGCTGGAATGCTTGCTTTGTTGGCATTGGACAGTTTTCACACATTTGATTAAGCCAAATAAACTGCTTACTTTGTTTTGAGTATAAATATTTATACTACAAACATCCAAAGTCAGCATGTTTCTCTGTTTCCAGTCTATAGATCCAGTCACACTTTCTACCTTCACCTGTACAATAAAGACTGAGAACAGAGCTGAAACCAACCATCCAATGATTGAGCAGCATCAACACCTGAGCTTCATTCAGACTCTATTATTGAAGATGTTGTTAGTACAAAGTTCATCTGGTGCTCACGTGAATCCTGTAATGAAAGCTTTATGTCACATGGTGTTTAAGGTGTGTCATGTGAGATGTTCAGCATTGTCACACATGTATAGATTGTCCCTGATATCATAACTGCTCAAACACTGATGAGTATATTTGAAGAATTATTACTGATGGCAGCCTCCGGGCGGCGGCCAGGAGCAGAGGTCCTGGAGGACCAATCCCCAGCTAAAAAGACTAGATATAGTCGGGCTCACCTCAATGCACAGCTTGGGCTCTTGAACCAGCCTCCTGGAGAGGGGCTGGACTCTGTTTCAGTCTGGAGTTGCCCCTGGTGAGAGGGTGAGCTGGGGTGGGATGGGTATCTTGGTATCCCCTCGGACTGTTGCTGGTATGTTGGGTTTTCTTCCAGTGGATGAGAGGGTTTGTTCCCTTTGCCTCCGGATTGGGGAACTGGTCCTGACCGTCGTCTGAACTCTGACACCTCAGTGTGGCGGTTCAGAGTACCCAGCCTTCTTGGAGTCCCTGGGTGGTGTACTGAAGGGTGCTCCTCCTGGGGACTCTGTTGTTCTACTGGGAGACATCAATGCTCATCTGAGTAATGACAGCAAGACCTGGAGGCGCGTGATTGGGAGGAACAGCCTCCCGGATCCAGCCTCCCGGATCGGCCATAATGAACACCATGTTCGAACATAAGAGTGTCCTTAACTGCACGTGGCACCAGGATACTTGAGGCCACAGGTCGATGACCGATTTTGTAAACAGATCACCAGACCTGCCACCATATGTTTTGGACACTCGGGTAAAGAGAGGGGCTGAACTGCGTTGGATCAAGTGGCAGAGGAGGACACATGACAAACCTGGCGCGCCTAAACGGACAGTGAGGGTGTGCTGGGAATGCCTTGCAGAGGCTCTGGTCCGCGAGATCTTTAACTCACACCCCCGGTAGAGTTTCAACAGCATTCTGAGGGAGATTGGGGACATTGAGTCTGAATGGACCATGTTCAGTATCTCCATTGCCGAAGCCGCTGCACTGAGCTGCGGCCGCAAGGTAGTTGGTGCATGTCGTGGTGGTAATCCCTGAACCAAATGGTGGACACCAGAGGTGAGGGGAGCCGCCAAGCTGGAGAAGGAGTCCTACTGGGCTTGGTTAGCCTGTGGGACTAATAGCCAAGCCGGAATGCGGCACGGGCAGTGGTGGCAAAAACTGGGTGTGAGAGGAGTTCGGAGAGCCATGGAAAAAGACTTTTGGACTGCCTCGAAGAGATTCTGGCAAACCGTCAAACGACTCAGGAGGGGAAAGCGGTGCTCTACCTGCACTGTGTATAGTGCGGGTGGAGTGCTGCTGACTTCAACTGAGAATATTGCTGGGAGGTGAAAGGAATACTTCAAGGACCTCATTAATCCCACTGGCACGTCTTCCGTGGAGGAAACAGAGTCTGGGAATGAAGGGAATGACCTGCCAATCTCTAGGGGCGAGATCACTGAGGCAGTTAACCCTTTAAGACGTACCGTAGAACCAAGTCCTCCAGAGCTTATCTTTATATTTTTACAAGCTGTAGTGCCATTTTTGGGAGTATGTCAAGATTCTATACATCAATACAACTGTTATATCTCAAATTGTAATAATACGTATGGATTAAGTCCATAGTAACTAGATAAATTGCAAAAAAAAGTGCAATAAACTATTAAAAATAATGAAAATTGTTTTTTTTATTTTTTACACATAATTCTAGTTAGAGAAATTTTAGAGGGATATCCCTCAAAACTGTAAATGCAAAAAAGTTGCACAAAATAATTTCCAACCACAGGAAATTTATTCTGAGTGTCTTCATAGTTTTATTTTTGAGATACACCAATTTTTTTTTTGTTCCTGCAAATGTAACTTTTGCAAAGCCATATGTAGAAGGAAACCAAGGACAAGTTAAATGCACAAGATGTAAGTACAATTCCTCCAGTTTCATATGCAAAAAAAAAAAATGCTCTAGCTTATGTGGCTGCAGTTCTACCAGGCTTTAAATATAGTTATGCAAAACGTAGCGTGCCCAATCCGACCGGTCTAAAAGGGTTAAACAACTCCTTGGTGGCAGAGCCCCTGGGGTGGATGAGGTCTGCCCCGAGTTCCTGAAGGCTCTGGATGTTGTAGGGCTGTCTTGGTTGACAGTGAGTACAGTACAGTTATTAAATTACTTTAATTTGTTTATTATCAACAACAAAATATAATTATGCACAAAATGAATTACTAATGTAAAAAATGTTTTTTATTTATAAATGTTTATCATGTAAATATTATTTTATTTATTCACAGCACACAAAATGTAAAAAAAATATATATAAAGTACAAAAACAAACTATTTACAATTGAACTTTTAACTATTTAAATTTTCAGCTTTTTTAACCAATTCCAAATGAAACAACACAAAACACCCAGCAAACAACAACACAATAAAATATCAATGAAAATATGCAAAAAGAAAGAAGGAAGAAATGAACAACCAGATCTTTAATTAAGTGAAAGGTTGGCATTAAGAAATACCAATTGCCTTAGCTTTGAGGAGCTGATCCGGTTTCTTCTGTCGTTAATTATCATTCCTGTTTTGGAGAAGATTCTCTCAGAAGGGACTGATGTTGCCACATTGCACAGTCTCCGTGTCATCACCTGGGTAAGAAATGGATAAATTGAAGCCTTGGTCTCCCACCAGCTCAGTGGATCTGCGCTTCTCTGGCAAAGGGTCTGTAGGATCTCACTTCCAGTATTGCATCTGCTGAGGGATTCCTTCTGGTAGTGTCTCTACTTGCTCGTTCTTCAAAGAACCTCCAAACAGCAGATGTTTGTTCCTCCTTTTGCTTACTTTCTTCTGCCTCTTCTCCCTCTTGGTCCGCTGGCAGTGGATTTGGTTGGCTGGATCTTGCTGCTGCAGTTATTCTCTAAAGAGCTTCATCCACCGCTCTGTTGTCATTAAAGACCAGCTTCTTTAATCTTGGATCAAGAATGGGGGTTTCAGAGAGAACAGTGTTATATTACATAATGTGGAATTTTCTGTCCACGGATGCACAGAGAGC
This sequence comes from Neolamprologus multifasciatus, assembly GCF_963576455.1. Taxonomy (NCBI): domain Eukaryota; kingdom Metazoa; phylum Chordata; class Actinopteri; order Cichliformes; family Cichlidae; genus Neolamprologus; species Neolamprologus multifasciatus. Next base: position 27,169,077 of record NC_140457.1, on the reverse strand, counting down.
ATCCACCAACTCTTTCACTTTTCCTGTATTTACTCTGTTTTGGTGCTCAGCTGTCACTCTCTGCAGACCCTTGCACAGAAGGATGTGGTGGTTTGGGATGTCCAGCTGTCAGCTGTTAGACAGACTGCTGTGGCTTTTTTAACCCTCTCTTGCAGTGATGCACGTTCTCTGTCATATAAACCTCGGATGATTTTTTGGGAGAGTGTCTTCCTGCTTGGAATTATATTCATGGGATTAAGTGCATGTATAAATGTCCCAAATCCTTTATCATCCACAACAGTAAATGGTTGGAAATTAAGTGCTATCATTTTTCCCAGTTCATCAATTGTGTTCTGTCTTGCTGGGGTTACAGGCTTCTGCAAAAACTGTCTCATACACCGCGTTCCAAATTATTATCCAAATGATATTTTTCTCTGTTTTTCCTAAATAGTCGATTCAAATGACAGTCAGCATAATTTTTGAGTCATCGACCAAGAGAGTATAATTCAAATGTTACTGAACAAAACTCCCAATGAAAACTGTATGTTTTTCAAAAATAACAAACTTAAAATGTACTGTTCCAAATTATTACGCACACAGAGTTTCAAAAGATTTTATAGGTTGTAGAGAATTGAAAATGGTCATTTGTTGAATTTGCAGCATTAGTAGATCAATTTCACTGAAATCAAAAGCTATTTTAATCAAAAACATCTTAATAGGTCAAGTTACATATTAAAATAGGACCCCTTATTTGATCGCAGTTTTACAATTCTTGCATCCATGGAACTTGTACATTTTTGGTAAGTTTCTACTTGAATATCTTTGCAGGATGTCAGAAGAGCCTCCCAGAGATGCTGTTTGGATGTGAACTGCCTCCCACCCTCATATGTTTTTGCTTGAGGATGCTCCAAAGGTTCTCAATAGGGTTGAGGTTAGGAGAGAATGGGGACCACACCATGAGTTTCTCTTCTTTTACACCGATAGCAGTCAATGATGCAGAGGTATCCCTTGCAGCATGAGATGGTGCATTGTCTTGCATGAAGATGGTTGTATTACAGAAGGCACAGTTCTTCTCTTTCTACCATGCAAAAAAGTGGTCAGTCAGAAACTCCACATATTTTGCAGAGGTCATTTTCACACCTTCAGGGACCCTAAAAGGCTCTCTCCCCATGATTCCAGCTCAAAACATGACTCCTCCACCTCCTTGCTGACGTTGATGTTGCAGCCTTGTTGGGTCATGGTGGCCGTCCACCAACAATCTACCACTGCATCCATCTGGACCATCCCGGGTTGCACTGCACTCATCAGTGAACAAGACTGTTTGAAAATTATTCTTCATGTAGTTCTGGGCCCACTGCAACCATTTCTGCTGTGAGCCTTGGTTAGGGGTGGCCGAATAGAAGGTATATGCACAACTCCAAGTCTCTGGAGACTCCTACACCTTGATGTTCTCAGGGCTCCAGAGGCACCAGCAGCTTCAAATATGTGTTTGCTGCTTTGCAATGGCCTTTTAGCAGCTGCTTTCTTAATCTGATGTATTTGTCTGGCAGAAACCTTCCTCATTGTTCCTTTATCTGCATGAACCCGTGTGTGCTCGGACTCACCCACAAATCTCTTAACATCATGTTGATCACGCTTAAGTTTTCATGAAATATCTAAGGTTTTCATTACATGTCCAAGGCATTCAACTATTTCACGCTTTTCAGCAACATAATTTTTCCTTCCTATATTTCTTGAAAGTTGTGGTCTGCTTAATAATGTGGAACATCCTTCTTTAGTAGTTTTTCCTTTAATTGGGCTGACCTGGCAAACTAATGATCATAGGTGTCCGAGATTGGTTTCAGTCATGCAAAGAGTCCTGAGACATAATTCCATCCATGGGTTTAATTGAAAAACAACTTCTTTAATTTTTATGACACTTAAACATAATTTACATAATAATTTAGAATGTGGTGTAGAGCTCTGGGTTGGTTTAGGTGTCTTTGGTGGTATACTGAATGACGCTTCAGGTACTGCAACAGAAGAAGGAGCAGCAACAGTTGCAGTAGACACACTGGCACCTTCATTTATATCACCCTCAACTGACTGTGTTTTATCTTCCCATTGCACTGATGGGTGGACTGTTCTCAGGTGCCTATGCATGTTGTTTGTGAAGCCGGCTCTACATGAAATTATTTTCTTGCAAACTATACACTCTGCATTTGTACTGTCAATAAAATTGAAATGGTTCCAGATTTTTCTACTTTTCTTGGTTGCTTCACTCATTTTACTTACTGTACCTTTCTAATGTGATGATGATGTCTCTTGTTGTTGGTCTCTTTCTCAAGGATACTTGAGGGTGCATGGGAGTTTGCCCAACAAGACTACATGTGTTTTGTGGAGTTGGAGAAGGGATTCGACCTTGTCCCTTGGGGGTCTTGTGGGGGGTGCTCTGGGAGTATGGGGTGTCTGGGCCATTGATACAGGTCATTCGGTCCATATCCAACCATTGCGAGAGCTTGGTCCATATATGAAAGGGCTGCCAGGGCTGCCCTTTGTCATGGATTCTGTTCATAATTTTTATGGAGAGAATTTCTAGGCATAGCCAAGTGGTAGAAGGCTTTCACTTGTGTGGTCTCAGGATCTCATCTCTGCTTTTTGCAGATGATGTAGTTCTGTTGGCTTCATTGGGTGATGGCCTACAGCTCGCACTGGAACGGTTCACAGGCTAGTGTGAAACGGTGGGAATGGGGATCAGCACCTCCAAATCTGAAGCCATGGTCCTCAGCCGGAAAAGGGTGGAGTGCCCACTCCGGGTCGGGGACAAGTTCCTGCAACAAGTGGAGGAGTTCAAGTATCTCGGGGTCTTTTTCACGAGTGATGGGAGAAGGGAGCGTGAGATCGACAGGTGGATTGGTGCTGGGGCCGCAGTGATGCGGTTGAAGCACTGTTCTGTTGTGGAGAAGAGAGAGCTGAGTGTAAAATCAAAGCTCTCAATTTACCGGTCGATCTACTTCCCTACCCTCATCTATGGTCACGAGCTGTGGGAAGTGACTGAAAGAACGAGATTGCAGATACAAGTGGAAGAAATAGGCTTCCTACAAATGGTGGCTGGCCTCTCCCTTAGAGGCTGGCCTCTCCTTTAGGACTTTTAGGGTGAGAAGTCTGGCAATTCGGGAGGGGCTCAGAGTAGAGCCGCTTCTTCACCGGGAGGAAGGCCTGGGGCAGACCCAGGACACGCTGGAGAGATTATATCTCTCAGCTGGCCTGGGAATGCCTGAGTGTTCCCCAGGACAGGCTGGAGGAGGTGGCTGGGGAGAGGGAGGTCTGGGCTTCTCTGCTTGGGGTGCTGCCCCTGCTACCCAGTCCCGGATAGCGGAAGAAAATGGATGAATGAATGGCAGCAAAGTTTGAATGGAGCTCTCTCTTCTTCGGTTCTAAGGTCAAATGGTGGGGAGTCCCAGATTTAAACCTAGTGGGAGTTTCCCCCCACAGAGGGACAAAAGGACCCCCTGATGATCCTCTAATTGCCTGAGCCAAGGTGTTAAAATGGGTGTTGGTCCCAATCAGCCAGGGTTTCGGGTGAGCTCATTGTGAAACCTGGCCCCACCTTATCATGTGAATTCCTGAGGTCAGATGGCCCAGGATGTGAGTGGGCGTTAAGGCGTCTGGGGAGGGAACTCAAAACTGGATTATAGATAGCAGACAGTTGGTGTCGTAAACCACCGCCTCTGTTCAAAGATGGTCGCTCACAGTGGACATAGGTGGCTTCTTTCACTCCTCTTTCAAACCATCTGTCCTCTCTGTTGAAAATGTGAACATTGGCATTCTCAAAAGAGTGTCCTTATCCTTAAGATGCAGATGGACTGCTGAGTCTTGTCCCGTGGAGGTGGTTCTTCTATTTTGTGCCATGCGCTTGTGAAGTGGCTGTTTGGTCTCTCCAATGTAGAGGTCTGGGCATTCCTCGCTGCACTGTACAGCATACACCACATTGTTAAGTCTGTGTTTTAGAGTTTTATCTTTCGGGTGAACCGTTTTTTGTCTGAGCGTGTTCATTGTAAATATATATATATATATATATATATATATATATATTGTACTATTCTTAGTTAGCGTATTGTCTGTCTTGTTTATGTTTGTTTATAATGGAGCACTATAACAAAAGAATAATTTCCCCCAGGGATCAATCAAGTATTCTGATTCTGATTCTGATAACTTTTAAAAACACCAGTATAGGCTCATGAGGCCCTGATGGTAAAAAACTACATTTCCGCAAAAATGACATCACTTCCGGTTTCAGGCAGGTCATGGCGGACATGTGAAAGTTCGCGCTGACGTCTATTCCAACATAGGATGTGTTATGAACAGCTGATCGGATCGGCAAGCCTGTTTCTGGAATATTATGTTTGTGTTGCTGCAAGCGCTTTTTATGCAGTTTTTGCAAAGCTATATGTGGAAGGAAAGAAGGACAAGCTGATGGCATAAGATGTAAGTACAAGTCCTCCGGTTTCATATGCAAAAAAAAATTTGTGCTAGCTTACGTGGTTGCAGTGCTACCGGGATTTAAAAATAGTTACGCAAAACAGAGCGTGCCCACTCCGATCGGTTTTAAAGGGTTAAAGGTGAGCAACAATATTTTAAATTCAATGCGATATTTTATGGGTAACCAATGCAAATCAGTAAGAACTGGGATGATAGAGGCATGCTCTCTAGTGCCAATCAGGAGGCGAGCCGCAGCATTCTGGACAAGCTGAAGTCTGTGAAGGAGAGCGGAGTGAAGACCAAAATAGAGGGAATTACAGTAATCCAATCTAGAAGTCACAAAAGCATGAATGAGCTTTACAAGATCTTTATGAGGGACATAGTGCTTAGCCTTAGAAATAAGGCACAGTTGGTAAAAGCTAGATTTGATTACTGAAGACACTTGTTTGTTAAATTTGAAAGAGCTGTCCAGCAGGACACCTAGGTCACTAACTGAGTCAGAGAAAGAAGTGGCAAAGGAACCAAAGGCATCAGCTGATAGGCCCCTAGGGATATGGTTGCCAAACACCACAATCTCCATTTTCTTTTCATTCAGGATAAGGGAATTGTCTGAAAGCATTCTCTGACTTCTCTCATGCACTCGAGGAAGCAGTGCAACAAAGGAGCAATGTCGTCATCATCTAATTGAAAATAAATTTGTATATCATCAGCATAGAGGTGATAAGAAATGTTATATTTTTCAAAGATTAAGCCTAGGGGGAGCATACATAATGAGAATAACATTGGGCCAAGCACAGAGCCTTGGGGCACACGACAGCATAAGGATGCAGCTGAGGAAGAATAAGTACCCAAGGTAACAGAGAAAGACCTGTTCAAAGGGTATGATTTGAACCAGTTAAGGGCTTCACCCCGAATGCCCACAGTGCATTCTAACCTTGTTAATAAAATATCATGGTCAACCATATCAAAGGCTGAGGACAAATCCAATAAGACTAATACAGCAGAATGCCCTGAATCAGTAATTAAGAGAAGATCATTAAGGACTCTCAGCAAAGCTTTTTCAGTGCTGTGGAGTGGTTTAAAACCAGATTGAAATTTATCACAGATGTCATGTGCATCCAGGTAAGTCTGGAGTTGCGAGAGAACTATCTTCTCTAGGATTTTGGAGAGGAACGGAAGCTTGGATATTGGCCTATAATTAACGAAATCACAATGATCAAGACACCTTTTTTAAGAACAGGTTGCACTATAGCATGTTTAAAAACAGAGGGAACATAGCCAGAAGACAATGATAAGTTCATTAAAAACAGAATACTGGGCCCAATTACATCAATGCCATCCTTCACAATGCGAGACGGAAGAGGTTCATATGCAGTGTGATACTCATGAAAGAATAAAGTTACGTTGAAACCAAGCACACCATTGTTTTTCTTGTGACATTACCAATAAGTTTGATGTGTCACATGGCCCACTTCCTATTGAAAAAACAAAAGTTGTGTCCAAGATGGCCAACTTCTAAATGGCCACCATGGTCACCACCCATCTTGAGGAGTTTGCCCCCTCACATATACCAATGTGCCACAAACAGGACTTTAATATCACCAACCATTCCCATTTTATTACGGTGTATCCGTATAAATGGCCCACCCTGTATAATGACAGCATCCATCTCGTCATAAAACAACTAAACAGCTAATACATGAACAAAATAGCTCACAAACTTTCAAATTTGAGCATATTTATTTTCTTGAAATCAAGTTGCCCTCATGTAAATGTATTTATATACATTCATTCAAGTAGCTCCCAAGTGTTTTCTTCAAACAGGATACCTAACAAACCAAAAAATGTCAAATTTAACAATATGTCCACATTTAATAATATCCAGAGTAGAATCACTGCCTTGTGGTTGTTTTACCTCAGTCAAACAGTTAAGGTGTGGTTTAAAACCATGTCTGTCCACCAGTGTTGGGAAGGTTACTTTTAAAATGTATTCCATTACAGAATACAGAATACATGTCCTAAAATGTATTCTGTAACGTATTCCGTTATGTTACTCAATGAGAGTAACGTATTCTGAATACTTTGGATTACTTAACATATTATCATGCATTTTACAACTACATGAATGTACAACAGAACATAGCTGTCAAACAAAACCCAAACAGTCCTGACCCGCCACAATATGAAGCAGGAAAGTACCACCGTGTAATCCATTTATTTCAACAAAGTAACTGTATTCTAAATACCACCTTTTTAAACGGTACCTGTAACAGAATATAGTTACTCATATTTTGTATTTTAAATACGTAACGGCGGTACATGTATTCCGTTACTCCCCAACACTGCTGTCCACTTATGATACACTATACCAGGGGTCGGCAACCTGCGGCTCCGGAGCTGCATGCGGCTCTTTAGTCCTTATACTGCAGCTCCTCGTGGTTTGGGAAAATAAATTAGAAGTATTTAGCTGAAGTATATTTTATTTATGTTAGCTCTTTTTTAACTTGTAGTTCTAAATTTGAAGATTATTGTGATATTGAAATATAAAAATACAATTATATTCTTTTATTTTTTCATCGCTCAAAATAAGCGTCACACTCGCGGAAGCCGGTATACCCGCCGAAACGCCGTGCATTTATCGAGACTTTCAACCCCAGGAAGGCCAATTATGGATCTTCGGATACACATTATGTCAGCAGCTATTCTCCACCGTGAACTATGTTAAAAAACACAGCTCACGCCTCACAGATGACAGATGTAAAGGTCCCTGCGTAAAGAAGACAGTGACTTTGTACAGCCCCAATTTGCAGACACTGTGCGCAGAGGTTCAGGAGCAGAAGTTCCATTGTAAACATACCACGGCAGACCCGACGATGTTTGCATGAACACGCTTTTCAGCATCTCTTTATTGACCACTTTTCACACACCGTTGCTGTACATACAGCTGTTACGGTGGCCCTGAAGTGCAAATCACACCAACAAATTGCTAAACACAACAACAAAATTGAGAGGCCCTGAAGTGCAAATCACACCAACAAATTGCTAAACACAACAACAAAATTGAGAAAAACAAAAACAAATGGAGAATCACAAAACAAAATTGAGAAGCACAAAAACAAAATTGAGAAGCACAAAAACAATACTGAGAATCACAAAATCAAATTAAGAAGCACAAAAACAAAAGAAGAATCACAAAAACAAATTGAGAAGCACAAAAACAAAACTGAGAATCACAAAATCAAATTAAGAAGCACAAAAACAAAATTGAGAAGCACAAAAACAAAACTGAGAATCACAAAATCAAATTAAGAAGCACAAAAACAAAAGAAGAATCACAAAAACAAATTGAGAAGCACAATTACATTAAGAAAACCGGAAAGGGTAGGTACCAGTCGGCAGGAGACATCACTGATTGGACGTCCGCGCTGTTCATCTTTGGAACCGGAAGTTACTCTGCCTGTAGCGCATTTTTTTCAAACATGAACATTAGCGGTGACCCAAACATAGCTGTCGCTATTCGAGAATATTTTGATTCAGGACATACATACGAGGTGATACTGGATATGCTCAAGTGTAATCGTGACATTTCAATTAGTATGCGTACACTGAAAACGCATTTAAAAGAATCTGGACTGTACAGACGAGGCAACTATTCTCCACTTCCTGAGGTGAGGCGTGCCATTTTGTCCGAGCTTCGAGGACCAGGACAATTGTTTGGATATCGGACCATGTGGCAAGTTCTTAAACAAAAACACAAGCTGCGTGTCAAGCGTGATGTAGTTATGAGGCTGTTGAGACAACTAAATCCTCAAGGAATCGCTTTGAGAACTCGAAGGAGGTTCACAAGACGCACGTATCACTCCATGGGGCCCAATTACATATGGCATGTAGATGGCTATGATAAACTGAAACTCTTTGGCTTGGCCCTGTCACGATGTATAGATGGCTTTTCAAGAAGACTGATGCGGCTTGTGTGTGGAGCAACAAACAACAACCCGGCTGTTATAGCTCACAATTATATAAACTGTGTAAAGAGTCTTGGTGTGATACCAATGAGATTACGAACAGACTTCGGGACTGAGAATGGGACTATGGCAGCAATACAGTGTACCCTCCGTCACGCGCACACGGACTATTATGCTGGATCGTCAAGCCACAGTTACGGATCATCTACTGGGAATCAGCGCATCGAGTCATGGTGGTCTTATTTCAGAAGAGGAAGGTGGGTACATTTGTGTCTGGTAGGTGTAAGCTACAGTGAAAGCTGATCAGATCGGTTTTTTTTTTTACATGCATTTAAGAAAATAGAGTAGCGTCCTGCTGGACGTGTTGAAAAGTTGGATGAGATAGATGTTAACAGCCGTCACTTTATTGCAGGAACTCAAAATGGTCACTGTCAGCTGTTGTGCCGAAATGAGCATGCTTGCCTAGATTTAACGACGCCAATACAAAATGAAAAACTCAGACCAAACTCTCCACTCCTCACAATCAACACACAGAACAGAGTGAAAAGAATACAGCATTATTAACAAGAACATTACTGCAGGGTCGCTACAATATTTATGGAAAACTAATATGCATTACTTTGTTTGACATCCATTTGTGGCATGTTTTAAATGGGACCAAAATGTAACAAACCCTATAAAATGACCAAGAACAAAGCTAAATTGATTCTTAAATATTAATTATATACCCAGGTCTCAGTTTTGGATGGACTTTTTTGGAGACCTAAGAGACTCTGGAAACTTAAATGGAAGCCACGAACACCAATGCTTGCTGAGATTCTGCTTTAGAGGGGTTCTACAGAAAGACCTGGATGAATGCAAAGACCTCTGGAACAAACACAGGATCCGGCCAAGCAGACTTGCATCGTGTCCGGGGGGGGATTCCAAACGAACTCTATCTCTTGCCTCACAGGTATTTGAGTTCTTAACAAAATGAATTAACCTTTTGCATCAAACTAAATGCAAGGTGTTGTTATTGCTTAAGTTGGTTAATATATATTCATAATTTTACACATAAGTATCATAGAGCAGTTTATAACATGTCACTGCATGCGTTGATTTATATAGTTCCATATTGTCAGCAAAAAATCCTTCACTGTTCTATTTTCATTTTGCAGATATGGTTCAAGAGACTGTGGATTTGCTGTTGAGGAGAGGGAACTGGATGTGTTTCCCGAGGAGGGGCTACCGGTTGGATTGTGTGGTGATCCAAACATTGAGGAATATTTACAACAGGCTGTACAACAAAACACACTGCAGCAGCCACAAGACTGGGAATCGGCCACAGAACTGTATTTGGCCCTGAAGGACATAGCTGGGTTTTAGATACCAACTGAACTTCAGTTTGTAATGACATTTGTCAGAGTTACTCTGACGAAGACACACACGGTGTCGAAACGTTAGTTTCTTTCCTTTTTTTGCACCTAATAAAACCTTTGGACTTACTTGAGTGCTCCAGCCCTTCTGTTTTTCCTTCATTTTTTAATGTTAGTAGTGTTTCCTTTCCCTCTTGCTAAATTGAATATAATATTGTCCATAATATACAGCAACTGGCATGGATTTAAATATTAACATTTAACCACAAGGAAACATTTAAAATTTTCTTTAATAAAACCATTTACAAATAGTGTCCAGCATTTCTGTCACTTTTCCAACATACACAATATTAAAAAATAAATAAATAAAACAACTAAATGTTTAACAATATGGAAGTTGCTTGCCACATGAATGTGTTAAGTAGTGTGCCAACGGCAGCTGAACCTAACAGGGTAACTCAGTAACTGTAACTTGATGACCTTACTGATTTAAGAACATCCAAATCCTGGAGCATTTTTGAATTCCAAAGTCCATGTTGGCCTTAAAGATGCTGTATGAGTCACAGATGGGTAGCTTCAGAGTATTTGCACAGGTGTTTGCAACTGGAAAAGGCGAATCACTTAAAAACTGGATGCATGGTGGTGGTGTCATTCCTGCCGGTGGAACTGCCGTCAGCCCTGTGGGAAACATCATCAAATCTTCCAGACACACTGCTGTTGCCTTCTCTGAAAGAAGAAAGTAAACACTGTAGTACATTACAGAAAATTAATTTCCTTACCTCTCCTTTCATAAAACTATAAACAAATAAAAACGGCCATTCAAACCTTCACAATCAAGGAGATAATCTGCCCAAAAGCCAAGTGTTAGGACCTCCTTATGCCGCTTGTTGCTTCCTGCTGGGCTGAGATCTGGTCTGAACATGCTCTCCAGTTCTGAAGCAGTCAGGGCCTTGGCAGAGAAGCATAGGAGTGGGGCCAGCACACTGGAATGTTGTTGCAGTGCACTTAAAAAATTCAGACTTTCCAGTCCATCTTTAAATCTGCAAAGGATAGACAAATAACTAATAATTGGTTTATAGCTATAACTATTGCAGTCTTCTAAATTGTGTTTAAATGTCTTTACCTACTAGATCTTTCATTATAAATTTGGACAGATTTCAAATGCATAGAATCACTCATACACAAAAACAATTCATAGTGCTCAGAAATTAACTGTGACAGCAAAAAAAGAAGAGCTCATTGGGATTTCAGCATTTAAAAAAAAATAGTGCTTTCACACTGGAATAAACAAGTGTGTCAAACAAGGGATCACCTCTTTTTATAAATAACTGAAAAATTAATCATGTTGCATGACTATGATTATTATGGGTCATTGTGAACAATAAATGTATACTAAATTAGAGTTCTAGTGTCAAAAGGTTAATAGCGTGCGACAGTGGCTCAGGAATTAACTTGTTGTTCATCAGATCACACGGATGCTACTGAATCAGTTTTTTCATATACATCTGAAGGTCTGAAAATGTCTGTGGCTGCTGTGATGAGCAACTGGCCATCCTGAATTTAAAAGGAGTAATGAGTTTACCGTTGAATGACACTTTGGTTTCTTTCAAGGATGTACCATCTGAGGTACTCCTCCACAAATGCTTGTTTCTCACAAGGCTTGACGTTTCTGAGGCATCCAGCAGTTTGGAAGATTGTGCTGTTTTGCAAAATAAGATTATGCAAAGACTCCTCTGATTCAGCTTTCAGGACCTATAAAAAAAAAAAAGGTTTACTGTAAGAAAAACAAAAATATAATTTTCACTGCTTTTACGATTCATTCAAAAATTGGATTAAAAAAATAATCAATTTGTTATTTCACTTGTGTTGTTGGGAGGTGGAAATCTGTCCTTTCAGATTACAGAATCTACCTTGAACCTACTTTCAAGATATGATCCAACCCGGATAACTTTTATCCTGATTAAATCTTTTAAACTGGCCCCAAGTGTCTTCTAAGTAAACCCATTCCCTGAGCCTAGGTAATTTTCTACCTGATGTAGAACTTTTGTGATCTCCTCATCTTGCACATCTTCTACAGTGGCGCTGAAACTCTGATTCCCTGTGATGTGGTTGACCAGGTTCTTGGAGAGGAAATGTGGTGCTGGTTCCCCATGCACAATGGATACAGCGATCATCTTTCCTGCTAAAAAGTACTCATCTTGCCTGGCAGCTGTTATACAGGGCACATAATTATCATGGTTAATTGCTATTAAATATGCTAATGAAAAAAATAAGCCAATTTTTATTAAAATTTCCATTGTAATAATTACGGAGAAAACATCCACCTCTTGAATTATATACAAGATAACGGCTCTCTGGAGGTCCATCAAAGATGGGGCGATTTCTCAGACTGCCCATAAGAAGTGTGAGGAATTCACGCCTCGGGCCACCTGTATCCAAACCTTCTTCAAAGCTGCCAGCATCATCATTAAACTTGATGAACATGTCGTAGTTGTCAGAGTATGTGCTGCGTCGAAATCCTCTAACAGCTCCATCCCATACAGCTGACCTTGATATATTGAATCTGCTGACCTTCTTGTGGTCAAGTTCCAGTGCCAAATTTGCAATCATTTCATGTGCCTGCAAATTGGTGTCTCTAAAAAAAAAGGGAAACTTATTTTTTAAAGGTGTATATACTTCTCTCATGATTGCATGATGTCTTGTACAGAACAAGATGGCGGTTAATTGGATTCAAATGTTTAAATTACTAACACAGGTTCTTCTGGGGGCTCAGCTTTGGCTTCGTTAGGAGTAGGATCTTCATCATCAATCATTTCTGCAGAGTGAAAACATGTACACAAAGTGTAGATGCAAAAAGACAAATGCATAAACATGCAGTTCCAGTTTTATAGAACGATTCTACTATTTTTTTTCCTGAAGAATCTAATGTAAAAGAGTCAAACTACATACATTTATAATAATTGTGTGTATATATTTTGTGCAACCCTCTGGAATAATTACTCAAGATACAACGCACCTGTAACAGGAGCTCTCGACAGTGAGGCATTCAGTAGTGCCTGTATCGTTTTCTTCTTCCAAATCTATGACCTGGAAATACAGAAATGAGGATGAATGAAAATTTATATTTGACCAATTGATAATTATTTTAATTATCCCTTCTGGTCTGCTCATGGGTCCCTGAACAAAAGAAAAATGAATGGAAGTGAATGGAGCTATAAAAGTTATTTTCTGGTCTGCTTTGCCTTACTCTCTGAATCACACATATGTTGTACTTCAATTTAAATAATAAATAATTGTGTTTCGACTATGTCTGTAATGTAATTTGAGATTTGTTAGCTTGTAAAAATTCGTCATTAAAATGACTACAAGTCAGATGTCGCAAATATGACGTCGCCTCAGAAGCTTTTCTCCCCCAGCGTAGCTGCTAATTATCACATGGCCAGATTTATAGTGGTTTTCTCCACATCATCCTGGAAAAAGGATTCGAAGCTCGCTAAACAAAACTAAGCTTTTCCTCTTCTCTGTGTCTGGTTCGATGATGTCAATTTTGTGAGACGAACATTTACATTTCGCCACTTCTTTTCAAACAAAACCTAAAATAACCTTTGCCACCTGTCACTTAAGCACTTTTTGGCATCAAAATGTGTTTATATACTTCACGGACATCATATTTTAAATCCATGGCACACATCAAACGGGATCACAAAATAATTTTTATTGGCTCATAGACTCCTATTTTTTTAGCAGTAGGGGACCCATAGTCCGGAAGTAGATGGATGTACCTTAGGTTCCCTATCCCAATAGATTATCTAAAGGTACAATAAGTAAGAATGAAATAAGAAGAACATCCTGTGGTTAAATTTGTGTACTGCAGTCTATCTTTATAAACAAACGAGTGACTCTCCCTCCTCCCGTTCCATGAGTTTCATGGCTACGGATCAGCGCCAGAAGACTTCAGCCTTATAAGCCTCAAGTGTAAATGGTCTTTTAGAAGACATAGCATACATTTTCACTGCTATGCAGATGACACCCAGCTCTATCTGTCCATGAAGCCAGATAACACACACCAATTAGTTAAACTGCAGGAATGTCTTAAAGACATAAAGACTTGGATGGCCACTAACTTTCTGCTTCTTAACTCAGATAAAACTGAGGTCATTGTACTCGGCGCTGAAAAGCTTAGAAATATGGTATCTAACCAGATTCTTACTCTGGATGGCATTACCTTGGCCTCCAGTAACACTGTGAGGAACCTTGGAGTCATTTTTGACCAGGATATGTCCTTCAACGCACAAATATGTAAGACTGCGTTCTTCCATTTGCGCAACATCTCTAAAATTAGAAATATCCTGTCTCAGATATGTCTGTGAAGGTTCTCAGTCATCCAGGTCAAGGCTTCTTCAGTTCTGTTCAGAACTGAAGAAGCCTCTCGGATGAGAGGTGAAACGTCTTCAAGTAACTTAAAGAAGTCCAGACGCTTTTCTTTGCAAGCTCCTTTGACATCCTGTCTCAGAGTGACGCTGAAAAACTAGTTCATACATTTATTACTTCCAGGCTGGACTACTGCAATTCATTATTATTAGGATGTCCAAAAAACTCACTGAAAAGCCTTCAGCTAATCCAAAATGCTGCAGCAAGAGTACTGACAGGGACTAGAAAGAGAGAGCATATTTCTCCTGTTTTGGCTTCCCTTCATTGGCTTCCTGTTAAATCCAGAATTGAATTCAAAATCCTGCTCCTCACATACAAGGTCTTATATAATCAGGCCCCATCTTATCTTAATGACCTTGTAGTACCATATCACCCAATTAGAGCACTTCGCTCCCGCTCTGCAGGCCTACTTGTTGTTCCTAGAGTATTTAAAAGTAGAATGGGAGGGAGAGCCTTCAGTTTTCAGGCCCCTCTTCTGTGGAACCAGCTTCCAGTTTGGATTCGGGAGACAGACACTATCTCTACTTTTAAGATTAGGCTTCAAACTTTCCTTTTTGCTAAAGCATATAGTTAGGGCTGGACCAGGTGACCCTGAATCCTCCCTTAGTTATGCTGCAATAGATGTAGGCTGCCGGGGGATTCCCATGATGCATTGAGTTTTTCCTTTCCAGTCACCTTTCTCGCTCTTTATGTATTAACAGACCTCTCTGTATTGAATCATATCTGTTATTAACCTCTGTCTCTCTTCCACAGCATGTCTTTTATCCTGTCTTCCTTCTCTCACCCCAACCGGTCGCAGCAGATGGCCGCCCCTCCCTGAGCCTGGTTCTGCCGGAGGTTTCTTCCTGTTAAAAGGGAGTTTTTCCTTCCCACTGTCGCCAAAGTGCTTGCTCATAGGGGGTCATATGATTGTTGGGTTTTTCTCTGTATCTATGAAGCTTTTGTTGTGATTTGGCGCTATATAAATAAAATTGAATTGAATTGAATTGAATTGAATTCTTTGTGTTCCAGGGACAGTAATGACCTCAGTGCCATCCGGATACAGAAGAAGGAAAGGTCCATCTTTTAGATCTTTGTTAAAGTCCTTCATTTTTTTAATAGCTTGATTGAGCAGTAGCAGTAGCGTCAGGGTCTGTTGTTAGGAAAATAGTTTTTCCACGGTATGGCTTCAAACCACCCTTTTTAATGGTCATCAAACCGACATTTATCTGTAAGGAAAAAGACATGAACAATGGGCCAAGTAGATACTAATATGACTCTAAGCAGATCTATTCAAACTTGAATATTTATTAACTGCAAAAGAGGGATCTTCCTGACAACCTAAATGTACAATTACTCGTAAACAATTGTTCTTATTCTGGATAGCTTTACTACACTGAACATTTTTTACACAACTCCCCTAAGGAATAACAAAAGAATGTCATTAGAAAATTAACCTCAACTTGTTTTCAGACTGAGCTAGCCAAACTACCTGAACCTTTCTTTTTTCCTTTTTCTTTAAGCCCTTCCTCCCTTCAGAAAACTTTTGCCTCTCTTCATTTTTCTTTTTTCTGTATTCTATGAAGGTGCTGAAGGTTGGAGTCGGGCAGTTTGAGGTAGTCTGTGATGCTAAAGGGAAACAAAGGAAAAATGTACTACAATGTCACACATTAAAGACATTCATTCATGTGACATTCCATTGTCCACACAACACGCAAATAAGGACAACACTGAATAATCTCACTAGAAAATTTCTACCAAGGAATGACAATGCAACTGATACTATTGACCAATACAATTCTACACCAGTAAGTTTTAATGTATAGACACGTAATAGTGTTAGTTCCTAAAGTTAACCAAACATAATAAATGAACTAATTTATTATCGTTTCAGTTGTGGAAATGCTCAGAGGACTGTTCCACGAAGCAAGCTAATCCCAAAAGCCAGGCTCACTCTGAAAATCCAGGCTCGATTGCCCCAAATTCGGTTCCAGGAACGAGGCTAACCTGCAGTCTTTCTGCTCATTCATTATGCAATATGCTTTTGGACAAGTCTGGTCCGTGGCACCCTAGCTGCGAGGTTTTTTGACACTAGAACTGCCCTCAAACCTTCACTACTAGAAAGGTCTTGAGCAGTCATTTTGACAGCTGCGTGCATTTTCAAATGAGCCTCGATTTTCTGAGCTCGCTTAGTGGAACAGCCCTCTGGTCTGCTATGGTCTGGAAACAGCTAACGCTAGGCTAATAAATCAATAAATAACAAACATTTTATTATGCTTATTAACTTACTCAATGGGAGTGAAGTGTCTCCGATGCAAGATGCGTGATAAAGCCTCTCGCCACAGCCGCTGCAAAAGTTCGGTGACTCCTCAACCAGCTTTTTCCCACAGCTAGGACAAAACATTCCGCCGTTCTTCTTCAAACGAAATGCGCTACAGGCAGAGTAACTTCCGGTTCCAAAGACGAACAGCGCGGACATCCAATCAGTGATGTCTCCTGTTGCCGACTGGTACCTACCCTTTCCGGTTTTCTTAATGTAATTGTACTTCTCAATTTGTTTTTGTGATTCTTCTTTTGTTTTTGTGCTTCTCAATTTTGTTTTTGTGCTTCTTAATTTGATTTTGTGATTCTCAGTTTTGTTTTTGTGCTTCTCAATTTTGTTTTTGTGCTTCTTAATTTGATTTTGTGATTCTCAGTTTTGTTTTTGTGCTTCTCAATTTTTTTTTTGTGCTTCTTAATTTGTTTTTGTGATTCTTCTTTTGTTTTTGTGCTTCTCAATTTTGTTTTTGTGCTTCTCAATTTTGTTTTTGTGCTTCTCAATTTTGTTTTGTGATTCTCCATTTGTTTTTGTGTTTCTCAATTTTGTTGTTGTGTTTAGCAATTTGTTGGTGTGATTTGCACTTCAGAGCCTCTCAATTTTGTTGTTGTGTTTAGCAATTTGTTGGTGTGATTTGCACTTCAGGGCCACCATAGGCTGTAGCTTTTCAGCTCACAGCCCGACACATACCAACACAACAGCATAGACGGAACAGACGTTAAGGCGGCGAGGCGTGATTGCGGGTGCCGCTCAGGTGCGTCTGCCTACCCTGTTGCGGCGCTGCAGACCACGCCCTGCCACACACATTAACCAGGTAAAATACATATTTAGGCAGAATTTTGTAAATATCTAAATATCTATTTTTCATCTTTTAGCAGCATAGTGCTTTTTTTCCAATTATTTTTCAAGTCAAGGCTCCAAAAGCCCACAGGCGATATAAGGGTGGCGGCTCACAACAGTTTTTGTTTGCTACATGGATCATTTCAATTCAATTCAATTCAATTCAATTTTATTTATATAGCGCCAAATCACAACAAATGTCGCCTCAAGGCGCTTCATAGATACAGAGAAAAGCCCAACAATCATATGACCCCCTATGAGCAAGCACTTTGGCGACAGTGGGAAGGAAAAACTCCCTTTTAACAGGAAGAAACCTCCGGCAGAACCAGGCTCAGGGAGGGGCGGCCATCTGCTGCGACCGGTTGGGGTGAGAGAAGGAAGACAGGATAAAGACATGCTGTGGAAGAGAGACAGAGATTAATAACAGATACGATTCAATACAGAGAGGTCTGTTAATACATAGTGAGTGAGAAAGGTGACTGGAAAGGAAAAACTCAATGCATCATGGGAATCCCCCGGCAGCCTACATCTATTGCAGCATAACTAAGGGAGGATTCAGGGTCACCTGGTCCAGCCCTAACTATATGCTTTAGCAAAAAGGAAGGTTTTAAGCCTAATCTTAAAAGTAGAGATAGTGTCTGTCTCCTGAATCCAAACTGGAAGCTGGTTCCACAGAAGAGGGGCCTGAAAACTGAAGGCTCTCCCTCCCATTCTACTTTTAAATACTCTAGGAACAACAAGTAGGCCTGCAGAGCGAGAGCGAAGTGCTCTAATAGGGTGATATGGTACTACAAGGTCATTAAGATAAGATGGGGCCTGATTATTTAAGACCTTGTATGTGAGGAGCAGGATTTTGAATTCAATTCTGGATTTAACAGGAAGCCAATGAAGGGAAGCCAAAACAGGAGAAATATGCTCTCTCTTTCTAGTCCCTGTCAGTACTCTTGCTGCAGCATTTTGGATTAACTGAAGGCTTTTCAGTGAGTTTTTTGGACATCCTGATAATAATGAATTGCAGTAGTCTAGCCTGGAAGTAATAAATGCATGAACTAGTTTTTCAGCGTCACTCTGAGACAGGATATTTCTAATTTTAGAGATGTTGCGCAAATGGAAGAACGCAGTCTTACATATTTGTTTAATATGTGCGTTGAAGGACATATCCTGGTCAAAAATGACTCCAAGGTTCCTCACAGTGTTACTGGAGGCCAAGGTAATGCCATCCAGAGTAAGAATCTGGTTAGATACCATATTTCTAAGCTTTTCAGCGCCGAGTACAATGACCTCAGTTTTATCTGAGTTAAGAAGCAGAAAGTTAGTGGCCATCCAAGTCTTTATGTCTTTAAGACATTCCTGCAGTTTAACTAATTGGTGTGTGTTATCTGGCTTCATGGACAGATAGAGCTGGGTGTCACCTGCATAGCAGTGAAAATGTATGCTATGTCTTCTAATGATGCTGCCTAGGGGAAGCATGTATAATGTAAACAGAATTGGTCCTAGCACTGAACCCTGTGGAACTCCATAATTAACCTCAGTGTGTGAAGAGGACTCTCCATTTACATGCACAAATTGGAGTCTATTAGATAGATATGATATAAACCACTGCAGTGCAATACCTGTAATACCTACAGCATGTTCTAATCGCTCTAATAGAATATTATGGTCAACAGTATCGAATGCTGCACTAAGGTCAAGAAGGACAAGCACAGAGATGAGTCCACTGTCAGAGGCCATAAGAAGATCATTTGTAACCTTCAATAAAGCTGTTTCTGTGCTGTGATGAACTCTGAAACCTGACTGAAACTCTTCAAATAAACCATTCCTCTGCAGATGATCTGTTAGCTGTTTGACAACTACTCTTTCAAGGATTTTTGATATGAAAGGAAGGTTGGAGATTGGCCTATAATTAGCTAAGACTGCTGGGTCTAGAGATGGCTTTTTGAGTAAAGGTTTAACTGCAGCCACCTTGAAGGCCTGTGGTACATAGCCGATTATTAGAGATAGGTGCTGGGTGTTTTCTCATTAGCACTTCAAGGATTTCATAAGCAACACATCTTAGTTGTTCACACAAAGCATAAAGGTAAAAAACAATATATACAGTGTTATCTTCATTTTAGATGTCAAAATGTATTTGCGGCTCCCAGTGTTTTCGTTTGCGTGGAAACCGGGTCCAAATGGCTCTTTGGATGTGAAAGGTTGCTGACCCCTGCACTATACACATGTAGTCAGTTATAGCCACTCACCTTTGATTACTGAATTGCATTTACTTCATCAATGAAGTGAATGCAATTCACATTTGTGTGAACATTTGTCTAAGATTCACTCTTTGGGGTCCTTACCTTACAATATAAAATACTTTGAGTCAAAATTTGTTGACTGTTTAAGTGGTGCTGAAACTGAACAGATCTAAAGAAGGTGTTTATGAAATTTGGGTTTATTAGAACAGGACGGGTGGATAACCACCAGTGTTGGGAAGGTTACTTTTAAAATTGATTCCATTACAGAATACAGATTACATGCCCCAAAATGTATTCTGTAACGTATTCCGTTACGTTACTCAATGAGAGTAACGTATTCTGAATACTTTGGATTACTTAATATATTATCATGCTGTTTAGAACTACATGAATGTACTATTGCTGTGATTTATTACTGTTACTGAAGGTCCGCGGCTCCAAACCATAGTAAAGGGACCTCTGGCTAATATGGTGGGTCCTGTGTCGGGCTCGTAGCCGAAAACTAGCTTTACTTTGTTGTCTGGGTCAACTTTGCTAGCGAGAGACAGACAGAGGTGTTGAAAGGCTGCTCCAACAGAACTTATTGTTTTGGAGGAAAACACGAACACGGTGTACAGTCGAGTCTTAATAGCTTACTTACAACTGGGCTCGTCAGGCACTCTTCTTGGCTGCAGTGGTTATTATTATATTTACATGCTTCCAGCTCCCATTTTTGCTCAAAGACAGCTCGTACTTTTCCTTTTTCTCCCTCCTCGCGCTCACAGACACATAACGTGTATGGCAGTCCATTCTCCCTGCAGCACGGACTACACTGCCTATGATGCTACATTCTTTAGAGCTATACCGGTAGCATTCTGCCTATTAGCTTAGCACAACAACAACAAAAAGGCCTCTCTCACCCAGAAAACACGCAGAGAGAGAGCGTCACCCTGTAACCACGGCAACCATAACGCTGCCGCCTGGAACAACAGAACATAGGTCAAAACACTCGACTCCAGGTACACAACGCCCAGCTGAAAACACTTCAAACAAGTCGAGTTGCCCGAGATTAACAGAATTTACAGAAAATGTAAAATTTTGCTATATATATTGTTATCTGGATGAGAAATGTCTTATATCGAAATATGAGATTTTGGTCATATCACACAGCGCTACAAAGGATTATAATACACGTAGAGCTGCATATAACAGCATTCTGCTGCAACATAAGCAGTTTATAATTAAAGTAACATACATACCTTGAAAAACTAAATCAATCACAACATTAACCTCCTAGGACATGGCGTCCACATATGTGGACATCACATTTTGGGTTATTTAGACCAAATTACTAAGTTTTGCTCTACAAGGGCCTGATATCTACCTACAAGGACATTATACTGCTACTGTTCTATGGAAATTTTAAACGAATATCCTCATACGTGGCTCTCATTTTTCTTAGAAACAAAAATTAGGTTAAAAAAATCTGGTAATTCTTTGTTTTTACATTCATCACCAATCAGCCCAAATATCAAAGAGAAATTAAAAATACCTGCCGTGGAAGAGTTTGCGTCTTAGGAGGTTAAATCAGGCTTTTTCTTCATTTCCTGAGACCAGCTGCTCTGGGTCATCAACAATGTTCCCTCTAAGGTGCGCGCGTGCGCAATTGCGTACTGCTGGCACGGTCTCTGCGCACAGAATATCACCGTTGCGCACAAAAAAATCTGACCTGAATTTCAATTAAAATTAAAACTTTAATAATTCTGTTTTGCAGTGTTAGTAAGTGACTGGCTGCTCCCATATGGGATTAGAACGATGCCACCTTATCATTATAGTCCAGCCAATAATGCGATTTACATTCGTATATACCAAGCCAATCAACGTCATTGACAGGCTATGACAGCGTTCTTATGTGCCGACACCGGTGTTTTAGCAAGCAAACCGGCGTGGCTGATGAGGAGTGAAGCCACGTTAATGACAACTTGTACAACCATTGGAGATGTGAGCAGGACAGATGGAACAACTGATGGAAAAAGTGTGGACTTTATACCAGTTTTTAAATTGTGTTGATAGGCCACGTAAAACCAGAGTTATGAAAAAAATATATGCAATGTTTGTCATTATATACTGTATTTTGCAGACAGAGTTACAGGACTCTGTCCCAGACCACAGACTCACACTCATAATACAAGTCAGAGCTTTATAAAAAAGAAAAAAAAAAAAAAAAGAAAGTTGTGTTTTCAAAATTGAAGTTCAGGTTAGGGCAGCACGGTGGCACGGTGGTTAGCACTGTTGCCGCACAGCAAGAAGGTCCTGAGTTCAATTCCAACATCAGGCTGGGGTCTTTCTGTGTGGAGTTTGCATGTTCTCCCCGTGTTTGCATGGGTTTTCTTTCCGGGTACTCCGGCTTCCTCCCACCGTCCAAAGACATGCAGCTTGTGGGGATAGGTTAATTGGAAAATCCAAATTGCCATTAGGTGTGAATGTGTGAGTGAATGGTTGTCTGTCCCTGTGTGTTGGCCCTGCGACAGACTGGCGACCTGTCCAGGGTGTACCCCGCCTCTCGCCCTATGACAGCTGGGATAGGCTCCAGCGCCCCCCGCAACCCTGAAAAGGATAAGCGGAAGCGAATGGATGGATGGATGGAGTTCAAGTTATTTTTACTTCCAATAGTGTTAACATACTACACAGGTCATGAACAAGATTTTTTTTAAAAATTTTCATTAGAACTTAATTAAAACTAGTCTAACATAAATGTAAATGCTGTAATTTGATTATTTTAATAAACCATGTAACTTGGATGGATTCGATGCTGGCGTGACCACAGTGCACACGTCTAATGTTGCTCACAGTGGTCCAAGGGGCCGCTCAGGGAGGTTGTGTGTTCGCTCAGACACATGAAAAATTAGAGGGAACATTGGTCATCAACAGCTTGTATCTTCATCTTTTTTCCACTCGGTGAAGTCTTTCCTTTACTTGGCCATTGCTCTGCACTGGAAAACCAAAGTGTGTGATCACATGTGAAATAAGTGATATTTTTCCACTGCAGGATTTAGAGTGCTTTAAATAGTGATAGCTGTTGATCCATTTCTCAAATAATCTTCAAGGATCTAAATTTTTTTTCTTTGTTTTTATTGAGCATCAACAATGTAGTACAAAGACATACATATAGCAAGGCCACAATGCTCCTTTTTATATATTTACCCCACCCCAAGAACATATTGGACACCGATCCAGAGGGGAAAAAAAATAAATAAATAAATAAATAAAGTGAATTTAAATGAGGTACAAGGAAATTCACCATATTTGAAGATGTGCACTTAAAGGCGAATAGTTTGCACAAAATTAATCCCAATCACACACACAAAAAAAAGGATTTTCGGCAGTTGTCAAGCATCTTTCAGGTGGGTATGGTTTTAATTTTCTCTAAATGTTTTAGCAATGTATCCCAAACAGCAAAGAATCTCTCCTTTGACCCCTTGAGAGCATACTTTATCTTTTCCAACTGTATAAATTGTGGCAGGTTACTAAACCACAAAGCCGCTTTGGGTGGCTTCTTTGACTTCCAATGCAACAATATCCTTCTGCGTGCAAGCAGTGTAGTGAAAGCGATTATGTTTTTATGACTCTTCCTTAATGTTCTATGTCCTCTATCTGTGACACCAAATATACCCATAGCTGCATTGGGATGAAGCTCAACATTCAATGCTTCGGACAATGTTTTGAAAATTGTTGACCAGTAGGCTTTTAAAGTTGGACATGACCAAAACATATGTGTTAAATCTGCAGAGGGATTTCTACATCTCTCACAGCTTGCATCTATGTTTGGAAATATTTTGGCCAGTCTTTCCTTGGAGTAATGAATGCGGTATAGAATCTTGAACTGTATGATGTTTAATCAAAAAGTGCTGTTGTTTACTCTTAAAAGAGCGCTCTCCCAGGTCTCCTCCTCTAAAGTGGGATACACTGAAAAAGATAAAGAAACTTGAGGAGTATATTCATTTTTATACTTACCTTCCCTGCCAACGATAAATGAAGTGGCTTCCATTTCTTTAAGTCTGATTTGACCTTTTCAAGTAACGGACAGAAATTTTCTTCATAGAGATTATGCAAATCTCTTGTTATATTTATGCCTAGATATTTAAAGCCATTTTTGGCTGTTTTGAAAGGTATAGCACTGTTCTGTATTTGAAGAGCCAGATCGTTAACAAGAAAGCATTCGCTTTTACTGAAGTTCAGTTTGTACCCAGAGAAGGAGCCAAAGCTGCTTAAGGTGTGAATAATATTGGGGACACATGAAACAGGGTCAGATACGTACATTAACAGATCATCTGCATAAAGGGAAACTCTATGCTCTTTATCCATCCTATGGATACCTGGAATTGATGGCAAGGTTTTGAGTGTAATAGAGAGGGGCTCTATGGCCAGGGCAAATAACAATGGACTGATTGGACAGCCCTGACGGGTACCTCTTGTCAACTTAAAATAATATGAACATTTACCATTTATGATTATAGAGGCTTTGGGTTATGTATATAAAAGTCTTATCCATGAAATAAAATTTGGGCCATAACCAATTTTTTTTAAACAAGCAAATATTAAATGCTTTCTCTGCATCCAGCGTGATAACCACCTCAGGCACCACGCTGGATGCAGGAGAGTGGATGACATTTAGGAGGCGACGGACATTCGTAAATGAGTGACGGCCTGGCATAAAGCCAGTTTGGTCAGCAGATATTACATCATGGATTGTGGTTTCTAGGCATAGGGCAAGAGCCTTTGCCAGGATTTTTACATTCAAATTTCAATCTGGTTTTAAATTTCAATCTGGTTTTAAACCACGCCACAGCACTGAAACAGCTTTGCTGAGAGTCCTTAATGATCTTCTCTTAATTACTGATTCAGGGCATTCTGCTGTATTAGTCTTATTGGATTTGTCCTCAGCCTTTGACATGGTTGACCATAATATTTTATTAACAAGGTTAGAATGCACTGTGGGCATTCGGGGTAAAGCCCTTAATTGGTTCAAATCATACCTTTTGAACAGGTCTTTCTCTGTTACCTTGGGTACTTATTCTTCCTCAACTGCATCCTTATGCTGTGGTGTGCCCCAAGGCTCTGTGCTTGACCCAATGTTATTCTCATTATGTATGCTAACCCCTAGGCTTAATCTTTGAAAAATATAACATTTCTTACCACCTCTATGCCGATGATATACAAATTTATTTTCAATTAGATGATGACGACATTGCTCCTTTGTTGCACTGCTTCCTTGAGTGCATGAGAGAAGTCAGAGAATGCTTTCAGACAATTCCCTTATCCTGAATGAAAAGACAATGGAGATTGTGGTGTTTGGCAACCATATCCCTAGGGGCCTATCAGCTGATACCTTTGGTTCCTTTGCCACTTCTTTCTCTGACTCAGTTAGTGACCTAGGTGTCCTGCTGGACAGCTCTTTCAAATTTAACAAACAAGTGTCTTCAGTAATCAAATCTAGCTTCTACCAAGTGCGCCTTATTGCTAAGGCTAAGCACTATGTCCCTCATAAAGATCTTGAAAAGCTCATTCATGCTTTTGTGACTTCTAGATTGGATTACTGTAATTCTCTCTACTTTGGTCTTCAAACCGCTCTCCTTCACAGACTTCAGCTTGTCCAGAATGCTGCGCCTCGCCTTCTGACTGGCACTAGAAAGCATGCCTCTATCACCCCAGTTCTTATTGAGTTGCATTGGTTACCCATAAAATATCGCATTGAATTTAAAATATTGTTGCTCACCTTTAAAATTATAAATAATTTAGCCCCTCGTTATCGTGTCAATCTTCTTAGTCTATATGTCCCTGGGCGAGCCCTCGGGTCTTCAGCCCAATTACTCCTGGCTCAGCCTAGATCTAGACTTAAATCTAGCGGTGACCGTGCTTTTGCCCTGGTTGCACCGAATCTGTGGAACAACCTTCCTATCGCTATCCATGCGTCAGACTCTGTTTTATCTTTTAAATCCCGTTTAAAAACTCATTTATTCAACATAGCTTTTCCATCTAGTTAGTAGGGATGGGTACCGGTATCCGGTGCCATCATGGCACCGGTTCTGACATAAACGGTAGTAACCAGACCGAAAAGCAGCGCACATTTCGGTGCTTTATTTCGGTGCTTTTTTTTCCTGAGCTGTGATACACTTTCTTCTTCCTTACATTTCTATTGGCGGTTGGCAAACAACTGAAAGGTGCATTACCGCCACCAACTGGTATGGAATGATACACTTTAGATTCTAGCCAATCATTTTACGTTTCGAGGATAGTAGGCGGGTCCAGGTACGTACGTTCTTTTAGAGCAGAGCTACAGATTAAAAATGCCCAAGGCAAAGCGGTCAAAAGTCTGGCTGTACTTCACAGCAAAAGATGCAAACTCAGCAGCCTGCAACAAGTGCTTTAAGCTGATACTGTCAAAGGAGGTCACACTTTAAATCCGATGAACCTAGCCCTGCCAGTGTAGCAGAAATGATGATGGCAGCAGCAGCCGTTCTTCTCTGCGTGAGTAGCTTAATGTTGTTCGTGTGTAATTTACGTTGAGTAGGCTAACCACGTTATTAAATTAATGCATGTAACGTGAACTAGCAAACACCATCATAGCTACATGCGGCTGTCTTCTTGTTTGATGGCAGATACTCCCTTCACCCTGGCCAAAAAGGCTAAAATGACCGAAGAAAAAGTGGAAAACAGCTAAACATGAGAGGTTTTTGGACAAAGTTTGTGTTTTTTTCCATTGTTTAAGCACTGCTTCCAGCCCAGAGTGATACCATATATGCCCTATACCTGCAGAAAAGACTAACATTGTTATCTTTTTACAAAAAAACAGCTGAACATGAGAGGTTTTTGGACCAATTTTGTGTTTTCCATTCTTTAAGCACCGGTTTGGGCACCGTTTAAGCACCGGCACCGTTTCAAAAGTACCGGTTTGGCACCGGTATCGGATAAAACCTAAACGATACCCATCCCTACTAGTTAGTCTCCCTATTTTATATTTGGTTCAATTTCTTATTTATGTACTTTATCTTTTAGCTATATCTGTTCTTAGTAACTTTGTTCTTATATTCCCTTTTATTGTTGTATAATTAGTGCCCTTAACCTGATGACATATGTGGTACTTTGTTAATAGTCTTTTATTTATTGTCTTAATTTTCCTGTTTTTATTATAAAGCACTTTGGTGTACCACTGGTCTTTTAAATGTGCTATACAAATAAAGTTGTATTGTATTGTATTGTATCACAGTTTAGGAGTGAAATGGGACGGTATGAAACAGGCTCTGTGCTGTCTTTACCTGATTTCAGCAAAAGGAAAATAGATGCTTCAGTCATTGTCTGTGGAAGTGACCCATGGGACAAACAATCATTAAAGACGTCAAGTAAAATTGCTGTTAGCTTGTCAAAAAATTTTTTATAAAACTAAATGGGATACCCATCAGGGCCCGGTGCCTTGCCATTCTGTATCGCCTTTATTGCAGTACCTATTTCTACATGACTGAGTGGAAGTTCAGCTTCAGTCCTATGGGCCATTGTTACAAGAGGAACCTGAAGATTGTTAAAGAAATGCTCCATATCAGAGCAGTCACTTGTAGTCTCAAATAAAGATTTGAATAAAACGTAGTGAAAGTTTCTTTAATTTCTTAAGGGTCAATTGTTAGCTCACCATCATCTTTTCGTATTTGTGTGATTTGTTGTGCGGCTGAGCAGCATTTAAGTAGGTGTGCTACTAAACGTCGCCGTGCTCATATACATAACCTCGTGATTTTTAACAGAAGACGTTCAGTTTTTTTCAGTTGACAGCAAAAAGTATTGTGTTTGGAGGTCTAGCTTCCTTTTATAAAGCTCAGGAGAAGGAGAAGCAGAGTACTGAGCATGCCAGGAGAGTCCTGTCTAATTTCCAGGGTGGGTGTTCTGATTGGTAAAGAGGAAACGCAAGGGGCATGATCTGACTCTACAATGGTTAAATATTCAGTTTTCTTGACTAAGGCGAGAAGATTCTGGCGAATGAAGAAATAGTCTATTCTACTATATGAATGATGTACGTTAGAGAAAAAAGAAAATGATTTACTTTGTGGAAATAAAAACCACCAGGGGTCAACACATCCTATTTGGGCCATAAAAACGGATAATAACTTGGCTTTTTTTGAGAGATTTGTAGGTTTACAGCTGGAACGGTCAAGTGCTACGTTCATCACACAGTTCAAGTCTCCACTAAAAATTAGCTGTTTTGAGTTCATATCTGGAATTAATGATATTATTTTTGTTAATAAACTTATCATCATCCCAGTTCGGGGCATAAATATTTATCAGAACCACAGGCTTATGTTATAGGAGTTCTGAAACCATCACAAATCGCCCCTGCAGGTCTGAGATAACAGTGGATGTATTAAATTGAGTTCTTTTACGGATTAGTATGGCTGTTCCACATGTTTTTGAGTTGAGGCTCGAATGGAATGTTTTCCTACCCATTCTTTTTAAAGACTGATGTGATCTTTTACCAACAGGTGGGTTTCCTGGAGAAATGCAATGTCACATTTTAGATACTTAACATGATTAAATATCCTAGCTCTTTTGACAGGCGCATTCAAACCCTTCACATTCCAGCTAATGAATCGCACAGCAACCATTCACCATGTTTAATCAGAATCAGAATACTTTATTGATCCCTGGGGGAAATTATTTTTTTGTTACAGTGTTCCATTATAAACCAACATAAACCAACATTAACAAGACAGACAATATGCTAACTAAGAATAGTACAATATATATATATATATATATATACATACATAAGTCACTCATTAATAAATAGCTGGAAAAGAAACGTGTAGTTGTAGCAGTAACCAGTGTGTTAAATGGATGCGTTGTACAGGGAGATGGCCACAGGCAGGAAAGATTTCCGGTGTCGTTCAGTGGTGCTTTTCGGTACTCTCAGTCTCTCACTGAACGTGCTCCTGTGACTGACGAGCATGTCATGGATTGGGTGGGAGGTGTTATCCAACATTGTCTTTATTTTGGACAACATCCGCCTCTCCGACACCACCTTGAGGGAGTCCAGCTCCATCCCCACAACATTACTCGCCTTACGGATTAGTTTATTGAGTCTGTTGGCATCTGCTACCCTCAGCATGCTCCCCCAGCATGCAACAGCATACAGGATCGCACTGGCCACAACAGACTCGTAGAAAATCCTGAGCATTTTCTGGCAGATGTTGAAGGACCTCAGTTGCCTCAAAAAATAGAGACGACTCTGGCTCTTCCTGTAAAGTGATGTGGTGTTTTTAGCCCAGTCCAGTTTATTGTCAATGTGTACTCCAAGGTATTTATAGTCCTCCACAATGTCAACACTGACCCCCTGGATTGAAACAGGGGTCAAGTGTTTCCTGGTCTTCCTGAAGTCCGCGATCAGTTCCTTGGTCTTTGCCACGTTGAGCTGCAGATGATTCTGCTCACACCACGTGACAAAGGAGTCGACCACAGCCCGGTACTCTGTCTCATCATCCCTGCTGATGCATCCAACCACCGCAGAGTCATCAGAAAACTTCTGAAGATGGGAGGTCTCTGTGCATGATAATAATGAAAACCTATACTTTGTTTCGGGCGAGTTCCCCATTCAAATGCATGTAATCGTAGGAAACGTACTGTCTTGACGAAATAAAGCGTTTTTGTACAACTTCATATAAATAGCTGTAAGTCTTGATAGAAGAAGCATACACACATATTTAAGGCGTTATCTTATACAGTTCAAGATCCCCGTGCTGGGCAAACAGGTTTTGAAGCTGTTTGAGCTAAGATTTTCAAGCTATTCACATAATGAAAACCTATACTTTGTTTCGGGCGAGTTCCCCATTCAAATGCATGTAATCGTAGGAAACGCACTGTCTTGACGAAATAAAGCGTTTTTGTACAACTTCATATAAATAGCTGTAAGTTTTGATAGACGACTCAGACACACATATTTAATTCGTTATCTTATACAGTTCAAGATCCCCGTGCTGGACAAACAGGTTTTGAAGCTGTTTGAGCTAAGATTTTCAAGTTATTCACATAATGAAAACCTATACTTTGTTTCGGGCGAGTTCCCCATTCAAATGCATGTAATTGTAGGAAACGCACTGTCTTGACGAAATAAAGCGTTTTTGTACAACTTCATATAAATAGCTGTAAGTTTTGATAGACGACTCAGACACACATATTTAAGGCGTTATCTTGTACAGTTCAAGATCCCCGTGCTGGGCAAACAGGTTTTGAAGCTGTTTGAGCTAAGATTTTCAAGTTATTCACATAATGAAAACCTATACTTTGTTTCGGGCGAGTTCCCCATTCAAATGCATGTAATCGTAGGAAACGCACTGTCTTGACGAAATAAAGCGTTTTTGTACAACTTCATATAAATAGCTGTAAGTCTTGATAGAAGAAGCATACACACATATTTAAGGCGTTATCTTATACAGTTCAAGATCCCCGTGCTGGGCAAACAGGTTTTGAAGCTGTTTGAGCTAAGATTTTCAAGTTATTCACATAATGAAAACCTATACTTTGTTTCGGGCGAGTTCCCCATTCAAATGCATGTAATCGTAGGAAACGCACTGTCTTGACGAAATAAAGCGTTTTTGTACAACTTCATATAAATAGCTGTAAGTCTTGATAGAAGAAGCATACACACATATTTAAGGCGTTATCTTATACAGTTCAAGATCCCCGTGCTGGGCAAACAGGTTTTGAAGCTGTTTGAGCTAAGATTTTCAAGTTATTCACATAATGAAAACCTATACTTTGTTTCGGGCGAGTTCCCCATTCAAATGCATGTAATCGTAGGAAACGCACTGTCTTGACGAAATAAAGCGTTTTTGTACAACTTCATATAAATAGCTGTAAGTCTTGATAGGAAGCATACACACATATTTAAGGCGTTATCTTATACAGTTCAAGATCCCCGTGCTGGGCAAACAGGTTTTGAAGCTGTTTGAGCTAAGATTTTCAAGTTATTCACATAATGAAAACCTATACTTTGTTTCGGGCGAGTTCCCCATTCAAATGCATGTAATCGTAGGAAACGCACTGTCTTGACGAAATAAAGCGTTTTTGTACAACTTCATATAAATAGCTGTAAGTCTTGATAGAAGAAGCATACACACATATTTAAGGCGTTATCTTATACAGTTCAATATCCCCGTGCTGGGCAAACAGGTTTTGAAGCTGTTTGAGCTAAGATTTTCAAGTTATTCACATAATAAAAACCTATACTTTGTTTCGGGCGAGTTCCCCATTCAAATGCATGTAATCGTAGGAAACGCACTGTCTTGACGAAATAAAGCGTTTTTGTACAACTTCATATAAATAGCTGTAAGTTTTGATAGACGACTCAGACACACATATTTAAGGCGTTATCTTTTACAGTTCAAGATCCCCGTGCTGGGCAAACAGGTTTTGAAGCTGTTTGAGCTAAGATTTTCAAGTTATTCACATAATAAAAACCTATACTTTGTTTCGGGCGAGTTCCCCATTCAAATGCATGTAATCGTAGGAAACGCACTGTCTTGACGAAATAAAGCGTTTTTGTACAACTTCATATAAATAGCTGTAAGTCTTGATAGGAAGCATACACACATATTTAAGGCGTTATCTTATACGGTTCAAGATCCCGGTGCTGGGCAAACAGGTTTTGAAGCTGTTTGAGCTAAGATTTTCAAGTTATTCACATAATGAAAACCTATACTTTGTATTGGGCGAGGTCCCCAATCAAATGCATGTAATCGTAAGAAACGCACTGGCTTGACGAAATAAAGCGTTTTTGTACAACTTCATATAAATAGCTGTAACTTTTGATAGACGACTCAGACACATGTACTTCAATTCAATTCAATTCAATTTTATTTATATAGCGCCAAATCACAACAAATGTCGCCTCAAGGCGCTTCATAGATACAGAGAAAAGCCCAACAATCATATGACCCCCTATGAGCAAGCACTTTGGCGACAGTGGGAAGGAAAAACTCCCTTTTAACAGGAAGAAACCTCCGGCAGAACCAGGCTCAGGGAGGGGCGGCCATCTGCTGCGACCGGTTGGGGTGAGAGAAGGAAGACAGGATAAAGACATGCTGTGGAAGAGAGACAGAGATTAATAACAGATACGATTCAATACAGAGAGGTCTGTTAATACATAGTGAGTGAGAAAGGTGACTGGAAAGGAAAAACTCAATGCATCATGGGAATCCCCCGGCAGCCTACATCTATTGCAGCATAACTAAGGGAGGATTCAGGGTCACCTGGTCCAGCCCTAACTATATGCTTTAGCAAAAAGGAAGGTTTTAAGCCTAATCTTAAAAGTAGAGATAGTGTCTGTCTCCTGAATCCAAACTGGAAGCTGGTTCCACAGAAGAGGGGCCTGAAAACTGAAGGCTCTCCCTCCCATTCTACTTTTAAATACTCTAGGAACAACAAGTAGGCCTGCAGAGCGGGAGCGAAGTGCTCTAATAGGGTGATATGGTACTACAAGGTCATTAAGATAAGATGGGGCCTGATTATTTAAGACCTTGTATGTGAGGAGCAGGATTTTGAATTCAATTCTGGATTTAACAGGAAGCCAATGAAGTGAAGCCAAAACAGGAGAAATATGCTCTCTCCTTCTAGTCCCTGTCAGTACTCTTGCTGCAGCATTTTGGATTAACTGAAGGCTTTTCAGTGAGTTTTTTGGACATCCTGATAATAATGAATTGCAGTAGTCTAGCCTGGAAGTAATAAATGCATGAACTAGTTTTTCAGCGTCACTCTGAGACAGGATATTTCTAATTTTAGAGATGTTGCGCAAATGGAAGAACGCAGTCTTACATATTTGTTTAATATGTGCGTTGAAGGACATATCCTGGTCAAAAATGACTCCAAGGTTCCTCACAGTGTTACTGGAGGCCAAGGTAATGCCATCCAGAGTAAGAATCTGGTTAGATACCATATTTCTAAGCTTTTCAGCGCCGAGTACAATGACCTCAGTTTTATCTGAGTTAAGAAGCAGAAAGTTAGTGGCCATCCAAGTCTTTATGTCTTTAAGACATTCCTGCAGTTTAACTAATTGGTGTGTGTTATCTGGCTTCATGGACAGATAGAGCTGGGTGTCATCTGCATAGCAGTGAAAATGTATGCTATGTCTTCTAATGATGCTGCCTAGGGGAAGCATGTATAATGTAAACAGAATTGGTCCTAGCACCGAACCCTGTGGAACTCCATAATTAACCTCAGTGTGTGAAGAGGACTCTCCATTTACATGCACAAATTGGAGTCTATTAGATAGATATGATACAAACCACTGCAGTGCAATACCTGTAATACCTACAGCATGTTCTAATCGCTCTAATAGAATATTATGGTCAACAGTATCGAATGCTGCACTAAGGTCAAGAAGGACAAGCACAGAGATGAGTCCACTGTCAGAGGCCATAAGAAGATCATTTGTAACCTTCAATAAAGCTGTTTCTGTGCTGTGATGAACTCTGAAACCTGACTGAAACTCTTCAAATAAACCATTCCTCTGCAGATGATCTGTTAGCTGTTTGACAACTACTCTTTCAAGGATTTTTGATATGAAAGGAAGGTTGGAGATTGGCCTATAATTAGCTAAGACTGCTGGGTCTAGAGATGGCTTTTTGAGTAAAGGTTTAACTGCAGCCACCTTGAAGGCCTGTGGTACATAGCCGATTATTAGAGATAGGTTGATCATATATAAGATCGAAGAATTAATCAATGGCAGGACTTCTTTGAGCAGTTTTGTAGGAATGGGGTCTAAAAGACACGTTGATGGTTTGGAGGAAGTAATTATTGAAGTTAACTCAGAAAGATCGATTGGAAAAAAAGAGTCTAACTTAACATCAATGGAACTAAGAGTAGCTGTAGATAATATTACATCTGTGGGATGATTATTGGTAATTTTTTCTCTAATGATAAAAATTTTATTTGTGAAGAAGTTCATGAAGTCATTACTAGTTAACGTTAAAGGGATGGTTGGCTCAACAGAGCTCTGACTTTTTGTCAGCCTGGCTACAGTGCTGAAGAGAAACCTGGGGTTGTTCTTATTTTCTTCAATCAGTGATGAGTAGTAAGCTGTTCTGGCTTTGCGGAGGGCTTTCTTATAAAGCAACAAACTATTTCTCCAGGCTAAATGATGATCCTCTAAATTTGTGACTACTTATGGCTTTATCTTATAGAATTCAATATCCCCGTGCTGGACAAACAGGTTTTGAAGCTGTTTGAGCTAAGATTTTCAAGTTATTCACATAATAAAAACCTATACTTTGTTTCGGGCGAGTTCCCCATTCAAATGCATGTAATCGTAGGAAACGCACTGTCTTGACGAAATAAAGCGTTTTTGTACAACTTCATATAAATAGCTGTAAGTCTTGATAGGAAGCATACACACATATTTAAGGCGTTATCTTATACGGTTCAAGATCCCGGTGCTGGGCAAACAGGTTTTGAAGCTGTTTGAGCTAAGATTTTCAAGTTATTCACATAATGAAAACCTATACTTTGTTTCGGGCGAGTTCCCCATTCAAATGCATGTAATCGTAGGAAACGCACTGTCTTGACGAAATAAAGCGTTTTTGTACAACTTCATATAAATAGCTGTAAGTCTTGATAGAAGAAGCATACACACATATTTAAGGCGTTATCTTATACAGTTCAAGATCCCCGTGCTGGGCAAACAGGTTTTGAAGCTGTTTGAGCTAAGATTTTCAAGTTATTCACATAATGAAAACCTATACTTTGTATTGGGCGAGGTCCCCAATCAAATGCATGTAATCGTAAGAAACGCACTGGCTTGACGAAATAAAGCGTTTTTGTACAACTTCATATAAATAGCTGTAACTTTTGATAGAAGACTCAGACACATGTACTTATGGCTTTATCTTATAGAATTCAATATCCCCGTGCTGGACAAACAGGTTTTGCAGCTGTTTGAGCAAAGATTTTCAAGTTATTCACATAATGAAAACCTATACTTTGTTTCGGGCGAGGTCCCCATTCAAATGCATGTAATCGTAGTAACGCACTGGCTTGACGAAATAAAGCGTTTTTGTACAACTTCATATAAATAGCTGTAAGTCTTGATAGAAGAAGCATACACACATATTTAAGGCGTTATCTTATACAGTTCAAGATCCCCGTGCTGGGCAAAAAGGTTTTGAAGCTGTTTGAGCTAAGATTTTCAAGTTATTCACATAATGAAAACCTATACTTTGTTTCGGGCGAGTTCCCCATTCAAATGCATGTAATCGTAGGAAACGCACTGTCTTGACGAAATAAAGCCTTTTTTTACAACTTCATATAAATAGCTGTAAGTCTTGATAGAAGAAGCATACACACATATTTAAGGCGTTATCTTATACAGTTCAAGATCCCCGTGCTGGGCAAACAGGTTTTGAAGCTGTTTGAGCTAAGATTTTCAAGTTATTCACATAATGAAAACCTATACTTTGTTTCGGGCGAGTTCCCCATTCAAATGCATGTAATCGTAGGAAACGCACTGTCTTGACGAAATAAAGCGTTTTTGTACAACTTCATATAAATAGCTGTAAGTCTTGATAGAAGAAGCATACACACATATTTAAGGCGTTATCTTATACGGTTCAAGATCCCCGTGCTGGACAAACAGGTTTTAAAGCTGTTTTAGCTAAGATTTTCAAGTTATTCACATAATGAAAACCTATACTTTGTATTGGGCGAGGTCCCCATTCAAATGCATGTAATCGTAAGAAACGCACTGGCTTGACGAAATAAAGCGTTTTTGTACAACTTCATATAAATAGCTGTAACTTTTGATAGAAGACTCAGACACACGTACTTATGGCTTTATCTTATATAATTCAATATCCCCGTGCTGGGCAAACAGGTTTTGCAGCTGTTTGAGCTAAGATTTTCAAGTTATTCACATAATGAAAACCTATACTTTGTTTCGGGCGAGCTTCCAATTCAAATGCATGTAATCGTAAGAAACGCACTGGCTTTCAGAAATAAAGCGTTTTTGTACGACTTCATATAAATAGCTGTAACTTTTGATAGAAGACTCAGACACATGTACTTATGGCTTTATCTTATAGAATTCAATATCCCCGTGCTGGTCAAATAAGTTTTGCAGCTGTTTGAGCAAAGATTTTTCAAGTTATTCACATAATGAAAACCTATACTTTGTTTCGGGCGAGCTCCCAATTCAAATGCATGTAATCGTAAGAAACGCACTGGCTTGACGAAATAAAGCGTTTTTGTACAATTTTATATAAATAGCTGTAACTTTTGATAGAAGACTCAGACACATATTTATGGCTTTATCGTATCAGATTCAATATCCCCGTGCTGGGCACACAGGTTTTGCAGCTGTTTGAGCAAAGATTTTCAAGTTATTCACATAATGAAAACCTATACTTTGTTTCGGGCGAGGTCCCCATTCAAATGCATGTAATCGTAAGAAACGCACTGGCTTGACGAAATAAAGCGTTTTTGTACAACTTCATATAAATTAGCTGTAACTTTTGATAGAAGACTCAGACACACGTATTTATGGCTTTATCTTATATAATTCAATATCCCCGTGCTGGGCAAACAGGTTTTGCAGCTGTTTGAGCTAAGATTTTCAAGTTATTCACATAATGAAAACCTATACTTTGTTTCGGGCGAGCTCCCAATTCAAATGCATGTAATCGTAAGAAACGCACTGGCTTTGACGAAATAAAGCGTTTTTGTACAACTTCATATAAATAGCTGTAACTTTTGATAGAAGACTCAGACACACATAATATGGCTTTATCTTATACAGTTCAATATCCCCGTGCTGGGCAAACAGGTTTTGCAGCTGTTTGAGCAAAGATTTTCAAGTTATTCACATAATGAAAACCTATACTTTGTATTGGGCGAGCTCCCCATTCAAATGCATATAATCGTAAGAAACGCACTGGCTTGACGGAATAAAGCGTTTTTGTACAATTTCATATAAATAGCTGTAACTTTTGATAGAAGACTCAGACACATATTTATGGCTTTATCGTATCAGATTCAATATCCCCGTGCTGGGCACACAGG
Organism: Neolamprologus multifasciatus; assembly: GCF_963576455.1. Taxonomy (NCBI): domain Eukaryota; kingdom Metazoa; phylum Chordata; class Actinopteri; order Cichliformes; family Cichlidae; genus Neolamprologus; species Neolamprologus multifasciatus. The sequence goes on along the minus strand of NC_140457.1, from coordinate 27,132,449 downwards.
TTTTGCAGCTGTTTGAGCTAAGATTTTTCAAGTTATTCACATAATGAAAACCTATACTTTGTATTGGGCAGCTCCCCATTCAAATGCATGTAATCGTAAGAAACGCACTGGCTTGACGAAATAAAGCGTTTTTGTACAACGTCATACAAATAGCTGTAACTTTTGATAGAAGACTCAGACACACGTATTTATGGCTTTATCTTATAGAATTCAATATCCCTGTGCTGGACAAATAAGTGTTGCAGCTGTTTGAGCTAAGATTTTCAAGTTATTCACATAATGAAAACCTATACTTTGTTTCGGGCGAGCTCACCATTCAAATGCATGTAATCGTAAGAAACGCACTGTCTTGACGAAATAAAGCGTTTTTGTACAACTTCGTATAAAATAGCTGTAACTTTTGATAGAAGACTCAGACACACATATTTATGGCTTTATCTTATCAGATTCAATATCCCCGTGCTGGGCAAACAGGTTTTGCAGCTGTTTGAGCTAAGATTTTTCAAGTTATTCACATAATGAAAACCTATACTTTGTTTCGGGCGAGGTCCCCATTCAAATGCATGTAATCGTAAGAATCGTAAGAAAATCTGTCCTAGCACGGGTGAGGGCACATACGGTAGCTGGGACCAGAACCAGAAAGGCAGTGAGTGCAGGGAGTAAAGCCTACCTCGGTGGCCAGTCAGAGTATGACTCGCTGCTGGCTGCCAGCAGAGGTCACTATTAGACATGCCCTTCAGTATCATGGTTTTGTGTGTTTTTGGTTTTTGAGATGCATGATGGGCGATATATGCAAATTATGGAACGGAGCCTACTTCCTTGTTCCCATGATGCTTTGCTGTTCTCTCATCCCTATAATTGGGCTAGCTTAGCATTGGGCTAGCTTAGCATTAGCATTTTTGCTAACTTGTCTGAGGTGCTTCCTAGAGTAAAGGGAAGTGAGTCCCTACTGTTTCCTGTGGTGGTAGCTTAGCATTGGGCTAGCTTAGCATTAGCATTTTTGCTAACTTTTCTGACATGTTTTGTGAAGTCAAAGGAAGTTACTTGCACTTGTTTTCCCTAGTGTTTCCCACTTGTTTTCCCTAGTGTTTGGTGATGTTTTCTTAGGTTTTCCCACTGTTTTCCCCTAGTGTTATGGTTAGGGCTTGCCACTTGTTTCCCCTAGTGTTAGGGTCAGGGTTTGCCACTTGGTTCCCCTAGTGTTATGGTTAGGGCTTGCCACTTGTTTCCCCTAGTGTTAGGGTCAGGGTTTGCCACTTGTTTCCCCTAGTGTTTCCCACTTGACTCCCTACTGTTTTCTGTGGAGGTAGCTTAGCATTGGGCTAGCTTAGCATTAGCATTTTTGCTAACTTTTCTGACATGTTTTGTGAAGTCAAAGGAAGTGACTTGCACTTGTTTTCCCTAGTGTTTCCCACTTGTTTTCCCTAGTGTTTGGTGATGTTTTCTTAGGTTTTCCCACTGTTTTCCCCTAGTGTTATGGTTAGGGCTTGCCACTTGTTTCCCCTAGTGTTAGGGTGAGGGTTTGGCACTTGGTTCCCCTAGTGTTATGGTTAGGGCTTGCCACTTGTTTCCCCTAGTGTTAGGGTCAGGGTTTTCCACTTGTTTCCCCTAGTGTTTCCCACTTGACTCCCTACTGTTTCCTGTGGTGGTAGCTTAGCATTGGGCTAGCTTAGCATTAGCATTTTTGCTAACTTTTCTGACATGTTTTGTGAAGTCAAAGGAAGTGACTTGCACTTGTTTTCCCTAGTGTTTGGTGATGTTTTCTTAGGTTTTCCCACTGTTTTCCCCTAGTGTTATGGTTAGGGCTTGCCACTTGTTTCCCCTAGTGTTAGGGTTAGGGTTTGGCACTTGGTTCCCCTAGTGTTATGGTTAGGGCTTGCCACTTGTTTCCCCTAGTGTTAGGGTCAGGGTTTGCCACTTGTTTCCCCTAGTGTTAGGGGGTTAGGGTTAGGGTTAGGGGTTAGGGTTTTGTGTAAGAGCAGGCCACCAGCAAGCTGGTAGCCTGGGTGGGTGGTGTCCCTGCCCTGGTTCAAAAAATTGCCCTTATCTAGGGTTTTAGTGCACTCTCAGCATCACTGGGCCGTTCGCGACGTTTCCGCATGTTTTTGCCTTCTTCATGCCGACCCAGTGTGTCTTGTCTTTGTCTCTCTGTTTTCTGTTTGCCTCCCTTGGCTTTTTATACTTTTGTTAGCTCCTCCCACTTGTGTTTTTAGTTGAAAAATTATTTCTTAGTTTTTGTGAAACATTCTTTTGCTTTTACTTATTTTCTCCTTTTTCCTTTAGGGTTAGGGGGTAGGGGGGGTTAGGGTTAGGGGGTTATAGCCAATAGTTGACCGAATAAAATGGAATAACTCGAAAAGTAAGTGTCTTAGATGGATGAAAGTGGTGTCTATGGGGGGGGGGTTTGGGGTCCTCCGGACACCCTGGTGAAGACCCCATGTCAATAGCACCAACGGTTCTGGACTTAGGCCAAATTGGTCAAAATTTGACCGAATAAAAAGTTCAAAGTTGGAGATAGCAGTGTCTGATCGGGCTGATTCGATGAGCACTGTACTCCTCAGGCCCTGCCGGGTCGTTAGACACCCAACATGGCAGGGAACGGTGACTTAACATGTGACCGAATATTTTTGTTCAGGTGACCAAACATAGTCATGTGACCTATCGACGGATGCGGAATCGAACCAGGATGCCAATTATGCGATCCTTATCTGTCCTAGCGACGGGTGAGGGCAGATACGGTAGCTGGGACCAGAACCAGAAAGGCAGTGAGTGCAGGGGGCTGCCTTTTAGGCTCCTATCCCAAGGGTAAAGCGTACCCTGGTGGCCAGTCAGGGTATGACTTGCTGCTGGCTGCCAGCAGAGGTCACTATTAGACATGCCCTTCAGTATCATGGTTTTGTGTGTTTTTGGTTTTTGAGATGCACGATGGGCGATATATGCAAATTATGGAACGGAGCCTACTTCCTTGTTCCCATGATGCTTTGCTGTTCTCTCATCCCTATAATTGGGCTAGCTTAGCATTAGCATTTTTGCTAACTTCTCTGACATGTTTTGTGAAGTCAAATGAAGTGACTTGCACTTGTTTTCCCTAGTATTTCCCACTTGTTTTCCCTAGTGTTTGGTGATGTTTTCTTAGGTTTTCCCACTGTTAGGGTTAGGGTAGGGTTAGGGTTGGGGGTTAGGGGTTAGGGTTGGGTTAGGTTAGGGTTAGGGGGTAATAGCCAATAGTTGACTAAATAAAATGGAATAACTCGAAAAGTAAGTGTCATAGAGGGATGAAAGTGGTGTCTATAGGGGGGTTTTGGGGTCCTCCGGACACCCTGGTGAAGACCCCATGTCGATAGCACCAACGGTTCTGGACGTAGGCCAAATCGGTCAAAATTTAACGAAATAAACAGGTCAAAGTCTGAGATAGCAGTGTCTGATCGGGCTGATTCGACAACCACTGTACTCCTCAGGCCCTGCCGTGTCCTTAGACACCCAACATGGCAGGGATCGGTGACTTAACATGTGACAAAATATGTCTGCGGATGCGGATGCGGAATCCAACCCCCAGTCCGATGGTGTGAGACTCGTGGTTCTGGGACTTTCTTGATTGGAATTAAAGTCAAAAGATATTTGGTGTCTTAGTGCACCTTCACGGACCTTAGGTTTAGTAAAAAGGACATGTCAGGATGTAAAATGTTGACATGTTTTGTGAAGTCAAAGGAAGTGACTTGCACTTGTTTTCCCTAGTGTTTCCCACTTGACTCCCTACTGTTTCCTGTGGTGGTAGCTTAGCATTGGGCTAGCTTAGCATTAGCATTTTTGCTAACTTTTCTGACATGTTTTGTGAAGTCAAAGGAAGTGACTTGCCCTTGTTTTCCCTAGTGTTTGGTGATGTTTTCTTAGGTTTTCCCACTGGTTTCCCCTAGTGTTATGGTTAAGGCTTGCCACTTGGGTTAGGGTTAGGATAGGGTTAGGGTTAGGTTGAGGAAAATAAACCTGTCCCTCCCGAAGGGTTAGGGTTAGGGTGGGGAAAATAATCCCTTCTCCGGGAGGAAAAGGAGCGTGCACGGTCCATCCCTCCCTGCGGTCCTCCGTACCCGTCCCAGAAGACTTGGCGGTCACGTTGGCGGCGGAGGCCATAACGCACCACCGTCCATCCGTCTTCCATGGCGTCCAGTCTTCTTTTCTTTTCTTCTTTTCTTTTCTTTTTTTCAAAAAATAAAATGTGCTGCAAAAAATATCTATTTAATTTTACTATGAACAAAAAACACTTTCCAAAATGTGGAAAGAAAAAAGTCACGAAAAAATAATAAACAACAAAGGAAGGTGTGCCAAAAAAAACCTGTTTATTTAAAAATAAACACAAAAAAAACACAACGTTTCGACCGTACACGGTCTTCTTCAGGTGTGGCACACAAAAAACTGTAAGCTAGGTTAGCTGGCAACAGTTGGACTGACAGAGATGTGCTCTCATCGAGTGCCGAGTGGAAAATGAGCTCCTGTGCGAGCTGCGCCTTTTATATTCTCCCCTCGGCTGTGTAAAATCCCATTTGTCTTTTTTAACTTTCGTTCGGTAAAAATGAATTTGGTCTTTATTTTTTAATCTACATTACATTTTAACTGTTTTTTAGCCAAAAATAACATATTTGCACTCTATGAAATTACTTTTAATGAATTTTAAAGCCAAATTAATTTAATCACTGTTTTTCTCCCCAATTTGTTTTTAATCCATTTTTAACTGTAAATAGTCTTGCCAACCCTATGAATTGTGCTGATAAATTTATGAACCCTGTTTTTTTAGAATTTTTAAGCCAATTATTCAAATTTTTACTAATTTAATTCCCCATTATTCAATAATATATATGCAACCCTCATATTAAATATGAAAAATCAAAAGGGTTGGGTTTGGGATTAAGATTAAGGATGAACTTAGGGTCAAGATGTGGGGATAAAATGGTTAGGGTTAGGGCTAACATACAGGGCTGGGGTTAGGGTTAGGATAAGACAAAGGACTGGGGTTAGACTGACATAGGGCTGACATTGAGGTTAGGTTTAGGGATGGGACTTGGGTTGAGGTTAGGGTAGTGTGAAACATTGGGAAAAAAAGGTTGGGGTCAAAATTAAGATGGGTTTGGATGAACATACTGACACAAATGGAGTTGAGGAGGTTAAGGTTAGGGTGGGATTAAGGGTTGGAAATTAACCAAAACCTCCAATAAAAGCCTAATTCCATTTTACGTTAAGTCCCAATGGTTCTTTAGTTCCCAATGTGTAAATCCAATATCTCTCCCTCTTTTTTTGTTCCCAATCTTTCCAATCCATGCCTTGTTGTAGTCCAGCCATTCTCAGCGAATCCCAGCGATGTTTAAGAAAATGTACAACTAAAGGTGCATCAGGTTCCTTCTTTTTCCTGATGTCATACACATGTTGGTACAATCTACTGTACAAATCATTTCCAGTTTCACCCACGTACTTCTTTCCACACTTTGAACAAAAAATAACATAAACACAATTTTTTGTTTGTGGGCTGAAACTCTGTGTAACTGAAATAATAGTCCTGTCCTTTACATTCCTAACAAACTCAAGCTTTGTAAACAGGGCCTCTAAGGACTTCGGTTTGCTCGATTCGAGCCGTGGAAGTCTTGCCCTTACAAGCAGGTCAGCTAAATTTTTGTTCCTCCGAAAGGCCGAAATGACTCTTGAATTTGGGATAAGAGCTGCCTGACCTATGACCTCATCAAAATGATTCTTCATATGTCTGTTAAAATACCTGCTGTTGGAGGAAAATGTACTAATGAGTGGGATTAAGTCCCCCTTGACCTTCTCACTGTCCTCCTGAAAGGTCTTAAGACATTTCTTCAAAAAGGGTCGAAAGTATCCTCTTTCACGCAATGCCTTAAATAAGGTGATTACTGCCTTTCTAAAGTCCGTTGGTTGGGTACAAATCCGCCGAAACCTGAGAAGCTGCGACTTAACAATACCACGGAAAGTGTGTTTTGGATGGAAACTAAATTTGTGCAACAGGGCGTGCGTGTCTGTAGTTTTGAAGAAAACTTTGATATCGAGTTTACGGGTGATGTTAAACGCGGGCCCTTTGAACACTGTGGTGTCCAAGAAGTCTATGGCCTCCCTATTGATTTCAGATTTTAACTGAATTGATGGATCATGGGAATTCAACGTTTGCACAAATTCTGTAAATTCCAATTCAGATCCGGTCCAAATCCCCCAAATATCATCCAAATATCTCAAATAATGGGCCGGTTTCTTTTTACACTTTGGAAGCACTTCCGCTTCCCAATTGGCCATAAATATATTTGCATAAGCCGGTGCGAATTTCTTGCCCATTGCGGTTCCTTTAATTTGCAAATAAAATTGTTCATCAAACATGAAATCATTCTTTGTCAAATTAATTTCTAGCAATTGTAGCAATTCCTGGTCAGGCCTTTTAGGATCCGGAAATTTCTGAAAAATATTCCTTACAGTAGCAATCCCCGCCTCAATTGGAATATTAGTGTACAAGTTGTCTACGTCCATGGAGAAAAAGTAAAAGTCCTCAACTATTTTTAAATTTTTAACAATGTCAATGAAATGATATGTGTCCTTCACATACGCGGGATGCTTTACAGATAATGGATTCAAATAAAAATCTAGAAATTCCGCTGTACGATAAGTCTCGCTCTCGCAATCTGAAACAATGGGCCTCCCCGGGGGGATCTCGTACGGGATGGTCCATTTGTCTGGATCTTTGTGTATTTTCGGCAGTATGTAAAACCGCCTCTCTCTAGGTTGGGAACTGCCCAGTAGGTATTTGTACTGTTTAGAATTAATGAATTTTTTGTCCTTTAGTGATTTAAGTATGTTTTTAACAATTGGAATTGTGTCCAAATACAATGGTTTGTCTAATTTCCTGTAATATGTGGTGTCCTGTAATTGTCATTCTACTTCGAATGTATACTGTTCCCGACTTAAGATTACAACCGCCGACCATTTATCGGCTGGCTTTATGACTATGTGTTTAGTGTTTTTTAGCTCTCGCAGTGCTCTAATTTCCATCAATGAAATATTCTGTTTTTCTCTAATTGGTTTATAACAACTTTTAAACTTGTCCAAATCTCTATGAATTAAAGTTTCCACTTCTGGTGGAAGCTCGTGCAAAGGCGGCGTCCAATCTGACGGACCCGTGAAAGGCATTTTCTCACTCCTTTTTGAGTTCCTAAAATACGTAGCCAACTTAACTTTTCTATGGTAATTCTGCATATCAAACTCAAACTTAAGCTTTTCATTCTTACCTATATATAATGCTGGAACAAAGAATAGTCCTTTTTTCAACAGTTCCCGTTGTGGCCTCGAGAGTCGAAAGTTCTTTGCCAAGACCACCACGTCCTGACCTTGAAGGCTTAGTCCACTGTCGCCCCCATACTGGTCCAGACTCAGGGGGTGTTGCAGTTTAAAAAGGACGTCCAATGATGAAACATGGCCTTGCCCGTTTCCGCCGTCCAATGGATGTCATCTTCTTCGGTGTGGAACAAGTCCTCGTCCAAAAGGGGAATGTGGACCCTGTTCCTGTAGATATAGTCATTCAGGACCTGCAGATTCGACTTGTCTTCAGCTGACAGGTTCTCCGAGAAATTAACCTGAGGAACCCAAATTTCTGCATATGGGAACCGCTTCCTCGCAGCCCTCACTGCCGCCTGCACATTCTTGATGGTCGTTTCCTTAGGCTTGTTGGCCCTGCTATTGAGCCCGAAGGACAAGACCATCTTCTCCACCACCAGATCCTGTGGCGGTACCGTTTTCTTCAACAAGGCTTCTGCATGGCGGAAGTCCGCCCCTGGAAAACTCTCCACCTGCAAGTTCTTGTTGGAGAAGTCCGGGAATTTGGTGAGGTTCGAATCTCCCAAGAAGATCCATTTGCGGTTTGCCACCCAGTCCCAGTCAGTCATCTTCCTTGTGGTGTTCTGATGTCGATTCACCCGGAACCGAGGACCCCTGGAACTCTCGACCTCATCAAACAAATCCCCTGAAAGATCAAACAACGGCTCCTCGTCCTCTGAGCCTTCATGAGGGACCTGGGCTCGAACCTGTACAACTCGTGCTGAAAGCTGGGAAGATTGTCCCTGCTCCTCTGCTGCTTGGGCCTCTCTCTCGGCCTCCGCTGCCGCTCTAGCCCTGGCCTCATCTCGTTCCTCCTCCGCTTGCATCTCATCAAACATGGCCTCCAACTCCAACTGGGAGGCTGTACGTTCTGGAGGAAACAGGGGTTCGAAATCTGGCAGGTGGTCCTCCTGTACTTCTTCTAGCAAGAGATCTTCTTCAGGAAGAACCACCCCTTTGGGTCTCCTCGTCCTTCTTTGGACCTCCCTCCTTGCTAGGGGAGATGGCATCCATTCAGCCACGTTGGGGCTTGACCATCTAGCCCCCTCATCAGGGACCCGGTCTGTCATGGTAGCCACCGAGGTCTACCCGCTGACGAGGTTGCACCGTACATGCAGACCCACTTGAAGAATCCACACCATGCTGTTTTCGCACCTGGACTGGTTCACCCTCGAGCTGGGTTGAGATGAGAGCCTCAGCGTGGTCAATGATACTCCGTGTGATCCGTCTTAGGTTCCGCTTGGCCCAGCGGGATGCCACCTCGAAGGCCTTTTTCCATTCACGAGTGTCCATGCTGGAGAGTTCCTGCAGAAACCTCTCCAAGCTTCCTTCATAATGTTCCATCAAAATCTGGACGGTCATCTGACCCCAATTCCTTGCATTCCCCACGATCATGTCTGTGGTATCCTGCCTCGGGTATGCCGGCTTAATCATCCCAGCTAGGATATCCACCATCTTAACAATCATCCTGGGCTCCAGCCTACCTGGCTTCGGAGCCACGTTCTGGAGATGGTGCACCATCTTTAAGATGCCATGCAGCTTACGAATCAGTCTTCCAAAATCGGGACTTGCCGCTTCTCTTATCACATCGTCATCTCTGGTCCTGGAAGAGCTCCCTCTTCGGGCTGGTTGGAAGCGTCCCTGCCGGACCACAGCTGCATACGCGCGGAATGGGACTTGGGGACCAAAGTACCAGGGGACCCGGGGGGGAGGCACTGGCGGGTTAGGATGGGGAAAATAATCCCTTCTCCGGGAGGAAAAGGAGCGTGCACGGTCCATCCCTCCCTGCGGTCCTCCGTACCTGTCCCAGAAGACTTGGCGGTCACGTTGGCGGCGGCGGCCATAACGCACCACCGTCCAGCCGTCTTCCATGGCGTCCAGTCTTTTTTTGTTTTCTTCTTTTCTTTTCTTTTTTTCAAAAAATAAAATGTGCTGCAAAAAATATCTATTTAATTTTACTATGAACAAAAACACTTTCCAAAATGTGGAAAGGAAAAAGTCACGAAAAAATAATAAACAACAAAGGAAGGTGTGCCAAAAAAACCTGTTTATTTAAAAATAAACACAAAAAAACCACAACGTTTCGACCGTACACGGTCTTCTTCAGGTGTGGCACACAAAAAACTGTAAGCTAGGTTAGCTGGCAACAGTTGGACTGGCAGCTCTCATCGAGTGCCGAGTGGAAAATGAGCTCCTGTGCGAGCTGCGCCTTTTATATTCTCCCCTCGGCTGTGTAAAATCCCATTTGTCTTTTTTAACTTTCGTTCGGTAAAAATGAATTTGGTCTTTATTTTTTAATCTACATTACATTTTAACTGTTTTTTAGCCAAAAATAACATATTTGCACTCTATGAAATTACTTTTAATGAATTTTAAAGCCAAATTAATTTAATCACTGTTTTTCTCCCCAATTTGTTTTTAATCCATTTTTAACTGTAAATAGTCTTGCCAACCCTATGAATTGTGCTGATAAATTTATGAACCCTGTTTTTTAGAATTTTTAAGCCAATTATTCAAATTTTTACTAATTTAATTCCCCATTATTCAATAATATATATGCAACCCTCATATTAAATATGAAAAATCAAAAGGGTTGGGTTTGGGATTAAGATTAAGGATGAATTTAGGGTCAAGATGTGGGGATAAAATGGTTAGGGTTAGGGCTAACATACAGGGCTGGGGTTAGGGTTAGGATAAGACAAAGGACTGGGGTTAGACTGACATAGGGCTGACATACATCTATATATATAGATATAGATATATAGATATAGATATATATATAGATAGATAGATATATATATCTATCTATATATATATATATATAGATAGATATATAGATATAGATATAGATAGATATAGATAGAGATATAGATATATATATATATATATATATATATATATATATATATAGATATATAGATATAGATATCTATATATATCTATCTATATATATATATATATCTCACTGACTTTCAGCTTGTTGTGTTTGTGGATATATGACTGACTTTAATTATCCATAAAATCATCAGATTCTCTGTAAGATTAAGGTCGACTATATGTATATTTAGAAGTAGAGGCTTTAAAACCAAGTTAATGCTGAAAGTACAAACATCACTAGTGTCACATAACTTTGCCGACATGTGGCCAACAGCAATGTTGTAATGTTCTTCATTATTGAAAATTCGCACATGAATAAGTGACGTCATATTCAGTACTTACTTTTGACAGTTCACTTTTCAGCCGCTCCCTTCTGCCGTATTTTGCGGCAAAATTATCCACACCCACCGCCGCGCTATGAATTGTGGGATATATGGGACCACGAAGCGTGCACCGGACCACGCTTGATATTTGGGGAAATCGACGGCGCATTTGTATGGCGTTATTTTTGTGCCACTATTCTTAGGGCACGTAAAAAAAATTTGAGCGCACGTAAAAAAAAAATGCAGGTGCAAGTGTTGCATTTTGAGGAGAAATTTATCGTACAAAAGCTGAATTTGAGTGAACAAAATTCATTGCTGCGTGCAAAAAACGTATTTCAGTGTTTGCGCTTATCCATATACACACACAATAGCACCCCCTCTCGCTCAGTTTTTTCATTTGCGCTTGCTCGCAATGTGTTGCTTGCGCTCACAACATTCTCTGCTTCGTACGCTCAACTTTCTGTACACCGTTATAAGTGTGCCACAAATCCAACCAATCACAGACTTGGTTTCAAAAATTCTGATTGGCTCTTACGGTCTCCAATCAGCTCGCTAGCTACTGCCTTCCGGAAACACTGTCCGAAATGTAGCTAAATCCAGCTAAACTCTATCAAACACCAATTTGCGGATAATATCTTTAATTATTTAATTTAAAATATATTATTTTTTAAGACTATTGTTGGTGTAATGTAGTTGCATCATACAACCATGCCAACTGACTAATTTTTCCAAATTATCTTTGAGTAGCTCTCTTTTATGTCGTCGAATACTGAGCAGCAGCACGAAAACAGCATGTCCCGGCCACATGTAAGTAATATAAAATCATTTTGTACATTATTATTCGCTTGATAACTGACGTTAGCTAATTTGCAAACTATGCAAACTTGAAAAATGATGTACCTCATGTAGTTTGTTTTATGGGTTGTTTATTTTTGTCTGAGATACATCATTTCATTGTATTTTTCTAACTACTTGTCCATGTTCTTTGCTGCTTTTAACAGGACATACTGAGACAGCAAATGATGCATAGACTCCTTTCTAAACTGGAAGCTGCTTTAAACCAACAACCACTAAATCTGGATTATTTGGAGTTCTTGACGTGTCATGAGCTTGTTCTGTTTGAATCTTTCTCTCAGCAAATAGGCGGTCTGTCAGAGATTACAGAGGCTCTACAAAACGTTTATCATCTGGTTCAGTGTGAAATTAACATCAGCTCTGTGGCCATTATTGAACTGGAAACAGAAGTTGGTCTGGGACCTGGCCACCCCAAAATCGTACTAGAGAGAGAAAAACTCAAGAACTTGTTGGACATTCAGCTGCCAGTCAGCTGCATTGCTAAATGTCTTGGTGTTTCAAGAAGAACAATCTACAGGAGGATGCAAGAATTTGACTTGTCTGTGAGAGGAACATACAGCACAATGAATGACCAAGAGCTGGACAACATCATATCGGCTATCAAAAGTCAGATGCCAAATGCTGGCTATCGAATGGTTCAAGGACATTTGGTTTCTATGGGTCTCCGTGTTCAGTGGTGGAGAATGATGGCCTCCATGCATCGAGTTGATGCTGTAGGGATCTTCAAACGGATCACAGAACTAGGCTGTGTTGTGCGAAGAAGCTACTCGGTGCGAGGCCCTCTCTCCCTGGTCCACATAGACACAAATCACAAGCTAATAAGGTAAAATACCCACTCATATAGCTCTAACACAAGTTGGGCAGAAAGATGCACGTTATACTTTAAATCTGCTTTAATCAACTTTATCTGATAGGTCTTTCAGTGTATTTATAATATTTTAAAAAACACTTGATAGAGTAATATTGAGTAAAAGTATTACAGGATGTGTAAGATAACCAGTAATATTGTTAATTGTAAATTTTCTTGAGCAATTATTTACACTTTGTATATCAATATTTTCCATGATAACAAGCCTATCAACACATAATATGGTAAGTGCTCCAGAAAACTTAAAAAAAAAAAAATCATGACAAGAGAACTAAAATATTTAGTCTCATTGGACTTATAAACATATAAAAATGTTGGTATTATTTTCAGCACACCTGACAAGTGTCCAGTTTAAGTCAGTGGCAAGTGTGCATACTGAAAAATGTTTTTTCAATGTCTTACATGTTCTGCAAATCAAGCCTTAGTGAGATTGTTTTCCCTCTGAAACAGGTACAATGTTGTGATCTTTGGTGGAGTGGATGGCTACTCAAGGAAGGTAAAATTTCAACTGTTATGTAGAATATTTGGTAGTTTTGAAATGAGAGCTTTATTAGGTTATTTTTTATGAACATCAATTATTCAGTAAGCCAACATAGTAGACGATTTGCAATTTTTTTTTTAAATTTATAATCAGTTCTTTACAAAAAAAGGTTCAACTAAAAGGCCATTTTCATTTTTTGATAAGTACTACCAATATTGATGTATAGACTACTCAAGCTTTGAATTATGGTTATGAACATAGAACCGTAAAATATTCCTTGAACACTTATTATGAAACTGCATTATTAACTGAAAACTATACATGATCTGAAACCAGATCTTTAATTTTCCATTTGTTTTTACTGCAGGTCCTGTACTTGGATGCAGCAACTAACAACAGGGCAAAAACTGCATTCTCATTTTTCCTGAGATCAGCCCAGCTTCACGGCTTGCCATCAAGGTTTTATGCCCTGATTAAATTTATATGCCAGCAACAAGTTTCATTAAAGAAAACTTTAAAAATTCCTTAAAAATGTATTTTTATCATAGGGTTAGGGCAGATCAAGGAGTAGAAAACCTGGACATTGCACATTTCATGTTTGCCACAAGAGGAACAGGGAGAGCGAGTTTCATATCTGGAAAGAGTGTCCACAATCTATATATTATTACTGACTGCATGGGTAGGTTGTTGTAGCAGTTCTGATATTGATTTGAAGCATGAAATACCTGAAATTCAAATGTATTTACAGAGTAGAACGACTTTGGCGTGATGTCTGGATTGCAGTCACTAGCAAGTACCATGATATTCTTCACTCACTCGAGGAGGAAGGCCTGCTTGACATTTCAGATGTCATTCATCTCTTTGGTGTCCACTACATCTTTGTCCCTCGACTCCGAGCAGATCTTGTCACCTTTGTTGGAGGATGGAATAATCATCCCCTCAGGACAGAAGGTGGTCTCACTCCTGAACAGCTCTGGTGTATGGGACATCTACAAGAGCTGGACGAGGGCGAGAGACTTGAGGTACCAGATCATAATCTGATTTTTTTTTTTTTTTTTTTTTTTAATTTAAATGTTGAATTTCAAAATTTTAGTTAGCAGTTAACGCTGCTCTTCTAAAATTAACAAATTAAACCCTTGTAGCACATCTGGGAGATGCTTCTGGTGATTTTATACATTCTTGCTTATCAATTACCACTAATCTAAATTACAGTAAGAAGAACATGAAAACAAAGGCATTCTTTTTAAATTGTTGTATTTAATGGAAAAAACGCTTACACAAAATAACATTCCTCCCAAAAGTATTTATATATATATATATATATATATATATATATATATATATATATATATATATATATATATATATTCTGGAATAATGACCATTATATATGTTTGTGGATTTGAAGGAGCTTCAGGATCCAGACATTGACTGGGAGAGTGCTGTACTGCAAGAAGAATCTAACAGCACAGTTGTGGTTCCTGAAGTTGAATGCCCACTGGATGAGGAAACCCTGGAGGGACTTCAGAGAACAATTAATCCCTTGGAACATTCTGAGTCACACGGTCGTGACCTGTACATACAATTCTTGCTACAGGTGTCAAACCAACAGTGACACTTAACATGGACGTGAAAGTCAACGCTCTTTTAAGTTCTCAAATACTGGATTTCTTTGCTAAAACATTCAGATTACAAGTAGACAAGCAAACAAAGCACTTATTATCTATCAACGTAGGACCTTACACAAAGTTTTGAAGTCTTGTCATTTTCATGAAACAGCTACAAACATCTTAACAGCTAATGTTTAGAAACATTTTTACTCATTTAGTTTCCAAATTACAAGAGAACAATGTGTTAAACTCTGTGGAATCCACCACCATATCTAACTGCTGCACTCATTATGGTTTTAAACACTGTGTAAGTGTCCAGATGCTGCACTGGAAAAGTCACAGTACAAGTGCATGCACTCACAACTGGGTAACAAATGGAGTGATCTCCCAGCCGCTTCTTACATTCGTGGTCAAACTTGCATGTTATTTTGAAATTTCTCTTTTCATCAGGAAGGATGGGAACATGGGACTGGCCGGTCATCCACTGGAGCACATGGTGGACAGCAAGAGACTCTGATTTTTCACCACCTGCACCGCCTGTGTTTCCATCTGTGATGTTTGAAAATGTTTCTGAAGTCTTTTCTAAATAAAAAGCAATTACAATGTTTTAAATTAACAACTAAGAATACTTTCTAGTGCCCTGCATGTTAAAGCAAAAATATTTAACAGATGCATACGGTGTATATATACAATACTATAGGTATATACAGCTAATACTATGTAGTACCTGATGCTTCAATCTCCTGCAAGAAATCTTGCAAAAAATTTATGATCTTCCTCTCAGTTCTCTCCCTAGATGTCCCCTTTTCACTGAAACGTGGTTGGCAGCTCATCATAATGAAATCAGCGTCTGGCTGTAAATAAGGAAATAAAGTAGATTATATTATAGATATATTATTCATTCAAAACTAATAAATAAATACAGGATAACTACAGTACAGATAAGTGGACTGTCTTTGGATCAGACTGAAGCTGCTATGTTAATACTTACTTTGAGGATTTTCCCAGGAACAAACAAACTGTGGCAAGCTTCAGGATTTACAGCCAGCAGGTTCACAAGACCATACAGTTCCATGCCCTTTCTGAGCTGCTGTAGCATTGGAATCAGTCTTGTTGTAGAGTGTAAGACAATGGCACTTAAAAAAAACAAACAAAAAAAACAAAATGAAAAACTAGTTGGGGATGGGGGGATGGGTTAATGATCTCTCTGATGTTTTCTCCCTTACCGGATCATGCTTTCCTTACTATCCATCTTTATCTGGTTTGTGTATCCACAGCTGACAATTTCATCAGCCCACAACAGCAGAGACTGTATGTCTGCTGCATCTTCAACCTGGAAATGTATAATGTGAAAGAGGAAATACAGAAGGTTAAAAGTGTTTAAAAACACCATACTCATAATATATCATGTGCCAGAGCTAAACCAGGTGCTCACTTTGCAGATGAGCAGGGAAGATTCCACATCTGCAACGTCCTCCTTAGACAGACAGCTGAAATCAACCTCTCCTGAGCAGAGGAAATTGTAGCACCATTCTTTGAAAAAGGCAGGAGATGGGCCTCCTTGGGCAAGGCTGACTGCAATTATTTCACCAACAGTTCTGTGTAGACAAATGATTATAATTCATTTTCAGGTAACATTTACAAAAATATCGGATGTGTATTAAATGTGATACACAAAGCTCGTATGTAACCAACCTGAAGTTTTCATTATCAAGATCGGTCAGAGAATACTTGGGGTTTTTGCCCTTGTTCTCAGGTCCTTCAAAGAATCTGCTTTCAATACCTGAAATCATGTCTTTCATACAAAAAATATCCGCATTTTTAAGTTATCCATTATTTATTGACACTAGGACAAAACAGGTAATAGGCAACTCACCACTCAAAAACTCTTTCCTAAGTGCTCCTGTATCCACACCTGCCTCTCCAATGAAAACCACCCTAAGAACACTGGTGGGAGATGCAGATTTTTTTCTCTGCCACTGGAGAATGCCTCTGTCTGGAAGGTCTTCTCTGTCCACACACAACTTAAATTCTGTTGTGGTGTCGACTTGTTGTTCAAGGCAACGCAATACATCTTCCACGCTTAACAAAAACAGGGTAGAAAACATCCTAAGTTCTCAAAGAAAAATAATCATCTTTAGATTAAAAGAGGCTACCACTTTAAACATGATTATAAATTATTGCAGCATGTTCTGTGCAACAACCTTTAACAATAATTTAAAGTAGTGTGATCATAAAATGTTTTATATGAAATTAAACCCCAGTTATTGTGTAAAAGATCTTACACATAATTTTAACAAATGGTTCTGCATAATAGTGTGTATATGAACTATAATAGAGCAAAAAGTACCTGTCTGTTGTGCATACTGAAGTTTGCGCTGGTGTCCCTGTAGTTTGGTCATTTTCTTCAGGCACCATGCATTGAAAGCTGTTGACGAAACAAAGTTAAAAAAAAAACAAAAAAACTACATATGTTTGCGTGGACTGTTACTGATTAACATTTTTTCATAAACGGCTGAAAATAGATTACCTATCCCCACACAGACTCGCATGGACTGTGATCTCATCTTCAGGAAAGTCCTTAGTGCATATTGGACAAATAACCTACAATTTCAAAAAAGGGGTACATGTTATGCATAGTGGGAAAAAGATCATTACCAATACAAAATTCATTGTAGTTACTATGGTTTTTAGTAATGTGCTAGGTTTACCTTGCATTTGCTTTTCACAATGCATAACTCAGATTCCTGCAGAATCAAAAAACTGTAATTGTGATACTATATTATTTAATCAAAATTGCTCAATTTGATTTCATCAAAATTGTCTCACCTCATCATCATCAGTCTCATCAGGAGAGAATTTTCCTTTGCACGTATTGATGTGTACTGCAAGCATCTGCAGAGGCATAACTTCATTACACTGGTAACATATCTTCTTTGGCATCTTTGAAAAGTGCTGTGAGTCGGGAGGTAGAGGAGATGTGTCTAATGTTTCCTGAAGAGGTACTATGTAAAAAGTGGACTTGCCACCTCCTGACACAGCTTTCAGTGTTTTGACAGAATAGCCTTCTGTTTCAGGTGGAATTACAGTGAGCTTTCGTCGACCACCGCCACCTTTATTGACAGAAAGATAGCATAAACAATCAAGCAGCAAAAGTATCAACTACATAATCATAATGCAGTATGAGCACGCAAGAATGCCAAAAACACACATAAAAACTGAATTAACAACAAACCTGTTGCCTTATGCAAGAGCCATCCTCCACAAAGATATTCCATTTTTGGAAAGGTTTCTTCCAGAAGTCTAGAAATCTTAGTTAAAAACACAGTTAAGCAGAATGGAACACTAAATGGACTGTGGCATATGATTCAGGCTAAATGCGTTTGCCAATGACTAATTTTAATACTGACTATACAAACTTACCTCTGCATGGTCACCATCTTCTGGAAGAGACACTGTTTGTCTCCCCATGCCAGCTTGTAGGAGTTCAAGCTCATCAGCTGGCAAAGGTGTGTAGGATGTGTTTTTTGACAGCAAATAAAAACTGAGGCCTGTGGTCTTACTGCCTGCCTTAACAAGCTGCTTAGTAGATGTTAAACATCTCTTTTTACCACGCCTCAAGTTTGATTTGAAATATCCTGGAAATGATCTGTGGGATGAAAATGCTTGAGTTTAAAAAATGCAGTGTTGCATAACATAAGGGTTATTGTTTAATAAAGTTATTAAATATGACATCAGTCCTTAAAAGCACATTTTAATTTAAAAATCAATGTTGATAAATCCACAAACCAAATAACTTTAACAGAAAAGATTGCAAAAAGTAAAAAAAAAATTAAAAAAAAAGCAAAAACCTTGTCATCTCTTGCTGGATAGTCAAATTTCTAGGCTCCGGCTGCCCACTCTCTGTTGGCCTCCCTGAAGGATTTGTGGATATGTTGTTAAGCAGCAAAGACACCAGATTTCTTACTGCTGACTCAACTGCACCATTACCCTAAAAAACATGATTAGGATACACTGCCTCAGTAAGACAACTACGCTGGTAATTACCCATAAGGCTAGCTTAAACTCTACAGCTGCATCTGTAACTACAATTTTACAGCATATTAAACAGAAAGGACAGCAAATTACTAAATTCGCAAAAAACAATTAAACTCACCTGATACTGTGGTGTAGTATTATTGGAGCCATTGTTTGATTCTGCCATCTCTTCTTTAGCTGCAGAGTAAATCAAAAATCCCTCGATCTGCAAGAAGCGAGGCTGAGTGGACAGTGTTTCCGGAAGGCAGTAGCTAGCGAGCTAATTGGAGACCGTAAGAGCCAATCAGAATTTTTGAAACCAAGTCTGTGATTGGTTGGATTTGTGGCACACTTATAACGGTGTACAGAAAGTTGAGCGTACGAAGCAGAGAATGTTGTGAGCGCAAGCAACACATTGCGAGCAAGCGCAAATGAAAAAACTGAGCGAGAGGGGGTGCTATTGTGTGTGTATATGGATAAGCGCAAACACTGAAATACGTTTTTTGCACGCAGCAATGAATTTTGTTCACTCAAATTCAGCTTTTGTACGCTCAAAATAAATTTCTCCTCAAAATGCAACACTTGCACCTGCAATTTTTTTTTACGTGCGCTCAAATTTTTTTTACGTGCGCTCAGAATAGTGGCACAAAAATAACGCCATAGATTTGGAGTATGCATTTCAAGTACACTTCGAATTGGGACAGCCGTCGTCGCGTGGCGGTGACGTAACCGCACTTAAAATGCGTACTTCAAGCGTGCAGACCCTGGGGGGGCCAAGATGGCGGCGCTGTGAACGGTCTGTTACAGAACTTGCTCTGTCTTAAAATTCCTTTATAAGCAGCAAAGCAACCTCTAAGGTGCAAACTTCTAGTTGTATGTGATGGCAAAAAACCTGGGCTCAAATAAGAGAGCTCTTATCACTCCTACTTCCTCCCCGTCAAAACATTCTGGTAAGAAAAGAGTGATGGAAACTGACACGGCGGAAAGCATTATTACGACGCTCAAGATGGCTATCGAAGAGCAAGGAGCTAGCATCGAGAAGAGTATTAGCGACCTGAAGGTTACTATTAACTTTATCTCAGAAGATCTCAGGGAGCTAAAAGGAAAAGTGTCTCGTACTGAAGTAAGGGTGGATAAAGCAGAAGAGAAAATTCAAACACTGGAAAGCAAAGTGCTGGAGTTGTCTCGGTATAAACGAAGATGGAACCTGCGACTTCACGGGCTACCTGAAGAAGAAGGAGAAAACGTACGCAGTAAGGTTATTGAAATCTGCCAAAACATGGATCCTGACCACCGTGATAAGTTCCCGGAGGTACTTGATTCAGTCCACAGGATCGGTCAACGACGTGAGACCTCTTCTGCGCCACTGCATCGCGCCATAATCTTGCAATTTACCATGAGACACTTTCGAGACATCATCTGGAAGGCGGCGAAGCGGTCTGACTACCTGAAGACAAGGAAGCTCCATTTCAAAGAAGATCTCTCTCCTGAGGACCGAGAGAGACGCAACCAGCTATGGCCACAGGTGGAGAAAGCACGTAAGGAAGGGAAAATTGCCTACTTCGTGGGAGCCCGTGCTTTCGTGAACAGAAAAGAAATTCACTGAAATCTCTTCCAGTCCTGTTGTGGATATACCTCAAGGTCTCGTTTCCCTATTGTTCTGAAGACTTATAGTATGCTGTTGCTGCTAAAATGTTTTGTGAAGCACTTTTTAAGACAGAGTAGTTCTGCTCTCTCTGAAGCTTACACACTCTTCTCAGGGTAAAAAGTTAATTTACTTTTCAAAATTTCATCTTTATCCTTTATTTCTTTCAATGCTCGAGGACTAAGAGACAATACCAAAAGGAAAGCTCTGTTTTTATATGCTAAAAGTTTGAATACTGACTTTTGTTTCTTACAAGAATCCCATTCTGAATCTAAGGATGCTAACTTCTGGAAATCCCAATGGGGCGAAGATTTATGGATGTCTCATGGCACAAACCATTCAGCGGGAACTCTGATTTTAAACCACAGATTTAATGGAAAAATTATATCTTCAGAAACTGATCAAAAAGGACATTTTATTTTGCTAGTTGTTTTTTTTAATGATCAGACCCTCTTACTGGGTAACATTTACGGCTATAATAACAAACAGGAGAATATTGACCTAATACTTGATGTAAATGAGAAAATTGAGTCTTTAATAAGTAAATTTGCTAATCTAAAGATTATATTAGGAGGAGACTGGAATCATTCACTCAATAACATGATAGATAGATGGCCAAGTAAAAGTCAGGAAAGTAGTAATTATATGGTGGATTTTATAAATGAAAGAGACCTAATTGATATTTGGAGATTCAATAATCCAACAACTAAGGAATTTTCGTGGAAAAATAGATCTGGCTCTTTACAGTCTCGTATTGATTATTGGCTAATTTCTGATCCTTTATCCGAATATGTTTCTACATCAAAAATGTTGCCAACACCATTGACAGATCATAAAACAATTTTTTTGGAGATATGTTTGTATGCCAGTAAACCGTCTAAAAGAGTGAATGCTTATTGGAAATTAAATAATTCTCTTTTACTGAATGATTCTTTGGTAAAGGAAATTAAAACAAAAATAGATGAGTATTGGCACAAGGCATGTATTGAAAATGCTTTTTGTAAAAATTGGGAGCTTATGAAATTTGAATTGAGGTCTCTTTTAATGAAAAGGGGAGCTGAAACAGTTAAAAATAGAAAAAAAGAAGAGTCAGAAATAATTTCTGAAATTATCACTTTGTCTAGATCACCTGATAATTTATCTGAAGATAACCGGAACAGACTTCAAATTCTACAATTAAAATGAGATAATATATATATTTACAAGGCAAAAGGTGCCTTTGTGCGGTCAAGAAGGAAATGGCTTGAAGAGGGAGAACAAAACTCTAGCTATTTTTTCAAATTAGAAAAACACCATAATGCTTTTGCCAGCATGACTAAACTTTGTTCAGATGGAGTCATCACACAAGACCCTCAAGTGATTTCCAAGACTTGTGAACTTTTCTATAAAAATTTATATAAATCTAATCTTTCTACAGAAGCCATGGAAAAATTCTATAATTCCTTAGGTAATATTAAAAAAATTAGTGACAATAATAAAACTATGTGTGATGCCCCCATCACAATACTAGACATTGAAGGTGCTATTAATAAAATGAAACTTAATAAGAGTCCAGGGAATGACGGTTTGACTTCTGAACTTTACAAATTATTTTCAAAGGACTTATCACGCTTTTTACATAAAGTATATATTGAAAGCATTGATAATGGAAAAACTCCCTCCTTCTTTGACTCAGGGGCTAATTACTTTGATTCCGAAACCTCAAAAAGACACCCTTTTGATAGAAAATTGGAGACCTATTTCGCTGCTGAATAACGATTATAAACGATTATAACGATTATAATTGCTATGTGTTTGGCTAAAAAGTTAAAATATGCACTTAATGATATCATTGATGAAACACAGTCTGGTTTTATGACTGGCAGACACATAACTAACAACATAAGACTGGTAATTGATATTTTGGATCATTCAGATTTAATCACAGATAATAGTTTCATTCTTTTTTTGGATTTTTATAAAGCTTTCGACTCCATTGAACATGAATTCATGTTCAGAGCACTTGATATTTTTGGTTTTGGAAATATCTTTAAAAAATCAATTCAAACTTTATATACAGATGCAAATAGCTCAATCAAACTCCCTTTGGGTACAACGAAAAGATTTGATATCAACCGTGGGATCCGGCAAGGTTGTCCAATTTCTGCATATCTTTTCCTTCTTCCTATGCAGTTACTCTCTATTCATTTTAAAAACAGCAGTGTAGTGGGTCTCTCTATTGCTGGCAGAGCATTATCTATTACTCAACTAGCGGATGACACAACACTATTTTTAAAAGATAAATATCAAGTTGATAAAGCTCTCAAAGTTGTCAATAATTTCTCAATAGCCTCTGGTCTTAAACTCAACATCCCAAAATGTGAACTTCTCCCTGTTAAATTCTGCACAGATGCTATTATATCAGGTGTTCCTGTTAAAAATAAGGTTAAATATCTTGGTATTATCATTCAAAAAGACCAAGATGCCAGATTATCTGAAAATTTCGACCCTCTTATAACTGCAATACAACAAAGATTTAATCTATGGCTTCAAAGAGATTTGTCCATTACTGGACGATCCTTGGTAGCCAAAGTCGAAGGCCTCTCCCGACTTATTTATGCAGCTATGGCACTTGATGTTTCGAAAGAATTATGCACAAAAATTGATAAAATATTATTTAACTTCATTTGGAAAAAGAAAGAAAAGAAACATTATATTAAAAAAAATGTAATGATAAACAAGTTGTGTTCTGGTGGCCTAAATTCTTTAGATTTCACTTCCTTGAATGCGTCTTTTAAAATCAAATGGATCAAACTCTTTTTTAAAAATCCCAGTTCAATTTGGAATTTTATTACCAACCATATCTTTAACTCACTTGGAGGAATGCACTTTCTGCTAAGATGCAATTACAATATCTCTAAATTACCGATTAAACTCTCCAACTTTCATAGTCAACTCTTATCATCTTGGTTAATGATATACTCTCACAACTTTTCTCCCCATAAATATCTAATTTGGAACAATCAGGATATTAAATTTAAGAACAAATCATTATATATTCAGAAATGGGTTGATAGAAATATTTTACTTGTGAGTCAATTACTGAATGATAATGGTCAATTATTTTCTTATAAGGAATTTTTGTCTGTTTATGATTTTCCTGTCACTCCAAGAGAATATGCTGTAGTTTTTGATGCGATACCAGATGGAGTGAGAAGGTTATTGGTGTCTGCTCCTAAGGGTAGAAATTGTATTATTCCAGAACTAAATCCCGGTAGCATATACATCGGTAACATCTGTCCTTTATTGAGTGATAAAGCCACAAATCAATGTATTAGACAAATCATTCAAAGAGATATTGTTTCCAAACCTGCAGCTGTATTTTACTGGAACAATATTTACAATGATATAGACTGGAAAAACACTTGGATTCTATCAAGGAAATTTATTATTACTAATAAGATAAGAGAAGTTACTCTTAAGTTGATCCATAGATGTTATCCTGTAAAGACATATCTGGTTAAATTTAAAAAAATATTGATACTCTTTGTACTTTTTGCAGCAATGCAGAAGAAACAATATGTCATTTATTTTGGGAATGCACTTATACACATGTATTTTGGATGGATCTAAATAATTTTATAAACACCAAAATTGATTCCTCATGTAAACTGAAGTTTCAACATATTCTATTTGGACTCTCACATACCGATAAAATAAATCCAGGGAAAAAATATATTATTAATCTTCTGATTATTTTTGCCAAATTTCACATACACTGTACAAAATTTTCTCAACAGCGTCCAAACATATTTGCTTTTAAAGCCTTGTTTTCCATTTATCTGGAGAATCTTAAGAACAGTACTAACTCCAAAGCATGTAAAACACTAGAGCTGTGTCAAATGTATAATTTCACTTGACTTACGTGTTGTTTATTTATACCTTGAGCACTTCCCTTTTTCTTTTTTTTTAGTTATTTTGTTTATCTATTTTCTTCTAAAGTATACCTTTTTGTTTACGTACTTGTATACGTAACTTGTTCAAGACACTGCAAGCTGTGGAATTTTTCATACCCTTTCTATATTCTACATTACTATGTATGTTTGTTGTTCAATTGTCTAAATAAATGATGGGAGAAAAAAAAAAAAAAAAGCGTGCAGACCCTGAAATGGGACACAGCGACTGTGTTGGAACGAGGATTACAAGATGCTTAAAAGCAGCTCCAAAGAAACGGACGGTATAGAGACCGATTTCGTTCAGAGGCGAAGCGGTGGTACTTGCAGAAAATGGCGTGCATTTGAAATGTGGACCCGTATGAAATGCGGCCGTGGAGTAGAAACCCTGAAGACCAACCGCTACTGACATAGCCTGACATATTTTCGTACCTTATCTGTGGAGTCAGCGCGTACAAATCGTCATTCAAACAAAGGTAAGTCAGCTCGAGTACTGCGTGTGAAATGCATTTGATTTCCCTGCAAACAATCACATTAGTGCAGCATAAATTCATTCATGAGGGGAAATTACAGTGAGAACATGTGGAGACTGTTAGAGGGAAAACATGGTGAGTTCAGTGCATTGATGTGACATTGTCCTGAAGGATTTAGTTATTCTCTATGGTTAAAGAAATTGCAATTATACGGAGCCCCGCAGGGGACATGGGAGAAAAAAAAATTAAGACGGACTTTTGCGAGATCTCGCAAAAGTTTTGCGAGATCTCGCAAAACTAACTCGGGATCTCGCAAAAGTTTTGCGAGATCTCGCAAAACAAACTCGGGATCTCGCAAAACTTTTGCGAGATCTCGCAAAACAAACTCGGGATCTCGCAAAACTTTTGCGAGATCTCGCAAAACAAACTCGGGATCTCGCAAAACTTTTGCGAGATCTCGCAAAACAAACTCGGGATCTCGCAAAACTTTTGCGAGATCTCGCAAAACAAACTCGGGATCTCGCAAAACTTTTGCGAAATCTCGCAAACGTTTTAGCCGCATTCTTCGGACGCTGGCTCGAAGCCGACCGGGAGGTCGAGGCACGATGTGCCGGGAAAGCGGTGTTCCTCCCGGCTGTAGTAGGTCTCGACCTCCCGATAGCTCGAAGCTAACGGGACGTCTCGACCTCGCGTTACCTTCAAGCTAATGGGAAGAATGCGGCTAAAACTTTTGCGAGATCTCGCAAAAGTTTTGCGAGATCCCGAGTTTGTTTTGCGAGATCTCGCAAAACTTTTGCGAGATCTCGCAAAAGTCCGTCTTAATTTTTTTTTCTCCCATGTCCCCTGCGGGGCTCCGTACAATTATTTATTCATATTTATTATAAATTATTCTAATTATACATCTTGCTTCCATATTTGTATCCTGTGTCACTAAAAATACATTTTATTTTAATTTTATACATTGATTAATGACCTGAAGAATCTCCTTATCATATTAAGTGATTCATAATTGTCACTTTATGCTTTCTCCATCTCTAAAGTGATGACATCCTTGCATTACATACTTTAGGTTCATTTTCTGCAGGCAGGTTTCTGAGAGAGAACAGGCAGATTAACACTATAACAATAGCGTTCTATAGATGGACACATAAAGAAATGAAAAATTACATGTATGTGCTAACTTTCTAAACACTTTGTTACATTTATGATAAAGTAGATTAAACACATTTATGTCGGCCTGGGCTCATTCTTGTCTTTAAATTAACTTTGTCTGTGTGTGTTTCAGGTCCTGCACTCTCAAAGACTGAATGAACCAGCATTGCAGCCATGGGTCACTGTGAGCATCACAGGGAAGGTTGAAGCCGCCTACTGCACCTGTAAGGCCGGAGTCGTGGAGACCTGCAGCCATGTCGCTGTTTTTCTGTTTAAAGTAGAAGCAACAGTGCGGATCATGGCACAAGGACTGTTACAGATGAACCTGCATACTGGGTTTTGCTGGGTAATGTGACCAAGATACAGTCAGTGGTTGGCCATAAGATAGACTTCTCCTCTTCAGCTGCCCAAAAAAGGCTCTTGATCAAAACATAAACAGACCATCTATATTGAAAGGCAAAAGGAGCCGTCCTCTAAAAAGAAAAATCCCACCTGCTACTGTGGAGGAGTTGTCACTGCTATAATGCCATAATGTTTTATCTAGGGGTCTAGATTTATGTCTGTAGTGCACTGCCGTGTAAATAATTTGCATTTACTGAATATGTAATGACTGAGTCCCACTGTTCAAAAATTGAATAAAGAAACAAACTAATGTTTGCCTTTTTTATTATTATTAAAACCACTTTATAGAACATCACATCAGTTACAGTGTAGAATCCATATCATTTATAGTTTACAAATGACAAAATGTTTACATAAAATCATGACAGTGTTTACATGATATCACCCACTACTAATATTACTTTAATTACTGTATCTTTTGAAAAAAAATACCGCTATTTATACAGCAAAAGACTTAGGAATGTTTAACAGGAGCAGGTTTCATTTTTCCCTGGTTTTATTTTCACACTGTTCACAAACGCAGCAAACCTTCACCAGCTTATCCAGAAGGGTCACCTCTTCACCCTCACATGGAAGAAGTAATCTGATTGGCATGGTGGTTTGTTTGAAGCAGGTCCCTTGTGTAGCGCTGGAACCCAGTCACGATGTTTCATCCATTTCATTGGCTGGTTTGCTGCAATAATGCCAAATAATTAGCAACTCTATAAATAGAAGGTTGTTATGCAAAATCACTCAGTAGGATGTTTGTTCTAATTTGCTATGAGCTCAGAGCGCATCGAAAATAAAACTAATAGGCTATAAAGAGTGATATGAACATATTTAAAACTTACCGGAATGAAAATGTCTGGAGCACCAACAGATATTTGGAGATGGAAGAGAAGAGATATCAGCTCGTCTCACAGCTGCTATCCAGGCTAGACGCCTTCGTTTGCTAACATCGATACATGAGCTGCCTCATGTTGCTTCCAGGTTGGGAAAGAATGAAAAGATAAACCATTTTCAAGCTTATTCTCTTGCCGGTCGTGCGATCGAACATTGCAGCCGACCACACAGCAAATACGAACCGTGGCTGTTGTGTGTGCCTTCGCTCCTTCGTCGCTTGCGCTTAGACCCCGAACATGGCGGATCAGGCCAAAATCCTTTCCACGCCCACCCCCGTGACATCACGCTCCAAAGCCCTATAAGAATGCCACCTATGGTAAATGAACTGCTGCCCATTAGGCCACCTGGCACAATAGCTCCGCCTCCTGCAACTTCATTGATTGTCTTTTTAACGATCTGCAGAAGAGCACCTTCGCTGCTGTGCAGGGGATCTTCTCCAGCTCGTTCATTTTCTGGCTGAAGAAGAGAAGCCTGATGCTCGGCGTGACCTTCTCCAATGAGCTCATTGGCAGAGACGAGGGGAGGCGCTGTGTCAGATCGCAGGTATCGATCCAATGATGATGTCACTCTGAATGTGTGTGTGTGTGCGCATACTTTGTCTGTTTGATGTTTGAACATCAGACAGGCAATCAACATCAACATCAACCCATTAATGGGTTTACTGGTTTGCGTGCAGTCACTCTTGCCTGTGAAGCTGATCGGGATGAACTGCGACGTGGTGAAGCAGTTTGTGGCCGACAGACTGCTGCTAGAGCTTCTCCAAGGTAACACAGGTCAAGTGATCATGTGACTGACTTAAAGGCGGAAAAATATCCCCAGTCATTTGAGCAACAAGTCAAAGTTTTTAAAGCTTTCAACAAAACACATTTATCAGTTCTCCAAACAGAGACACATTTTAAGAACTCTTTGACCTCAGAGAGGTTCTCTGATCCAGGACTCCTGGATCAGAGTGCTGGCCAGCCATCGCCAAGCACGAACAGGCCCTGCACACAATAGAAATGCGAATGCTCAGGTGGTGTCTAGGCCTCACACGTCGGGACCAAGTCATGAATTAAGACGTCAGAAGGCGGCTCGGCATGCCAATCACGGAGAAAATGCGCGAGGCACGGCTACAGTGGTACGGACACGTATTACGCTCAGACGACAGCTCAGTGGCGAAAACGACAATGAGGCTTGAACCCAGTGGCCAGTGACCCCGTGTTGGGGCGAAGAAACGGTGGATGGATAGAATTAAGGAAGACATGAAGATCCTCAATGCCACCCTCGATCGTGCCAAATGTAGACGGATTTGCCATGCGGAACATGGAAACACCCTTTCGTGAAAAGTCACACTTTTCACTGTAACCAACTCCTTAAGGCTTTCCTGGAGAAATTGGAGGCTGCACAGGTCACCCATCACTATACTGTACCCAAAAGTGTAAAACATGACATTTCCTGTTCCCACTAGGTGGCACTGTCACTGATGTCAAATATGGCAGTTGAAAAATGTTCAGGGGTGGAGCCTTACCATATGTGTGCAATTTGGTCCAGATCGGACAATGTATGACAGAATGAGAGGCAATAAGATTTTCATGGCGAGTCATCGAAATTCGCCGTGGAGCCACCGCATCACCGTATCACGAAAACTCAAAAGCTCCACAATTTAACATGGCCCAGGTGTGTAGTTGACACTGACCAAAGATGAAGGTCATACGGCAAAATCCCAAGGAGGAGTTCGAAAAAGTTCGAGGCATGGAAATGGCAAAATTAGAGCCAAAATGTCAACTTCACTTCTGAATTGCTGACTTCCTGTTGGATTTGCGTCAATGGGCCCACAGACTTTGTTTGTCTCGGCATGATACACATCTGTGCCAGATTTCATACATGTAGCTCAAACGATGTGGTCATAGGGCATCATTTAACAAGGCATAGGTGGCGCTCTAGAGCCATTTCCCAGTGCTCATATGTAAAACCATTAAAATACAAAATTTTTCACCAGACCTGGCGTGTGTGCAAAATTTCATGAGTTTTTGAGCATGTTAAAGCCCTCAAAAAGCCAATTCATTTGCCGTAATAATAATAATAATAACTAGAAAGCAAATTTTAAGTGTGCCTATGCCGCCGCTAATCAGTGTAGTTTGCCATTCAAACGGCTACAGAGAGCAAAACTCAGCAGAGCAGCCATTCTCCACCATTAACTATGGTAAAGATGAGGTGACTTCGTACAGCCCTGATTTGTAGCCGCTGTGCGCAGAGGTTCATGAGCAGAAGTCCCATTGTACCACGGCAGACCCGACAATGTTTGCATGAACACGCTTTGAAGCATTACGTTATGGACCACTTTTCACACATGGTTTCTGTACCCACACAGCCGGCTGTAGCTTTTCATCTCACAGCCCGACACATACAAAAAAAAAAAAAAAAAAAACAACCGAGAGAGCACAGACTTTACGCCTGAGAGGCGTGATTTCAGATGCCGCTGAGGTGGGTCCACCTCCCCTGCAAGCGGCACTGCAGACCACGCCCCGCCACATACATCAAACACGTAAAATAAATATTTGTGCACTTTTGCATTCACTTTGTTTTTTGTTATTTTTACACAGTGTTCTGAATGATTAACAATGGTCTACAGCCAATCTTGTGTATTATTATACAAACTTTGGTTGTAAGATTCAGATAACTATTTAATAAAAGCTAAATATTTTATATGAGAGTAAGAAAGAAAAGTATATCTTTGTGCCCTCCTTTCCCCGTTAATGCCCTACCTGGCCCCCTGGCAAAAGCTTTGCTAGATCCGCCCCTGCACAGTTACCAGCTGTCTCTCAGAAACAGTTCATAACTTCCCTTCAACTCATTCATGTCACCTGTTTTTCCATCACCAGTTCAGCTCTGATAATTCAGTAAGGACATCTCCTGGTTCCAACCAGCCACCTTTACAGCTGTGGCTCCAGCAAACATCAGCTGATACTAGAAATTAATATCAAATAAATTCTAACAGCAGCTGATCAAGCTTAAACGTGCTGCTGTTGTTTAGCGCGATAAAAAAAACAAGAGAGAAAAACTCCTTAATTGATCAGTTTCATGATTGAAGTTGCAACAGGCGAGCGAATGAAGGGGAAGGCTGCGTAACGACAGAATAAATCCAGCTTTGTGTCTTCTTCTGTTCTACCTCAAGTACGGGACAAACTGTGTTCCTTTTCAGCTCAATACGAAATGCGTAATATTTTCTCTGAATGCGGGACGATTCCGTTTGCATGGGACGGTTGGCAACTCTACTAACTAACCTTATGAATACAATAAAGTTCACCATCAGTAACACAGCACCCACCCAGCTGTATAGAAAGTCTGTCATGCTAACTAGCGCGCAGTACGACTTATTGTAACTGATTGTAAAAAATTCAGCACAACCAAAATATACATAACGTCTTACCTGACATTCAGTTCACCGGACACTCGTACCGGTGGCGTGAGAGAGAGAGAGAGGTGAAATGAGACAGAGAACCGCTCTCGGTGTAAGCCAGGCCCAGTCGCTCGGCGGCCGCCTCGCATCTCTCTTTTTCCCCCCATCTCCTTTCTGTCATACACTGGTGGCTAGCTGCCCTCTGTTGTAGCTCGGCGTTAGCCACCACCAAACAACTGAGTTATTTTTTCCACATCGAACAGCATCTGGACAATCCACCACCTTTCAGTTTTTTACCATTACTAAAATGAATAAATGAATCACCAGCCCATATAAATTAAAAATAAGTCCAGCAGCCAACCAAGAGTAATCACGAAAGACTAGGGGGTGAAACAAGAGCGTGAGCCGGTGTTGTGCCAAAAAGTGATTGCCTGCCAAAAACTGATTTCCAATGTTTCCGTGTATTTTTTTATGTGTAATATCTTTATGTATGTTGGTAAATAGACTTCGGTGAACAGCGTTTACAAAGGGGTTATATATAGAATTCAAAAATTATCTGTTTTTTCAAGTATCTTTACAGCTCTGTGTTATTGTACTTACATTATAACCAATCCGGTCCTTTATTCTCGTTTAAAATATTCTTACAGAACTATTGTCATATTTGCTGCCATTTCTGCTGTCCTCTTGGCCAGCTTACTCTGACAAAATACATTTTTAATGTTAATGAGATTTTTTTTTAACTGCATAAATAAAGGTTATATAAAAGTCACTGCCAAAAACTGATTGCGGCTTGTACCTTGTTACACAAATGTTGTTTGTGGCTCAATATGACTTTGTCATCCATGAGGGATGCATTTAACATATGTTTCACATATTATAGCCCAACAAGTTACTTATAGCAGTTTAAATACGAGCAATCAGTTTTTGGCAAATACCGGAAATCACTTTTTGGCAGACAATCACTTTTTGGCACAACACCGGCCTGGGTGTCAGCCAAGCCGCTAGCAGTAACATTGTGAGAGAACTGTTGCTAATATGGGACTTCTTGATAAAACGAGCAGATATTTGAAGTTTACACAACTACATTCTCGCCTGAAAATATCTTAAAAGTTTATTTTGTGACCTAGAAACACGAATAAGAGGAATATAAAAACGAGGTGGCAGCCGCCATTGTTTCACTCGGTAGAGGCGTGCTATGAATTGTGGGATATGGCGTTTTCCACCAAGCATACACCCTTGCGGTTACCGTAACTATTCAATGGTTTGTGCAACCTTAAAAATTCCAATAGTTCCTGAAAGCAGCGATGCTGTGCGCGCCGTTGATATTCTCGTCATTACGGTAATCCAAATACGGGTAGACATGTATGTCGGGAGTGGTACGGCCTGTACCACTCCCGACATACCACTAGAGAGAGCCAACACACCACAAATGAAGTTTGAAATCTGTTTCTATGGGGCCAAAAGTTGATTCTTTCTCATGGGCCTAGAAATGGGCCAAAATTTGCACTAAAATCTAAATATTTAAAAAACTATAAAAGTCATAAACACCAAAAGTCATAGCATACTAGTCCAGATCCAGCCGCACAAAATGATATAACATATGTAACCCTTGTCTCAAAACTGTGCGGCACATAAGCGCGGAACTTTTTTCACTAAAATATTAATATTTAAAAAACTATAAAAGTCATAAACACCAAAAGTCATAGCACACCATTCAACTTTGTGTTTTTGAGTGACAGCAGATTACTGCTTTTTGGTGAGTGATTGAAACTCCACGTGCCGCCATGACCATCTTGTTTCCCTGAACGTAAAAAGCTTCGCAATTTAACATCACAAAGGTCTTTAGATTACACACAGAAAATATCGCGTCAATCTGACGAAATCCCTTGGAGGAGTTCGTCAAAGAACAGTGCCTGAAAAGAGGGGAAAATGTCGCCAAAATTACACATTAATTTTAAAATGGCTGACTTCCTGTTGGATTTGGGATATTGCTCCAAGAGACTTTTTTGTACATCTTGATATCTCCTATAAGCTTACCAGGTTTCAGACTCATAGATACAACACAGAGCAGGGGCTGATGTTTTGAAATTTTGTAGGGGGCGCTGTGGAGCCATTTTGGGCTATTCAAGGAAAATGATCACATAACAACAAAGCCTTCATCACATTGGAGGTGTGCGCCAAATTTCAAGACTTTTTAAACTTTCCAAGCCCCTCAAAAGCCATTTTATTGTTCATGGTGAACTGCGTTGCCACCAGGGTGCGCTGTTCAGTTTAAAGTCACAATTTTCTCACTGAAGCATCATGAGGGACTGATGGTGATATTCACCGCATTTGAGGTGGCCATGATGAACCTGTGAAAATCAGTACAACAAAGTGAAAGACATGACATTTCCTGTTGCCACTAGGTGGCGCTCTGTGTATTCCTGACAATGGGCACATCAATCTGTTCAGGGGAGGTGTGATATCATGCCTGTAAAGTCTGGTACTGACCAGACTTGATTTCATTGAGTTATACTATTTTGTTTCTTCATGGCGAGACATCAAAGTTCGCCATGCTTTCGGGGTCACACCCTTGCGTGAAAACTCACACTTTTCACTGTAACCCAAGACCAACTCTTTAAGGCTTTCCTGGAGAAATTTGAGGCTGCAGATGTCACCCATCACAATACTGTATCCCGAAGTGTAAAACATGACATTTCCTGTTCCCACTAGGTGGCGCTGTCCTTGATGTCAAATATGGCAGTTGAAATATGTTCAGGGGTGGCGCCTTATCATATGTGTGCTCTTTGGTCCAGATCAGACAATGTATGACAGAATGAGAGGCAATAAGATTTTCATGGCGAGTCATCGAAATTCGCCGTGGCGCCACCGCATCACCGTATCACGAAAACTCAAAAGCTCCGCAATTTAACATGGCCCAGGTGTGTAGTTGACACTGACCAAAGATGAAGCTATACGACCAAATCCCAAGGAGGAGTTCGAAAAAGTTCGTGTTATGGAAATGGCAAAATTAGAGCCAAAATGTCACCTTCACTTCTAAATGGCGCGGGGCTCGCAAAATCGCTAGCCAGACGTCCCGGGGCTACCAAAATCTATCTTTGCCCTGCCCGTCGGGCTATCATAGGAAGGAAAAATGTATGTCAATGCTTTTGCATTCTTTCGGAAATGTAGCTGGGTAATTATGTCATTGGCATCTGTGAGCCACTGTCAATATGTGACATATTGAAATTGCGTTTGAATTTGCGCTTGTTTTTTGCTTTCACTTTGCAATCGCGCGAACTGTGTGTAGAGAGCGACAGTACTGATTGGTGAGTGACGATAATTTGCACACCAATTCCTCTGACATCGTCTTATCAATCGTTAGCTTACTATGCAAACATGACAAATGAAATCTCCCGCAGCAAGCTTAAACATGTGAGAGGTTGATCGCGCAGAGAATCGCTGAGCGTTATGTGAGTGTGTGTGTAAAAGCAGCAGGATATATATTTTAGTTCTGCTGAGCCAAATAAGACAGCTCAGGGTGAAGAAGTGACAGCCAAAGAAAAGCTTACCACAAAACAGAAAAGTTATGACAAATCAGACTATAAGGCAAAAATAAAGTGTAGCTTTATGGTTTCATGGACAAAAGAATTTCTGTGGCTGCAATATGACGAGCTAAATAACCAGGGCTGCACATAAGTGGTCCACAGGTGCTCATTCGCTGTCAAAATACAAAACACGCACAAGATAAGAAGTTGCAACGCGTGTTTGCGTACATAGGATTTTCTGGAGGAAGACAGACATTTGTTTAGAACTCTTAAAGATGTCGAAGAAGCAAGCACCTTTAAGCAATTACTTTGGTGTTCCTCCACCTCCAAAGAAATGTCAGAAGAAGTCCGAACCACATAAGAAGCGCGTATTCTCGGAAAAGTGGTTGCAGGAGGTGAGCTGGCTTCAAACAAATGATGAACGCACAGAGAGGTGGTGCGGAATGTGCCGTGAAAATCCCACTCTAGCAGACAAAAACAGCCTTTTATATGGACGCAAACGCGTGTTGCAACTTCTTATCTGGTGCGCGTCTTTTATTTTGACAGCGAATGCGCACATGCGGACCACTTATGTGCACCCGTGTAAATAACATAATGTTCTGGCGGGTGTGTTGTTGGTTTTCCCTCGATTTCTGAGTCGACAAGCGCCTTTGTTACTGGGACCAGTAATTTTAAGAAAGGCCCCCATTAGAACCCATGAGAAATGCAAGAAATGCATTATTGCTCAGTCTGCAATATCTTTCACAGAAAAAACACCAATTGCAAATAACATACTAAAAATAAACCTGAAAAATCTGTTTAGAACAGCGTACTATGTTGCAAAGAGTGAACTACCACTGGCACAATTTAGCAGTCTTTGCAAACTTCAAAAACCCGTGACTTCAGTGGAAAATTCAAATTCAGGATCTGACACAGACTGATTCATGTTCATAGAAATTTCTGTTTAATTAGAACCAAGTATTTGAGTTGATGATTGTAATTTTTATACAATGTTGTAATTTGTGTTTCAACAATTTTTTGATTAACATCAATCAAAAAAATTGCTCTTTTTTATTCAGGCTACTTAAATTTATTTTGGGCTAACAAAAACTGAAGAGTCCCTGCCCGTAGGGCTACCAGGGATTTTGAAATTTTGCGAGCCCTGGGTAATATGTCACACCAGGGCCGTGCAGAGAGGTTTAAAGGGGCGGGTGCTCAAAGTTAAAAAGGGGCACATTGAACCAGGCTGAATAACAACAACACACATTCATCAAGAATCTAATATGGGAAGGGCAGGGCTATGTTGATCTGAGACTGTAGACAGTAAAAAGTCCATAGGAGAGATGGTAGCTGATTAAACAAGTGTCATGAGATAATAACCAAATGCAAAGATTGGTGACAGCACTTGGAACCATAAGGCAACAAAACCTGAGAAATAATTTAGGCTCTGCCTATGAATCACTCTTTGCTTCTCTTCTTCCTTCCATCCCATCATTTCATATATCACTCTCCACTTGCTGTCTATCTGAGAACAAGGCACAACTTGCTATTGCAATAAACTATAATCTAATTATCCACACCTAACAACTCTTGCACTTAATCTATAATAAAATGATGACACAAAAATGTTATAGCACTGCTTTTAGTTTCCTCCTCATGTCCTTACCAGCCATGTCTGGACAATGTTATATCATGAGTAATATTTTTTTTAAATCCACCTAAATAAAACACACAAATGCACACACACACAGTGACATTTTAGACCTTCTTCAGAATACTGTATATACTATGGGCATCACTGTGCTGATCCAGAATATTTACATTATTATTTATTACTAGAGCTACAATAATAAAGCAATGAGGAGGGGGAAGTAATAAATATGAAATAATGTATTTATGATGATTCCATTTGTTTCACTATCCACTCTGTGCAGGGGCAAAGCTTATTACATTTTTAAACTGTAGAGATACAATAATTTTACTGTTGTAAAATCCAAATTTTGTCTTATTTAAAATATACATCTAATATAATCTGCTTCTTATTAATGTATGGTCTTTAAAATACAGCGTGTGTTTTTTAAAATATTATAATAATGCATAATTATGTGGACATGCATATTAGATCGTTTTTAGTGAAATATAATCCCCCCAGAAAGGCAGGAAAAGCTCTGTAACTTACTTTAAAACTAAACATGTTCCCTAAAACGGTGACAGAGCTACAGACCCATGACAGCCTTACACAGGTAGCCAGCAGCTATGACCAGCACTACTTGTGCAGTTAATAAAAGGACAGGTAATGTCGCGCTGTTGCAAACACAGCACGCTCGTTTGTTTCAGTTCGTCAGTTGCAACAAGACACCTTACCAACGTGTCCGTAATAAGCTAATACTCCTGTGTGCTATACACTACAGTGTACGCTGTACACCTACTTACTGGTTTTGTCGCATCAGTCTGTGTCTCTGAGTTAACTTGTGTTTCTCCTACAGCTCCGGACCGCTAAAAATGCGCGTGCTCTTTGTGAGCTCGTTCCCGGCTCGTAACCAGCGCGTTCTGCCGTCAAGGGCGATCATTGGTTAAATGTGATCATGTGACTGATGCAATCCAGATCCTTTTATTTAGCAAAACTGTGATTAATAGTTAAATATTATTGTTGAGGGGCACAGACAGGACTCCGCACGCACACACACATTAAAAAAAAATGTTTTTAAAAAGTTGCCTCAACAAAAGGGCACTTTGGGCACCCATCAGGAAAGGGGCGGGTGCTCAAGCCCCTCTAGCCCCCCCCCCCTCTGCACGTGCCTGTGTCACACTGAATACACATTGAACACAACCGCATGCAAGATGAAGAAAAACAATTCACTTAAGATATGAAACAGTGCAGTAGCCCCACCTACTGGCAATTGTTCCAACTGTTTTGGGGGTTTTTTGGACTGGTTCAAAGAAGCCAGCCAATAGAAAACCATAGAGCATATTTTCTATTTTATTTAGATTTCCAAAGGCTTGTCAGATTTGGCACGTGATAAAAAGTGATGCAAAACTGCACAGCACTTGCCAAATGTATTTTATTCCAAATAAAATAAAAGAATCAAAAACTTATCTTGTTGTAAAATATCAAAATTCATTCTTCAAAAAAATAAAAAGAAAACAGTTTTGAGAATGGACTTTTTATAATGGAAAACACAGTTCTTTTGAAGAAATAAATATAATAAACTGACAAAAATTAAAATGCACTATTTAACATAACTTCAAATAAAAACTGAAGCTTCAATGAAGCTTTGAGAGCACAGCACTGCAATCTTGTAACACAAGTACTAATAATTCAATCACAAACACACTCTCAAACCTCTTGAGCCTGCCCCATTTTAGTTTTTATACAGTTTATGATAATTAAATATCAGCATGTATGTTAATTAATTAGTTTTGTTCTTGCATTTGTGTATCTCTTTGGATAATACTGACTTGTTTTTTGTTTTGCTTTTCCCTCTTATTTTTATGCCCATTACAAAAATCCAAATGTTTCCTTATTTCCTTTTTCTGATCATGTCTTGCAAAGACATGGTCTTGACCATACTGAAGAAATGCCCTATGCCCTAACAAAACAACTAAAAGCTCTCATGGGAGGAAAACTATTAAGCAAGACTAAGACATTGAAAACCAACTGAATGGATTCAATTTAATTGTGTTTTCCTTTTAAATTCAAGTGCTTTATTGTTCAGACCGATAAAAGATGGGATGGAGTCATTGTGAGCAGCAGTTTTTCTGTAGGTGAAGAGGCATTGTGACAGAGATGAAGGTCGACACTGCTTTTGTTAGGCACCCTGGGAATTGTCTTAGCAGGTTTGCTCTTTGGTCTTTAATGACTTCAGTTTTTCCAGAAATTCGGATTCTGCGCCATCCTCCTCTGAAAGTTTTCATACCACTTGAGAATGCAGCTGGAAGGAATAAAAGTCTCTGTGGGGTTTGGCAGCATCTGGGCCTGCGACAC
The DNA here is from genome assembly GCF_963576455.1 of Neolamprologus multifasciatus. Lineage (NCBI taxonomy): Eukaryota > Metazoa > Chordata > Actinopteri > Cichliformes > Cichlidae > Neolamprologus > Neolamprologus multifasciatus. Next base: position 27,094,700 of record NC_140457.1, on the reverse strand, counting down.
AGCAAAGGAAGAGGCGAAGTTGTACAGACTGTCCAACATCTTTTGGGTGAACTGCAGGAAGGTGTCCACGGTGGACACGGCGGCGCTGGACACCGGGATCTGCTGAGCCAGCTGCTCCAGAGTCTCCACTGACACGCCGACCTGAGCAACGGAGGGAGACGCAGAAGAGGTCATAATACCGAAGGGGTGCGCCCCGCCCTCCCCAGCCTTCAGCCCAGAGATCTTGAAGATGGCACTTGGCTTATCGTTGGTGATGAAGCCGAGTAGCTGCCACACGGGACCGCCACTCGCCGGATCAGGGAAAGAGAAGTATACGGCACCGCCCATGCCGGCAGGGAATGGCACGGTACCTAGCATGAATACCACCACATGGTTCACATTCTCGTAGTCCGACAGGTTAAATAGGAACTTGTCCGGGGCAAGTTGCACCGCGTCTGTCTGCACCAACCTCCCTGCGACCAAACACCCGAACATCACTGCTGACAGTTAGTCCTAGCCGTAGCCTGCGTCCAGAGTAAACAGCCTATAGCTTCGGCTTAGCCTGCACCAGGTTAGAGTCAGTACTGTAGCTCCCGCGGTCTAACAACCGGAATTACTGAGTTACTGAGACACTCAATTACACACAGAAAAGTGTTGGACAGCAAACATGAGCGTAGCTTCCCAAGGTTACCAGAAACTTCTTCTACAGTTATACTAGCCCTGCCCTCTTGTGGCGTCTTCTTCTTCTTCTCCTTCTTCATGTGACGATGGCAAACTCGACGCCTGGGCGCCACCGACTGGTTTGGAATAATTACTTCATTAGCCTAAACACTAAATACACCCAATAAAAGTGAATTTGTTTTTCTTCTTTTACAGGACGAAGCTAGGATCAAACATTTAGGGGTCTGAGGCGCCATACATGATGTCATGTGTTCAGTGTGTGCAATTAATATTATTGGAATAAGCAGCTTGCAAACATTTTCAATTCTTTTTCCTTTACAAACCCAAATTCAGCTGGGGCACATGCAAATGTTTCTTTCAAAAGCAATCAATTAGTTGGATGACCTATTGTAGTGTCTAAGAATGATTCAAAATGAATAATCGCAATTGTCAGTGTAATACACCAGTTTCAAACTGAGCACCTTAGTTATCAAACATGAGGCAAAGCCTCAATCATGTCCACAATTTTCCAAAATAATTTAAATTTGTATTTGCAGCAAAGCAGAGAATCATGCACAACATTTTTTCAGCCTTTCAACCATATAAATGAATAATAATTTTATTTGTATAGCACTTTCAAAGTTACAAAATGCTACATAGTTTGAATAAAGGGGGTGGCTGTAGCTCAGGTGGCAGAGCAGGTCAGCCACTAATCAGAAGGTCGGTGGTTCGATCCCAGTCTGCCTCCTGGCTGCATGCCAAATATCCTTGGGCAAGATACTAACCCCATGTTTGCCTACTGGTGGTGGCTCGCCTCTGTCAGTGCGCCCCAGGGCAGCTGTGGGTACAATGTAGCTTGCCATCGCCAGTGTGGCAAGTGTGTGTGAATGGGTGAATGACTGCTGAATGTAGTGTGAAGCGCTTTGGGGTCCTTAAGGACTAGAAAAGCGCTATACAAATGCAGGTCATTTACCATGCATTGAAGATAACCGGCGTGTTCAACAATATGGATATATAAACAGCCACATACTAAGCCATATGGTTGCATTCTGACAGAAGTACACCGCTTGCTATAACTCTCGTCTGTCTTTTGATAATATATGGTTTCAAGATCTCAGTATTTGAGAAAATACTATTCTGGTCTTTACCAGAGGTTATATGCAGAAGTACCGCTACCACACTGAAAAAAAGGGATTGGCCAGCTCTTGGTAATATGTAAGCATCTTGCGTGTATTTAACACAAGTGCCTCATGCTTTAAAGTTAAGTGTAACTATATAGTGTAGAAACTACATAATATGCAGAGCGGGTAGATTAAGTTGTTCATATCATGTTTGAGTAAAGTAAGTCAATAATATAGCAATGTTAAATCCTGCGACACCGCACGGGATTTCAGTCTTGCGTGCTTTGGATCGTGGTTTGAGGAAGGCATCCATCTCAGTCAAGTTGAGTAGCCGCCTTCACTTTTTTGGTATACCGAAAAAAGTAAATTGGGTGGTTGTTACATTCAAAAAGTCTACCTTGTAATCTGAACACATAAATGTTATGGTTCTATCTTGAATTAAATCACGTAGGATCTGTACAAAATTCAACAACTTAATTTGTTCTTGTAGAGATGACATTATACAATCTACTGTAGTATGAGTGTTTAGTTGCTGGACTCATGAAATTAACAAGATCACATGAGATTTCAAACTGCAGAAAAATCACTGGAGTTATAAGAGGCAGACAACTACACACCACATGTATGTTATTGCTTTTTATTATGGTTTAACCTGTCAAGGACAAAAATGTAAAGTAAATTCTGCATCAAGACTTGAAATCATAGCTTTCCTATTTTTGATGGTTAGTGCTGTTGCCTCACAGTAAGAAGGTCCCGGGTTCAAATCCACGATCTGGTGCAAATGGTTGTTTGTGTCTATGTGATAGACTGGTGAGCTGTCCAGGGTGTACCCTGGCTTCAATGTCCACTATTGAATCAAGTAAATCCAACATGGCTGAGGCTGGAATAAAATGTATCCATCAAATGGTACTCTTTATTAAGGAAAGCATGAATTTACTCACGAAAGACCCCACCCCCTCTAATTGGTCCAATTGGTGCACATTATTTTTCGAAACCAGAACTTCAGACTTTAAAAAAAAAAAAAAGTTCTGGGCATGGTCTCTTTTATATGATACCTGATTCAGGTGAGCATCTGAATAGCCTAAGTCAGGGGTTAGCAAACCAAAGGAGAAAATAAACATCCACATAAGCAAAGCTCAAACTGCAATAAAGCACATGGAAGATGTTTTTTATATTTGCACCAAGTCCTATAAATAATTCAATAACATATATACTTCAATCACTTATATATAAATTAGGAACACCATAACCAAAGCTTCCTAACCTGGCACACTAGTTTACTCGTGGAGCTCATAAACAGGTAATTGAGCTCCTTTTATTCTTTTGCTCCATATACAGCGAAGGAAGCAACCAGGAAAAGGTGAATACTGCTAACACTCTTCTCTCAAATACATGTACAAGGAGTTTAGGTTTACAAAACAAATAATACATTTTGAACAGCTCTAACTCAGGTTCTTTTTCCTCACACACGTAGGATGGCCAGTCCTCCTCATCTTCCACAAACAGTCACTTAAATACTATATCAAACCTGATAAACCTAATAAAGAATCACTAACCCACAAATGTAATTCTGTTTTATGTAGTTTTTAAAAATACCAATCCCTCAAATGAATAAAAATACAGGTAAGGGAAATGAATCTGCTATACAGATGATACCCATAATCGATTGCATATTGATAGGATGTCTGATCCTTAGCAGTCTGCAAAGACTCTGTGTGCCTTCCAGATCACTCTGGCATACACACATCCTAAGGTCATGAGAGAGGTCGTACCTTCTCTTACTGATTTATGGTATAGGAGGACACCTACTCTGTATCTGTTTAAGTATAAGAGCCCTTTGTTTAGGTGGACCGCTGGACTCCTGGCACCAGCTTTGGGGAGTCATTCACAGGGTCACATCTTGACACACACACACACATACTTACACATACAAACAGACGGTAACCATTGTTCATATGTATGCCTGTGAAAGACGTTACCACAATAAAGAGCAGTGCTACGGGGGAGCTAACTGAGAGTGACTGGGATTCGAGGGGAAGGAACAGCGCTCGTCACAGTTCTCTCCCTCATGCACAAGCAACACAAAGATCTTTGGTGATTTGCGTCTTGTTTTTGCTGTTGTAGTAGAATTGTCTTGGTCATTCCAGCAATAGGTGTGTGCTACACAAACCTATCACTATTATAGTGAATGATCTGCTGTCATGTTCCTCCAGTCCTCTCCAGTGCTCCGTTTGTTTGTGTTTCTCTCTCTTCTCCTCACTCCTCTCTTTAAGGGCGCCACTCGATTCCAGGTCCCCGCCCTTGGCCAACACACCTGGTTGCAATCGTTTGAGTCTTGCCTGATTGATCGTGACAACAGCATTAATCTGAATGAATCTAGATAATGAATCAAGATAATGTTAAAACACATATGAAACAATGAAGTCTTCATTCAGGTTAATTTAACCAGCCCATAGTTATCCTGCTTGTAAACTTAGGCTGCTGAACAGGGTTCTGCTTGAGATCATTTCCTCTTTAAATGGAATTCGTCCTCCCCACTGTCACCAAGAGCTTGTTTATAGTGTTTCGTTGAATAAATAGAATTCTCTCTCTGATATTATAAGGTCATTACTTGCATTATAAAGCATCTTGAGATGACTGTTAATGTCACATTTAATTATACATTTAATTGTAACTGTTAAAGGTCTGAGGCATTTGGATAGTTGGTAGTCTGTGCCTCATTTTAGTAACATTTACCAGTATTTAAAATTAACAGCCAGGAAGGCTGCTTTCCCACAGTTTGGCAATGGAAATCTAAAACAGTGAGTTAGAATACAGAGTGAGTTTCAGAAACATAAGAAGGTAAGAAGGTAAGAAGGTTCAAAGTGATTTTGGATTTTATATAAAAGTAAGAGTATTTTCAAATCCCTACTGTAGGGTATTGTACAGGATATTGTGGCTCTGCCAAAAATGGACTGATGCTGTGTGGTTTTTTTTGTTTTGTTTTGTTTGTTTTTTCCTGAGAGAAGTTCGGGAGACAATCTAGCAGTTTACACTATTTTGTAATCAGGCAGTTAAAGATTCGTTAAAGACACAGGTGTGGACTTCTCAATGTCAGGCAGTCTGCACACAGAGAAGTGAAGTACAGTTCAAAATTCAAAATATATATTAGACACATGAAAACAGGAAATAATTGTGACTGGCTATTGATGGGGAGATGCCATGGTTTAGACTTAGTGCTCCCTGATTTGTTCTGCTCGGGGTCCTTCTGCATGGCAACGTTCATTAACCTCCAGGGGTCTTGTCCTATGTGAGGAAACTCCTCCCTACCTTACAGTTGTTACCAGGAATGGTTTATGTTAATTCTGAAGTCAGCTTTGATCGACACAATGAAATCTCATTTTTTTTTGTAGCTGACTAGAACAGTGTTTCCCAACCACTGGAGAAATGATTATGTGTGCCGTGGAAGATTATCTGGTTCCACCTGATTAGTACTCTAAATCACCGGCGTGAGTAACGGCCAGAACAATTACATTCTCTTCCACTGCCAGTACCTGTTCTAATTAAATAGAATGCACACTGTCAATAAAACAGAAGAAAACGAAGAAGAAATGACATAATTGTCATGCTGTGAACGAGACAATGCAGCAAATAATAGCGATAGATAAATATTTGAAAAGAAAACGTAATCAATCTGATCTGGCCCCTGGAGAAAATCCCGACCTAGATGAAGGCCCTAGCATGAGTAGTGGTCAGAACAAAGCAAAAAAGTTACACTTTTTACACGTTTGTCCCCAGTTACACTGGGGACAAACCGAACCAATTCCACTCTGCCTGGTGGCGGAGAAAAATGATCAATATGATTTTTGTGATATTTTTCTTCGGTGTTGTGCCGTGTGATTTTTCTAATGTGAAATATGAATATGAAATATGAAACATGTGGGAAACACTCCATTAAGTGTTCAAATTTTTTTTTTAAAATTCAACGTTTTGATACCAGAGCAGTTTCTGTAACGCATGTGGAAGTAGTTAAAAAAAAAACCTACTGAAAAATATAGTAATATAACAATGTAGTAATTACATTAATAAAGATTTCAAATAGTGAACTTAATAATAATAGATCTAACAAATAATAATAATAATAATAATAATAATAATAATTAGAAGAAATCTCATAAATAATAAATAGTGTGGCTCAGTATTATTGGATTTGCACACTGATGACTAATGAATCTCACGAATAATAAATTGCATGCTTCAATGTCATTGCTCTGGCACACACAAGATTTAATTGTAAAACAAAACTGATTGGGTTATTCACCCGATTTAGTTTTTATTTGTTGAAAATTAACTGCATATGTTTTAATTTGAAAAAACAAAAGCCGGAAGAGTAGCAGGATATTTCCGTTCCGTCAGTTCCCTTTGAGTTGTCGCCGACTCAGGTTTGCGGCAGACGGAGCAGCGGTGAGAATGCAGAGCTTTTGAACACAACTGAAGTAAATTTTTCCCTTTTGCTTTTGTGGACTGTCATTTTCTTATAAGGACTAACGTGTTGTAGCCGGAACGACCAGGTAAATGATCACCTTCATTTTTTCCTCCAGTTTTTGTGCAAACTTTTGCCCATTCGCTAGCCACCCCAGGCTAGCAGCCTGTTACCTGTTAGCCTCTGCTTAATGTAGCTGTTAAAGCTAAATGACGACACTGTTTAATAGATGTTTAAGTGGAGAGAAAAAATTTTTTCGGCTCATATTGTTAGCTTACTTTGGTACATGTGGGTGACTTCAGTGGAATGTTGTCTTTGGAAATAGAGGAGAGAGTATGTGACTTTCAGGTGATTAAAAGTGTCAGATACTTCGTAATCCCTCTGAGAATCCTCACTGAAGCTGTTGGGTTTAATCAGTCAGTCTATCTTCATTTCGAATTCATGGTCCATGTAAACAGAAAGATCGCAGAGTAGAATACAATAGAACAAGTTGGGGAGTTTTGCCAAACCAGACTAATGTGTTGCTACAGCTGCACATTAGAATTCTAACCAGAATACCTTTTAAACCTCTTCAACAAAAGGTTCCTTTAAACCTTTCCTGAAGTAGACGGTGATGGCAGCACCACTCCCTCAAAAGAGATTTGTAATTCCTTATTTATTATTTTAACACCTTACTCATTACAGGTTTCTCTTTTAATTACCCTGGCAGTTTTGATATATTTAGGATTGGAAATGAAGTTCAGGCACCAAGGTTAAAGAGCAGCAGAACAGCAGCTGAAATTCATGGTTTTATTTCTTGCCTGGCACTCTTGGAGAAGTGTGATGTCTCTGTGGGGTGTGGTTGCAGGTGCAGTCAGTGCTGCTTGTGTCCTTTACTACTAAGATGTGGGGTGTATGTCATGTAAGATAGACTATCAATGTGTTCTGGTGTATTGGAAACCAAAACGTCTTAGTTTTTGTGAATAAAACAATGAGCATGAAGCTGCTGACACCCAATTTATTTCTGAATGTCCGGCAGCTCAGTTTTGTCCCCATGATGTCCTGACAAATTCTGGTGTTAGAATTCCGAATAGTAGGTCCTGTCTATGTTTTCACTTTGATTCAGACTGGAGCTGCTCAGCGGGGACATGGTCTGCTCTTTTCTGTGGGACAGTAGTTATTTTTAGAGTCTTCATGCACTTCAGTGAACACTGTGTGTGTTAACGAAGAAGACCAAGTTGTGCTGTTCAATAATTTATGAGCTGCTCTCTCTTCTTCTGCATCTTTCTCCTCCTTTTCCAGTCTAATCTACTCTGTTAGAGACAAAGGCTGAATAGAGCTCAGAGGTGCTTTAGCAGTGGAGAGAGGCTTGAAATAAGATGTAACAAGATGCAGAAAAAAATAGGTATTGATAAAATATATTCCACATATGCACTACAGGCTCACAGTATGAGATTCTTTTATGAGAACTTTTGATATTTGAGGGTGTGTGGACTGGAGCCAGATCTATATAGAGGCACTCAGAGAGGAGGTATCCATGTTGCTCTGAATTATTTTTTTTTCTGAAGATCCAGACTTGGGAACAGTGGGTTTATAGCAGCGTGACCATCTGTAAGTGTATTTAAAAATAGAAAAATCCTTCAGTGAACTGTCAGTGAAAACCGTAGTTCGGCTTAGGGCTGTGCGATATGACCAAAATCTCATATTCTATCGTCCCCATAACGATATAAATGGTAAATGGTCTGTATTTGTACACTCTCAGAAATAGGGGTACCAAAGTGTACCAAAAAGGGTTCCAATGCTTGTCGCTGGGGGTGTTCCTTTTTGAGGGACATTTCTGTACCCTTTAGGCTTGGTACATTTTTGTACCTTATGAAGTTGTACCATGTGAAGTACAATCATGTACTTTCCTAAGACATAAATGTACCTTCAAATTATAGTACAGAAATGTTCCCTTGAAAAGGGTACAATAGGGTACCTATGAGGGTACCCCCCCAGCGACATCCTATTTCGTACCTAAAGAGACAAAAATGTACCCCCAATAGTCCAAAATATTTGGTTATTTAACCATCTATTTTCGATAATAGAATCACATCAAAGCATTTAAACAACCACAGGAATACATTGTTGATTACATTCATATATTGCCATAGGACATGTCAAGAAAAATACATTCATTTAAAAAAAGTAAACAATCACATAAAGACATTAAACACCTGAACACAATGTTTTGACGGATCACAGAGATGGCATGTATTTAAAAAACTGTCCACACAAATGTTTTGCTCTACTTCATCAAGGCAGAATATATATATGTCATATATATAGACAAAGTGGAAAATGTGCTTGCAATCACATCACATAGAATACCTCAAGGACACAAACGGCCTATCATCAACTAAATAGGTGTCTAGAGCTTGAAAGTCTAATTCATTTCCTGGATTGAACAGGATCCAGTCATTGTCAACTGCCACTTGGTAAGCATGGAAATGACATTCATAAGTGCAAGGAAGTAACAGTTTCCCACACAATACCCAACAAGTATCAACATTCAAAATATACTTGATTTTAAAGACACAGACTGGAGATACATGTGAAGTGCTTTAACCCTTGAACAAAAATTCTAAAGATAATGAACAGATTGATTAATCAGTTAGTACAGAAAATAATAATCAGATTTAGAGACAAAAAAATCATTAGCTGTTTCCCCAATCATCTTAACAATTCTTACCCCTGCAGATGTCCCCAGGAATGGATATCTCTTTAATAGGTCCACAGTACACATTCCTTCAGCTACCTCTCGACGTCTCCATGCAAAGGTTTTTTTCATGCGGTCTTTCACCAGTGCTGTGTCAGGATGTAGCTTCTTGTGCTGATCATTTAGCACCTTGATATGAGCATCAACGGAGGCTGCATCTTCCCCCACAAAGCACGAATCCTTTGTCAAAGCAGATTTCAGTATTATCATAAGTAAAATCTGATAAGTTAATGTTACTCGAAATGCGGTAATTTGCACACCAAATGCTTTGAAAAAAATGCAAAAATGTTGAATAGGAATTGCGCAGAGCTTACAGCTCTCATATTCGAAAATCCCACTAAGTAGGTGGAATGGTACAAATGTGTACCTTCCATTGTTTAAAATCCCTTTGAGCGGGAAACAAGTTAGATGCGATAAATTTTGCTTAGAAAAGATTTTGTTAATAGCTATATTTACATACTAGCATGTTTTGAGAAATTATTGATTTTTTTTTACATTGTTGTACACGGTTAGTCACTATTTATTGATAAAACACTCGAATACGGCGGGCAGACAGACGTTGAACATTCCACCAACAGTCTAAATAGTCCACATTTGTACCTTTCTTTGTTTAAAACTTAGCTAACTGCTAGCTTTCACCCATGTTAAATCTAGCTCTTCGGACTTTTGCTAACTCTACTGTAAAATTACACGTTGTAATTTTTATAAAAACACAAATCACACCCGACTTACCTCTAAACCTTTGCGCCTCGTCGTCTGACACATCAATGCCTTCTTCCATCAACTTTTTAAGGAGCTCCTTCGTTGATAACCCCCTGAGAGTCATTTTCTGCGTCAACGCTAGTCAGCGCGGAGGCGGAACACTCATCGCTGCTGGCTTTTCAGCCTTTGGGATTAATGCGCGTTGCGAACTTGACACATGAAAAAACAACATTGTGGTATTAATGCGCAGTTGTTTAGAAACCGTTATGCTGTCTTGGCGAACTATATTTGTAACTTACAAAATGTAGTCACCGTAACACAAAAATCTGCTTGACATTTTAACTTCCAAAGAACCTCGGTTTAACTTGATGTTGCAAATTCCATAAAAACCTCACAATTAATGAACAATTCTAGGATGTAGTAAAAGCGAAAAAATAAATGGCCAAACATAACAGTAAAATGATTTCACGTTTTTGAAGGCTACAACCAAAATTTAAAACATTAAAAATTATAACTGGAACTTAATAAAATAGAAATGGACCAGTTTTTTTAACATCATTTAGTTGTGCCTGCATGTCATTGTGTGTTTTTTTTGTTTTTTTTTTAATATAATTTAACATAACTTACACAAAGGTAGGTTACAGATATTCTTTGCATCATAGGATAATTTACGTACAGAGGAGAGGACCAACAGATTTGATTATAACATGTAGCTTTTATGAGCACACTCACATCTCATATGAATTTTACAATTAACCAGGCCCATCCAGATTTTCCCATGCTGACCCATTACCACATTCTGCCACTGTCACTGCAGTACAGGTCAAAATGGTACAGATTTGTACTTTATTTCAAATTGAATCTTTAAAGGGGCATTTCTGGACTTTTAAAGACCAGTATTGTACTTTTAAGGGAACATTTTAAAAAAAAATGTACCTATAGGTACAAAAATGTTCTTCTCTCGTACCTCTATTTCTGAGAGTGTATAGCGCTTTACATATCACAAAAATGTAACATTTTCTTTAAATTCTGTGACTCTCGGGCAGCTCGAGTTGAGGGAAGTGTTTCCAGCTGGGCGTCGTGTACCTGGAGTCGAGTGTTTTAACCGATGCATGAAATGATACATTTTTAGACATAAGTTGTAACAGCCACCGTTTTCTTTGTGAGTATTTATTACACGGCGTGCTGCGGGGAAAAGCCTGTTCTAACATTTGAGTCTAAGGTTTATTTTTTTTAGCACCTGGCGTTTTTTTTTTTTTTTTTTTTTTTTTTTTACTTCTCATCCGTAAATAATCTGCTCTTTCACGTGATTCAGTTTATTTTGAAAAGTCTCAACGGGATGTTGAGCTTTATTGTGCAAGGTTTATGTAGAACATAAACAAGCGGACACGCAATGGTGTTACCGTAGTTGTTGCTAATCACAACGCATAAAAACAGGCGCTTGTCCGTCCTTAGTGTGGTTATATTAAATATAAGAGAAAGAGAGAGCTTTAAGAAATTAATATAGCCACTACAGTGACCATCAAAACGGTGAAAAAATATTGCCGTAAACAGTTTATTTTGCGACGCACGATCTGATATCGTCGTGTTGGTGTTGTTCCCAGATCATCATACTAAGACATTTTGTTCCAGGATCAACATTGCAAGTGACCAATCAGAATGTTGTGATGTCATACTTTTGCGACTTCGGGAAAAACCGCCGGAAAACAAAAAACTGTACTTAAGCTGCAAGAAACCGCCTCTGTCCTCCGATCAACGGATCCTGACCCTAACCCTAACCGTAACCCTTTAATAAACGGTAAGCAGAACTGATATTGTCCTTGCAACATTGGAATTTCATAATGCACGAATGGCTTGGCTCGCAAAAGAATAACGTCACAACAATGAGATTGGTCACTTGCAATGTTGAACCTGGAACAACATTTTCATGATGATCTGGGAACAACACCAACACGACGCTATCAGATCATCCATTTTGGCACACCACGAAACAAACGGTAGCGTAAAATGAAACGATAGATTTTTATATCGTCATCCAATATATATTGTTATATTGAACAGCCTTAGTTCGTCTTAGGGATTTTCTTGGCAACTATGTTCTTAGCCGACTAAACAAGGAAAAAAATTAGGCTAACCATGACTAACGGTTTTATTTTTTTAAAGGCAGTCTAAAACTAAGAAACAATGAGATCCATCCATTCGCTTCCGCTGATCCTTTTCAGGCTCGTGGGGGGGGGGGGCGCTGGAGCCTATCCCAGCTGTCATTGTCACGGTCTGCGGAGACAGGCTGTGCGGTGGTGTGTGTGATGGACCCAGGTGCGTACACAAGTGAGTAGACGGGAGTGAACTTAACAGAAAGCGAGCCTTTATTATGGCTGAAGACAAAGTGTACAAACAAAGCAGGGATAGCGTAACTAAACTAGACTATAACTAAACTAGGAAAACTAATACTGTGACAAACTAAGAAGACTCAGAGACTATGATGATCACTGCAAAGACTGACCGTGAAAACATGGAGGTGAGAACACAGACGACGCGACACTGAACACAGCAAGACTGAGGACTAAATACACACATGAGGTGATCAGGGGAAGTGGAGACACATGAGGACACAGCTGAATAGAATGAAACATAATTATAGCACAGGGGAGAGTAAACCTAAATGCAGTGAGTAAAGAACACCAGACGCTTTCAAAATAAAACAGGAAACCCAGAGACATGAAGATAAATTATGACATGACATGACCTTAACATAACATGAAACATGACAGGTAGATGCACAAATCAATGAGAGATGACAGAAACAACTAAGAAATGAACTAGATCAAAAATGGATACAAAAATACATAAAACTCAAACACTGGGTCACACGACCCAGCCCATGACAGTCATAGGGCGAGAGGCGGGATACACCCTGGACAGGTCACCAGTCTGTCGCAGGGCCAACACACAGGGACAGACAACCATTCGCACTCACATTCATACCTAGTGACAATTTGGATTACTCAATTAACCTATCCCCACAAGCTGCATGTCTTTGGACGGTGGGAGGAAGCTGGAGCCGCAAACACGGGGAGAACATGCAAACTCCACACAGAAAGACCCCGGCCTGATGTTGGAATTGAACTCAGGACCTTCTTGCTGTGCGGCAACAGTGCTAACCACCGTGCCACCATGCTGACATGAGATATCATGTTAAATTTGAGAACTACTTAAGGTCAAAAACTCATTAAACAAAGGCATTTGAAACCATTAGTCACATTCATCAACAATGCGTAACTGTGCGTCATCTCGCATCATGCATTATGAACATTGCATGTTATACTTTGGAATCACAGTGGAGTCACTGTTTCTAACAAGTGCAATCATTCAATAGTTATCAGAGCTCAGCACTGCCCTCTGTCAAAGTTTTAGTTTCTGATGTTATGCTTTAGATTTCTGTAAGGATAACTTGGAGCGATCTTAGCACAGATCAGAATTTACTCTGCCTGACAGAGGGATGTTGCCTGTACTATGAAACTTTCAATTTAATCCTGGATTTTCAGTGTTTATAAGGTGGTTTGCTTTTTACCAGGTTATAACACCAGATCTAATTAGTCGAAAGCAAGTTACTGGTTACTTTCATTAACAACAATGATGGCAAAACCGTCATGTGGCTCCGCCATCCGCTTGTTTATTTTCCACACAAGCCTTTCACAATTAACCTCAAGATCCTGTTGAGACTTTTCAAAATAAACTGAAATGATATACGTTATTCTTATTTCTCAGAAAACTGTACTATGCAAATTATGCCGCAAACTGTCCCCACCACAGACTCAAACACGGTAAACCTCTTCTACCACCTATGCAAGAATCATGTGAAAGAGCATGGAGAGAGTTTACAGTTGAGAAGCAAAAAAGAGCCTTCAGGTGCTCAAAATAAACCTTAAATGTTGGAACAGGCCTTTCCCTGCAGCACACCATGTAAAAAATACAAAGAAAATGGCGGTCATTACAACTTGTATATCTAAAAATGTATAGCTTCATGCCTCTGTCAAGCGACACCCAGCTGAAAACACTTCACACAAGTCGAGTGTGAAGGATTCACAGAATTTACAGAAAATGCACTATTTCTGGAAATATATTGCGATCAGGATATGAGATTGTGGTCATATTGCACAGCCCTATATATCACAAAATGGTGCATTTTCTGTAAATTCTGTGAATCTCGGGCAACTTGACTTATATGAAGTGTTTTCAGCTGGGTATTTTGTACCTGGAGTTGAGTGTTTTGACCAATGCAAGAAAATAATTATATTTTTAGATATAAGTTGTAACGGCTGCCATTTTCTTTGTGAGTATTTATTACATGGCTTGCTGCGGGGAAAAGCCTATTCTATCATTTGAGTCTAAGGTTTTTTATTTTGAGCACCCGATGACTCCTTTTTGCTTCTCATCCGTAAACTCTCTCCATTCAGTTTCACGTGATTCTTCTGTAGGTGGTAGAAAAGGTTTGTCGTGTTTTGAGTCCATGGTGGGTACCGGTTTCCTGCATAATTTACGTAGTATAGTTTTCTGGTCCATGTCAGACTTTTTATAACCAAACCATGTCCAAGCTACATAGGTAGCCACTCATTTAGGAATAAGGTCCTCGACTTGTTTTTTTTAACTGGTCCTTTAACAATAGATGTTTTAATTTCGTCATCCGGCATATTTCATCATATCACGCAGCCCTGGCTTGCTTTGCAGTTTAGGGCACAGGGAGACCATAGTGTTCATCAGTTCTCCATCAGGATCCCAAAGGCAGCTGTTGGCTATTGGGAATCCTCTAGTTTCAATGTCAAGTTGATCTGTACGTCCATTTAAAAAAAAAAAAAACAAAACCCAACCACAATCTTAAATGCAATACAGCAAAATAATATATATAATAATATATATAATAATATATATAATTTATATAGAGCTGGGCGATATAAGATTTTTTTCATATCACGATGTTTTTTCATTTCAGGCGATAACGATATATATCATGATATAAGCCAAATAACTATATTTGTAAGATTTAAATGTGCCATTGCTCACAAGTAAAATGTGAAATAATCAGCAGCTTGTTTTGATTTAAATATTTATTTCCCATAATAAGTTCAACAGGGTAGATATACTTAAGGAACATGAGACTTTTTCAGATAAATAAAGGCAAATATTGCAAACTACACAAAAGGCAGCCTCTAAAGCGTTTACGTTTCAAAATAGAACAAACGAAACAGACTACTAAATTGTCAATTCCACTTAGAAACAAAATATTAATTCTAAAAATAAATCTTAGTTTGTTTTACAGAAGAACAGACAAAATTGACTAACTTATCAAATAAACTGAGAACTAAAAGGGAATTCTCAATCTCTCCTTGTTGTATAGCTGAGCTTTTCAAACAGTTTTAACAGTTACTTTAGTCTGACAAAAGCCGAATGACGAATACGTTATTCTTATTTCTCAGAAAACTGTACTATGCAAATTATGCCGCAAACTGTCCCCACCACAGACTCAAACACGGTAAACCTCTTCTACCGCCTATGCAAGAATCATGTGAAAGAGCATGGAGAGAGTTTACAGTTGAGAAGCAAAAAAGAGCCTTCAGGTGCTCAAAATAAACCTTAAATGTTGGAACAGGCCTTTCCCTGCAGCACACCATGTAAAAAATACAAAGAAAATGGCGGTCATTACAACTTGTATATCTAAAAATGTATAGCTTCATGCCTCTGTCAAGCAACACCCAGCTGAAAACACTTCACACAAGTCGAGTGTGAAGGATTCACAGAATTTACAGAAAATGCACTATTTCTGGAAATATATTGCGATCAGGATATGAGATTGTGGTCATATTGCACAGCCCTATATATCACAAAATGGTGCATTTTCTGTAAATTCTGTGAATCTCGGGCAACTTGACTTACAGTGGGGCAAAAAAGTATTTAGTCAGCCACCGATTGTGCAAGTTCCCCCACTTAAAATGATGACAGAGGTCAGTAATTTGCACCAGAGGTACACTTCAACTGTGAGAGACAGAATGTGAAAAAAAAATCCATGAATTCACATGGTAGGATTTGTAAAGAATTTATTCGTAAATCAGGGTGGAAAATAAGTATTTGGTCACCTCAAACAAGGAAAATCCCTGGCTCTCACAGACCTGTAACGTCTTCTGTAAGAAGCTTTTCTGTCCCCCACTCGTTACCTGTATGAATGGCACCTGTTTGACCTCATCATCTGTATAAAAGACACCTGTCCACAGCCTCAACCAGTCAGACTCCAAACTCCGCCATGGCCAAGACCAAAGAGCTTTCGAAGGACACCAGGAAAAGAATTGTAGACCTGCACCAGACTGGGAAGAGTGAATCTACAATAGGCAAGCAGCTTGGTGTGAAAAAATCAACTGTGGGAGCAATCATCAGAAAATGGAAGACATACAAGACCACTGATAATCTCCCTCGATCTGGGGCTCCACGCAAGATCTCATCCCGTGGGGTCAAAATGATCATGAGAACGGTGAGCAAAGATCCCAGAACCACACGGGGGGACCTGGTGAATGACCTGCAGAGAGCTGGGACCAAAGTAACAAAGGTCACCATCAGTAACACACTACAACGGCAGGGAATGAAATCCCGCAGTGCCAGACGTGTTCCGCTGCTGAAGCCAGTGCATGTCCAGGCCCGTCTGAAGTTTGCCAGAGAGCACATGGATGATACAGCAGAGGATTGGGAGAATGTCATGTGGTCAGATGAAACCAAAGTAGAACTTTTTGGTATAAACTCAACTCGTCGTGTTTGGAGGAAGAAGAATACTGAGTTGCATCCCAAGAACACCATACCTACTGTGAAGCATGGGGGTGGAAACATCATGCTATGGGGCTGTTTTTCTGCCAAGGGGACAGGACAACTGATCCGTGTTAAGGACAGAATGAATGGGGCCAAGTATCGTGAGATTTTGAGCCAAAACCTCCTTCCATCAGTGAGAACTTTGAAGATGAAACGAGGCTGGGTCTTCCAACATGACAATGATCCAAAACACACCGCCCAGGCAACAAAGGAGTGGCTCCGTAAGAAGCATTTGAAAGTCCTGGAGTGGCCTAGCCAGTCTACAGACCTCAACTCCATAGAAAATCTGTGGCGGGAGTTGAAAGTCCGTGTTGCTCGGCGACAGCCCCAAAACATCACTGCTCTTGAGAAGATCTGCATGGAGGAATGGGCCAAAATACCAGCTACTGTGTGTGCAAACCTGGTAAAGACCTATAGTAAACGTTTGACCTCTGTTATTGCCAACAAAGGTTATGTTACAAAGTATTGAGTTGTATTTTTGTTATTGACCAAATACTTATTTTCCACCCTGATTTACGAATAAATTCTTTACAAATCCTACCATGTGAATTCATGGATTTTTTTTTCACATTCTGTCTCTCACAGTTGAAGTGTACCTCTGGTGCAAATTACTGACCTCTGTCATCATTTTAAGTGGGGGAACTTGCACAATCGGTGGCTGACTAAATACTTTTTTGCCCCACTGTATATGAAGTGTTTTTAGCTGGGTATTTTGTACCTGGAGTTGAGTGTTTTGACCAATGCAAGAAAATAATTATATTTTTAGATATAAGTTGTAACGGCTGCCATTTTCTTTGTGAGTATTTATTACATGGCTTGCTGTGGGGAAAAGCCTATTCTATCATTTGAGTCTAAGGTTTTTTATTTTGAGCACCCGATGACTCCTTTTTGCTTCTCATCCGTAAACTCTCTCCATTCAGTTTCACGTGATTCTTCTGTAGGTGGTAGAAAAGGTTTGTCGTGTTTTGAGTCCATGGTGGGTACCGGTTTCCTGCATAATTTACGTAGTATAGTTTTCTGGTCCATGTCAGACTTTTTATAACCAAACCATGTCCAAGCTACATAGGTAGCCACTCATTTAGGAATAAGGTCCTCGACTTGTTTTTTTTAACTGGTCCTTTAACAATAGATGTTTTAATTTCGTCATCCGGCATATTTCATCATATCACGCAGCCCTGGCTTGCTTTGCAGTTTAGGGCACAGGGAGACCATAGTGTTCATCAGTTCTCCATCAGGATCCCAAAGGCAGCTGTTGGCTATTGGGAATCCTCTAGTTTCAATGTCAAGTTGATCTGTACGTCCATTAAAAAAAAAAAAAAAAAAAAACCCAACCACAATCTTAAATGCAATACAGCAAAATAATATATATAATAATATATATAATAATATATATAATTTATATAGAGCTGGGCGATATAAGATTTTTTTTCATATCACGATGTTTTTTCATTTCAGGCGATAACGATATATATCACGATATAAGCCAAATAATTATATTTGTAAGATTTAAATGTGCCGTTGCTCACAAGTAAAATGTGAAATAATCAGCAGCTTGTTTTGATTTAAATATTTATTTCCCATAATAAGTTCAACAGGGTAGATATACTTAAGGAACATGAGACTTTTTCAGATAAATAAAGGCAAATATTGCAAACTACACAAAAGGCAGCCGCTAAAGCGTTTACGTTTCAAAATAGAACAAACGAAACAGACTACTAAATTGTCAATTCCACTTAGAAACAAAATATTAATTCTAAAAATAAATCTTAGTTTGTTTTACAGAAGAACAGACAAAATTGACTAACTTATCAAATAAACTGAGAACTAAAAGGGAATTCTCGATCTCTCCTTGTTGTATAGCTGAGCTTTTCAAACAGTTTTAACAGTTACTTTAGTCTGACAAAAGCCGAATGACGAATTAGCGCTTCCAGTCAGAGATTGAGCATGCACCGGTTTATTGTATTTCCACACTTGCTTTCGGCACAACTTACAGTGGCTGCTCTGTTTTTTGTCAGACTTGAAATAGCCGAAATACCTTCACACTACGGAACTTCTGTGGCTCTTCCGTTCGACAATTTCTCCGGCATTGGAACCATCATCTATTTTCTCTTCGGTAACCTTCGGTCACGCTCTCAGTTGATTTTTCTCTAGTCGGCACACTCATTTCCTCCATTACCCGGGCGGCACGGCGGCTGGCTGCTTCCCAAACAAATACACATGTGCGGCTTGGCACTTGTGCTGTACGTAACAAGTCACGTGACGTGATGCTGCGGCTGTGATTGGTTCGGCTCTGCGCTACTTAATTTGGATTGGCTGTTCTTTTTTTTTAAAAGAGGACAAGAGAGATGAGGCTTATCGCAATAGTTTAACTTTTCTATCGAGAAAAAGTTATTTTGCAATACATATCGTTATCGTTCTATTGCCCAGCTCTAATTTTATATATATAAATTTTTGGAAACTTAAAGAAATATGCTAGAAAATATTACTCTCATTGTTAACATCACCCACAGTATTCACCGAATGAGAATATTTGTTCCCAGTATCCACTGCTGGGGTCCTTGATTGGATTAAAGTCTGAGCCAAATCTTGTGTGCCTTAGTGCTGTCTTTCTACTAACGCTAGATAAACTAAACTGCCTTTGTTTTTTGTTTTTTATCCTATGTCTAAAAGAATTTTGGAGGATGGCAGGTCATCCACACTGAGCAGTTGGGAGAGCACAGGAAAAAGACAGAAGGTGAAAGAGGAGCACTACTGGTGTTGTGTGATGGAGCGTGCTCACAGCCTCCTCCTGGACGAGGAGGCATGTAATCAGGTGGGCAAACACCAGAAGGCCGAGTTCATCTTGGAATGGCTTAACCACCTAAAGAGGCTCCTCCCAGTCACTGACAGGGTAAGAGGTCATATGATCATGGAAAATAAAAAGGAATTAATTGTGTAACTCTGAGAGTGGTAATTCTATTAATGTTTGTTACCCATTAGGTCGATATCAGACACAACCAGCGGTGTTTGGTTGACCAGCTGTGGGAAATTCTAATTAACTCTCCAAGCGGGCCTACCCGCTGGCTGTTGGCCCACTGCTTGGCTGTGCTCTATCGCTTAGGAGACCCCATCCCATCCAACTTAATGGTGGAGAGGTGTAACGACATAATACGCAGCAAAGATGACTCGCCGTCAGCCCTTCCAACCCGGCTGTAAGTCTAGATACATTTATGATCATGAGGGAAGAAACAAAAACGTTTCCTCTTTTCCATCCCCTTAAAAATGTGGGTGCAGTACCCATTCAGGGAGCATGTGAGACAGTGTTAATAACAACAGTGTTATTTTTTTGAAAGCTTGAAATTTAAAGAATAAATCTCTATTCACTGATGTCACAATTGGAAATGTTATTATGATGTGATTATTTGAATGAAAATGAAGCTGAAAACTTTTTAAGACTTAAAATATGTTTAGTTCAGTTTTCAAGCTAGTTTTTAAATGCAGTCTGTAGGCCGTTTACGCTCTGAACATTGCTTGTTGATATTTGTTCACATTAAATGAGTCATTAAATGCTATCAAGCTGGTGGAGGCAAGCTACGGTTGTAGCCACAGCTGCCCTGGGGCAGGCTGACAGAAGCGAGGCTGCCATATCACGCCATCGGCCCTCTGGCCATCGGCCCTCTGGCCAACACCAGTAGGCGGTAGGTGAAGTGTCTTGCCCAAGGACACAACGACCAGGACAGAGAGCCCGGGGATCGAACCGGCGACCTTCCGGTTACAGATACGCTTCCCAACCCCCTGAGCCACGGTCGCCCCATATATGGCTCTTTCTTGCCCTCCTGTTTTTTTTTTTTTTTAAGATAAATATCATGCTGACATGTGTTAATATTCCACCACAAAATAGATGCTGTTACGAAATGGGAAATTCATGCTTGCTGATGTTTAGGGTTTGTTGAACACGCTCCCTGTCCCTATGCAGTTTTTCAAACCTTGGCTCCTCTAGTCTGCATGTTGACGTATCCTTAGGCAGGATGTTTGAACCTTGAGCTGCAATTACATCCACTGAAGTGTGAGTGCGTGAAGGTTAAAAAGCCCCTTGGCATACAGTAGAAAAAAAGTGTCTGCATGAATGTGTGTGTATGGGTGAATAAGACGTGTCAGTAAGAAAGTGCTTTCAGAGTAGAAAAGCACAATATAAGTGCCAGTCCATTTACCGTTTTCTTATGTGTTTTTCAGGGCAGCCATTGCATGTCTTGGCACATTATACGAACAGCTTGGTCGGATGCTCATCAGCTGCTTCAAAGATACGTTAGCTTGCCTGCTGAAGGCTATGAAGAGTGCTGAGGTTTGTTCACTTATCTCCTGCTTTTGTAAGTTTCAGAAAGATGTAGAAAAGACTAAAGCACTTTTAACAAATTGTCAGTGATTCTGCTGGAACAAAAAAGGGACACATGCAGACTAACCACAAACCAGACATTTATTCAGACATTAATATGTAATTCTTTCCAAGGTAGAATGATTGTACAGCACACATCCGGCTTTAAATAACAAGAACTGGGTTTGAATTCATTTTGGATCTGGGTCAAATATATAACACAGGGACATTTATATATTTACTTAAGTTTTACCTCAACCAGAAGCTTTTAGTAGCTATCATCAAGTTTGTAGCTCTGGCACAAGTATGGCTGAATATTTGTCTAACACTATATAGAGGGGTCTAGTTTAAAACTCTAAAACTGTTGCCCGGCAACCTTTAAAAACACCTCCAAATTATTTCCCTTTTTTTCAGGTTAAAGAAGTTTAATTATACATTGGATCTTTGTGATGTTCTAGGACAAATACCTGCAATAATAGATTTATAATAATATTTTCCACATTATCCAAGTAATTTGTGTTATTTCAAAGAAAACGTGCATGTGTTTGTGTGTGTAATTAATTTCATTTTGGGAAATACTGAAAAAAACCAGCATATTGGAATGGACTTCTGACACCACCACCTTTAGGCTAATTCTGGCTCTGGCTCATATGTGTGACATCTCTGCGTGCCCTGAAACTGTGTAGTGATAAATGCTGAAAATGTTACCTAGATATTCTGATTGAGATTTTAAAGGGCTTTTCTCACTTGAACAGGTCAAAGTAGTTATAAGATAAAGAAAGATTTTAATCAGAACAGCTGCAGATTTGTGAGATGATTTTTCACAAATAACCTTCTGTGCTGCTCTCAGTCTCAGGGTCGCTATGAGATCATGCTCAGCATGGAGAGGATCCTTCGAGGTTTGGGTGTCAGTGCAGTGTCATGTCACCGTGACATCTACAAGGTAGTGAGAGCCTGTCTGACAGACCGGTCCATGGCTGTACGCTGTGCTGCTGCCAAGGTAACAGCAGCCGTCATGTCTCATTTGACATTATTTATTATTTATTGTTCTTGTAACACCCTGTCAGTTTAGTTTTGATTTCCTTCCATGCAGCTAGTTTTAAAAATCAATCTGAATCTGGAGGGCTATGAAACTTTCTCTTGGTTTCTGCTCATTTTCGGCTCAGATGTTTGGATAGCTAAGTACTTCTGTGTGTCATCCGGTCAGGTTTTGTTGGAGCTGCAGAGAGAGGCTGCATTCTTGTGGACCAGTGAGCTGGAGAATGTGGCCACTGTGTGCTTCAGAGCTTTTGAAGGATCAAACTACAACGTCAGAGTGTCTGTATCCAAGCTGCTGGGAATTCTCCTAGCTGCTGCTGTGGAACCGCGACAGTTCACTGGTATGACCCCAAAATAGGGCTCTGTAATATGTACAGGTTATCCGAACCCAAAGCAGCCACAGACCATGACACTACCACCATGCTTTAAGTTATTTTAATAAAATGCTGTGTTTAGGTTTGTGTCAGATTTAGTGGGACTCAAGTTCAACTTTTGTTTTCTTCTCAGTCCACAGAATATTTTCCCAAAAGGCTTAGGGGTCATAAAAGACGTTTTTTTTTGCCAAGTATAATGGCTGTCACCATGGTTCACTAGAATCCCAAAGTCTTAGAAATGGTTTTGTAACCCTTTCCAGACTGATGAATATTAATAAATTTGTCTTTCATCTGTTTCTTTAGATTATGGAATCATGCTTTGCTTTTTCAGGTCTTTCATCCTATTCCAGTTTGTCAAATCCGTTCTATTTTTGTGATTTCTTTATTTACCAATCTAGCAGTAATCATTCTTGGGTGTTACTGGGTGTGAAACTGAACTCAGCTTCCCAAAAAATAAATAAAGCTACTTTGTATTTTTTACAAAACATGATTTTTTTTCCCTCCCGCTGCACTGTACCTATAAATAAGCAGCTCTCTGCATCAGGTTATGCCAATAGATGACAAGTTCAACAATCAGCATCTCAGTGATGACATATTCACAGATTACATATTATAATGTAATTTAATTGGTCATTAGATTACATTATTGGAGTTGTACAATTGCAGTTAGAGCTTCCAGTGTTTATTAGATTTGCAGTCTCACACTGTAATTGCTGGGTGAGTTGAATTACCAACCCTCCACGTTGGCATTTACATGTATGTTCAGACAGCTATTTGCACATCTATGAGATCAATAAACTCTATTGCCCCCCTCCTCCCCCGCAGCCCCCAGGCAGGGTGCTCGGAGTCAAGGCTCCCTGGAGGAGGTCATGGAATTACTGTCTGGAGGGTTTCTGCGGGGTGGAGGGGGTTTTCTCCGAGCCAGTGGAGACATGCTCAAGGGTACAAGCTCTGTCAGCAAGGACGTCCGCATCGGAGTTACACAGGTGAACCACAGTGACAGCATGGAATAATTGCTATTTAGATGTTTGTTGTGAACTCACTCTCCCCTGCCTCTCAGGCCTACGTGGTGTTTGTCTCCACTTTGGGCAGCTCCTGGCTTGAAGCCAACTTCCCTGCTTTCCTGTCCTTGCTGATGGAGCTGGCGTCACACGTCAGGGCAACGCAGACACCAGCTGATGCTGCAGTGACCCGCCGCTGTGTCTCTTTTATCCTGAGGAGCACTCTGGGGTCTCTGCTGGGAGAGAAGGCCCAGATCAACGCTGTAAAACAGCTCTGTCTCGCTGTGGCCACACAGAAACGAGCAGTTGGTGAGCTTGGTGAAAGGAAATTCTGTATATGGCTGTCTTCTGTGTATATAGACAAATGTATTAAAAATATATATATAATTCACTCAATAACAGCATGTTATGATTGCTAGAATAGCTCCTGAAGGAACATTATGGAAATAATGCTAAATTATTATGCATATAGGAAAATATCATTTGTGCCAATTAAAGCTACTAAAGCTACTGCATATGAATATCAACAATTTTACAGGTACTAGCTTCTCAGATGTGAATTTTTGCTGTATCAGATTTGTTACCTTATTTTTTTCTGAACTCTAGAATTTATTTTGACTTTTGGGAGTAACTCTTTTTTCCCACTATTTTTGAACATTTGAAGCTGAAGAATCATCCAAATATTATGAATATTTTCCATTTTGATAATGAAAAGTATTAGAAATAACAACCTTGTGGTACGTTTAGGC
This sequence comes from Neolamprologus multifasciatus, assembly GCF_963576455.1. NCBI lineage: Eukaryota > Metazoa > Chordata > Actinopteri > Cichliformes > Cichlidae > Neolamprologus > Neolamprologus multifasciatus. The sequence continues at coordinate 27,070,677 of NC_140457.1, read as the reverse complement.
CAAATGTGGAGCTAAGTTCACTGTGTTACTCAAACAAATACAACTGTCTCTTGGGAGCAACACCCCTGAAACCTGATGTGAGAACAACTGTATTCCAAATTACAGCCAGTAGCTAGAACAAAGTAACAGCAACACTTTTTCCCCCCAACGTTGACGGTCTTACAGTGATAATCTTGACCTTCATTTCTGAATGTTGGAGAATCTGAGCTTTTATGACACACCACCTATCAAATTTTTCAGTGAAGTTATTATCAACTTGTAAATTCCTGTAGGATGCACAGGAATCACCTTATATAGGTGAAAATGGGGCTGGGGTTGCTGGGGTATTGTTTTGCCAGATTTATTTAGTAAAATGTGCTTTTTAAAAAAAAGGAAATAACGTCCATATCCATATTTGGTGTAACTGGCTTCTGAAGCCATTTGATTTACACTGTCATTATTTATTAAGTGTTAGTAAAAGTATGCATGTTTTTGATGATGTGTGTTTAGATGCTGCTCTGACTGACAGGAACGTGGAGACCAAAGTCTCGTCTGCAGATGTCTCAGCCAGTCAGCACGTGTTGGTTTGCTGCCTGCTGGAAATGGGAGCATTGGTTCAGGGATTGGGATCTTCTGTGGCCCCCCTCCTCACAGACACTACCACAGGTCTGCAAGATGTGTTTTTCTATAGTGTTAAAGACACTCATTAGGGCCTGAGCACTGACAGTGCAAAAGGCTTATTGTATCTGCTCCGTTTATTGTTATTCAGGGAAACGAGTCACCCTGTTGACAGTTTAACCATGCTCAAAACCCCATTAAAAATTTTTGCACACACATCAGGTCTTGTGAAAACTTGTGTATTTTATTGGTCTTAGATATGTGCAGTGCAGAATGCTTCCATAGCGCCTATAAATTTGCAAACAATTAACTCCACCTCTGTCGTTCACATACATGTACGAAATTTGGCACACCCATGTAACATCCTAAGACACACAAAAATTTTGGATTGATGTCCTAAACCCGACCAGCCATAAGTCCCCCATTTTGAATTTAATAGTTGATTTTGACATCTCTTTTGCATTTCCCACCACTTGTACTTTTTCAAACTCCTCCTGGGATTTAAGAGTTTTTTTTGAAGGGCGTGTCCGTGATACCATGAATAAACTTCAAACACTGATGATGTGTCACAGTAAAAATTAAACATTTCTATTGTACTTTAATGAACATCTTATCATCCCATGTATATAAAATTCATTGGTAGTTCTGTTCATGATATATAGGAGCGGATGCATAATTAGTGGGTATTCTCCACCACCATTTAGTGGCCATAGCAGACCATCAGTCTGCCCACAACAATGAGTTCCCAGGCTCAGTTATAGCAAAGGTGGATCGCAACACAGCTCCACCACTGCATGCCAGGGTGTGCACCAAAGTGCAAAAGCCCTCTTATCACTGCTTGCAGTTTTAATTTAGATATTTCTATCTTTGTCTTTGTTTCTTTCTTTGTAACCACCTCTGTGTCTCTATGCATCACATATTATGCAACATCTTCCACACTGCTGTGAGGTGGATACTAACTCCAGTTGTACATTGCTGATGAGCGGTGCTCCTCTTCTAGCTGGAAATGTTCCCAAGACTTTGAGATGGTCATACTGGAGATAGAACAAAGCACAGCAGTGTTTTTTATATTGGCTAATGTCTCTAACATATCTTTTGGGAGCATTTCCACTGCACTATACCCTGAGCCCACTGAACCTGCAGAGAAGAACCTAATACCATCGCAGCTTAAGATGGTGAAGTTGGAGTACATCCATCTCACTGCAGCTGATTACTTTTCAGAGTAGCTGGCAAATAAAATACTTGTTGTGATGTAAGAAATGTGATTTACAAATGTATTCACAAAGGTGGACGTAAGTCCTGCAAAATCCCAGCGTATGACTGACTCTCTCTCCCACTCATGCATCCAGCCCTCCTGGACACGGTGATCTCTGTCCTCCTTCACCCAGCCACCTTGGCCAGGCTGGCTGCTGCTTGGTGCCTGCGCTGCATTGCCATGGCTATGCCGTCTCACTGCTCTCTCCTCCTGGACTGTTGCGTCGAACGTCTAGTGGCACTGAAGTCCTCACCCGACGCTGTAGCTGGGTATGGAGCTGCTATTGCTGCCCTGGTGGCAGCAGTGCAGCACTGCCCACTTGGAATTCCACACACCAAGGACAAGGTGTGTACACTGGCACCACATTATTACACTGAACATTTTGCCATACACATCTTCAGTATTGCATTACCACATCTCTTAGAGTGATTTGAAGCTTTTGTCAATTTATTTTGAAAGAGTTTCATGGCTACTACTTTTATTGCTGAAATCCTGTTTATGAGTTTGTTTGACAGCTCCACTTTGTTATTATTTATGTTGTGTATCTATGTGTGTAGATGGTGTTGGATCTGGCAGAAGACCTCCTCCGTTCAGCCTCTCAGAACAGTCAGATTTCTCTCCAGAGGACTCAGGCTGGCTGGCTGCTCATCTCCTCTTTAATCACGCTGGGTAAAACTGCTGAACTACACTCTCAATCTTCTTGCACCATACCAGAGGAAACTGTGAAGATCTGCAAACATCTTTATTACCATTGTGTTTGAGATGGAGTAGAAGCATGCCTTTACCGATTGCAGCTTCTTTAGGGGATATTAGTATTTGAAAGGTTTTGCTTTCCCTGTAAGAAATTCATGGTATACAGGTCCCCATGACTGACATCATTTCATCTAGTACCACAATAAAATCTCCTCTTTTCTAATATAACAATATAATATTAAACTTTGAACTAACATTTTATTTGATTAAATCCCTTGTCACACCAGAGAGTTTATTCAGTAACCTGTTTCTACCATCAGCTGTTGACTGTTAAATTTTTATAGGTTGTAGTTTGCTGTTGATGCACCAGCAAAGTAGGCAGGGAAGTGGATGGTGAGACAAACATGCCTAATAATTACTTCCACTTCCTGCTTTTTCTCTCTGTTGCTCCAAATCTCCAATTTATTGTAACTGACCAGCAGAACATTCTTAAATTAAAACGGATAAGTGTAATGATTTTTTTTTTTAATTATAAAAGTGGTTCAAATGTTCAGGTGAGAAATGCAATAAATCCGTCAAACTGTATTAGCACTTTTTTTTTTTTTTTTATATTGTTAGTTCCAAAGAATGAGATCTCAGATACAAGCAATGAGCGTTCTCTGAGGGGTGGATGGGCTTTCCTTTAGCAACACAGTAAGGAATTCAGTTATTTAGAATGGGCTCAGAGCTGCTGCTCCTCTACATTGAGGTGTTCCGAGGAGGCCCTGTGGTAGATTGGAGAGCTTGTATCTGGAGAGATGAAAGATTTGATAGGAATTTGTTGACCTTGGTGCATAATTATTCCAAAAACTAGTTCCAAAAAGACAGAAGGTGTCAGGTTTTGACTTCAGTGCCTTGTGTATTAATCTGTGTTTATAGGTCCAGCTGTGGTGGAGCACCATCTGCCCCGCCTGCTTCTACTGTGGAAATGTGTGTTTCCTGCTTCACTTCGTGAGCAGGAGATGGAGCTCCGACGTGGGGACTACTTCACGTGGCAGATTACACTCGAAGGACGTTCTGGAGCACTCAGTGGTTGGTACACTCACTGCCAAACAGAAATCTGTGTCTCCACAAGTTGGAAGGCATTTTTGAGACTCCAAATGTGGTTTCAGTGACAGGGTTAAATTTGGGTTATGGTTAGGGAGGGGTTAGGGTTAGGCATTCATTTTTCATTGTTAGTGTTAAGGTAAGGGGCTAGGTAAAGCATGTCAATTAGATGTCCCCATAAGGTAGGTGTGTGTGTGTGTGTGTGTGTGTGTAAAATTAAGAAAGAAAGAAAGTTACAATTTCTCTCAACTGTGTGTCTGAACAGCGATGAAGAACCTGCTGCAGCACTGTAGAGAGCTTGTGACTGATGAAGTCATCAGCCGTCTACTCACACCATTAACCTGTGCTGTGGCTCTGCTTACCAAGTTAGTGCCTTGTTGGTTTTAATTGTATAGAATTGTTTAAATGTATGTTAAAAATTTTATTTAATGTCATTTTCAGTTATATAGTCTTAGTATCCATTTATTTATGTCTCCAGGTTGCCTGCTCTATTCAGGTCTTATGGCAATTCAGTTAAGAGCTGGTCCATCGTCTACAGGCTGAGAGTATACGAGCTGCTTGCTCTACTGCATCCACAAACTTACCAGGGTAATGCTTCACCTCTGATACTGTTTTGCACTTATTTTCTTTCTTCTTTTCATTTCCTTTGACTTACATCTTTTTGCCCGTTGTCCTCTTTTTGTATCTCGTTGCCTTCTTTCCTTTTCTTTGATTAAAGTCTCTTGTTTCTGCCTTTTATTATCACAATTTTTCTTCTTTTTTTGTATCCATGAATAACCCCATAGACAAAGCTACAAAAAAATATTGATTATTTCAGTTATATATATTTTTATGTGGATGTATGTACCTGTATATCAAAAACATATCGATTCTTCTTTCATGGTAACTTATGTACCCTAAACTCTGAGAAACACAAGCATAAAAAGTGTGCTTACTTATTTATTTTTGTTAGTACATTATTTGTTCCTTTGATCTGCTTTGTCTTTGACACATCTTTGACACACATATTTGCTCTGCTCTCACAATCCCATGTTGGAAAACAGTCCCTACTTTGTAAAATGTTAATTTAAAAAAAAGAGGATGCAATAGAAAACATTTCAAATGTTTAAACTGAGAAATCTACAAATCTTGAATTATTTCATTGGAATGTTCCTCGATGCAAAATTGCAAAAACTTGGGTCACATATCTGTATAACCTCCTGTAGACAGTGATAGGTAGCAAAAGATTACAGCATAATAAAGCTCATAATATTTAAAGATTCACAGAGTCTGAAGAAATGCCTGCCTGTAGTACAGATGTTTGACCAGTTATAAACATCTGGAACATTTTGAATTAAATAATATAATAAACAAGACTCGGTCTATTGATCAGTTAGAATCCTGTGGCAGTCAAGAATGGGGCAACATTTTTCTCCCAAAAGTCTAGCAGCTGGTCTCATCCGTTTCCAGATGTTTATGCCCAGTGGTTTACCACTGGGCATAAAATAAGACAGGATGCTACACAGTGACACTGTTCCAACTTTTTTTGACAAGTGTTGCTGTCATCAAATTCAAAGTTACATTACTTTGTTTTTTTTCTTTTTCTTTTCACAGTTAAAACATTTGATACATTTTCTGTGTTCTGTTGTGAATAAAATATTGCAAATCATTACATTCTGTTTTTATTTATGTCCCAACTATTTGGGGAACAGGGTTGTTAGAATTCAAATGGGTTGGCTGGTAGTGTCTTAAAAAAAACAACAACAGCATATTGTTATATTACTGACACAACGTTCCACTCACATCTGCTCATTTTTGCCATTGCAGCATTATTCTAAATTGCCCCACTGAATGTATCTGGTAAAAGGTGAAGGAATATCTTCAGGAATATTGTTTTTTGGTGTTCTGTAACTGTAAATGGAAGTTTCCTTCAAAGGTGCAATTTTTACTTTGAAGCTGAACCTTTGAGCTCTGATTACTGAAAGTAAAAGTTTGGCAAAAATGAGAAAACAACAGAGTACCTGGACAGTGTTTATAGGCACACTGTCCAGTGTTTATTGTCACTTGACATATCTGCAGAACTTCAATATCTAACAGTTCCTGTAGACACTAATGGGTAGCTAAAGATTGCAGCAGTAGTTGATGTGAGTCGGTTTTCTTCTCCGACTACAGAGAGTTTTGGGCTGGTGATGAATCAGCTGGTGTCTGATGTGTCAGGTCAGGACAACCTGAATCAGACATGTTCAGAGCTTTCTCTGCTGCCTCCCCTCTGTCATCGTGACGACCTACCACTGGCTGGCCCTGCCCTCCATGACACTGACCACAGATACATCGAAGAACAGGTGAGCTTCAGCCCAGCTCTTAACAGTGATGGCTCAAAGGGGGAGAAACTTGACAAGCCTGAGGATTAGAATCAGAAAGACTGCTTTATTTTTATGTTGCAGCTCCACAGTAGCAGTGTGGGAGGAGGATCATTGGACAATGACCCCTTCAGTCTGTGTGAGAGGGGCTACGAAGCTCCCGCTCCTCTTCCATCCCCTGTCGCTCTGGCTACCACTTCCATCCATCTCTTTGGAGCCGTGTTCCCTCACATAATCTCTGCTCAGAGGTAAGCGACCTCTGACAGCCTAACCAGCACAGACTGACACGAGAAGGACATTGTGTATTTATTTAGCTGTTCATTTGCATACTTAATGTTGTTGTAATAACAAACCACAGCAAAAAAAATTTAAGCTGCCTCAATAAAGGCAGCACTTCTGCACATTTTACAATTCTTATTTATTTTCTTTCTTTATATTTGAAGAAAGTCTTGGCATTATAAGCACCACTACATCAGTGACGAACACTTATACAGTTATATCTAAAACTTCCCCCAGGGGGTGAGAGCTATAATAGTTTAACCCTCACAGCTTTCTCTTTGAACATTACAACAAGTTTGTACTCTTTAGAGGGACACAGTCCTAATCTGAGATGCAGGTTTTTGTTCTCAGTTAGGGCTACAGTTTGGTGCAGCTCTGCCAGATAGATAAGCTTTCTAAGCCAAGCTTAGAAAGCTGTGGAATAATGAGTCCTGTGTGTCAGGGTGAAGATACTGGAGCAGTTTGTGGAAACAGTGAACCAGCTAAAGGGTCAACGCCAGCAGACTATCCAGACTCACCTTTGTGCTGCCCTCTGCAGTCTGCTCAAGGTACTGCATCTGCTTAACCCCTGTGTATCTTCCAGAAAACCGGTTTTAATGAAAACCCTGATGTTTAAGTGAACAGTTGCCATTATTCTGTTTTTAATCTTTTGTGCTCATCCTTACACTTCATGTGCAATCTTGCATTTGCAAGGCAGTGGTGAGATGCACACTACACTAGCACTAGCACTTTCTATGCTCCGTAATAGTGCACTATACAATATGCATGCGTGTTGTATAGTACCCAAGAGATCAGCATACCACTGTCAGGACCAAGATGCATATTGTGTAGTTAGCTGGTTAACTGTGTTCGCTATTACTGTTGATTTTTTTTTACCGCTCAGTTCTAAAAGGCTGATGGGCAGGTGGCGTGGACACCTAAGTTTGTGAATGTGATAACTCAAGTAGGAAGTCACCTTGGATTTTTAAATTGATCAATTTAAATTAATACAAGGTACATTTACTAAAAATCTCAGACAAGTTTAAATCTCAGTGAATTCGCCCTGAGGGTCAGAGTACGTTTTTCTAAGAATCCGGTGATTGCGATAATTTGAGAACAAGATGTTTGTCTGTCAAATGCACCACAAGAGACAATAGAACACTGGACCTATTTTTTACTACTGTCAGAGATGCCTACACCTCCACTGCCCTTCCTCCACTGGGCAGGTCAGATCACAACCTTGTACTGCTCATAGCAGCATATAGGCCAGTGGTTCAGCGGACGTCAGTGACTGTAAAAACTGTGAAGAGGTGGTCTCAGGGGGCTAGGGAGACACTTTGTGGGGCTTTGGAAGCCATCAACTGGAATGCCCTGTATGAACCACATGGCAGTGACATTGATCATCTAACAGACTGTGTCTGACAGTCTGAACAGCAACATAGGAACACCCCAGGTAAGTGTTCTGTCCCCTTTCCTCGTCACCATCTATACGGCCGACTTAAAGTATATTACAGAAACCTGTCTCCTCCAGAAATTCTCTGACGACACAGACATTATTGGAAGTGTGGACATGGGATGGAAAGAGGAGTACAGAGGACTGATTGATTGCTTCATGAGGTGGTGGTGTGAGGTGAATCACCTGCAGCTGAATGTGGCCAAAACAAAGGAGCTGGTGGTAGACTTTGGCAGGAACAGATCCTGACCCTGTCTGCATTGGTGGGACTGATGTCGAAATAGTCACATCCTACAAGTATCTGGGAGTTCAACTGGATCACAAGCTGGAGTGGTCTGCCAACACAGACAGGGTAGAGGGGTATTGAGGCAAAGCTCTCAGGGCCAACCACAGGGGTCACAGCATCTCTTTGTAGAAAATTCAAGAGACTGTAGAGCAGGGGGGTCAAACTCCAGGCCTCGAGGGCCGGTGTCCTGCAGGTTTTAGATATCACCCTGGGTCAACACACCTGAATCAAAGGATTAGTTCATTACCAGGCCTCTGGAGAACTTCAAAACATGTTGAGGAGGTAATTTAGCCATTTAAATCAGCTGCGTGGGATCAAGGACGCATCTAAAACCTGCCCTCGAGGCCTGGAGTTTGACACCCCTGCTGGAGAGTGACATTTAGAGAGACAATACTTACTTTACAGACTGTTAGAAGTCTCATTTTTTTAACATCACATCACCAAGATGTCCATTTAAAAAAAAAAAAAAAAAAGTAATTGTGCATCACAAATTTTTTTTTAAGCATAACTTTGCTCCAGTCTATGGAAAACATAAACCTTTCACAATTCATGACTTTATCACGAAATAACCATAACTAAACTCTCCTCAGCATCAAGGTAGCAATCGGGGCTCTCTGGGGCCTGAGGAGATCCGGCCCCCAGCATTGTCGCTCCTGTTGGGGGCACTGGAAAGCACCAGTCCTCTGCTACGCTGCCTGGCTGCTGAAGGTCTAGCCCGACTGGTTCAAGTGGTTGGAGATCCAGGGTTCACTGTCTCTATCTCCCTGCTCTGCTTTGATAGGTGGGCAGATGTTAAATCATAGCTTTGTGTAGCACTTCTTACACTTGTCTTCATCACACTGATGAAAATAGTTATAGTAGTCTTTCCAAAATTCAAGTTTTTTAGTTAGTTGGTTCGTTTAGGAGTTCTTGCCACAGAATGCAGGGGAAAGGCAAAAACGTCCAGGAAACTGATCTGGATCTGTGCTCTCTTTAAAAGAGCAACAGCATAAACAAAATAGGTCATGATACAAAAATATACTGAAACAAACAGAAGTTGCATAATAAGCCAGAAATAGTTCAAAACAAATTTCACATAGCTGTGGCTATGAGTCCCAAAGATATCACACTGTGTTCAAGACAGGAAATGATGACAGTTGATGTCTCTTGTTTAAAAAAAGAAAACTGCAGCTGTGGGATTTTAGTGTCCCAATTTCACATTTTTGTTCCTGGACTTCACTAATCTTATTGCATGATTTTCAGTCTTCAATAGTAAATGTTTATCTATGTGCAACACCTCAGTTAATCTCCTGTACGACCCTGTTTAATGTCAACATCGACCATAGACGCAGTAAATGTTTTTTGTTTGTTTGGGTTTTTTTTTCAAATCATGCAAGAGCAGAATAGGCCACTAAATGACCACTAACCTGTACCTTACCAAAACTTGTAGTTTTTCTTTCATACTCTAGCATTGGATATTGGCTGTGTTAAATGAATTAAAAGCAGTCCCTGGAGACTAGAACAAATACAGTTGGACGTTTTTCATGAATATAATGTTGGTTAATATCAGAGCTGACTTTGTTGATCGTGTCTGCAGGCTGAAGACTGCTCGAGATGCGGCATCACGCAGTGGCTATGCCCTGGCTCTGGGGGCGCTATACCGCTACACTGGAGGAATCAGCTCACCTCAACACCTGTCCACCTGTCTGGGAGTCCTGTTCACCTTGAGCCAGGACAGCACCTCACCCGAGGTCCAGGTACACGCTTACCCTTACGCACTTCTAAATCTATCTGTCTGTAAATTATTTCATTATGCTTCAGTTTTCCACCAAACCACATTACAGGAACCTTCAAGCTAAAGTGCACTATTTCTTTACTGCTTACATTTCTGCAACACCAATTCTGAAAAAGTCGGCAGGCTGTGTAAATAAAACCAAAATGCAATGACTTGCAAATCTGATAAACCCATTTTTTTTACAATAGACGTTAGGAAATATCAAATGTTTATTATGAAATAGTAAAATGTCTCATTTTAAACATTTGATATGTTCTTTATGTTCCTGTAAAGAAAATCTTGGTTTATGAGATTGGCAAGTCATTGCTTTGTTTTAAGTGACTTGGAATTAGAGGTAGACTTTAAGTGCAGTATCTGGTATAATCTGCAACTTGCTTAGGGACAAGTGGGGGAATATCTGTATGTTTGATTCTATATGTACAAATGTAAATAATATAAGAACCACGTTTACATTGGAGAATAACAAGCTAAGCTAAAGTCTAAGCTCTAGGTGTGAGCACAAAAGCCCCACCCAACTGTTGCTTAAATCAGGAGAAGGGTTGGCTAATAGGCAACTTGATGTGCATTCCTTCTGCTCTGCAAAGGGTGCTTCATTTGATTTGTTCAAGTCTCAAGGTATAAAGGATTTAAGCTGAGAAAGTTAAGACTGGACCAGGTTTCTGTTTGGGGTTTTTTATTTATTTATTTTTCCTTCTTGCTGGTCATACCTTTTGTGTATCTCTGTGTCCAGACCTGGTCTCTCCACAGTCTTTCTCTGGTGGTCGACCTGTCAGGTGGTCTTTATAGAACCCATGCGGAACCGTCGTTCACTCTTGTGCTCCGGCTGCTGCTCTCCACTCCACCCACCCACCCTGAGGTGCACTACAGCCTAGGACGCTGCCTGCATTGCCTGATCACCTGTTTGGGCCCAGACCTGCAGGGTATGGAACCCCTTTGTCATTCCCAAGGACAGTTTCAAAATTAGAGAATGTTTTAGGGATGTGTAAGGGATTTGTGTTTTTGACTCCAGGTAATGGCGCAGCAGTGTCTGGTCTGCGCTCCAGCTGTCTGGTTGCATGTGGAGTGATGCAAGACAGTCCAGACTGTCTTGTTCAGGCCAGGGCCATTTCCTGTTTGCAACAGCTGCACATGTTCTCACCTCCACACGTCAACCTGACCAGCCTTGTACCTGCACTCTGTGTAAGTACACCTGAGGAGGCATGGCTTTCTATAGCTTTTTCTTTTCTATAAGCTGTCTAGAACCGTGTTTCCCAACCTTTTGGAGCCACGCTGCATATTTCACGTTAGAAAAATTACACGGCACACCACCAAACAAAAAGGTCACAAAAAGCATATTGATCATTTTTCCCTATGCACCAGGCATAGCAGAATTGGTTTTGGTTTGTCCCCAGGATACCCTTTTTGCTTTCTTCTGACCACTACTCATGCTAGGGCCTTCATCTGGGTCAGGATTTTCTCCAGGACCCAGGTCAGATTCTTTTCAAATATTTATCTATTGCTATTACGTGCCGCGTTGTCTCACTCACAGCATGACTGTTTTACTGGCAGTTGGCATTCTATTTAATTATAGCAGGTAGTTGGACTGCTTTCTAGTGGAAGAGAATGTAATTGTTCTGCCTATTACTCACGCTGGTGATTTAGAGTACTAATCAGTTGGAACCAGATAATCTTTCTAGGCATACCTACTCATTTCTCACGGCACATAGTGGTTGGGAAACACTGGTCAAGAAACCTTTTTTTGTATTTACAAAAGAAAACAAGGACCAAAAAGGTTGACATTTATCACATTTTCTGGCAAAGAAGGTACATTTTTTAAATCTCACCTTATGATTATTCATTGATATTGTAAACACCAAAGCTTAAAACTCTACTTCTGTAAAGCCTCAGTCACAAATAACTCTTTTTGTATGTTTGTCACACTAAAATGTTAATATTAGTCAAAAATAACACAAGTCAACACAACACGCAGATTCTAAATGGTGTTTATTGTTAAGGGGGAAAAAATCCAAATCTACTCTGTGTGAAATAGTGATTTCAAGTTGAAGTACACTTGGGTTCCTCAGCAGGACAATGAAATCAAAACACACCAGCAAGTCTGCCTCTGAATGGCTTAAGGAAAACAAAAAGACAACTTTGGATTGGCCTACTCAAAATCTTGACCTGAATCCAATTGAGATGCTGTGGCATGACTTTAAAAAGGGGGTTTATGCTCGAAAACCCTCCAATGTGGCTGAATTACAGCGGTTCTGCAAAGATGAGTGGCTCTAAATCCCTCCACAGCTGTAGAAGCCAGTTATCACAAAGGCTTGATAGCAGTTTTTGCTGGCTCCAGGGTAGCCCAGTCAGTTATTGGGTTTAGAGGGCAATCAGTTTTTCACTCAGGAACATTAAGGTTAGGATTTTTTTCCACTTAATAATTACACCACTGTATTTCTCATTATCATTTCCTTCTCTTCATCTGCCTCATCCACCACTACCCTCTCCTGCATCATTTCCATCTCCTCCTCTTCCTTCTCACCTCAAGCCTCATGTCCTGAACTTAAATCAAGACTCTAACATAAGAAAATGTGCATAAACATACTTATTTATTACTACTATATTGTCACAGTTAGTTACTGTCAGCAGATAAAACATGTGACCCATCAGAAGATAGCTGACAAAGTACTGGGTGTAAAAGTAGCAGCTATTTATAAGCTAACTAGCTAACATTAGGCTCAAATGTTCTAAAAATGACACTTTCCCTATGATAAACAGTTTGATTACATAATTACACCATCAGTGTCGCTGTCATGGGGCAGAAGTGAGGTTAATTGAGTCATTGCCACAAATCAGATTGCTTTCACAAATGTAGCTTTACACCCTCCTCCAGAGTAAATAGATGTGAAAACCCAGCATATTGACAGCTGAGGTAAACAGTGGACTGATAGGCTGATGAATGCCAGCCCATTTGAGGTGACTCGGGGTAAAAAGAACAAATAATTGCAAAATATTTGACAAATATTCAGATTTTTTTTCCTGATTTGTCACTGGATGTTTATTATTAAAATATGTTAAAATATGGTGTTTCAGAGAGAGACTTTATCCATGCTCCTAGATGCATGAAGGAGCATTTCTGCAGGTCCTTCCTTCCTGCAGCTGTCAGACTGTACAATCAATATAGCTCCCAAAAAACATAGATGTTTACATCTTATCAACCGATTCACACTACAACCTGGGCCTCTTATCTGTATTTAATTTTATTTAACATTAATAACTATACAGAACTCTGTTTTTGGTAACTATTGTCCTTGATATAAATGTGTAAAAAAAATGTGCATGTGTATGTTGTGTATGTGTTTTTCTTGCTGCTGTTACAACCAAATTTCCCCTTGTGGGACAATTTAAAGGATTATTCTATTCTGTTCTCTATTCTATTCTATCAGAGAGACTTTATTAATCGCAGAGGGGCATTGAGTACAAAAAGGGTTTTATACACGGTCATGGCTGTTATAGGGTACAGAGGGTGAAAGACTGAATAAGTGTTTTGATGGGTTCAGTTTTGATAAAATGTTGTTAAACATCATCATGCTTCCTGTTTGACAGACACAACTTGTCCAAACTCGACTGGATTCATATTTCATCTCTGCATACTGCATTTCGTGCCATGTTTCTCTGCTGTGTCGAAATTAGAGTTCGTCCAGATTTATAGTGTGTGTTGTTTTTGATCATTCTGTCTTACAGGAGATCTTGTTGGATTATTCCGTATTGGTAGGTTATTTTTTTTTTCCCAAGGTCCGCAGCTGCTGTCTCTCAGTTTTAGCTTTGTAATCTCTTTTTCTTTTTTTCATTGTGACTTTTCTGTTGCTGTGACCTTGGTCTGGGCGATATAAATACTCTTCACACAAAGTTCCTTTCACAATAAATATCCTGAGAACTTAGACAGATAGGAAAGATTTTAGATTATTTTTATATTATTTCTTTATTTAAGCACAAAATGATTGCTTTTGTGTCTTTGTTTAATCAGGATCCTGATTAGCAGATTCAGACTTGGCTGTTCTTCCTTAGCTGACATTTTTGCATCCAGGAAGAACCACAAAATTGATTTTCCACAAACATCACCATCTGCTTAACTGTTAGTGGAAATATCTATACATCAGCTAGGTATTGAAACATATCTTAGGAAGGCGTAGTGAGATTTTTAGACACACCTCAGGCTGTTAACACAGTAGTATAGTAGTTGTATAGTGCCTATTTGTACTACTTTTACAGTTGCATTTTTCAGGGTATGCTAGCTCAGAAATTTGTTATGAATAACAGTTTTAAATGTGATCTCAAAAAAGATGCCCGTATCGCCCAGAGTCACTGTGTCACTGACACTCTGTTTTAACACAGCTCCCCGTCACTTATGAACACACCATTCTGTTGGAATGAATCCTGTCAGCTCAGTTTTCTGTTTTGCAGAATTTTAACCTTTTTCCCTGTTTTACAGTAGTAATTAAGTTTTTTTCTTATTCTTTGAGTGTTTATTCTTAATTTACTATTTACTCTCACTTTGTTTGCTTTTCAGCTAACACATTAACAGCCTCAAGTGCAGTTCTGACAAAAAGTTCGTCCATTGTTTTTTATCCCCCACAGTGTTTCCTCTGGAGAAAGTGTTCTAGTTCTAGTGTACTATTAATTTGTAGATTGTTTTTGTTTGTTCATACAACAAAGTTTGATTAAAAGCACAATATTCTATAATTGTAGAATTTTTAATGTGAATATTAAACCCAAAAATATACCGGTTTTGTTTTTTGTGCTGTTAGCCAGACTTTTAAAAAAAAAAAAAAGTATTCCACTCAAACTCAGTTTTAGGAACTTGTAAACGTTATTATTTGAGTGAATACTGTTCCATATTGATGGGCTGTTTTTAAGGTCCGCAGCTGCGGACCTTGAAGATTTGGTGGAAACAACTCCTGGATGAAACACTGTCTTTAACAGCATGCTTTCCCCTGATGAAAAAGTACAGCGTCAGGTAGAGTTGTTGTGTGTGTGAACTGTGTGTTTGTGTTTCAGGCAAACCTGTGCAGCTCGTTCCTATGTTTGCGCCGGGCCGTGGTGGCGTGTTTGCGCCAGCTTGTCCAGCGGGAAGCGCTGGAGGTCTCTGAGCATGCCATTGCTCTGGTCAAAGAGCTCCCAAGACGAGACAACACGCAACTTGGTGAGAAGAAACAGACATTTTATTGAAACTATGATTATTATCAGCCTCCTTTTTTAACAGGACTGCATTTTTCACTTTGTTAGTGTTGCCAGTCCATTTTTTTTGTTTGGATTGATAATAAATGAATGAGTGTGTTTTCTTTTTCACCAACTTTATTCTCTGGCCCTTCAGCTCACTGTTGTTGTCTGACTTCTGTTCACGTTTTTATTGATGTGTGTTTCATTGCTTGTGAAGCTCTGTTTGTGCAGTGAAATTTGCTTGATTTTGTTTTATCATTAAATTTCACTTACACACAGTTACTTGCTTCTGTTTGTAGCATATGAGCAGTTTATTGCAGCGCACCTCTCTTCTACATCCTTGCTCACCTAATCCTTTCGATCTGTCTGAGCAGATGTCACTATAAAAGAGGTCGGTCTCGAAGGTGCTCTGTTCATTCTGCTGGACCGGGAGTCAGACTTCAGTCTGAGGAAGGACATTCAAGAGACTCTGGTTCATATGATGGCAGCTAGTGCCACCAGCAGCAAACTGGCCCACTGGCTGAAGCTCTGCAAAGATGTCCTGTCTGCAACTACAGGTGGGCTCAGGGGGTTGGCAGCCTGTAGCTGTTTCTTTGAGTACCCAAAAGCTCAAGTTTACATTTCTGTTTTCAGACTAAAAGTTAAAGGGCTTAAATTATATAAAGAATAAGTTGTTGGTTTTTTTTTTTAAAGGACAGAATTTTATTTTATGGAATCTGGGGTCAGCTGAAAAAGAAATATTTCATTGATGCTTGCTTTGTATGTGTAGAATGAAAAAAGCTGGCAAAGCTAGCAGTTTGTTTGACAACTACTGAGGATTAAGATAATACCTGGTGATTATGAGTTAATGGGTCACTGCTAGCGTCTGTGACGTTAAAAATCTGTGTTAAAGATGGTCGTGCCCCATTGGAGTCGAAACAGGAGGATGAAGACGCAGACCCTGGCAAAGATGATGACTCCTCTGCCTTCAGAGCCCGGTCTGAGTCTGGTGGCCCATTCACAGCGCTGCACTCAGCCACACGTTGTTTCGCCATGGAGTGTGTGTGTCGCATCATAGCACAGTGCGAGACTGCCGACCCAGCTCACTTTGACATGGCTCTTGCTCAGGAACGACGCCTGCATGACTCCACTGGTAAGACCTGACAGGGATTTGCTCGGTTTATGTTTCTGGATGTCTTAGACCTCGTTGATCTCTCACCCGTTTCTCTCAGATTTCCTGGTCCTCCATCTTGGCGACCTGGTACGCATGGCGTTTATGGCATCAACAGATCACAGTGATGAGCTGCGACTAGCAGGACTTCAAACACTCCTGGTTATCATCAGACAGTTCTCAGCCATTCCAGAACCAGAGTTTCCTGGTCATGTGATCCTGGAGCAGTACCAGGCTAATGTAAGGATCAGTAACTCATATGAACTGTTGATTTTAGTTGCCATCAACAGCAAGTTACTAAAAGAAGAGGTGACACTACACAGGGGTAAACAGGCTCCTGAAAATCCTGACTTTTTTTCTATTTGAAAAGATGCTACAGAATCTGCTGTGTCAGAGTCGTGTAGTATTTTCATTTGTGTGTTTGCAGGTTGGAGCTGCTCTCAGACCCGCCTTCACCGCTGATGCTCCTCCTGACATTACTGCCAAAGCCTGCCAGGTGAACAGTTGTCAGTAATCATTTTCATAATCCTCACTGCTGCGCTGCTCGGGTCATTCTGTCTGCCCTGCAGGTCGTCAGCTAATGAACAGAGATGTAAAGTGTTACCTTTAATGCTGCCTTTTCCTCTACAGGTGTGTAGTGCATGGATCGCTAGTGGTGTAGTCAGTGACCTCCGTGACCTGCGACGTGTCCACCAGCTCCTTGTCTCCTCATTGGCTAAGGTCCAGAGTGGAAGGGAAGCATCAAGCCAGCTGTACAATGAGGCTGCTGCTGCCATGGAGACACTGGCTGTTCTCAAAGCCTGGGCTGAGGTGAGTATTTACCCTTTTTAGTCGTTCATTTTTAGATCTTCTCGTCATCTTACATCATTATTGAAATGTTTTATTGCAGACAAAAATACTTCTCTTTTTGTTTTGCTTTTTTCTGCAGCGATAGTAGCGCAAAGACTTGAATCCAAACGTCCATTCGTGTGTCTAAAATATTCTTGATGATACAGCTCGGGATAATGTTTCGAATAGCACTTACCTCAATATTCTCCTGGTAACAACTTGTTGCGTGTTAGGCAGAATGACTTGATAGTGTTTTTAATAACAGCCCTAAGCACCAAATGTCTCCAACATCTTGTTTTTGGCAAGATATTATCTAGATAATGAGTATTGTGTATCAATCGTAAATATTTCTACAGAAAATAAATTAGATTATTGCTGCAATTTTCTGTGGTTTTCTTCATTTCTGTCAGGTTTACATTGTAGCTGTTCAGAGGAGCAAACAAAAAGAAAGCTCTCATAGACCAGCTGACCCATCGGTCTCCTCTCTGGCCAGTGACAGCTCAGGCTCTGAGTCAGGAGGGGCGGGCCTTCTGAAGTTGGTCCAATCAGAGCTATCGACACTGAGCCGTCTATGGCTGGCAGCACTACAGGACTATGCACTACTGACCCTCCCACAGGAGTACTCATCACAGCTACCTGCAACAGGTGGGAGAGAATTTCCAGCACAAATTTGGAAATTTCGAATAATTTTTCACTAAGAAGTATATTTCATATCTACAGCACATATTCCAGGCAAACAGTGTTTTAAAAAAGTAATAACTACTGTATTGTAACATCAAAACGTGATAACCTTGTTAACCATAACCCAGTTGTTTGTACATTTGGACAAGTTTTTTTTTAATTTTCACCCCTAGTTTTCTTCCATGTTTTGCAAAGTATTGAGCTTTGCTGGGGGTTGTTGAATGTCATGATATCGCAAAAGCCTATTTCCTGGTGTTGTGTTTGACACAAAGTAACTTCCTTTTACTGAGCTGATGTATTCAGTTACATGTTGTGCATTTTTGTTAGGGGAGTTGCTATTCATAGTCCTGATATAAACTCTTTTTTTCATATAGGGCCAGGTATAGATAGCTTTTCTCCCCTAATAAAGGAATCAGGACCACAGCTGTGATTAGATGATTTTATTTTGAGAGATATGGTGTTTCTTTATTTTTTTCCTCTCCCTCTTTCTCATGCAGGAGGTTCCTTCTACACAGCAGAGACTGTCAGCCAAGCAAGACGTCATTACACATCGTCCTGGGCTCCCATCCTCCATGCCACCTCCCTCTGGCTCCACAGCACAGGTTAGTATTCCTCCTACTCACTCTTAATTCCGCTGTTCTTTCATTGTAATAAGCAGATACATGTAAAAGTATCTGTTACTTTACGTGTGTGTGCAGGTTTCGTGATGTCAGATGAAGCACCTGCTAACCTATCTAGACCAGCAACACCTACCTCCATGGGAAACAGAAGCTCTGTGGGTGGAGCCAAGAGTCCGGAAGACATTAATACTGACAGATTGCACCTCATACTTGGTAACAAACTGGTTATAACTGCTGAGTAAAATGTGTTTATGTATTAAATTCTGTCCTATTGTATTGACTTTGATCATGTTGGTCTCGCATTCAGGGATCAGCGTGGAGTTTCTCTGTTCTCCACATTCAGAGGACCAGATGGAGAACATCACCTCCTGTCTGAGAGCTCTGCAGGTGCTGCTGGAAGTTTCGTGGCCCCGAGCAAAGATTGGAAATGACCAGGTGAGGCACAGCTTTTACTAGTTTTCACAGTAAACACGATTTGAAACATTAGCCTTTCGACACTAGAATCCAAACTAAATTGTACAGGATTGAATTTGACTGGCAATTCTATATGTGCGGTATTTATTTCCCAGTGAATAATGACGTGAAGTTATGACTCTTCTGTACAGTTAAATGCAATATAGGGTAGTGTAAATAATAGTTGTTGTTTTTTTAGCTGGCACAACAAAAACCTAAAACCTCAATTAATATTAATGGCTGTCATCTCTCTCTGTGTTGCATGGTTTACTGCTTCACTCTACATGCGCTCACCTAGAAAGGGTCATTCAAAGCTCATTTAACTCCTAATAATAAACTGCATTGGTCGAGTGCTGACTTTCTTTGTCTGTTTAGGCTCTGAGCGTGGAGCTACTCAGCGTCCTCCACAGACTCATGGTAACCAGAGAGTCTGTATCAGTTCAGCTCGCTGTGTTGGATTTATTGCAGCGAATTGTAGCTGCTGCTCATGAGCACATCAGGGAGAAACGCCACAGTGCTGAAGGTAAACACAAAATTTCCTTAGGGATTAATAAAGTATTCTGATTCTAAAAAGATTATTCTGCTGCTTCTTTTTGAAACCTCACGTGGTATCTCAGTACGGGAAGCGCTTTCTGGTGTGACTAACCACACCAACTCTACTACTACCACATCTATGTAAGTTAGATCAGTTACTTCAAGGACACAGGGTCCCCTGACTACTTTTAAATAGTCTGTCTCGCACATATAAATTACATGGAACTGACACCAGCACCAGTCTCTAATTTTGATTGCTCTTTACTGGCCCAGCAGGCACTGGATGGTAGAGCTAGCTTGTCTGCTCCACAGCCAGCCAAAGTCACTGTCTTTGCACAGGGGAGATACATCACTCTGTTTTCTCTTTAAAATAAGCGATGCCCTCCTTGGGATGTGGAAGAAACACACAGAGAATGCCTGGTCTTGTTCAGGGGCTGTTATAAAGGGGATCAGGGGATCCCGTGTCCTTGAAATGATTGGTCTGTCTTAGTAAGATATGGTAGTAGTAGTCAAGCCAGAAAGTGCTTCCAATAGTGAGATACCTCACTCGTTTATGTATCATTTCTTTTGTGTTCAATAAATCCTCTTAGAGGAGAAAAACCAGCTTCTCAACCAAGGGAAGCAATAAACCATTTTTGCCACCAGATGGCAAAAATTCCTTTCCGATCTCAACAAAATCGTAACGCAAGCTTCACGTTTTATCTTTTTCTGGAACTTTCAGCTACATTGAATCTTTCTCATCAGGTCTCAACAGTTCTAATAATTGTAATCTGTAATTTTTAGATCCAGTTTGTATATGTCTGAACCTATCTAGATTGTTGCCAAACAGAATAATTTAAATGCTCCTTTCATACTATTTAACTTTAATGTTTCTTAGTGGATGATGGCGCAGCAGAGAAGGAAACACTTCCAGAGTTTGGGGAGGGGCGAGACACTGGTGGTTTGGTTCCTGGTCACTCACTGGTTTTTGGTGCCCTGGAGCTCTGCCTCTGTGTACTGGTCCGGAAAATCCCACAGCTGAGCCCCAAACTGGCTGGAACTAGTCCAACTGGTAAGGAGATGGATGGGAACAGGGAGGGCTGCTGCAGAGAGGGGAGAAGGAAACTTCATTTCAGATACTCTCTGTCAGTGGTGTATGATTGGCTAGACAAGCACAAAACAAAGATTTTTGTAGCTACTGTCTAAAACAAACAAAATTTAAAAAAAAAAAAATCCAAAATAGCATTCCTTCATTCTTGCTGATAAAAGTGTCTGCACATATAAACCTATCAGTATTTTTGGGGTGTGCATTTAGGTCCTGGAGGCTCAGCGTGGACTCTGACAGACAGCGACTGTCGTCTGGTAGCATCAGCTCTGTGTGTGCTTTCTGAGCTGCCGTCCATCTGCTCTCCTGAAGGTGAGAGCATGAATCACCCATTTTCTCATGCTAACACAACAATAAAGGGACTGGCATGGTTGTATTAGAGCCCTTGAGTTTTAGCTACTTACTACTGAAGAGCTCTGGGCTGTGTGTTGGTTTTTTGGTGGAGAGCTCATCTGCAAAGGTTGCATACCCATAATCCTTCAGTTTGTCTAGCCAAATATCTATGCAAATGGACACACATGCGATGCATCTCCTTTTATTGGTCTGTTGTTGGTTTGATGGCTGTCTGTCCTCTTTGCAGGCAGTGTGTCCATTCTCCCCACTGTCCTCTACTTGCTGCTGGGAGTCCTGAGAGAGTTGGTCCACCAGCCCAGCGCGCAAACAGGTTAAGACAAATAATTTAGACTGTAATGTCCATAAATAATTTATGTTATTAATGTGGCTAAGGTGGGTGTTATACTAACTGTGAAGTAACAAAGTAAAAACATCTATACCAAGACCATTTTATAAACATAAAGTAGATAATTAAACTGCTGAAGTGACATTTTTCTTAGGAATGGTGGATACCAAAAACAAAACTAAAAGAGAGTCAGGATTAATTGGGTGGACGTTAACAGCATCTCATTCAGTTTTTAAATAAGCACATCTTCTCTCCTTCAAAGCCAAACTGTCAGAGCTGAAAATAACAATAAATTGTGTTTCTGCAAGTTTAGAAATGGACTTCAGTAAAATGTATAAGTATTTTGTCCACTCAGTGATCATGTTTGACATCAATGATGATGTTAAACTTGCTT
The DNA here is from genome assembly GCF_963576455.1 of Neolamprologus multifasciatus. Lineage (NCBI taxonomy): Eukaryota > Metazoa > Chordata > Actinopteri > Cichliformes > Cichlidae > Neolamprologus > Neolamprologus multifasciatus. The sequence continues at coordinate 27,049,317 of NC_140457.1, read as the reverse complement.
ACAGGTGCTTCAGCAGTTGAATCGGCGGGTGGGGCTTGTCTGAGTGTGGTCATCCAGGCGGCTATTCAGGCTCTGAAGTCCGTCTTGACTTCACCCATGAGCCGACAAGAGAAAAGTCGAGGATCCTGGAACCTGCTGCTGCAATCAGCTCTAAATACACTTCTAACATTTTGGGACAGTGGTACGTACAGTGTGAATGTAACTTACAAACGTGCAGCTCTCTGTAGTTTTAGCAAGTGCTTCTAAAAAAATCTTCAATTTGCCACCCATATACCTACAGGCACTATGCAATAAAGCTGTAAGGTATTTCTGTGCTAATAATAAAGTCCTCATTAGCAGTACTCCCTATGGCCAGAGAGGTGATGGAGAGAACTGTAGACTCCACACTGACTGATTAAAAATTACAGCCGCTGGCAGAAAAATGCTAAACTACCAAACACTGAAGAGAATGCCTGAAATTGTTTCTTTGTGTAATTTCAGGGCCTTCCAGCTGTGTTGTAGACCAGGTCAGCCTCCTCACCGCTCTGACCGTCTTCCTGCTATCTGCTGGTCCTGATGTCTGTACCATTGAGCCTCTGCACAAGCTCTGTCTGCAGCGCTTCACCACCAGCATAGACTCCAAAGACCCTCTGGTAATATCTGATAGTTAGGCTATATTCTGACCATGACCACTCTTAGAAGATGGACATTCTAAAAGCCAGAGAGTGTCTGCAAGACCTCAGGTAGTATAGAGGTCTATATAAAAACAGCCCTCGGCACCTTTGCTGTTAACCTTAGTAAACACTTTCCTGTTGACTTTGTGAGCTCAGTCACTAATTTCAAGTTTTACTGAATACACCGTGAAGTTAATTCAGGTCTGTTTCAGACTCGGAGAGTAGCATAAAGTAGGGTTTGCTCATTTACTAACAACTTGTGACAGAGAAATCATTATGAACTGAGCATGCAGCATTCTGCAGTTTCAGTCATTTCAACCTTGTGTTTCGAGAATCAGTGCTTTTTGTTTGTTTTCTTTAAAAGGAACAATGTATACAGTGTGGCAATGACCATCTTTCATATACAGTTTGTGCCTCAAAGTGTTTTTCCGCCACATATTTCTGTTGCCATTAACTAGACCAGTGGTAAATGGTAAATGGCCTGTATTTGTATAGCGCTTTACTAGTCCCTAAGGACCCCAAAGCGCTTTACACATCCAGTCATCCACCCATTCACACACACATTCACACACAGGTGATGGCAGCTACATTGTAGCCACAGCCACCCTGGGGCGCACTGACAGAGACGAGGCCGCCGGACACTGGCACCACCAGGCCCTCTGACCACCACCAGTAGGAAACGTGAAGTGTCTTGCCCAAGGACACAACGACCGAGACTGTCGGAGCCGGGTCTCGAACCGACAACCTTCCAATTACAATTCGAACTGCCAACTCTTGAGCCACGATCGCCCCAGTGGTGTCAAACACAAGGCCCGGGGACCACAATTGGCCCAGCAGAAACTCCATCCAGTCCACTGGACAGCTTTGAAAAATGTGGGGCATAAATTTCAAACTTTTAGCTGTAATTTAATTTAATATGTTTCACAGTTTTTGCTCCTTATAATTTCCCAACTCTCCCAAATCCAGTTTCACACGGCACTGAAGTAATTAAGGGTTAGATAAAGAATTAAGCAGCAGAAAGGTTTCACAATTAAATGTAGACTTTTTTTTGTTTGTTTGTTATGTTTTTGTTTTTAAAGTGGGTCCACATTAAAACAGGACATTTTCTGCAAGTTAACAAAACTGTGTTTCGTGATTAGAGGACATTTAGGGAAATGAGCTACCAAAGTTTTACACCTTGTGCTTAAATTTTATGACATCAAAGAGTTGTCCCTACAGATTTTTCATTCACTATAGTGGCATTCCTTTATCATGTAATAAAACTCTTATATTAGAATATCTCAGGGATTAAATATGTAGGAAAACGTCTTTACAGCGAGATAAAATAGTTTCACTGGTCTGGCCCTCTTCAAGTCAATGTGGGCCCACAATGTAAATGAGTTTGACATCCTTAATCTAGACAGTTTGGGGTACGCCATATTCTTCCAGACCAGTAAAACTCTGGATTAAGGACAGTTATGTTCCTCTAAGTCGATATTTGAGTAAGTGTGGGGTTTGACTGTGACAGTGTTTCCTCCCTTCTCTGCTCTAGGTTGTGAGTCACTGTTGTCAGCTGCTAACGACAGTGTTTCAGGCTCAGCCCGGTGTGGCCATCCCATACATCCAGGCCCTTGGTCCGACATTGATTCGATTCCTCCAGGTATCCAACCAAACTTATTTACCATACATGAGTATCTGAGTTACTTTATGTTCATTAATAATATATATATATTATTTTTTGTAATATGTTTAATTTTCGTTCTGTACTGATGCTTGCATGTACACTAAGGGAAAATGAAATAAAAACCTATATGATCAGTAGAAGGCATTGTTCAGGTGATTTCAGCATATATTTGTCTGCTTTCTCCTCAGAAGGTGGAGCGGAGTCGTCCTCAAACTCCACAGGAGCTGCTTGGAGTCTTGGAGGGGATCCGAGCGATGGAGGCTTTGATCCAGGCAGCTGATGAATCACAGTGTGAGTAGAGTCTGTAGCAGAGACATGGTGGAGTCAGGAGATGATAGAATGGAAGAAGGTAAAGCAAGGCTCTCTGTCCAAAGGAGGATAGTGGTGGAGTGCAGCAGCCTGATTTGTGCTCTAAATGTGCTAATCCTTCTCAGTATTTACTGCTCGCATATCTGATGTGTTCTCCTTTCTTTCCTGATTAACCAGCATGCAGCCCTTCACAACCACGCACTGAAGTGAGAAGCTGTGAAATGTTAGTTTGGTTAACCAGTGATTCAAATTTGGCTGTAGGTGTGAGTGAGAGATGAATGTGTCTGCTGTGAGAACTTAAAGGTGACTAAATTACTGGTTTAAACACTCTGGGTTGATACTCCCTGTCCAAGTATGACTGAGCACGCTGCCAGCAGGAAAGACAACGTAAACGAGACCTTGTGACTACAGTCAAGCCAATAAAACAAAAAAAAACACTAAAATGTTATACACAAGTAGATAAATTCTAGTTACATTCAATTATTTTGTTTAAAGGTCAGTGATTTCAGCTGTTCTTGCTTCCTTGAGCAAAGGTACAAGTCCATCCAGCTTTTTCTGAGATATTTAACAGATAAAACATTCTCCCCCATCTGAAGCTTGTTCCCATGTTTTGTGTATTTTTCCCTTCAGGTCCTCAGCTGGTGGCAGTCTTGCTGCCCCTCCTCATCTCCTTTCTCCTGGATGAAAATGCCCTTAGCTCTGCTCCCCTGCCATCCAGGTCTCTTCATGATTCGGCCCTCAAGGATCTGATGTGCTTTGGCCCTCAGCACCCAGCTGTCTTCAGGTTGGTAGTGATGTGTGCAGTTAATTTGTTGCATACGGGTCTGGTCTGGTTTGGTTTGTATGAAACGCTCCTGCTGCTCTCAGTGGACTGAACTGTACAATCAACCTTTTTAGCTCTTTCATAATTTGTTTTTGTATGTAGATTACATGTTGATTTCTGGGATTCATGAGTATTTTATTTTCCTGCTCTTCTCCTCGGTAAGAAAAAAGTTTACAATAATGTGATTATAGGCTGTAGGAAAAAGCATTGTATGACTCCTCTCTGAGGTTTTAGGATTTTATTGATCTCCAGGAACTTTTTGATGATTTTCATATAGTTCAAAATCATTTCCACTGTAGTTTCACCCTACCTATGAAGGAGAGATTGGCAGTCTCCATCAGTAATTAAATCATGTCATGCAGAGCAAAGCCATGTTTTGTCATGCTGCTTTTAATGTTTTCAAAAGACAAAGGATCAGTGAATATGAAGCAGGTGGTTATATATTTTCCTTCCTCCTACAGGTCACTCATCACAACATCGCCTCACCTGAAGTCTCGTCTTCAAGCTGCCATCAAAGGAAATCAGGAGAGTTTAAATATTAAAGCTAGCAGTGCTAACCCAGCTGCCCACAGCACTGGGAAGTCCTCTCCCAGCATCACGCTCAAAACAAAGTTCCTGTGAGGCAGCCAAGCTTAGATCTGCCACACAGAGACTGTCTCTGGAGTTTAACGTCACTAACACACTGTGGTACTTTGATTGTTCTGAGGGACATTCTGACTGGTTCTGTGGTACACCATATTGAAAGAGTGATAGCAGACCAAAAAAAATTCTGTGAGTTCACTTCCTGTCTCATTTTGGAAAAAAGAAAAAAAAAACTAGATCTAATTTCGATTTTTTTTTTTCTTTTACTTTCTCCAGCACACTGCATGCCACCTCACATTGACGCTTACCTTTATTATATCATTTGAAAAAATCAATTCTGCCAGGTTGGCATATTATATCACACGAACTGTGCATCATACATACGTCATACATTCCTGATGATCAAATCACAGACTGACTCCTCCCCAGGACACATGAGCTTCAGTTCATATCTACGGGAATGAACTTGAAGAGTTCAAACTCAGCTTCAAAACGAACTGATGCCGGTGTCAGTAATTTGGTGAATGATCAACATGATGGCTAACAATATCAAAAAGAGTCTTTTTTTTGTGTGAAACCGACTGAGCTTTATTCACCTTGAAAAGAAGGGAATGTGATTAAATTGTATTCAGATAGAGCTGTGTGCAAACAAGAGAAGGAACCAGTTTCATTGGTCCTGGCATGTGACACGGACGCCTCCTAGATGCTTCCTGAATGAGCTGTTTTGGGTGTATCCAACAGGTAGGAGACCCAGAGTCACACACGAGAAATGTCAAGTAGTCAGATTTTCCTCAGTTCCTGACTAAGTAACATGAACAGCTATAATAAGAGCTTTTAGAGCTAAAGGGAAGATGCCTTGGTGCTTCCTTTATTATCCCCTTTAGTAGAGGATACATTCTGAAAGGAGAGGAGATAAATCCTGCCCAGATTTCATTCGTCAGATCATTTATAAAAACAATCAACATAAGTTGCGCACATCAGGTTAATAGTGCCTTACGCCGCTCTTATGTCCTAAACCATCAATGATAGGCTGTTAAACCCACAGCTGAACTGTGAACATTACACTGCTGTGATCAGATTTGCTTTCTTGAGGTGTTGCCACGGGAACAATTATTTGTACTATAAAGTTTTATAAATAAGAATTATGAGCTAAATCTTAATGATCAAAGCGTATTAAAGGTTTACTACAATTCATTTTGTATTAAGTGTTGCTGTATTGCAACTTCTTGGGTTATTAAGCATTAATTTGAATTAAGTCACAGCATGCCATCATAAAGGTGGGACTTTAACTGATCAGCCCTGGGATACCTGGGTCATCAGTTCAGTCTTTTGAGTTAAATTTTTCACCTCTTGCATATGACCTCAATCCAATCTCTATCGTCAAGACTGGGACAATAAGAAAAAGTGACATAACTGCTCCTGTATATTGTTAGTATCCCTTTCTATTTGCCCGTGTGTTTGCTTTACCATTAAAGCCACTACCTGGTGTTTTAAAACTACCAACAGCAATTAGCGTGCATGTCCTAAAAGGCAACATTCAGTTGCTTGAGGTTTATTTTTTTTTCCAAGTATAAGTTTTGCACACTTGCCAATTTCACTTTGTTATTTTTTCATTTGATTTTTTATGAACCCATTCATGATTTTTTTTCAAAGACATTGTGCTAGGATTGATCACATGTCATTTTTCTGCTGCTCTGAGCACCACATACATTTTATTCAAGCGAAAGCAGACACATCTACAGTAGATATTTCCAAATCTAAGCAATCTAGATGAGGAAACAGCACTGCAGACCACAGGAAAACACATACTTGTGATTTTTGAGGTTAACTGCCCCTTTAACAACACTACACTAACAGATTAATGTTTTTTTGAGTGTGTTGTTATCTACAGTAAAAAGCATTGACTGGTTACTTAAACCTAAATCTCATCAGTTTGTTTAAAAAGAAAAAAGTCTTGACTTTGTAAATGTAAATGTTGTCCTCTTAACATGATTTTCTTGAATGATGATGGGTAACACTAAAGTACTGACCAGCAATAAGTGTACAAGGCAGCAGAGATTGAGTGTTTGTCTCTGTCCTGGCCATCTCCTTTGTGCAGTGTACAGGTGTGAACTGAATGAACAAGTAGGTACAGTTAAATGTTCTGAACATGTACAAATAAACTCTTTAAATTCATCTCTTTGTTTTCTTCAGGTTTTTATGGTTTAGAAAACTGACTATGAACGGTTTAAAGATGGTAAATGTAAACCTTCCAAATGATCATGTCCTCCAAAGAACTGAGTCATGAATTCAATCTAAATTTGAGTACAGCTCAGACATTTGGTAAAAGGACCACAGCATAATTCAATCACCCTGACCCTACCAGCAGAAATAACTGTTAAAGAAGGTGCATTTCAAGATCTACATCCTAATCATCAGAGTTCAAAGTACGGTAGTAGTAAGGCAATATATCTTACGGTTAAGAAATACCATTGCTTTTCCAATAGATAAACTAAACCCAGCAGACAGAACAAGTAGAATGTACATAGTGCAATGCATAAAATGTGACCAAATATGACCAAACGCATATTTTAAAAAAGGTAAAAACATCTGAAAATAAATACTGGAATTTTCTACATGATACATTTAAACCAAAATATAAAGTAATATTACACATATAACAAGTCAATTTACAAAAGAACCAAAAACAATTACGATTTACTAAATGTGGTTAAAAACAGCACAGCAAATATCAGATGACATTAAAGTGGCTCTGTGTAAAGTGTAATAGCGCAGCTTTGAAATAAAAAGTTAACTCAAAGGTGATTCTCTTTCAAGTTGGCTCTCTTTACCGCTTTTTGTGTAGCCCATTTAATTAACAACTTACTGATAATGTCTTATTTGATTTACCTGCAGCATGGCCTCTTCATCTTTCCCTCCTGCACTTTCCTGCTCAGTGTGTTTAGTAACTCCTCTCTGGAGCTCTGGAGACCCAGTGTTGGGCCAAAAAGTGATTTCTGATGTCATTATGTGTTTTTAACGTCTACTGTCTTTACTAATATTAGTAAATACACTCTAGTGAACATGATTCATGAAGGGATTGTAGATCAAATTAAAAAGAATACCTGTTTTTGAAGTATCTTCATGACTCTGCATATTTGTACCTATATTGTCGTTAGTCCAGTCCTTTTTTGTCACTTCAAATAATTTTATAGAACTACTATCATCTAGTTTTAATGTCAGTGGCACATTGTACCAGGATAAATTGGTCTCTTTGACAAAAACTGGTTGCAGCAGCTATTTTATGATAGGAATGCTTTTACTGGCTCCAAATTACTTGACATTCTTCCTGAGAGATATGATTGATCTGTTTTTGACAGAATTTAGGTCAACAAGTAATTTTAACAGCTTAAATTCCTGCAATCACTTTTTGAACCGGCTTCGCACCCTTGAAAAACCCGTAGCTAGCCAGGCCCCTGTAGCTGGAGCAGCCAAAGGTAGCGTAGCCCTGTTGGCTCTCCCCCAGCAGATTGTCCCAAGGGAAAACAGGATGGCTAGGTAACAGTGAGGAGGAAGCGTAGTTGTAAACAAAAGCTCATGGTACACCACCAACCCCTTCCTGTGTATAATCGGTTTTCCCCATACCGCCACACCCGCCGTGGAACAAAGATTTGGGAGACAGGCACCCTCTCTACTTTAAGATTAGGTTCTTGTTTGATAAAGCATATAATTAAGGTTGGATCAGGTGACCCTGAATCCTCCCTTAGTTATGCTTTAATAGGTCTAGGGTGCTGGGGGATACCCATGATGCATTGAGTGCTTCTACTTCAGTCACCTTTTTCACTCACTATGTATTTATACACCTCTCTGCATTTAATTACATGTTATTATTAATCCATGTCTCTCTTCCACAGCATGTCTTTGTCATGTCTTCATCTACTCACCCCCAACCTGGCGCGGCAGATGGCCGCCCCTCCCTGAACCTGGTTCTGCTGGAGGTTTCTTCATGTTAAAAGGGAGTTTTTCCTTCCCACTCTCACCAAAGCACTTGCTTATAGAGAGTCATATAATTGTTGGGGTTTTCTTTGTATTTTTGTAAGGTTTTTACCTTACAATATAAAGTGCCTTGATTTCTATAGTGCCTTGTGATTCCATCCTGCCTTCCTGTAGGCATGTTTGTCTTTTATTGTCTTATGTACATACAGAGCACCTCAAACTTAAGTAATGCCTATGATAATTGCAAATATGCAGTGATTAGGGAAGTTGTCACGTCATCATAGTGCCAACAGTTTGGCTCCATCCTATAGCTTTTCACTGAGTTCTCACCCTGAATGTTAGAACAAGGTCATGTGTGTTTCTGTTGCTCAGTAATACTGCTATATTACTGTAACAAATTGAGCCTCCACTGAAAGCAGAAGAGTTTATTACAAAACTCGCACAGGCTGTTGATGTATTCAGGGTAGTAAACTCACTTTTCATAGTACGCTGAGCAATTTTAAGTTTGTTTATCCTATCTGAGCCTCCAAAAGGGAGAGCCCAGACACCCCTTGGAGGAAGCTAATTTCTGCCAATCATTCCTTCTGTCCCTACCCACACGTTGCACCATAGATAAGAGTTTGAAGGTGTCTTAACTGCTAAACTGACACCTCCACTTTCAGTTCTCTTGACCACAAAAACCTGGTATAAAATACAAATTACAGCAGGTTACAAAAGTAACTATCCCAGAGCAATCTGGAGGTCACAAGCTAATGAAGACAACAGAAGCACATTGTGATGGCATCAGCCACACAGGGGTAAATTAGTTCATTTTTCACTTTATTAGTTTGCTTTGCAGTTTTCTTCATTATAATTCATTAATCATTTGGTTAAACCTAGCACTGATATTAAGGGGCGCGCACATAATAACATTGTGTGGTTTTTCTAAAATGTTTTGTTATATTAATTATGTTTTTCTTTCTTTGAGTTACCTGGGTTTGGGCGGTGGCTGTTTCATTGTCTGGGCAAAAGGCGTGGCTGAGGACTCTGTGAACAAAATGCCTGCTCAGCAGGACCAACCATGGGCTTACCAGGAGCAGGGGTGTTTTAGGTGTAGTTAGGTTATTCTGTGCTTAGTTAATATTAGTGTGTTTTTGTTTCCCCCCCTATTGTGTTCAAATGGTTTGGCCAAATCATTATAAAAGCTACCCTCATGTGTCTTTGTAATTAGGTCAGTTTGTGAGTTAAGTTGTGTCTCACTTTGTTTTGTTTAAGTTTCTGGAAATTACTTTTCGTAGAGTTATATTTAGTTGACCTCTTTTATGGGCCTGCTAAGTATGTTTTTGAATTTTGTTAATTTTGAACTTTTTGAGGGTTAAAATAAAGGAAACCCTTTTTGAAGATATTTTTTGCCTGTGTCCTCTTTGCTTTGGCTGCTTGGTCCCTTACAATTGGTGGCAGCAGTGGGATCTGCCAGTTGAGGACACAGTTTTGGTTTTTTTTACTTTGAGGTTTTTTCACCCCCAGAAAAAAAAAGAAAAATGCATCGGGGAGGAAAGGTGGAAAAGAAGAAAGGAGTAACTGTTCAGAAGGAAGCTGATGCTGAGGAGGAAATTGGAGTCTCTGAAATGGTGGAGAGCACTGAGGTTGAAGAAAGGGCGCCATCTCTGTCAGATCTGATGTCAATATTGCAAGCTCATATGGGTCAACAGGAGGCTCGGGAAGCAAGGCAAGAAGAGGTAACTGCACGACAAGAACAAAAATTCAAAGCATTGCAACATCAGTTTCAGCTTTTACAGTTAGAGGTGCAGTCCCGGACATCACCAGTTCCAGAGCTACCATTACCTACCACAGAGTCACCAGAGTCAAGGGAGCTACCTCACATTTCTAGTTCTCCTCAAGCTCAAGCTGAATCCAGTCAGTCATTATCAGGTCAGTTTTCATTGCATGAACCCAGACTGGAAAAGTTGACTGATAGTGATGATATTGAGCATTTTTTGACTACATTGGAACGCATTGCCTTAGCATATCGTTGGGAAAAAACAGACTGGGTTTTTCGATTAATACCACTGCTAACGGGCAAGGCAAGAGGGGCATATGTTCATATGGATATTGATGACTCTCTCAGCTATGACAAAGTTAAAGCTGCAATTTTGTCCAAGTATGACGTTAACCCTGAGACCTACAGGCAGCGATTCCGTTCACTGGAAGTCAGGTTTGATGAGAACCCTAAGGAGTTGTATGCTCGACTTAAAGATCTGTACGGGAAATGGATTCAGCCAAAAGGTAAAACGAACCAAGAAATTGGTGAAATAATCATCCTTGAACAATATTTGACAATGTTGTCTTCTGAGCTACAGGTTTGGATTCGAGAGCACAATCCGTCTTCTGCAGCGAAGGCAGCTGAGCTGGCAGAAGTATTTGTAGCTGCCAGGAGGAAAGGGCAACCTTGGACCTGTAATGCAAATAAAATGCCAAAGGAAGGCCCCAAATCAGCCCAGATGTATCATCAAAGGCCATTTTCAGCAGATAAAACTCCTGTGGGTGAGAACCAGTTTGCTGGTAGACCATTAAAAAATTCAAAAAAGATCATTTGTTACCTCTGTGGGTTAGAGGGCCACACAAAGCCAATGTGCCCAAAAACCTCAGCTAAGATGGTTCAAATGTGTTTCATGCCACGTTCACATGCTGAACATGGGCTCCAGTGTGACCAGACTGTTAAAATTATAAAAATTGAAGCTAATGGAACAACTTTAAGAGCTTTACTTGATTCTGGCAGTTCACGTACACTGATACACAGAGATTTTGTGCCCCCCAATATTGTCCGTGTCAGTGATACCATCCCCATTTGTTGTGTGCACGGAGATGAGAAGATGTACTCAACAGCTGACATGTACATTAAGGTGAATGAATCCCTGGCCGGGTCCTGAGAGCCTGCGCTGACCAGCTAACACCGGTGTTCACGGAGATCTTCAACCTCTCCCTGGCCCAAGCTGTGGTTCCCACGTGCTTCAAACAGTCCATTATAGTTCCTGTTCCAAAGAAACAACAGCCCGCTTGCCACAATGACTACCGTCCAGTAGCACTGACCTCAATTGTGATGAAGTGTTTTGAAAGACTGATGAGAGATCACATCACTTCTTCACTTCCTGCCACCATCGACTCACTTCAGTTTGCTTACCGGACTAATCGTTCCACAGACGATGCCATATCTCACCTGCTCCACACATCCCTGAGTCACCTGGACACTGGCAGAGGGAATTATGTTAGGATGCTGTTCGTGGACTACAGTTCAGCATTCAACACAATAATTCCCTCTAAGCTTTTCACCAAGTTGACGGATCTAGGACTCAGCTCATCACTGTGTCAGTGGATCCTCAACTTCCTCACAGACAGACCCCAATCAGTGAGGGTGGGAAAACAAGTCTCCCCCTCCATCTCACTCAGCACTGGAGTGCCTCAGGGCTGCGTTTTAAGCCCCCTGCTGTACTCACTGTACACTTATTACTGTGTAGCCACATCAAACACCACCTCCATTGTCAAGTTTGCTGATGACACTGTTGTTGTAGGCCTGATCTCCGACAACATCGAGACGGCCTACCTGGAGGAGATTAGGAACCTGGAGACCTGGTGCCAGGAGAATAACCTCCTCCTAAACATCAGCAAGACTAAGGAGCTGATCGTGGACTTCACCACAAAGCAGGCGAGGAATTACAAACCCCTCATCATCAGTGGCACGCCAGTGGAGAGAGTGGACAGTTTCCGATACCTGGGTGTCCACATCACTCAGGACCTGTCATGGTCCTGCCACATCAACACCCAGGTTAAGAAAGCCCGTCAGCGTCTCTTCTTCCTCAGAAGACTTGGAGACTTCCATCTGCCACTGAAGGTGCTCAAGAACTTCTACTGCTGCACCATCGAGAGCGTCCTGACGGCAAACATCTGCACCTGGTTTGGGAACAGCACCAAGCAGGACAGACGAGATCTGCAAAGAGTGGTGCGCTCAGCCGAACGCATCATTCAATCAGAGCTCCCTGACCTGCTGTCCATCTACACCAAGCGGTGCAAGTCCAAAGCTAGGAAGATTATGATGGACCTCTCCCATCCCAACAATGGACTCTTCTCACTGTTGAGGTCTGGGAAGCGCTTCCGCTCCCTTAAGGCCAAAACAGAGAGAATGAGGAGGAGCTTCTTCCCCCAGGCTATTCGGGCCCTGAACCAGGTGTAGGACTGTACTCTCCCACACATCACTATAAGACTGGACTCTCACACACATCACATCACCACACGCACCACCACACATTTCCTATAATTTATAATCTTTATAATCTCTCTCTGCTGTTTGCACATTTTTATTTATTTTTATTTTTACTGTAAATTCCTAAGTTAATTTGTAAATTTTGTAGTAAATTGTAAATACTGTACAACTTTTTTCTGTCATTTAATGGTCGGGCTTGCGCAGCTACAAGCATTTCACCCCCATGTCATACTGTGTATGGTTGTGTGTGTGTGTGTGTGTGTGTGACAAATAAAATTTGAATTTGAATTTGAATTTGAATGGACAGACTTACCTTCTAAATGTTGGGGTGGTTGATAACCTGCCTTATTCAGCTATTCTGGGACGAGATTTTCCAGTGCTTTTTGATTTGTTGGAGTCAGACCAGAATCACCAATGCAATGTGGCTGTTACTAGCGCTCAAAAATCTAGTGAAACCTCAGAAGTTTTCAGTGCCTTGCCATTTTTTTAATGAGGAATGGGAAGTTGCACCTGGGAAGCCTCGGAAAAGTCGCAGACAGAGGAGAATGGAGAAACTCCAGCATACTATAGTACACCCAGAAATGCATACTGACCCAGACTTGCCTTTGGGACTTCAAATTCCTGGCAATATAATAGAGTTGCAAAAAACTGATCCTAGTTTAGCTTCCTGTTTTCAGCGAGCGATAGACAAGGACCAAGTAGAGGAGGCAGGCATTAACAAAAGTGACTATGTCTTGCAAAATGGCATACTTTACCATCAGATGGGCTCACTTCTGAAGCTAGTGGTCCCCCAAGAAGTTAGAGAAACCGTGCTTAATTTGGGACACTCTATTCCCTGGTCTGGCCACCTTGGTAAGCACAAAACCACAGCTCGTATTAAACAACATTTTTTCTGGCCTGGCCTCCATAGAGATGTAGCCTACTTCTGTAAGAGCTGTCCTCAGTGCCAGATGACATCCTCCAAAGTCCCTTCCAAAGCTCCCCTCCAACACTGCCTATTATTGGTACCCCATTTGAGCGCCTCGGAATGGATATTGTTGGACCCGTTGAGAAGAGTAAGTCAGGGAATCGCTATATGCTTGTAATCACTGATTATGCAACTAAATATCCAGAGGTCTTCCCACTGAAATCCATCAAGGCAAAATCAGTAGCTTTCTGCCTTGTACAGCTCTTCGCAAGAGTAGGGTTCCTACAGGAAATACTGACTGATCAGGGGAGTAACTTTATGTCCAACTTACTAAAACAGGTGTACAAGCTGCTGGGCATTAGAAGCCTGAGAACCACCCCATACCATCCTCAGACTGATGGGCTAACAGAACGGTTCAATCAGACTCTGAAGCAGATGCTCCGGAAGGTGGTAGATAAGAATGGTGCTGATTGGGATCAGTGGCTTCCTTATCTTCTCTTTGCCTACAGGGAAGTGTCACAAGCCTCTACTGGTTTCTCTCCTTTTGAACTTTTGTATGGGTATGAGGTACAAGGACCTCTAGCCCTGTTAAGAAACATCTGGGAGGGAGGCAAGGAAAAGATGGACTCTGTTAACATTGTTTCCTATGTTGTGCAGATGAGGGAGCGACTGCAGAAAATGAGAGCTTGCTCAGTCAAATATGACCAAAATCCAGCAGAAACAGAAGTTTTGGTATGACCGAGCAGCTCGTCAGAGGTCTTTTAGTCCTGGACAAAAGGTGTTGGTGCTCCTCCCCACTGACAACAACAAGCTATTGGCTAAGTGGCAAGGGCCCTTTGAGGTTCAGAAGAAATTGGGGTCCACTACTTACCAAGTGTTTATCCCTGGAAAGCCACGCTCCAGCAGGGTTCTGCACATAAATCTTTTGAAGGAATAGGCGCAGCGCCCTGAAAAGACAGCAGAGGTGATGCTCATAAGGGGTGTGCCAGAGGAAGAAGAGGTTGGTGAGCAATACTTGCCTTCTGCTGATGTGGTAGATTTTGACCTTAGTCATCTGCCAGATGATAAACAGCTTCAGGTGAGAGCTGCATGCAACTCTGAGGTGCTTCAAGTGAATCCTGGACGAACAGATATTGTTGAGCATGACATTGTCATTAAAGAGGGCGTCTCAGTAAAGCGTTTGAGCTACAGGATCCCTGAACGTCTGCTGATATCCCTGAAGAAGGAAAGTGACCTCATGTTGTCCTTGGGGATCATCGAGCCATCAAAGAGTGAGTGGTGTAATCCGGTGGTCCTGGTGCCAAAGAAGGATGAAAGCATGAGGTTCTGTATAGACTTCAGGTACCTAAACTCAATATCACTGTTTGATTCATACCCCACACCACGCATTGATGATTTGCTGGAACGGCTGGGGAAGGCAAAGTACTTGACCACACTTGACCTGTGCAAGGGATATTGGCAGGTGCCACTCACGGAGCAATCAAAGAAGTTGACTGCCTTTCGAACACTTTGGGGTCTCTTCCAGTTTACAGTGATGCCATTCGGGCTGCACGGGGCTCCAGCAACCTTTCAGAGATTAATGGACCAAGTACTACAGTGGGGCAAAAAAGTATTTAGTCAGCCACCGATTGTGCAAGTTCCCCCACTTAAAATGATGACAGAGGTCAGTAATTTGCACCAGAGGTACACTTCAACTGTGAGAGACAGAATGTGAAAAAAAAAATCCATGAATTCACATGGTAGGATTTGTAAAAAATTTATTCGTAAATCAGGGTGGAAAATAAGTATTTGGTCAATAACAAAAATACAACTCAATACTTTGTAACATAACCTTTGTTGGCAATAACAGAGGTCAAACGTTTACTATAGGTCTTTACCAGGTTTGCACACACAGTAGCTGGTATTTTGGCCCATTCCTCCATGCAGATCTTCTCAAGAGCAGTGATGTTTTGGGGCTGTCGCCGAGCAACACGGACTTTCAACTCCCGCCACAGATTTTCTATGGGGTTGAGGTCTGGAGACTGGCTAGGCCACTCCAGGACTTTCAAATGCTTCTTACGGAGCCACTCCTTTGTTGCCCGGGCGGTGTGTTTTGGATCATTGTCATGTTGGAAGACCCAGCCTCGTTTCATCTTCAAAGTTCTCACTGATGGAAGGAGGTTTTGGCTCAAAATCTCACGATACTTGGCCCCATTCATTCTGTCCTTAACACGGATCAGTCGTCCTGTCCCCTTGGCAGAAAAACAGCCCCATAGCATGATGTTTCCACCCCCATGCTTCACAGTAGGTATGGTGTTCTTGGGATGCAACTCAGTATTCTTCTTCCTCCAAACACGACGAGTTGAGTTTATACCAAAAAGTTCTACTTTGGTTTCATCTGACCACATGACATTCTCCCAATCCTCTGCTGTATCATCCATGTGCTCTCTGGCAAACTTCAGACGGGCCTGGACATGCACTGGCTTCAGCAGCGGAACACGTCTGGCGCTGCGGGATTTGATTCCCTGCCGTTGTAGTGTGTTACTGATGGTGACCTTTGTTACTTTGGTCCCAGCTCTCTGCAGGTCATTCACCAGGTCCCCCCGTGTGGTTCTGGGATCTTTGCTCACCGTTCTCATGATCATTTTGACCCCACGGGATGAGATCTTGCGTGGAGCCCCAGATCGAGGGAGATTATCAGTGGTCTTGTATGTCTTCCATTTTCTGATGATTGCTCCCACAGTTGATTTTTTCACACCAAGCTGCTTGCCTATTGTAGATTCACTCTTCCCAGTCTGGTGCAGGTCTACAATTCTTTTCCTGGTGTCCTTCGAAAGCTCTTTGGTCTTGGCCATGGCGGAGTTTGGAGTCTGACTGGTTGAGGCTGTGGACAGGTGTCTTTTATACAGATGATGAGGTCAAACAGGTGCCATTCATACAGGTAACGAGTGGGGACAGAAAAGCTTCTTACAGAAGACGTTACAGGTCTGTGAGAGCCAGGGATTTTCCTTGTTTGAGGTGACCAAATACTTATTTTCCACCCTGATTTACGAATAAATTCTTTACAAATCCTACCATGTGAATTCATGGATTTTTTTTTCACATTCTGTCTCTCACAGTTGAAGTGTACCTCTGGTGCAAATTACTGACCTCTGTCATCATTTTAAGTGGGGGAACTTGCACAATCAGTGGCTGACTAAATACTTTTTTGCCCCACTGTATGTGGTTTCTCAGATTTTGCATCTGCATATCTTGATGATATTGTCATCTACAGCACCACATGGGAGGAACACTTGGAACATCTGCATGCTGTCTTCGATCGTCTTGGCACTGCTGGGTTGACGGTGAACCCCTCTAAGTGTGTTTTTGCCTCTGCTGAGACTGCGTACCTGGGCCATGTGATCGGGAATGGGGTGATCAAGCCTCAGGTCAGTAACATCCAAGCCATTGAGTCTTGTCCTCTCCCACAGACAAGGAAGCAACTAAGATCCTTTTTGGGCATGGCAGGCTTTTATCGTCGGTTCATACCACGATTCTCCACCAGGGCAGCTCTACTAACAGACTTGACAGGCATCAAGTGTCCTAATCAGATTAACTGGACAGAGGAGGCTATAGCAGCTTTCAAGGACATCAGTCAATCACTGAGTAGTGAACCAGTTTTGTACAGTCCAGACTTTAATGAGCCCTTTTCCCTTCAAACTGATGCATCTCATAGGGGTCTGGGAGCAGTGCTACTTCAAGGTTTGGAAGGAGAACGTCATCCTGTTGCTTATATCAGCCGAAAGCTGTTCCCAAGAGAGGTTCGGTATTCAACAGTGGAAAAGGAGGCCCCTGCCATCAAGTGGGCCCTTGATTCCTTCAGGTACTACCTTCTTGGAAGAGAATTCACCCTGGAGACGGATCACAGTGCACTTCAGTGGATGGAAAAGATGAAAGATAACAACGGAAGGATCACAAGATGGTACCTTGCTCTGCAACCTTTCCGGTTTGTCATTAAGCACATTCCTGGGAAGAACAACGTTACTGCCGACTTCCTCTCTCGCTGTACCAGCGAGAGTCCTGAAGAGGGGGGGTGTGTGATGGCATCAGCCACACAGGGGTAAATTAGTTCATTTTTCACTTTATTAGTTTGCTTTGCAGTTTTCTTCATTATAATTCATTAATCATTTGGTTAAACCTAGCACTGATATTATGAGGCGCGCACATAATAACATTGTGTGGTTTTTCTAAAATGTTTTGTTATATTAATTATGTTTTTCTTTCTTTGAGTTACCTGGGTTTGGGCGGTGGCTGTTTCCTGTCTGGGCAAAAGGCGTGGCTGAGGACTCTGTGAACAAAATGCCTGCTCAGCAGGACCAACCATGGGCTTACCAGGAGCAGGGGTGTTTTAGGTGTAGTTAGGTTATTCTGTGCTTAGTTAATATTAGTGTGTTTTTGTTTCCCCCCTATTGTGTTCAAATGGTTTGGCCAAATCATTATAAAAGCTACCCTCATGTGTCTTTGTAATTAGGTCAGTTTGTGAGTTAAGTTGTGTCTCACTTTGTTTTGTTTAAGTTTCTGGAAATTACTTTTCGTAGAGTTATATTTAGTTGACCTCTTTTATGGGCCTGCTAAGTATGTTTTTGAATTTTGTTAATTTTGAACTTTTTGAGGGTTAAAATAAAGGAAACCCTTTTTGAAGATATTTTTTGCCTGTGTCCTCTTTGCTTTGGCTGCTTGGTCCCTCACACACATTATCTGCAAAAAACAAAGATGTTTTTCAACAAAGCCCACCAAATTGGAGAGTCCATCATCTGGCTATGTCTAAATATTCTGTTCATAAAAACTATGAATCTGTGACAAAGGGCAGCCCTGGCAGAAACCAACACACACTGGAAATGAATCTAACTTACTGTACTCAATACAAACCAAGCTCTTGCTGCAGTTGTACAGGGACTGAATGGCCAGTAACAACTGGCCAGACATTCCATACTCCCTAAATACCTCACACAGGATGTCCTGAGATATGCAGTCAAATAGATTTTCCAGGTCCACAAAAAGCATGCAGACTGATTGGACAATTTTCTATGCACACTTTAGTAATGAATTGGTGCAATATAATCTAAGCCACCACAAGACCTCCATGCAACATTGCAGATACATGTCAGCTAGGGTAACCCCACAACATCCAGGGTGAATCTCATCCAGCCCAGCTACCCTACCACGGAGCAGTTGTTCAACTCAATCAGTGACCTTACCTCAAGTGATAAGCGAGTCATCCCCCTCAGCCTCACTCTTCTTCCATACAGAAAACGTGACAGTGGGATTGAGGTATTCCCTAAGTGTTCCTTCCACTGCCTTACCTATGTCCTCAGTTGAGGTCAGTGACATCCCACCACCGCTTTGAGATGAAAAGTCTTGTTCAGTGGTCTAACCAACTCCTCCCACACCCGAGTTTTTGGGTCAGCTACACTCCGCTTGACCTGCTGGTCTGTCAGCTTCTTCTGGAGTCCCACAGGCTAACCAAGCATGATAAGACTTCTTTTTCAACCTGATAGCTCCCTTGAACTTCTGGTTCTGGGATTACTGGCACAACAGGCACCAATGTCCTTGCAGTCACAGCATTTTGCAGTTGCCTCAACAATACAGATGCAGAACATGGTCCACTCAGACTCGCTGTCCCCACCCTCCCTCAGAATGCAATTGAAGTCTTGTCAGAGCTGGGAATTGAAGATCTGGAGGACTGGGGCCTCTGCCAGATGTCCCCAATGCTTGCTCAATATACGTTTGAGTATGCCATGTCTGGCCAGCATCTTCCCCCGCCACCTGATCCAATTCACCACCAGGTGGTGATCAGTTGACAGCGTAGAAGCTCTTTTTACTCAAGTGTCCAAGACATATGGCCACAGATCTGTTGCCATGTGAACTTATGAACAGCTCAAACATGGTGTCTGTCATGAACAAACTTTGGAAAATATAGGAAAATATATTGGCCCTTACAGCTAGAATACCTATGAATATTTATACTTACTTTTATATATTTACTTTTACTTTTCTATTTATACTTCTGCTTTACTTTTATATATTTATACTTCTGCATTACATCAACACCTTAGTTAAGTTGTAACTGCAAACCCTTCTTATGTGTATCTCTAGTAATCTAACTATACATGGCTGTTCATGCAGGGACAGTGGCAAACGGCCACTTGCACATGCTACTTCGTGGCTCTACATAAGTACAAATTAAACTTTAAGGGAGATGTGGGAGCTGTTTGGGGACATCTGTAAATTTAAATTCACGCCGTGCTAATATTCAGTGTGTTATATATTATTTTTTAAAATTATATTTATGTGAGAGCTCGTGATTTACAAGTCGTGATATATACATTTTTGTGAATAATTAAGAATATTAATGAAAAAATGAAGCGAGTAGCTTTTGAACATTGGCATTTCCGAGGCAGATAGTGACCTCTGAAGGCAGCGGGCTCAATCGCCTCAGCTCTCCATTTCAGTCCGGTCTGTTGTGTTTTGCGGGCCGCCGTCCACTCTGACCTCTTAAGACTCTTTGAGAAGAAATGGAAACACCTTGACGTAACTCCCGACACAAACGGCTCTATACCCTGTATTTGAACCCAGAAGAATTATTCATACACTTCTCGATCGTCTCTCTGTCGAAAAGAGCAAAAACGGTGAGTGAATCGTTCTGCTGGTGACCTGAAGAGCGAGGCCGTTGTCGCTTGAGTTTTGTGTCCGCTGTTTCATCGTGGCCTCTCGGCTCTCGTGGAACTCGAGTCCGGTGGTTTCCCTTTAGAAGTCCGAGGCCGCATGTATAGTTGGTTGACAAAGCAAGCATAAAATACAGATATAAATGATTTGAATAGTTAAAAAAACATTTTTGGACCAGACGCTTCAGTTGTTAGTAGGGAGAAAGCTTTTTTGTTGTTAAAGTCAGCTTGCTTTTGAAAGCTAACGTGGTGCTAAGGCTATCTAATCGGCTAACATTAGCCGGCTTTCCGGGTTTCGGTACATGAAATTACTTTTATATTGAGCGACAAACAATTGTATGACTTAATTGAAAGCAGCCGAGTCTGAGGTTGGGGGATTATGGAGATTTCTTTAAGTTTTATTTCGTTTTATCGGCCTGAAATCGGCCAATGCTTTACATTAGCAAATCTGGAAGTGAAGCTACTACTCGACTATAAAACTGTATGTACCCAACTGGACAGCTAACTCTAAGGCTTATCGCTTCCAATAACATAGCTGTTCTATATCTCTTAAGTTGGTTTGTGTGAATAGTTCGGCTCCGTATGGCTCGTCAAATAATAAAAATTGCGGTCACACGATTAGCTCTCTCGGATATGGCTGAACGTGTTTGTTTTCCATTAGTCATAACAAAGCTTTCTTTGCCCGACTTTTTAACATTGCGTAAATATAAAGTATAACAGTTTGAGTTCAACATGGGAACATTTAAATGTTGATTTGTGTTACTACATCAACATTTATTTTTATATTATTGTTTTGTTTTATTTACCTAATGGTCACTTCTCTTAACAGTTTGCTGTGTAACTGTTATGAGATGTGTAACTTTTATTATGTTGGTGTACTGTAACTGTTTCACCATATTGTGAGCGTGGCAGCTGTTCTGTAGGTTTCAATCATGTCAAGCGAACTTTGCCGAATTACTGAGTAATTAAATGTCCGTGTTTCAATTGCTGTCTTTCTGGTTTAAGAAATGCTTTATGGAGAGCTTACATTCTTTTAATCTTGTCTCAGGTATCCACTCCTTATTGGAAAAGTTATGTTTCGGCAAGTTGGTTTCAACAAAATCAGTACAGGCTATGCGAAAGTATTTTTTTTGTGATTACATAATTTAACAAAGTTTTACAGGTGTGTGTTCTCCAGTATGTGTTGGTGTTAAATTAGTTTTCTTTTTAGACTACCCACATTTCCCTAAGAAGCTTTTCCATTTGCCAGATCGCTGTAAGTACAATAAGAATTGGTTCTTTATACTTGCCTGGTTAAATGCTGCCATATTTACCTCTGAAGTTGGATGTCAGAACTGTGAGTGAGGTCACTTCCAAATTGATTGTTTCATTTGTAGTCAGATTTTCTCAGTTTCTAATAGAATTTTCAGCTGGAATGCCCCCTCAAGTCTGACTTGCGGTGCATTCCTGAATAAGTTGTAATTCCTGAGTTCTTCGTTGGAAATTGAATTTGGAATACCTATTCGAACACACAGCAACTGCCAAGTTAACAATCCATGGCAGTCCTTAACGTGTACAGTAGTAAAACTTTTCATATGTGCTACTAGTATTGTCTTTGTGACTCACTAATCCTGCAAATGTCTGTGTCCACGAATACTTTTTGGTCAGACAGAAGGAGGAGATGAGATTTCCCCCACCCGAAATGCACTCCCATACACGTTCTAGGATCCTGACTGGGTGTCACTAGAATTGAATGATGTAAGCAATTGTCCAATGTTGATTGGCTGACAGGTGGGCCAAAATGAAAAAGGGAGCAATAGTGGAGTTTACTGGGAACAGGGAAACTGTGAAAGAAACTTTGTGGATGAAAAATTAATGCATGAAAAGCACAGACAGTGGCTGCAGTGGACACATTTCATTTTTCATAACACTTGGTCTTGCTTGAGCTCTTTGAATGTTAGAAATTGGCTCTCATCTGGGACTGGCTGATGGCCGCTACCAACAACACAAGCAAGAGTGGCCTACAGACTGCTTGTAGCCCATATTTGTTTATTGCCATGATTTATTGGAAGTGATACTTAAGAACCAAACCAAATCCTGTGTTTCCTTGCTTTTTCCGGAGCATGGAGTGGAACATAGGAGCGTCCTGAGTCCCGAAATCAAAGTTTTGATGGTGGCTGATGTTGAGCAAGGCAGCAAATGCTACCAGGTCTTCCCATTTGTAACATTAATACAGTGTTAATTCAACAGGATAACAATAATTTGTGTCTAACAGTCTAACAACAACTAGACATAAATAGCAGCAGCCTACCTTACCAACTCTATTTGACCAGCAATGAAAATATGGTGTTAGCTCACCATAAGCACAGCACTAGGGCTGGGCGATATGGCCTAAAATTCATATCGCGATATAATTTGAAGCATGTGCGGTAACGATATATATCACGATATATTCTTTTTTTCTGTATAACGTATTTTCCACACTATAAGGCACACTTAAAATCATTTAATTTTCTCAAAAATCGAGTGTGCCTTATGTATGAATTCTGGTTGTGCTTACTGACCTCGAACCGATTTTGGCGTGCAGAAATCTGTTAAAAAATGTTTTAATACAACTTTGGTAAGCCGCACTGCTTGATGGATTGTCAGAGCATTACGGCTGCCGTAGTGAGGAGCTTCGCGGAGTAATCTGGGTCCAAAACTCTGTCCGTTTCAGGTCCCAAAGTCAAACGGACACTAAGAATTAAAAACGATCTAAATTCTTTCATCTTTAATGAAATCATCAGCATTGCTGCTTTATCGGGTGTAACAATTTAGTTTAACATCCATGCATCCATGAAAACTAAATTTATTAAATTTAACGGAGTTAGAAGTTAACAGGAAGTTAGCTCGCTAGTTTACACCTAAACATTTCATACCATGTTCTGACAGAGATTTTTGAAACTTATTAAAACGTACAGCTCTGCTACCACTTCCAACATAAATGAAGACAGAAAACTAAACAGCAGTGGCGTTTGCAGGGTTACTGAATTTGGACTACCTGGTATATAATGTTGTGCTACGTGATTGCTAGCGACACAGCTATGTTAGCATAACATTAGCACCGTGAAGCTGGAGGATGAACGCCAACTTTTTTCCATTCGATAAAAGTTAACGTGAGGGATTCTGGTGGTTAGGGACAAATGCAATCGCATAGCAGGATGCTATACACGGGCCAAACTTCAGTCAGGAGAACAACTGAGATTATTCATCCACAATACGAGGTTAGTTATTAATATACTGCAACAACATGGGAATAGAGCAGCTGCGAGAGAATTCAGCATTAATGAATCAATGTTACGGAAGTGGAGGAAGCACAGTTTTTGGCTTTCCCCATATTTCAAAAGTGCTTCATCTCTTTGCTATGACTGTCGCCCGGCATAATTTGCAGATGATAATGGTTTTAGCTGCTGCAATGCTTTCGACCAAAACAGGCGCAGCTTGACGGCATCATCAACATGCGCTATTGTGATAGAGCGATATAGTCAAAATCTCTATCGTTGGCCAAATTTATATAGTTTCTATCGTATATCGTTTATATCGCCCACCGCTACACAGCACCACCTCATACAAACTAAAATATTTTTTTTCCAACTGTATAAGACAATTGTTTTATTATTTAAGCAGTATTGCGTATTTTCCTGGGTATCAGTTATCTAGTTGGAAATGTACTATTATGACAAAACTAGCAGGCTCATTTGTGACTTTGAGGCAAGGCATTCGGAAAGCATGCTGTTTAAATGATGTGAGGATTTCGCCTACTTGATTCACCACGCCACATTGGCAGTCTGTCAACAGGTACGGACTGCCAATGTCTACCTGTTGTCATATGGAGGCATTGGCAAAAATATGTGGTTCAATGAATCTGTTGGCTAATTTTGCTTGTAGTGTTGTTGGTTCTTTGCTATTCTCTGTGGTTTGCTAAAGTTACAACCTATATAGCCCTTTTCCTTTAATACGTACTCGGGTTGGATTGAGATGGCTTGGCACAACTTGACACATTTTTTAGGGTTTTCCAATAGGGTGATAGTACCTGGTACCAGGTACATTTTTAGTACCTACTCGACTAGGGTTTCAAGTGATCCCAAAAATATGACGTGCCACCTATTGGCTAGTCGGTCGCATTACTCGATGAGTCACAAGAGCTTTGTCAGCTGTTGCCACACATGCAGTTGATATCAATTGATCAATTCTTACAGGGTGACAGTAGCTGAGCTGTATCCCTCCATGCTGCAGGAAAACTTTGTGAGAGAACTGGAGGTGCAGAGGGAGAGTGGGGGCAGGGCTTTAAGAGTGTTGTGATAGTAGCGTCTGGAAACGCTGACTTTACTGAAGTTATTGTGTTATGGCACATGCCATCGCCAGATCTTCTATATTATAAATTCGAACTATATCTTAAAGCTTTGATATACTAATGGCTGACCTAAAGTCTTGGTTGTTATATATAGTGGATTTCACTATCTAATGTTTTGAACAGTAACCAATGCTTTTAGACTAAAAAGTGGTTTCTATGAGGCATCCTTCCAATTCTCAGCTACACTCAAAGAGCCTAGACAGACTCCACAGGGTAAGCTTTGGTCATGAACAGGAAGAATGAGAAAGTGTTTTCTATCACACTGTGTAATTCCCAACTTCTGTCTGGACTTGGACAATAGAAACACTATCAGGGGTTAAAAGGTGTTAGAGGGAGGGCCAGCCAAATTATGTCTTGCTGTGGTTGCCCCATGGTGGTGGTGGGGGTTGAGAAGAGGTCAGGATGCACAGGATGCCAGTTGTGATGATTAATCTGTGGATAAGAGGATCTGCATCAGCACAGCCTGTTTATATCCAGACAGTCAAACAAGCAAGCAGACTTCAAATTAGCCACTAATCAACTTAGGGTGCAACCAACAGACTCTCAGCAGGGACTGCTGCATGGTAATGCTTCTGAACAGAGCCTCTGGTTTGAAGACGTATTTAACAATAAAAAATTCTAACTTGGTATTGAGTTTTGCATTGTCACAGTAAACTTAATGTTTATAGGCTGCTGCTTTCAGTCAGTGGCTGGTAGGAGTATAGCTGCAACAATAGTCAAGATTTCAAAGCCTTAATATAAGTGCTTTGGCAGCTGCCATTTGTATTTTTTTTCTTTTTTTGGGAGCCACAAGTGACCGCGAATGAAAGGGTGGAGTGCCAAGTTTATCAAGCTACATCCAGAAACCTATATGGATACAGTGTACGGATACAAGTAGCTGCTGGTGGGTACTAAATAACAGACTAATGAAACTGAAAAGTTTCACTCACCAAAACAGAAGTACAAATGTGGATGGTCTGTACCTCAAAGGTGGCCTTAATATCAGTCAGTCAGTTCCATTTAAAGGCACCAACATCACAAATGCTTTTGAGAGGTCCAGTAAATCAAAGCAGCCACAACTGTTATCCAGATGGATGAGTTGTAAAAACATTTAACCTCCCACTTTAGTTATAAAATAGTAAATATATAAATGGATGAAAATATGTGTTGTTGTATTTTTTGGGGGTGGGGGTTAATGCTGTAACATGGGACTGACATGGGAGTTGGTGTGGCTGGACCCCAATTTTTGTCCATTAGATGAACTGCAGTTTTTCTTTTTTTTGCCACCTTTACTTTAGCATTGGTTTTCGGCCCTTCTGTTTTTCTAAATGTGGATCAGATAATCATTTTAGTGTGTTTCATGTACAGACAGATGAATGTCAATTGAGCCTTTCTCCTCTGTTCTTTCTGTTTGCAGGTAGAGAGACTTCATGTCCCAGAAATCCCTGTGAACGTCAGCACTTCCTCTTAAGTGTGTTCCCTTTCCCATTCTCTCTCTCTGGTTGGTTGGATGAGTCCCAGACAGCGACACAACTGAGTGGGTGTTGAGCCAGACCGGGTAGCCAACGGGAAGCTAGGTGAGGCTTTCATTTTGTTTGTTGGTTATTTGTTTTTAAATTATAATAATTTATTTTACTTCCAGCACACTGATTGCACACAAAGTCCACATAACAGACACCAAAAAACTGATGTAGCTTCAGATCGTATTTCACTTAGTGACATCATTGTCAAGTAAGGAAAGCGTTGAAAAATGCTGTTACAAATGAATGGCAAATTGATACAAACCCCCAAAGGTGATATACCTGGCAAGTAAGTTTTTTGTTACCCCCCTATTGGTACAAATTAAAACATGATCAGGATCATATAGCTTGGGTAAATTACAGCGAGCTGGCCAACAAAATCACATTTAATAGGAAGTGCTAACACTTTTAATTATATCTAACAATAAATAAACCATCCAAATCAGATTTGTTTAAGCATTAGTACAGTAATAGCTTACACGGGGGCTACTTAAATGTAGCTAAATTATGCATCTTTCATCTCTGCTTTGATTGCTTGCACATAAATGACAGCTGTGAGTGACAGTAATAAGATTTCTGTATATTTCTGTTGCTTTAGGCTAGCCATCATGGCCGATGTGGACCCAGACACCCTGCTGGAGTGGCTGCAGATGGGTCAGGGTGATGAGCGTGACATGCAACTCATTGCTCTGGAACAACTCTGCATGCTACTGCTCATGTCAGATAACGTCGACCGCTGCTTTGAGACGTAAGTTTGTGTATTTGTCTCACAAGCATTCAGTTGGTGGTCATGATTTCAGAATTCAGCACTCTCTCTTCCTCACTGTCATCCCTCTTTTATCTGCCAGATGTCCTCCTCGGACATTCCTTCCAGCGCTCTGTAAGATCTTCTTGGATGAGAGTGCTCCAGATAACGTGCTGGAGGTTACAGCCCGAGCAATAACCTACTACCTGGACGTGTCGGCAGAATGTACCCGCAGGATTGTGGGAGTGGATGGGGCCATCAAAGCGCTGTGTAATCGACTGGTGGTAGTGGAGTTGAACAACAGGACCAGCAGAGACCTGGCTGAGCAGTGTGTCAAGGTAGGAGACAACTGACTATAAAAGAGAGGCCCATTTCATTTGTCTGATCTGTTTCTTGTCTTATGGTGGTTGTTGACAGCTTTTAAACATAAGCCAAAAGCCTCAGTCCAGCTTGCTTTGCTGGGCTTTCAAATAAATCCTCAAAATTGGAACGTACTTCCTTATATAAGAGGAAGTCTTGTGATCTGACATGACATCTGTCACACATTGAAAGTCCATATGTGAAGGAAAGTTGTATACATAGTTGCTCATGTAATATAGTAATGTATTAACATTTGGAACAATCATTGAAGTCAGTTAATTTCTCAGAAAAAGTGGACTCTGTAACTGACCAGATCACACCTCCTCACTTCACCACTAAAATCTTGTATCACGACATGAATCGACTGAAAGTATATGTTCTGTTATAGTTCTAACACACTACCCTGGCTCATCAGAACAAGGGTAATATCAGTCGTATGCAGCTGATCCCACTGCTGTACAGGAGAACCAGACATGATGCACAGCATGTGCTGTTACATATGTCTTGATTAAAGTTGATTATTGCTGTTGCAGCAGTTGATGAAATAGTTACAACCTTTAATCTATTGAACTAAATTACAGTTTCATGTTTTCCTACTGGGCTGACTGTCAACACGCTCTTCAGTGTCTCCAGCTGTTTCCTGCACACAATTGTCACAGATTTTCTCAAAGCATTGGGCTGTGTGACACGCATGTGATTTTTACACTTTAAGCGGTATGATAGTGGAGCAGGTAAAATTTGTGGAAAATAATAATACTAATACAAAAAAGACAAATACTTGAGTGTTTAAAACCTCAGAGGGGTTTAGTTTCTTTTTTTTTTTTCTTTTTCCTCAATGGAGTCTAATCAGAGAGGAGGGCATCTCCCTGATCTGTTGCTGTGTTATTGTCCTGAACAGAAAGCTAACACATGAGATGAACTTTTGATCAGCTCAGGCTGCTTCTCTGTTTGGGTGGGGTTCTTTGGGGTTTGGAGACAGAGCTATGCCATAGACATGAGATCACAACAATCTGCTGCCAGATGTTTATTAATTATTTTCCCAAACAGTGGTGTTTATTCAGGCCTTACTTTGTCACCAGTCTGATGTGTTAGATCAGACTTGTGCTAGAGGCCCAGAGGGGTTCTTTATCCACTAGATTTTCTGTTTTTCTGTCATTTGATCCTGTTATTTTCAATTTTTCAAATTCTTTTTTTTGATCTTCTGAGAAAACGTAGAAATATCAATTAGTGAGGATGATGGGAGATCAGTCTCTATGTTGAGTGCTTTAAATAAATCATTGACTCACCCAAAAATGTTATCCAATGGCATAGTTTGGAGAAGTCTGTGATTCAGGTACACCAAGATTTGGAGTTACATATTCCTTCTAGAGATTAAGTTTGAACATATGTTTTCGTGTTTCTCCAGGTGCTGGAGTTGATCTGTACCAGAGAGTCTGGCGCAGTGTTTGAGGCAGGCGGGCTGAACTGTGTGCTGAGTTTCATCCGAGACAGTGGGCACCTTGTTCATAAAGACACTCTGCACTCAGCCATGGCTGTTGTGTCCCGCCTTTGCAGCAAAATGGAGCCCCAGGACTCTTCGCTGGAGACCTGTGTGGAGTCTCTGTCTAGCCTCCTCAAACACGAAGACCACCAGGTAAATATAGAACAGGGGTTGCATCCAGTTAATGCATTTTTCTGATTACAAATACATGGTATGAAAGAGACTTTGAAATAATTGCTGCCCTCCCTTCTTATTTGTGTTATTTGCCACTTTTCCTAAACTGAGGGTGGTCATAAAAGGGGTGGAGCTAAAACTGCTTCTTTCTACTATATGAAGGGGGTGCACCAAGTATTGAGATAACTGAAGTTTCAGAGTTTGGATTGTCTCTTTCTCTATGAATAGATATTACAATGAAAGATTAGGTTTTTGTTCTCTCCTAATGCTGTAACAACTCCTAGCTTCAACACAGAAACTATAGCTTTGTGCCTGTGAGAAAAATGATTTAAAGAAAGAAGCAGTGGGACTTTTAGAACTAATTAAATTATAATGTTTTGTTTAAAAGGTACCGTGTTGGAACATTAATAACTCGAATTTCCTTTTAGAAGCTCATTAAAGAGGGAAAATTGTGAAAAGCATTGCTAGATCTTTAACCTTGTTCAGGCTGAATATGCTATAACTCAAAACTCTCCTCTCCTGCAGGTGTCAGACGGTGCTTTGCGCTGCTTTGCCTCACTGGCTGACCGGTTCACACGTCGTGGTGTAGACCCTGCCCCTTTAGCCAAACATGGCTTGACAGAGGAGCTGCTGTCCCGCATGGCGGCTGCTGGAGGCACAGTGTCAGGCCCCGCCTCTTCCTGCAAGCCAGGCCGGCCTTCAGCAGGTGCAGGCCCCTCGGCTTCTGACTCGAAATTGAGCAACCAGGTGTCTACCATTGTCAGCCTGCTGTCAACACTCTGCAGGGGGTCTCCGCTAGTGACACATGTAGGTCAAAACACCTTGAATGAAGACGTATTTATTACTTTATTAAGTAAGAAGTCTGATCAACATTAAATGTTCTCTTTCTGGGTGTCCAGGACTTGTTGCGTTCAGCACTGCCCGATTCGATGGAGTCAGCACTGGGAGGAGATGAGCGCTGTGTACTGGACACCATGCGGCTGGTTGACCTCCTGCTGGTGCTCCTGTTTGAGGGGCGAAAAGCGCTGCCAAAGTCCACAGCAGGGTCGACGGGCAGGATCCCAGGGCTGCGACGTCTGGACAGTTCTGGGGAGAGATCACACCGACAGCTCATCGACTGTATCCGTAGCAAGGACACAGATGCTCTCATCGATGCCATTGACACTGGAGGTGATGATGCAAACTAATAAATATTACAGAAGCCATGAGTCTGAGTGTTGATAGTTTGGAAAAATTTCATCACACTTCCTTTTAACTTTGTAATCATATCAGCTAGACTGTTATATATTTGCATATGTATTACAAAAAAAATAATAGAACTTGGTTTTAAAGTTGGCTCCAAAAGTATAGGCTTTAAACGTATTGACAGGCTAAACTTCAGTGAAATTAGGTAGAAAACGGGTGGTGCTTTGCTGAAGGTTTTTTGTGTGTGTGTGTGCGTTATGGGTAATAATGGAATGTTGTTTTGTAGCATTTGAGGTGAACTTTATGGATGATGTCGGACAGACGCTGCTCAACTGGGCTTCAGCTTTCGGCACGCAAGAAATGGTAACGATAAAACTTGCCATTTAATCTGGACTAAATTAACTGAAGAACATCTAACTGACAATGATATTAGTTTTTCAGTTTAATACTATTACAAATTGTTATCCGTGTATTATTTAATTTCAGTTTCACCAACTGTCTATTGTTCTAGGTTGAGTTTCTTTGTGAGAGAGGAGCAGATGTCAATAGAGGTCAGAGGTCATCGTCCCTGCACTATGCTGCCTGTTTTGGACGCCCGCAAGTAGCCAAGGTAACACATGAAAGCTCCTAAGGATGAAATGCACGTTTAGTCCTGCAGTAGTCCAGTTTTCTGAAACTTTTTTTTTTCTGGAGTAATGTGTTTTGCTGACTGATTTTTTTTTTTTTTTTTTTTTTGCATTGCTTCCTTTGTAATGTGTGTGTGCAGACTCTCCTGCGTCATGGGGCCAACCCTGACCTGAGGGATGAGGATGGAAAAACACCTCTGGACAAGGCTAGGGAGAGGGGACACAGTGAAGTTGTAGCTATACTGCAGTCTCCTGGTAAGTAAACCAGGACTATGCAAGACCACTACTGCTATTGTTGGTTCAGCTGCTATATCATTTCATTGTAACGTGCCTTTTCTGTCTCTGACTTGTGTTAATTTTGCACTTTTGCCTTTCTTATGCCAAAAAGTGAAGTTTCCTTGCAATGTCTACAAAAAAACTGAAATTAACCCAATTAACCAGGCCCTTTGCACCTACAGTAGATGTGCTTTATGCTTACCTGCACTTGGTTTTGCTGTGAGTGAGAGTGATGCACAAATGTCTATCGGTCTCAAAAGGCAAACCATCTGTGTGTTTCAGGAGACTGGATGTGTCCAGTGAACAAGAGTGATGACAAGAAGAAGAAAGATCTTAACAAAGAGGAGGAGGAGGGCAGTGAACCCAAAGGAGACCCAGAAATGGCTCCTATCTACCTAAAGAGACTTCTGCCTGTTTTTGCACAAACATTTCAGCATACCATGCTGCCTTCTATTAGGTAAATGACAGTGTCTAAGCACTCTGCAGCAGCCATTCATTCACCTTAATTTACTATTGTTTACTGGGCTACATCAGATAAACTGTAAATATTGTCGAATTTACATGAGTTAATCAAATCATATTACATTGTGTTCTTTCTGTTCTGAATCAAACTTCACTACTATGTCCAGTGCAAATCTTAATTAAAGGAGCAGAAGTGGACATAAAAGGAACTGCTGTCTATAATTAAAACCAGGCTGGGAGTTCTCACTAGAAAAATGAAATTGCATGTTTCTATTTTGATGGTTTTCAGGAAAGCTAGTCTGGCTTTGATCAGGAAAATGGTTCACTATAGCAGCGAAGTGCTGCTGAAGGAGGTGTGTGACAGCGAGGCGGGACATAACTTGCCCACGGTGCTGGTGGAGATCACAGCTACTGTCCTCGATCAAGAGGTACAAACACTCAAATACACAGACACAGACATGCTTTTGGGTCTTATTTGTCAAACCTTCCAAAACCCAGAATCTTAGCAGGACATACCTAGTTAGAATAGATCTAATTTTAGCCCAACAGAGAATGAACACTAGCTTAAGCAGATGCTTAATATGCCATTAATTAATTACAGTTATTAAAACGCTGCCGTGTATATACTACAAAGGCCCAAAGGTGATGATCACATTGACTTACATGGTTTTGGTTTTGGGTGCTTGAGTGCCACACAGCACAGTGGTCCAGTGGTGAGCATTTCTCCTTCAGCTGATTAAGGCTGTGTGAATTTTCTCAACGAAGCTGGGCTACCTCCCACAGTTAATTACATGTTATGTTAACTAACTCTAAGTTTTAAATCCTTTTTTTTTTTTCCGGCTACACCATAGATCTGGAGGTTATTTTTTTCCATCACAGTTCTTCAAGTCCGCTATCTTATCCTGCATTTCAATGTTCTGTTTCAGCAGTGTATGTTTCATTTACAAGGAGCTTGCAAAGAAGCTCCTTTGACTACGATGACCTGGATGACTGAGAACCTTCACAGACATATTTCATTTACAAGTAGTCTGATTCCAAATCTGTTGTCCATGTTTGTGTTTTTGAACAGGGAAAGGTTTTCCTTTGTAGTTTTTGTAAATTTAATTAAATTAAATTTTTTGTAATAAGTAAATTCACTAATGTGGCATCCCAGATATTGTTCAAAGTCTCTCAACTCTTTATAAAGTAGTGTCACATTTCTGAGCAGTGTGTTATGGTTAACGCAGCTTCTTCCCCACTCTAGACAGCCTGAGGAAAAAAGAGATGCAAAGATGTGCAACACAGGGATGATAAAGACTAAGGAACCACTTTAGTGTTTTGAAAAAAACACAACATTTTTCACCATGATGTCGTACTGTTATGTGACAGTCTAAGCATGCCTACACACTACATGCATTTTTTTTTCTTCTTTTAAGGAGGGATGTGATAACAACATGTTTTCTTGCTTTCTCTCTCCCCCTGTGTCAGGACGATGACGACGGTCACCTTCTGGCTTTGCAGATCATAAGGGATCTGGTGGATAAGGGTGGAGATGTTTTCCTTGACCAGCTGGCTCGACTAGGCGTCATCAACAAAGTGTCGACTTTGGCTGGACCAGCATCTGATGATGAGAACGAGGATGAAGCAAAACCTGAGAAGGTATACACTGAGGGGACGATGAGATGAAGCTTAAGATTTAGTCTTCAGTATGTGTATATCATATACATACATTTTTCTCGCAGGAGGAAGAGGTGCAGGAGGATGCTAGAGAGATCCAGCAGGGGAAGCCATACCACTGGAGGGACTGGTCCATCATCAGAGGCAGGGACTGTCTCTACATCTGGTCTGACGCTGCTGCCCTTGAGCTCTCCAATGGCTCCAATGGCTGGTTCAGGTTCATCCTGGATGGGAAACTAGCCACCATGTACTCCAGTGGAAGTCCAGAAGGGGGATCGGACAGCTCCGGTATGAGTTAACATGCTTATAATGCACTTGCATAGCTGTCATTTTGTTCTGCTGACAATGGTCCATCTCTTTTGGGCTGCAGAGTCTCGCAGCGAGTTCTTGGAGAAGCTACAGCGGGCACGGAGTCAGGTGAAGCCAGTAACAGCCAGTCAGCCCATCTTGTCCAGTGTTGGCCCCACCAAGCTGACCGTAGGGAACTGGTCTCTGACCTGCCTGAAGGATGGAGAGATTGCTATCCACAACTCAGATGGGCAGCAGGCCACCATCCTGAAGGAAGACCTGCCTGGCTTTGTCTTTGAGTCTAACAGAGGAACCAAGCACTCTTTCACAGCAGAAACATCCTTGGGTGAGTCTCATTGTCTAATAAGCAAAATGTATACAGGTAAGCTATCAAACAAAGGAAAATATTCTTCCAGTTGAAATTTACTAAACAGTACAAACGTGTTCAGCAGCATTGTTAAATGTCTCATTTTCGTGTGTGTCTTTGTGTGTGTGCGCATGTGCCTGAGTAGGCTCAGAGTTTGTGACTGGTTGGACGGGGAAGCGAGGCAGGAAGTTAAAGTCAAAACTGGAGAAGACAAAGCAGAAGGTGAAAAGTATGGCAAGAGAGCTATATGATGATCACTTCAAAGCTGTAGAAAGCATGCCCAGAGGAGTGGTGGTTACTCTCCGGAACATTTCAACACAGCTGGAGTCTGCTTGGGAGCTGCACACCAACAGACAGGTACACAAGTACACATTAGTAGACAGACTCTCATTGGATTGCAGTAATAAACAGTAATGTAAATGCTTACATGCTTATCACTTATATTGTTAACAGTGTATTGAAGGGGAGAACACATGGAGGGACCTGATGAAAACCGCTCTGGAAAACCTGATTGTAGTTTTGAAGGATGAAAACACGATTTCTCCGTATGAGATGTGTAGCAGTGGCTTGGTCCAGGCTCTGTTTACAGTCCTTAACAATGTGAGCTAATTCTAAATCTCTCATTCATCTGATTATTTATTCTTTATTGAAATATTCTAAGGTACTGGTTTTCAAATAAAGGCCTTAATTAGGAGATATATATATATATGAATTTATGCTAGTTCTAGAGGTGAAGGGGGACCACCCTTGTAGTAGAAAGTTGTACCTAATAAAGTGACATAGTGTAAACAGCAGTAAGTGTATATTGATAATGGCTGTGTTGGACAAAGGCTGTGTTTTTCTTGAAGAGCTCTGTATAGCTGGCATTGAAACTTGAAAGCCTTAACAATCTGTACCTTCTACTAATAGTTCATTAGAATCTAGTGTACATCATATATTCATCTCTTACATAGCACTGTCCTTAAAGATGAAAATTTGACATGCCTTATGCTTCTGTGTAGAGTGTGGAACTGGACCTGAAACATGATTGTAAGCCTTTAATGGAAAGAATCAATGTCTTTAAGGCGGCTTTCAGCGAGAATGAAGATGATGAAAGGTAATGTCATGCTCATATTCTGAATTCGATAAATGAAAACAAAGCACTCTTATGCATAATGATTTATAGGACAGTATACTTGTTTTGTTCAAAGAGAGACAAGGAAAAGAAAGATGGGGATAAATGAGGACATTTCTACATGAAGTAGACCCAAAAAATTTGATTTAAAGAGAAAAGATATACAGAGAATGACAAAGGGCAGACAAAGTTAGTCAGAATGACAACTACAAAAGTGATAGCTTAGTCACACTAGAGTACAAATAGGATGGCAACCTCCTTCGGACTAGGACAAAGTATGTGGTTGCCTGGTGATCACGAGAACAATTGCAAGTAGTTGAGGTAACCAGCTGGTTGCCCAGAGGTTGAGGGTGTTGACTGCTCAATCACTTCTGATTGTAAGGCAATCACAAGGTTTACTAAACGCATAAACGCAGACAGTCAGAGTTGGTCTGCACTGAACAGTCTAAATGTGTACATTTTTCAAAGCAAAAATGACAAATGCAGTGAAATCCCAAGTTCATTACACACAGTTGCTGTAATTTTGTTTGCGCTGTAGTGTCCAGCCTAGTTTGACTGAAATATAAAATCATTATGAAGAACTGAAGGATCCTTTAGTCTCCTTAGTTATCACTTGGATTCTACTCGGTCACATAGCACTGTCGAAGATGTTTAAACTGCCTATGTTTTGTTTGAACTGATTAAAGTTGATAAATGATTCTGTGTGTGTGTTTAGCCGACCAGCTGTTGCCTTAATCCGTAAACTGATAGCTGTCCTGGAGTCAATAGAACGCCTACCTCTGCACCTGTATGACACTCCGGGATCCTCATACAACCTGCAGGTGAGTCAACGTGTGTTCAAGGTCCTGGTGTGTTATTTGGAGAAGCTCTCAGTAATGTTGCTTGCCATAATCACAGCGTGTGATTAAAATATGTTTCTGTGCTTTAGATTCTTACACGGAGATTGCGGTTCCGGCTGGAGCGAGCGCCGGGAGAGACGGCCCTGATCGACCGGACAGGTCGTATGTTGAAGATGGAACCACTTGCAACTGTGGAGTCTCTGGAGCAGTACCTGCTGAAGATGGTGAGGAGACACTAAAAATGCATTCAACCAAAATACACCTAGGTCTGGAAATACTTGGACAGTGGGGTGGGGGGGTGGGGGGGGAATCACAACTTTGGTACTCTAAGTCAAGTTTATTTATGGCCGTTCACAGACAGCATGCCCAAGTCTGACTTTCGTTAAATCTTTTTTTCATAAGAAAAATGATTTTTTTTCTTATGAAAAAAATCTTTTTCATATTTTTTTTTCTTTCTTATGAAAAAGAACCAAAGCATGAAAAAGAACCCCCAACCCCTTTGGAAACCAATGTGTTTTGATCTTACTTTTTTTTTAATGTTGTGTATCAACCTGATTCCAGATGATTTTTGACTTCCCTTCCTCTTTGGCCTTTTCTTCCTCTAGGTGGCAAAGCAGTGGTACGACTTCGAGCGCTCATCCTTTGTCTTTGTGCGGAAGCTGAGGGAAGGGCAGACCTTCACTTTCAGGCACCAACACGATTTTGATGAAAATGGTATCATCTATTGGGTCGGAACAAACGCCAAGTAAGAGCAACTTCAGCTAGCTATAAATTTAACATGAGGCTTACTGGTCGCTGATTTGCATAAATGATTTGCATCTTGCACTGCAGGTATAAATTTAATGTTATCAAATTTGTGGTTATATCATGTTAAACTAGTGTTCCTCTTACATTTTATTCAGCATACACCTTTTAGGATGAATTTAGCAGATTTTAAAATGGTTTATGTTACTGTCTTGATAGCTTGCTCAATCATCCAGATAAAGAAATCCTAGAAAGTTGATTCTGTTCATCTAGACCTAGCTTTTTCAGTATGAGAAACGTTTCGTCACTCTAAGACTACATGCACACTAGCCCGGATAAATTTGAAAACGGCATTTTCGTCTGAAAACGCTCCACGTCCACACTAGCGGTTTCAGAGAGTTGTGCGTTCACATTGAAACGGCCGAAAATGCTTATGTTCCAGTACTGCGCATGCGTGAAGCACAAGAAGATTTGACCTACCTCATTTCTGTCTGCCGTTTATTTACTTTCCGGCTCGTTGAAACGTTGCGGCAAAAGGTCGAGAAAAAGCACAGAGTTTTTTAAATGGACTAACAATGAGGTGGAGTTGTTGCTGCGAGTAACACAAAAGTACAAAGTTGCCAAAGCGAGTGAGAATTAAATAATTTAAAGAAAAGCTATCTGGAGCATGTATAAACTAATATTAAATCTTTAATAGGGCTGTCAAAATTTGAGCAAACAAAACAACTGCTGTATAATGTCCTCTGCTATCTTTGTTTAATTGGTCACATGACTGCATCACATGACTAAAATGCATCATTGTTTTAGAAAGTCTGCCTTTTCGAGTGTCCACACTGCAACGAGACAGCTCTGTTTTGAAATGTATGCATCTTCGAGAGCGTTTTCAAAACGCTGCGTTTTTCCTTGGGGAAAACGTCAGTGTGGACGGGGGGCCAAAACGGAAAGAAAATGATGGGTTTTCAAACAAAAACGCATTAGTGTGGACGTAGCCTAAGTGACTTCTTCAGTCTCCGCTGACTGCAGGTTCCCCCACACTTATAGGGCTTTGGAGTTGATGTCACGCCGCAGTGCATTGTGGGATCGGGGCGCCATGCCAGAAGGCCACAAATCAAAACAAACACACTGTGTTGGAAGCAGGACTGTCAGAACCATGCTTAAAATCAGCACAAAAGACAAAGGGCTGTATCGCGACCGATTACACCAAGAGACGGTACTTGGAAAAAATAGCGTGCATCGGTAATGTGGACCCGTATGAAATAAGGCAGTGGAGTGGAAACCCAGACAGCCTACCGCCGTTGTCCTATTCTGATATTTTCGTGTACCTTGTCCGTGGAGTCAGCGCATAGCCGCATACACGGCGAATAAATAAATTATAAATTCCTGCACATAACATTGACTTCTCCTCAGCAGCTGCCCCCCAAATTGCTCTAGATGAACGATTCACGATTGATGCCAGCTGTGCGTTGCCATGTAAATAGTTTGCATTTCACGTGTACCTGCACATGTACTTGCTAAGTACATGTGAACAGGTCTTGAATAAAAAATAAATAAAATAAACATACTTTTCATTTCTGTTTTATTGAAACCACTTTACAGAAAGTACAATTATTTACAATGAACTGTACATGCAACACAGCAGTTTTATGAATATTCAACAAGAGCAAGTTTCATCTGGCCCTGGTTTGACAACCACACTGGGGCACATATTCACCAAAACACAGCACACCTTAACATTCCTATCAAGCAGTGTCGTGTCTTCACCCTCACATAATATGAGTAACTCCTGTCCACAGCCTCCGTGACATGGTGATTTTGTTGTTGGTCTTCTGTCAGATCTTCATCTATTACTTCTGCACTGGGCACACCTTCATACTCTGCAGCTGCATAATGAAAGCATGTAAAATAAAATTAGTGCATACACATAAGGTAAATGTACACCAGTATTCCAGGTGCGTGATTCATCTGAAGGTTATGTGCAGATTAGCGTACAATGAGCGCAATTTTGTATGTTTTTGGGGTGGGGGTTACCTCCAATGAGTGCTCTTTTTCGCTTTCGTTGCACTCGCCTTGCGTGCCGGTCCGAGTCTCACCGCTTCAATCCAAGCCTGACGTCTTCGTTTAGTAAAATCGGATAAATGAGATCCCTCCCGTTGCCTCCAGGAGGGGAAACGATGAAAAGAGAGCCCATTTCCAGCTGCTTGCCTTCCCTATCGTGTGATCTAACGTTGCAACCAACAACACAGTACGTACAAATCATAGCTGACGCTTCCGTGTGCTCCGTTTGGCCTACTGTCATGGCGGGAGGGGGCGCTCCAAAGCCCTATAGACGGTACATTTGCATAATGACTGAAACTAGCACCACTGACTAACAGTGGGCCATCAGGTCAGACTGAAGGAAGTCACTTGGATGAGTAATGAAATGTTTCTCCCAATGAAAACTATATGTCCAGATAAACAGAATCAAGTTTCTAGGGTTTGTGATCATTTTTCTGTATACTTGCAATCAATGTAAAATACTATATTTCACACTTTTCTGTTCAGTCCTTCAGTTCTTTTAAAAAGTAATGCAACGTTTTAGATGTTTACATTTAGAGCTATGGGAGCTTTAGTGGAGTTTTGTTTTGTTTTTGTTTTCTTTCTCAGTAAACCAATATTTGTTTTCTTCAGGACTGCCTACGAGTGGGTAAACCCCGCAGCTTATGGCCTAGTGGTGGTGACCTCTTCAGAGGGCCGGAATCTCCCCTACGGGAGACTGGAAGACATTCTCAGTCGGGATAGCTCTGCTCTGAATTGCCACACGAATGACGACAAGAATGCCTGGTTTGCTATCGACCTCGGCCTGTGGGTCATTCCCTCAGCATACACTCTGAGGCATGCCAGGTAATAAGATGGGCGCATCATATGATGTAACACATATATCTAGATGGTAATATAGAATCTGAAATATCATGAAGGTGTTATTTACTCTCCAGATCTAACTTTGGTTTATCTAGGAATGTTGGGTGTTGGCAACGTCTGATTGCCTCTAACTGGCGTAAATTATCCTAAGCTAATCAGTTTAGATGCAAGATATTCAGTTAGGTGTTTACTTGTGTCTGGCACCAGATTACAAGTGTAAAAACTGAGCCAAATCTTGAGCTGCACAAGGCGGCTAAAAACGTAATCCAGGCTAAAAAAAAACAACAAATGGCTGGGTAAATTGTAGTTTTGGTCACTGCCATTAATGCACAAGTAGATCTGAATGTAATTACAGTTGTGTACTCTAAGAGATTACATTTTCTTTTATCTTTTCTTATGCCTTGATGGCAGTTTCAGCATTACTCTTTCAGGCATTCACTAGTATCAGTGCAACATTAAAATCTATAAACTAGGTCCAGAAAAATGACTTGAATTCATTTAAAATTGTCTGAGGCAAAGTTAAACACTGACCTTCTGTTTGAGCAATCTAAAAAAAATGTTTAAAAAAAATCAGTGCAGAGTCCTCTGTGAAATACACAGAAGATCTACACATAGTTCAAAGGTTATTCATGATGGTGCCATATATGTGCAAGTTATCCATGCCAAAATCACCCCGTGTATAGTATATATTTGTTTTGGAGTAACATGTGTGTCATCCAGATAAAGCCATTTTTAGAAAAAAAAAGGCCCTGCTAATTTCAGCAAGTTATTGCCAAAAAGCCATTTACATGCAATTCTAATTATGGCTTTGTAGCAAGAGTCTGTCTGCTAACCCACTAAGTATTTGCTGTGATAAAATCAATAAAAAGTCTTCAAGCAAGAAACTAAGCATACCAATTAGTAATCTTAACAGAGGAGTTGATGAAACCTTGTGAGAAACATGCTCCTGTCTCTTAATTTTTTCTAACATACCGGCATCAATATCGCCATCATCATCAGGATTATTTCGTATAGAAAAATAAAACGTTGTCTGCCAGTTATTACCTCACGTTGTAGTGTAGAAACTACTGAAGACATCAGGAAATAAAACCAATATACCACCTGACCAAGTTGTGTGGTAACAATTCTACACCTCTTGGGGGTTTAACGGCAGCTGGCATCCTTGTACATGCAGTGCTGCCATCTTCTGTTTCAGTCCGTTATTACACTCTTAAATCCTACTACTTATTCCTGCGTCTTTTGGGATCTTACAAAGCTTCAAACGACACGTCGACTATTAAATTGGTCGTCGACGTAATCATGACTAGTCAACTAATCGTGGCAGCCCTAAACAGAATGACACAATGAGACATTATTGAATAGAATGGGCCTACCTCCTGAGAGATATTGGATGATAAATATAATCCATTCCATGCAATAAAACACTGAAACTGCAGGGGGGAAGAAACAAGTAGACTTTACGACATTATGCATCCTATAACTAACATACACAGATCCTGACAAATGGCAGATATGAAATTAGCATGTCTAATTTTTAAAATATTAATCCTCCTGCAGGGGTTATGGCCGCTCTGCGTTGAGGAACTGGGTCTTTCAGGTGTCCAAAGATGGTCAGAACTGGACGACTCTTTACACCCACGTAGATGACAGCAGCCTAAATGAACCCGGGTAAGACTTTTCTCTAAATTCATTCAAACTGCTGAATAACCAAAGTCCATAGATGGTTGAAATTTTATCTAACTGTTTTCACAGGTCGACAGCCACGTGGCCTCTGGACCCATCTAAAGAAGAGAAGCAGGGCTGGAGGCACATCAGAATTAAACAGATGGGAAAGAACGCCAGCGGCCAGACACACTATCTGTCACTATCTGGACTTGAGCTGTACGGCAATGTCACTGCAGTCTGTGAGGACCAGTTGGGTGAGAACTTTGCTTCAGTTGCAGTTTGCTTCTAGTGATTGACAACCAGAGGATTTTAGTTGTTGGTATCATTTTTGAAAATTATGTCAGTAGCTTAACATTTTATGAACCTTATCTTAAAGCCTTGCATTACTGCTCCTCCTCTATCAGGGTTTGATTTGTTTTCTTTTGCTGTTTTGGCTTTTTGTCTAAGTAACTGTCAAATTGGTTAAATGTGAGATTTTAATTTGGCTGCCTCTTTGTCCTTCAGGTAAAGCTGTGAAGGAGGCAGAAGCAAACCTTCGCCGCCAGCGCCGCCTGTTTCGTTCTCAGGTGATGAAGTACATCGTACCAGGGGCACGGGTTGTTCGGGGCATCGACTGGAAGTGGCGCGACCAGGATGGAAACCCACCTGGAGAGGGCACAATTACTGGAGAGGCTCACAATGGTAAGCAAACACACAAGACCAGATGAAACAGAAAGTGATGAACAGAAAAAAAACCAAACCAATGCACCGTTTACCCAACAGCTGGTGGATCCCGGCCGGTTTAACTGCTGTAGTGCATTTTCCAAAATGTTTTGCAGGAGTCCAGGGCCTGTACTATGAAGCGGGCTCAACCTGTTATTTCTCCTGTGCGTCCGCATGAAAGGGGTGGTGATAATGTCTGACCAGTCTAAAAGGGAGGTTTCATGGGTCGAGTGACACCTGATGAATACAGTTAAGACACGCAGTGCTACTGTGAGCTATAAATTGCACAAAAAATGCCAGATGTAGCAAAATGATACATATTAAAACTCAAATATGCACTTAACTAATAACACTTAAAAAAATCAGAATGTTCAATAAACACTCCAGTTTCAAATAATTAGGATATTCTGGCAATTATTTCAGACATCAGGCTTTACAGGGTTATTGATTAGACAGGTATTCTTGATTTGTGTTCTGTGCTCTATGGCTGCAACGCCACCAGTGTAAGATGACTTAAAATTAGAATAAAGTACAACAAGATTTTACACATTTTCGAAATGGGTAAAACACTTAAACATACTTACGACATGCTGTAAAGGCATCAGTGAAAATGTGGCACAAAACCTTAGACCCTTCTTCTAGCAGCACACGTTGATAGTAGAAGCTGCTATTATCTGAGGACTTGATTGATCAGTGGATAGTGACTTTATATATGTTGATCTCCACCTTTGTGGTGCAGAAAACCCAGGATTAACCCTGAAGATACCTGGATAA
Source organism: Neolamprologus multifasciatus (assembly GCF_963576455.1). Lineage (NCBI taxonomy): Eukaryota > Metazoa > Chordata > Actinopteri > Cichliformes > Cichlidae > Neolamprologus > Neolamprologus multifasciatus. Next base: position 27,007,259 of record NC_140457.1, on the reverse strand, counting down.
GATGAAATCCTGCTTTGTAGTACAGGCCTCAGCCCTGGAACTAAAATCTAAACCCTGGCTTCAGCCTCCCCACCCAGGTCTTTGTACTGTGTAAAATATGTTTTAACACAGCAGGTTACTGAACAACTGTGTTTACACTTTTCTCCCTGCTCCCTTCTTCACCTTGAGATGTCAGAAGGATGATGTGTCAGCGGTGTCTTTTTTTTTTTCTTCTTTTCTTGTATTTAGCTTCATGTTCACAAGGCACATGTCACTGGTTTAATTGATCTCCACAGGGGACTGTGGTTACAGTAAAAGGTAAACAGCCAAGTGGAATCTGCATTTAGGAAGTGGTCTGTGGATAAATACCTTTCAGTTTAAATCTGTCTGTGATAGGCTGGTAGAATGAAGGGTTGAGTGTGAATTGTTGAATCTAGGATAATTGGACAGCTCCCTGATTGTGGTGACTTATCTTATTGGCTAAAGTAGGTGAAACTTACGCATGTACACATCATTAGTCAGTTTCCCTAACAAAAACTGACGCGATGAAGCTGGCAAGTGAGTTATAACTTAATTAGATTGTAATGTTTTTTGTAACTTTAAGCAACAACATTATATCCAGCTGAGTGTTTTTTGAAAGGGCCAAATGGGGAGGAATGGTTAGTGTTGGAGTGGATAGATTGTGGAATGTCTAGTCATACTGAAAGAAATGGGTCCTTTTCCTTCTGTAAGGTGTGAAATTAGTGAAAAATGACATAAAAATTTTAGAGATAATTTTGTTTCAGGATTTCTGGAGTCTTCCCTTTTGGCTTCAAAACCAGAAATTGCAATTCTACAATTTAACCTGGAGAGTCAGATAAGGGCAAACATCCTCTCCTCCTCCTCCTTCTCTTCTTCTCCTCTTCTTTTCCTCCTCTTCCTTTCTCTTCCTATCCCATTTGTGCTTCTCACGTTTATTTTTTACCCAGATCTGATGCCATCTCAGTGAGCTGAACAAATGGATACACCACCAGCAGCTCCATTTTTTTTCCCCATTTCTTTTTCTTTAAAAAAAATCATTACAAGCCAAGATGACTGTCATTATTTGAGTTTAATTCCTTTCATCTTTGATGCTTTGCATTTGCCAGAAGTATTTTCTACTTTTGCTTTGTCATTTTCTATGATCATGTCCATATTCTTCTCTCTTGTTGCTCCACCTGCACCCAGAACCCCACATTAGAAATGTAAACAGACAACATCAATGAGTGTGCTGTTCTTTAAAATCAAATGAAATGGCACCCTTATAGGGAATTACATGATATTTTTGCAATGTTATTTTATGTTCTGTACATTTTGTTTGTACAATACACAAAGGAAGGAACAGATGGGTTCAATAGGTTTATATTGCGTGAACTCTACTCAAGAAACATCACTTAAATATTTAGTATATTTATCAGGATAAAGTAAAAAACAGTACAGCAAATATTCACTTATTATTTATTTATTATTTAGTTAATGTTAATTATTTTATTTTTTAAAGTTTTATTTATTTATTTTTGAGCAATGTAGTTAAAACTGTTCAATCTGTCTTTAAAAAACTGTTGACCAAACCCAGAGCCAATGCTCGAGCTAGTGCTCTAAAGAGCCAGTACGTGGTTTGATTCAGTTTCCTGCCCATTATTCCTAGTTGTGACATGTAAATGATGACCCCGCAGGACCAAGGAAGCATACTGACAGAGCTTGGAGGAAGTGTAACTGTTGTGGAGTGTAGCTCAGCAGATGCTTGGCTCTCAACTCCTAAAACTGCAACAACAACAAAAAAACAAAACAAACAAAACTGAAAACCATATGATGGCACAGGTACTTGTCAGTGTTGATTTAAAAAGAACGGTATATTAATGAAAATCTGTTTATGTATAGTTATTGGTTAGTTAAAATAACACCCCTTCCTCTTTAAAAATTGGTTATTTGGACACATTGTTGGATCTAAGATGGGAATGTGGTAGTCAGTTAACAACTCTTTTTATCAGGCAAAAGATGTTTTAACACCCACACCCACAAACCCCCCAAAACCAAACACTCAAGTATAGTAATTTTCTCTCACTATACTATACTATATTTTCTCTCAGGCTAGTTAGTGCTTTGTTTCATTGTGACTCTAAAGCAATATTTCATGTAAAGTATTTGATCTGGCCCAGTGTGGAGCTGCTCTGACTGTAAGCTGCTTCTCTGCTGTCTACTTCTCTTACTGTCTCTCTTTCTCTGTCTCTCTCTCGGGTCTCTGACATCTATCCGTCCGTCTCCCTCCCATCTCTCTGTCCATCCAGGCTGGATTGATGTAACCTGGGATGCTGGCGGCTCTAACTCTTACCGTATGGGCGCTGAAGGGAAGTTTGACCTCAAGCTTGCTCCAGGGTACGACCCTGAGTCGGCTGCCACAGCGCCGTCACCCAAACCTGTCTCATCCACTGTTTCAGGCCCCGCCTCCACCACGGTGGGACCCTCTGTGACGCAGGCGGCGAGCGGCGGCGGTACCACCACCACCACCTCATCATCTTCCTCCTCCACATCGTCATCCTCGCTTCAGCAGTCATGGAGCAGTCTGGTTAAAAATAACTGTCCTGATAAGGGCGGGGCCTCATCGCTTGGGGGTGCCAGCTCCTCCAGCAGAAAGGGGAGCAGCAGCTCTGTCTGCAGTGTCGCCTCCTCCTCTGACATCAGCCTAAGTTCCTCCGCTGGTTTTCCAGGTGCAGGAGGTCTGCGACTGGAGAGAAGAACTGACGGGCTAGTGCTTGACCAAGGAACCGGGATAGGAGGAGTAATGGGAGGCGGGGTTGGCTCTGATGGACATCAGCAAGAGCCAATTGTCGTTCTGTCCTCTGCAGCAGAGGGCGGATCTGGTTCAGCATCCAGCTCAGGCACACTTACTGGTGATGCATCCACCACAGCAGATGAAACCAGAAACAAAGACTCATCCACAGCAATGGCCACCACTGACCCGGCAACAGCGATCTCCATGGGGCTAGTGAGCGTGAGCTCCCCTGATGTCAGCTCGGTGTCGGAGTCATCTAGCAAGGACACGCCTTCCCAGAGGCCTATGTGCTCGGTGGCTAATGCCCGGCTATCGGTCAGCTCCCTCTTGGCTGCCGGCGCTCCCATGAGCTCCAGTGCCAGCGTCCCTAATTTGTCATCTCGCGAGGCCAGCTTGATGGAGTCCTTCGTCCGCCGCGCACCCAACATGTCGCGCACCAATGCCACAAATAACATGAACCTGAGCCGCAGCAGCAGCGACAACAACACCAACACGCTGGGCAGAAACGTCATGAGTACTGCCAGTGAGTACAGCAGGATTACTGCACTAATACTACAATATTCTTACAACATACCATTAAAAGACTGGTATTACACCTCAGTCCACTATCACGGAACATCACGGGTACTGCCAGCAAGTAAATAACTTGAGTATTACAATCTAATTATCTTTTGAGTTGGAGCTGGGGCGTATGGCAACATCGTTCAGCTGAATGGTGATACATGGTGCATATAACTTATTAAATATTTGCCACAAAAGCAATATATGAGTCGTCACAGGCACCGATTCTGAAATGCACTGATCGGTATAAAATGCAAAAAACAAACTCATGGGTAATACTTCAAAACATTTTTTTTTTTTTTTGTCTGGACCTTCTTCAATTTTTAGTAATCTTGGTAAAATAATTTTCCGTATTTCATTCTCATGTTTAAAATGTTAATCATTTCATTGTTTTAAAATTCAGGTCCACAGTTGGTGTGTTACCTAGAGTCGACGATAATAGAAACCACCACAGCAGTCAGCCCAACCACAGCCTACTGCTTTGAGAATAATCAGTGGCAGTACTTCTTCCACTAAAATGTTGCACAAAGTAGACCAGGAGATGCCTGTGAAGGTTCTCAGTCATCCAGGTCATCGTAGTCTAAGGAGCTTGGAAAGAAAAGCGTCTGGACTTCTTTAAGTTGCTTGAAGACGTTTCACCTCTCATCTGAGAAACTTCTTCTCCAGACGCTTTTATTTCCAAGCTCCTTACACTAGACCAGGAATTTAAAAATCCTTTTTTCTCTCTCTCTCTCTCCTTTTTTTAATTTTTTCCTTCTAGTTAAGTGCACTTTCCATGAGTGTGGCGTACGTGTTAATGTGTTAGTATGTCATTATCACAAATCAGCAAATTTATAGTAAAACATGCAACTCTAGCATTTACTTAATCCATTGTCCATTGCTGGACCGGCACTGTGTAACCCACCGTAGTGCATGAGAGAAACCTTAAAAAAATAAAAAAATAAATAAACTGGGTCAACATGGCATGTTTGTTAATACAGAGATACATACGTTATGAGTTATTGACTCGAGTTATTTTTACACATCGGCCAGCATCTAGCCAATCCACCACCTTTCACTGTTTATACCGTTACCCCCCCCCCCCCCCCCCCCCAAAAAAAAATAAAAATAAAAATAAAAATAAATAAATAACTAAAAATCAGCCCATAAAAACGAAAAAACACCCTATGGTCGTGCCATCAGTTAACCCTTGGCGTGCCAGCTGTGGCACGTGTGCCCAGGTTTGCCGACCCCTGTACTAGATGAATAATGGAGTGGATTAGAGTTTTACACAAAGTAATAATGACACTTAGTAACAAATAAAGTTCCCAAACTGGGTCAGTGAGACCACAGGATGTGTGTTTAGAATTGATTTTAAAATTAGGAACGGATGCACTATTTACTCAGAGGGCACGATTCAGTAAGCCGAGTTTGCTGTTTGAATGGCTGTGTGAAGATGCTTGTTCTCAGCTTCAAATATTATCTCGTAGTATTTTTAAGTCCAAAGTTACTCAGACCACATGTGGAGGATCATTCCTCTGGATCACTGGGTAAACCGCATGAGCTGCCTCCAGCCAATCAGCTGTTTCCAGTTAGATGACTGGAGCATAACGAGCTTCACCTGCTGCTTTGTTTCTTTGGTTTCTGACAAACTAACCACCATTTGTTTGTTTTTGTGTGTGTGTTTGTTTGCAGCTTCTCCTCTCATGGGTGCTCAGAGCTTTCCTAACCTCACCACCACTGGCACCACCTCCACCGTTACCATGTCCACCTCCATAGTAACCAGCAGCAATAATGTAGCCACAGCCACCACGGGTTTGTCGGTGGGCCAGTTACTAAGCAACACCCTTACAACCAGCCTGACGTCTACATCCAGCGAGAGCGACACGGGCCAGGAGGCCGAGTTCTCTCTCTATGGTTGGTGACCACACTCTCACTCACTCACTGAGCCTGCTTCAGCTAACTTGTGCTGCCTATTGTCTCTCATATAAGTCAGCACACTGGTTACCTGAACTGTGTAAAAGTTAGCAGATAGGAACTTAGAGCTTAGCCTTAATTTTATTTGTAAATATAACAGAAAATAAAAACATAGAAATCATTTTCAGCTTGATGGTGAAAATCCCCTTGAAAATCTTAACAACTGGCATCTTGGAGACGGGTTGTTTCGCTCTCGTCCTGTGATGCCCTTACAATGCATATCTTGACGCAAATCTTTAAACCAAGTAGTTTTGCTTTTAAACATAATCCTATATTTAAGCAAAGTTATTAAAGGCAAACGGTGACACTAACACGATCCCAGGTTCATGATCACGTTACTACAGCCCAACCCCCGGGCCTCGGACTGGTACCGGTCCGTGAGTCGTTTGGTACCGGGCCGCGAGAGTTGAGGCTCAGGTGTGAAATGTATGGTTTTCAGGGTTTTTATCGGTTTTCAGCGTTATTTTGTTATCGTTTTTATTGTTAACTCGGTTTTCCTGGGTCTTTTCACGTGTGTTATGAATAAATCTTCTTTTTTTCGGTACCGGTACTAGTTTTACTTTGTTGTATTTATCCGCGACACCTTAAAGGCCGGTCCGTGAAAATATTGTCGGGCATAAACCCGTCCGTGGCACAAAAAAGGTTGGGGACCGCTGCGTTGCTACCTCCCTGCTTGTGTGTGTACATGCTCTTTAGAACAAGTCATAACACCAGTTACATCTTTATTATAGAAAACGTGCAGAGATCATTAAAACACATAAACATTGATCATTTAAGACTGTCTTTGCATGTCTTTGTATAATATGTATAGTAACTGGTTGGATTTGGATAAACCGGACCAGAATTAACCAAACCTAAGCTCATGTTTCTAGAGTTTATCAACATGTGTGCCAAGCGCCATCTTCCCCTCTTTCCCTTATTCTCAGTTGTTTAACCGACTTCATGTCCATCCGCTCATTTTCTCTCCCTTTAGACTTTCTGGACAGCTGCCGTGCCAACACACTGTTGGCTGAGCTGGACGATGAGGAGGACCTCCCAGAGCCTGATGACGATGATGACGAGAACGAAGATGACAATCAGGAGGATCAAGAGTATGAGGAGGTCCTGGTACGTAAATCGATCTGGGCTTATTTTAAAGATTTGGGGTTTTTCCCCCTGATGATTCAAAGATGATCTCTCGCTGTAGCTGTGGATGTTTTGTACGAAAGCCCTTCAGAGGGGTGACTGTGTCACTGCTGTTCTGCAGGAAGAGGAGGAGTATGAGACCAAAGGAGGACGCAGGAGGACATGGGATGATGACTTTGTCCTAAAGAGGCAATTCTCTGCTCTGGTTCCTGCCTTTGACCCCCGACCAGGAAGAACCAATGTCCAGCAGACCACAGACCTGGAGATCCCTCCTCCAGGTAAAAAAAAAAAAAAATGAAAAGGAGGAAGTGTTCGCTCATCACAGGACTTTCAGCTAGTTTCTGTAAATGCTGTTGTTGGCATTTATTTGTTATTTTGTTAGTTGTCAAAGCTTTGACATCACGGCAACATAACTGATTGGTGATAGTTCTGCAGCAATGCTAATATCATCAAATCATCATCATCGTTTATTTATATAGCACTTTAAAAACACACAAGGCTGACCAAAGTGCTGAACAATAGAAACATAATAGATACCATAAGAATAATAAATACGATAAAATAATAAACATAGCGAAAACAATAAAATACAAGTCAGTCAACCACTGAGTCAAAAGCCAGTGAATAAAAATGCGTTTTCAATCTGGATTTTAAAAACCAGCACTGATGTCGATTGCCTAATGTGAAGAGGAAGATTATTCCAAAGCTTAGGAGCCACGATAGAGAACGCTCGGTCTCCTCTCAGTTTCAGCCGTGATTTGGGGACTGAGAGCAACAGCTGCTCAGCTGACCGGAGCGAACGAGTGGGGACATAGGGCTTCAGCAAATCAGACAGATACGCAGGTGCCAGACCATTTAAAGATTTAAAAACCAATAAAAGAACTTTAAAATGAATCCTAAATTCAATTGGAATATATGATTTTATTTAAACAACAATTAATATTAGAAAAATATTACTTCTAATGTCACATATCCTATTCTTCTGTGGTGTTTTAATGACACGGACTGGTGATCAGTTAAATGGCAGGTGCCTCCCGTTGTTTATCTGACCAACCACTGAACTAATAATTGCATTACAGGAAATTAGTTTTAAGTTCATTTTTCATTTTGTTGAATAAAAGTTCTATGTTATGATGGACCCAACTGATACGTTTCCTCTGTTTTCTCAATGTAGCATATTCTGTTTAACACCTTGTTGATGTTAAAGGCTGAAACGGGTAGAGAAAGTATTTATGGATATTAATGGAGTAGTATAAATAGAAGATATTTAACCAAAAATACAAGTCAGGAAATGAGGACTGAAAGAATCCTTGAGGCTATAGAACTTGCACAGAAATTTTGACTACTGGTGTAGAAATCTTTTTCAGAGTTCAGTTGTTTATTTGAGATCTTAGTTATGCTGAAATCATCATTCTTTCAAAGAAAAATAAACTCTTTTAAGAAAGGTCTGCAGTGTAATGTTCCATCCATGTTTTTAAAAAGGGGTTTCTCTGTCTCCCTTGGTCCAGGGACTCCTCGATCCGAGGTTCAGGAGGAGGTGGAGTGTGCTCCCTCTCCTCACCTCGCTCTCACCCTTAAGGTAAGATAAATTACTTGGTACTCAAATGAAATGTTTTTTTCCCCTTAAAATAATTATTTCAGATTAATCAGCAGAAGACTTTGAGTATATTTTGTAGGATACAGTCAGTTCCTTTCCCAGCTGTCATTGGTGATTCATCCACAGAATACTCTTCCTTTTGCCCAGTCTATCAGTCTGTCTGTGTGATCACAGGATGGTCACAATGTTTAAGCACGTTTGTATCCTCAGATTTTTGCAGTGCTGTGCAAAAATTGCCATGGTAGCTGATTTAACAAACAAACAAACAACAAACAAAAAATACCCTCATGTTGCATTTAAAATGAAAGAAAATTGGTACCAAAATAATTTTAGGAACATATTCAGTTTTATATCATTTATCCTTTTCCTTCATTGCGTGTATATTTTTGGAAAACAGTTGCTGTATCTGTCCTGTCTGTGTGTTCAGGTGGCTGGGCTGGGTACAACCCGGGAGGTGGAGCTTCCTCTTACCAACTACAAGTCCACCATCTTCTTCTATGTCCAGCGGCTGCTGCAGCTCTCCTGCAACGGAGCTGTCAAGACGGATAAACTGAGGCGCATCTGGGAGCCCACGTACACGTAAGAGAGGAGACATCTGATGCAAACTTTACTGCATTTGACAGGTCTTAGACAATTTTTGACTTCTGTTTTTAATGCAGGATAATGTACAGAGAGCTGAAAGACTCTGATAAAGAGAAGGAGAGTGGAAAGATGGTGAGTCTATCCAAGTTTTCTCTTTATGTCTGACGGATGTCTGATGTCTCTTCATTGACCTCGATTCTGTTCCCCTTGACAGGAGTTTTGTGAACACAGCATTGGGGTCGGGGGCCGTTCTGGTGGCCTGAGCCCCAGTTCAGTTTCAGCCAATCAGAGCAGTGAGATTCTGGGTGGTGCCAGAGAGGTTGCGCAGGCGAAGGCAGGATGCAGCCAGAATGCCTGTGGAGTGGAGGATGTCCTGCAGCTACTGCGGATCCTCTACATCATCGGAGGAGACTCGGCTGCTAACACGCGCACGTTGCAGGAGGGTACGAAAACACTCAGTTGCACACTGGAACACACTGCATTTATGCTACTGGGTCTAATGTACATGCGCATTTTCCTTAAATCTGTAGCATCTTTGGGGACTTTTGGGACTGCAAAATATATGAAAACAAAACAGTTTATTCAACATTTCCACTTTAACCACATTAATGATTATATGTAGTACCTGCATTTGGAACGAAATTGGGTAAATGAGAACGGAGCGTTGGACAATCCTTAGGCAAATGAGAATTTGTTGCTTTGCTCACTTTGGTTTGGTAGTCAAACCAAAACACAAAGCAAAAAATGCTGGAGAAAAAGCCGAATTAGAACTCAGTGGGAAATCCACATGCCAGCTAGTGGTGGCTAAGAACAACGTGGACAATTAAGCTTAGCTTTAATTCAGCAGACAAAAGAGCTAACTAGCAGCAGTGATCTAGCCTGACTTGGCAGAGGACTTCTTAGAGAAGTGACGAACGTAAGAACTGATGGAATACTGTGATGACAGAGGTGTATGGGTGCAGACAAGGCTGTACATATGTCATCACAGGTCATCAGGTGTGAATACGCTTCTACGGAATACGGAAACGTGACGGTGTAAAATCCTCGTACTATGGGTATTGTACTATGTCTGTTCCACATGCATGGCAGAAAGCAAGTAATACAACACAGCATGATCTGACATCAGCCACTATAATCTGTCAGCCCCTAAGTGCAAACTTAGTGTGATATCCACTATCAAGTATTGTATCAATGTATGGTTAAAATATGACTCAAGTGTTTTAAGTGGTGAGTAGAATTAGAAAAATGTTATTTAAATGACTGTAGAGTGCATGACACAATGAGAATATGTGACAGTATGTGACAACTTTATCCCAAAGAAAAACAAAAATCTTCATTAAAAAAAAGTGTAACTGTCTTTTACCTCTTTGACCTCTTCTTTAGCACAGTGCGTAAACATCAGAAAATACTGATTGCCAATGTTTGTCAATATCGGCTATAAATCCTCCTGCTAATTAATGGTGGTCAGCAGAGGCTACTGTGCATGATTCTCCATTGGCAATGCACTGGCTGTAGAGAGCTATAAACATCATGTCTGTTGCCAGATCGAGGATATAAAGGATATAAAGCATATGGTACTGTGTGGGCCACTCTTACTTGTGCTCTTGTTGGTCGATCAACCAGCCATGGAGAAGAGTTGGTTAACATACAAAGAGTTCAGTTCAGTTCATTTTTATTTCAAACATGTGCCTTCACAATCATTACAAAATATCATTCCATTCTTTTGTTTGAAACGGAGTAGGCAGAAGTATACACTCATTAGTCCCTACTTGAAGTGAAAACCAATTGTTTAAAAACATGAAAAGTGTGTGCAACCACTCTCTGTACTTTCCATAATGTATTTTTCCACCCATATTATTTTATGCATTTATTTTTTCAAGTTTCAAGATGTGTGGTTTTTTTCTTCATGGTAAACTCTACTGTTGCTCCCTTCCCTATTCTGGTCTGCTAGTCAACCAGTGGTATTCAAGTTATGTGCTTTCAGGTTTTCAGGGGACTGGACGGGAGTATGTGTAGGTTTGCAGTCTGCAGTCTCCCCTTTATAAAATATCTTTAGAAAGGGGCAATACCATGGTACAATAAACTAGCTTCATGGAAAAGGTTAAAATAGTTGCTTATGTTGAAATGTTTGCATGGTTGTATTTGTTAAAAATGGGGACTTAACTTGGAGCTTTGAGGGTGGAATAGAGCTCTCATTTCAAAATCTTGAAATTGTGTTTGCAGATATTGATGAGCTTCAGTTCAATGCATCTCCTGAAGATTTCACCAGCAAAAAAATCACTACAAAGATCCTGCAACAGATTGAGGTCAGTTGGTTCCATTTTTCTCATTTGTCTCGGTTTGAAAAACAATCTGAAATTTTCAAGACTTCCTTAAAAAAAGACTTCTTGAAAGTCTCTAAAAAGTTGGCCTTTCAATATTGTCAAAAATCACAATTCCCTTTTCTGTTAACATAATGTGTTGTTGTGCACAACGTGCAACACCAGGTTTCAGTATAGTGATTAAAATGTGTAACCTGCTGAAACATCAGACAATTATTGTGGAAAAAAAAACCCCTAAATGCAATACAAGCTCCAGTGAGTGCTATAGTTCACTAGTTAACGATGTCAGGTTTTAATTGAATGTTTTGGTTTCCCAGGAGCCTCTAGCCCTTGCAAGTGGAGCGCTGCCCGACTGGTGTGAACAACTCACCTCCAAGTGTCCTTTCCTCATCCCTTTTGAGACGCGACAGCTCTATTTTACCTGCACTGCTTTCGGAGCCTCCAGGTGAGTGTGATGCAGGAGTAAACAAACATACCACACATAACTTGAGGCATCTCAGCACAATTTTATTTGTATAGCTCCAGTCCATAGCAGTAGTTCCCTCAAGACTCTTGATATTACAAGGGAGAGACCCTCACAACACAACTTAAAAATGTGCTCCTTTGTGCTTATAACATAAAAATTGTAAAGTAAAATAATAAAATAAAATAAAATCGACAACAATTATTTTGTTATCGATTTAAATGTGACGCTTTGAAAACATCATTTTATGACTGACAGATTTAGCATTTTGGTCTTCAAAGACAGTAGAAAGTCCCGTTATCGACATTTGAATTTGGCCTTTTTTAAAGTTTAACCATGAAGACCACGTCCTGTTGGTGTACTTCCAACACTCTGGCCTCTGACCCCACTCTGTCTCCAGGGCAATTGTGTGGCTCCAGAACCGTCGAGAGGCAACCATGGAGCGTTCTCGGCCGTCCACCACAGTGCGGCGGGACGATCCTGGTGAGTTCAGGGTGGGTCGACTGAAACATGAACGAGTGAAAGTCCCCAGAGGAGAGACTATGATGGAATGGGCTGAGTCCGTCATGCACATCCATGCTGACCAAAAGTCTGTGCTAGAGGTGAGAGGCGGTTTGTTTTTAACAAATCACAAAAGAAAACCTTCGGTGTCTACTGCTAGATTTGCAACATGCATTACAATTATCGGTCCGTGGCATGCCAGGCTAAGTGTGTCTGTGTGTGTTTCCAGGTGGAGTTTCAGGGTGAAGAGGGAACGGGTCTCGGTCCAACTCTGGAGTTTTATGCTCTGGTGGCTGCAGAGTTTCAGAAAACGTCACTGGGAATCTGGCTGTGTGATGATGACTTCCCTGACGATGAGTCACGACAGGTCAGTATTACCACGTTCACAAAGTGACAGGTTTAAAAGTAAAATTGGTGAAGAATCCCATTCTGTCATATTAGGAGATGTTAAAATGAGGTTCAAACAGTGAGGTTAGTATGGCAAAATAATAATAGAAAAGGGTTGTTATTGTTGCTGTTATTATTAATAATAATGTAAGTTTAAAAATAGGGATAACTTTATCAAACAGTGACAGTGATGATGCTTTTTTATGTAAGAAGTAGAGATGGCATGATACCGCTTTTTTATGTCCAATACTGATATCATAAGTTTGGATATCGGCCGATACCGATATGAATCCAATATAGTGTTTTTTAATCGATAAAACGGTTTTTATAATATCTTGCTGCATTTTGTATAATTTTGCATTTTGTTTAAAAAAAACAACAACACTAAAGCTATTCTGTTATAACTGTGTGCAAAAAATACACTGCACCCAAAATATTTCATAGTTCAGCAATACTGATCAATCTAATAAACTTAAACCTGCTCCATCCTCCCTATTCTGATATTTTAAAGAGTAAGCAACCTAACTAATAGGGTTGCAAACTCCCAGCAAAAAAAAATAAAAAATAGGGAACCACCCCCCCACCTCATGATGCTTAATCGACGTAATCAACTTTAATTTGATACAGTGTGAAAAAAATGCACAGAAATCAATTATTTTTCAAGAATAATTAAATAGATTCAACATCTTTCTTCAACAGAACTGCACAGATGGTACCTTCCCAAAGGAAAAAGTACTACAGCTTACTATGGTATATTAGACTTAGTAGTTACTATATACAGTAATGAACTTCTATACTTTTTACATCAGATTAAAACTTTGGGTGTAAGATTCAGATAATTAATTATTAAAAGCTAGACATTTTAAATGAGAATAAGAAAGAAAAGTATGTCTTTGTGCCCCCTTTTTCCCTGTTCCCCCCTTCCCTGCCCTATCGGCCCCCCTGGCTAAACTTTGCTAGATCCGCCCCTGCACAGTTACAGCCTTCAGCTACGTAGAAAAGGATCCTGGTGTAGAAAGTAATATTAAATAAATTCTAACAACAGATTATCAAGCTTAAACGTGCTGCTGTTGTTCAGCTGCTGGTTTCCTCTTTGTGGCGCGAAGTGGGCCAAAACCAAACAAGAGAAACGGACTCGTGACAGAAAAGCCAATCAGCTGATCATTAATCAGTTTCACGTTTGAAGTAGCAGCAGGAGAGAGAGAGCGAGAGCGAGGCAGTCGCTCCATATATCGGTTGTTAAGCTTAACATGGGAACGCTTTACAAACATTCAGAGATGAACTTACACACTTGTTTTACTTCTCTCTGGGAAAACTTTCTCGGAGATGAAATGCCGGTTTGGTAGCGAAGCTCCAAATACTCAACCAGACCGCTGATAGGTCTCACACGCCACAGCCGCTCTATCACGTGATGCATACTGCTCCAACATGCTACGGTTATGCCATTTCGCAAGTTTTGTGAGGTGCTTTTTTTGATATTTAATGGATCGGATTATATATTTTTTTATTTCTCTCCGATATCCGATCCAGTAATTTAGGTCAGTATCGGACCGATACGTAATATCGGATTGGTCCATCTCTAGTAAGAAGTGCCACAAAAAGTAAGTTTTAAAATTAAGGAGAAAACCCCCCAAAAGAGCCTTGATTCCTGTCTGCCACAGCAGGAATCTTCAGTGCCTTAGCTCATTTTAAAGTAACAGATGAGAATTAACAGATGTCCCTCTTATGTTTGTCTCAGGTGGACCTGGGTGGTGGACTGAAGCCTCCCGGTTACTATGTGCAGCGTTCCTGTGGTCTATTTCCAGCTCCGTTCCCTCAGGATAGCGAGGAACTGGAGCGAATCACCAAACTCTTCTACTTCCTGGGCATCTTCTTGGCCAAGTGTATTCAGGACAACCGGCTGGTTGACCTACCAATATCACAGCCCTTCTTTAAGCTGCTCTGCATGGGGGACATCAAGTCTAACATGAGCAAGCTGCTATACCAGTCTCGAAGCTCGCCGCAGGGTAACGACCCTGAGCGGCCCCACCTGCAGCCCTTCCTGCTACTGTCTGAGGTGCAGTCTGAAGCATCGACTGAGGAAAGCCAGGAGACGTACTCAGTGGGCAGCTTTGATGAGGATTCCAAATCTGAGTTCATCATGGACCCACCAAAACCAAAACCTCCAGCTTGGTACCACGGTATCCTGACCTGGGACGACTTCCAGCTTATCAACCCACACAGGTCTCGAGACAGTTTTTAATGTCTAGCGTTCTCACAGGCAGCCTGAAAGCTCATGTTTTACCCAAGCAGGTCACCCTCTAGCTCACTGCTGAACATGAACACATCCTGTGACATGTAGTACTGCTGAAGTTAAGTTCTAAGAAAACCATAAAAAATAAGATGTGAGTTTTGGCCATTTTGAAACTTATTGAAATCTGAGCAGCCTTAATTTTAAAGCACTAACAACAGAAACTTGGAAAGTGTCTGCCAACACTAAAAGGCTTGTGTTATCATCTGCACAAGCTGATGTGGTTTAACAACATTTGGTTCAATTTTGTTAAAGTGAAGCATGACTGAAACCTCATTCAGACAGAATTAACATGCAAAGTTAAGGAGGCAGAGCATAAAAAGAATATGTATTTTAAACTTGTGAAATTCTAGGATCTGTTCTGGTCTGCAGCAGAAACACAAATGGGGAGAGAGACGCACTAAACGAGTAGGAAATGATAAAGTCAGAGAGAAAGCAGGTCAACAATAGAATAACTACACTACAGCAGACTCATGATGCCCTTTTCCTCTCGCTCCTCTTCCTGCCTCCTCCAGGGCGAGTTTCCTGAAGGAAGTGAAGGATCTGGCAGTGAAGAGGAGGCAGATTCTGGCCAGTAAGAGTTTGTCTGAGGATGAGAAGAACACCAGGCTGCAGGACCTGATGCTGAAGAACCCGCTGGGCTCTGGACCTCCCCTCAGTGTCGAGGACCTCGGGTAAGAAAAGACGCATACAAAGTTGCTGAAGGTGTTACTCTTGTGGTAACGTGATCTGCATCTTTAAGGTTTGCTTAGAAGGGCTAGAGGTTAGTAAAGACCAAGACCTAGAGGACCGTGATAATAGCTGCTTTTTACTGTTACGCCTATAGTCCTGTCAGTCTAAACAAGACCATCCTAGTGCTTATTTCAAGTAGTAGACAGAAAGTAGGGAAAGTTTAACCATTTCTAGTGACCACAAAAACCAGCTGATTCTGACCAGAGGAATAACCTGTTTTGATAGGCTCCTACTCGTATCCATGCCAGTAACAATAACTGTTATTTATCCTGCTCAGCAAGTTTTTAGTGCTTTCACTGTTCAGAAAGGACCTCTTACTGAGGGACTTTTGACTCTTGACCTAACATACTCTGGAATCATGTAGTTTGCCATTTGTCAAGTAGGCATTACATTTCATTAAATGTTCTGAAATGGAACTACATTGCAGGCACAGTCAAGTTCGGTAATGGAGGTTAGTGCTAGCAGCTGCCTGTGCCAACATACCTATGGGAGAAACATTTCTCCCACTGAAAACGCTAAGCCCAGATAAACAGAATCCACTTTTGGGGATACCAGACTGTAGATATAGTTTTTAATGCTCTAAATTTTTAATTTTAACATTGCGAGTCTAAGGGATTCACTTCCTTTTGGAGCTAGCCTCAAGTGATACCTAAAGAAACTGCAGTTTTGAGGCTGATGAACAAAGCCAACACACAACAGAGGGTTCTCCTTGCTCTAATCACAGCATACACAGCATGCTGAAGTCAAACTGGAGCTACCCTTTACCAAGAGCTAATAATAGCATTAGCAATTCATTTAAAAATCAAAAAAGACAAATGAAATGGCAAAGAAAGTGGTACATGGTTATTTGGGAAAAGATGAAGATGAGTGGTACCAGGAAAGGTTTAGCATTTGTTTGCTTAAAATAAACAACTGGACTGAAACGAAATGACATTCACTTAACAGCACTATTTTCTTACAATAATGTTTTCACCAGAAACTGAGATCTGAAAAATCTTGTTTCATGTGAGACCACATGGGTTAGAATAAAGTCTTATGAAGTATTTGGGTACCAAGATTTAACTAGGCAATCTTTGTTGTGGTCAAAAACATCTGAGCAGATGAGCAGCTCAGTAAATAACTTGTTCTAGTTCCAGCTGACAAGCACACATGCTGTCAGGACTGTCGAATACTTGAGTTCAGTATTGTAGTGAAAGAGTTTGCACAGCAAAAGCAGAAAGTTTAAGATTTTTGACTTGTTTTCCCATATGACACAATGTTTGACAGCCACTTGAACTTTTCTCTGCAGGTTAAACTTTCAGTTCTGTCCATCCTCCAAGGTTCATGGTTTCTCTGCAGTGGATCTCAAACCAAATGGAGACGATGAGGTAAAAATGCCTCAGAGCGAGCTTCTTATGTGGATGGAAATATCTTCACGTAAATTTGCACATTTTACAAGAGTTCACTGAGTGTTTTCTGTGTGTATAGATGGTGTCCATGGAGAATGCAGAAGAGTACGTGGAGTTGATGTTTGACTTCTGTATGCACACTGGCATCCAGAAACAGATGGAGGCCTTCAGAGGTAAATTTGCAAAACTGGCACATTACTTCTCTACAGTGTCCTGTCAGTGTGGAGAAATCTGTTTTGCCCTCTTTGCATGTTTTTCAGAAAAAAAAAACACAAAATAAAATGGATTCCTGTTTAAATGAGGAAAGAGGTGGACAACATAAAGCAAGAAAGTAGTGCTCTGTGTTCACAGGCAGTTGTTTTAATGCTGGGAACGCCCTTGACGCGGCCTAATTGGACTTGGTCTTGGTAAAGTTTGAGCTTTACCGAGGCCAACAGGAGGAGATGCTATTGGCAACAACATGAAATTTTGAAAAATACACAGCTGCCAATCTATTCTCACACCTGTTTCTAACCTGAGCTCCTTACATTTTTTTTTTTCCTAAAGATTGACTCTCATTTTAGACCCTTATGTTCTCTCGACTCATTGTCACAATAGAATTGATTCCATTGCGACAAGAAACTTTTTTTGGTTCCCTTTCCCTGGCAGTTTAGTAAATTTGTGACTATTTCTAAAATCTAGTGAATACTTGGATATCTAATATCATAAATGTTTCCTCTCCTCCTCAGAGGGTTTTAATCGAGTGTTTCCAATGGAGAAACTAAGCTCTTTTAGCCATAAGGAGGTGCAGATGATCCTCTGTGGCAACCAGTCCCCTTCCTGGACTGCTGACGACATCATCAACTACACAGAACCAAAGCTTGGTTACACCAGAGACAGGTATGACATGTTACATCAACACTAATGGAAACACCAAAAGTTGATTCTGTTCATCTGGACGTAGCGTCATGGTAACGTTACGTCCAGATGAACAGAATCAACTTTTGGAGATTTACTTTCCTTGATGATTGAGAATGCTAATGGAAACACTGAGCTACGGCATCGTGTATTTAACCTCTCCTCCTCCTTCAGCCCTGGCTTCTTGCGGTTTGTGCGAGTCTTATGTGGAATGTCATCTGATGAGCGTAAAGCCTTCCTGCAGTTTACCACTGGCTGCTCCACCCTGCCACCTGGTGGTCTTGCCAACCTGCACCCCCGACTCACCATCGTCAGGAAGGTAAACTGGCTCTCTGAATGACTGAGTTTGTTAATGTGTGTAGTTTTAGTCAGTAAGCTGACTGACTGTTGCCTCCGTAGGTGGATGCCACAGACTCCAGCTACCCATCTGTCAACACTTGTGTTCACTACCTGAAGCTGCCCGAGTACTCATCTGAGGACATCATGAGGGAGCGCCTGTTAGCCGCTACCATGGAGAAAGGCTTCCACCTCAACTGACCACCGCTGCCACACTGAGCATGCTTCTCAAGTCATCTGTCCGTCTCGCCTTGTGACTGACGGATCAGCCAGCCAATCCAAACCAGCTGACTGACTGACGGCCGGACCTCCTGCTACAGGAGGAGGAGGATTTATGTTGCAGAAACAAAATGAAAGAAACGCTGTCACATCTTTCACACCTCTCTGACCGCCTCCTTCATCATCATCAGCAGCAGCATCCTCTTCCTCACCATCCTGAGCTGCTGCTGCTGGTCTGTTCCCAGCTTTGATGCTGCAGGCTTGCGTGTGTGTGTGTGTGTGCGCGCGCGTGTGTGTGCTGATCTCCTCCTCCTGTCTGCTCTCAGTTTGGTGCCTGGTTTGACTCGTAGCTTCTGTTTTCACTTCCTACTCCCTGAAATGTTCATGGATCCCCGCCTCCCCCCATTTATTGCTTTTTGTTTTTGTGTGTGTGCGACAGTTCTCTGGTTGTTACTGACCAGTTGTAAAGGTCAAAGGTCAGAGAGCCTTTGGTGTTTGTTTTACAATGAAGCTATAGAGACAAAAACACTGGCTGTGTGCAAGGCACATCTAAAGAGAAAGATTAAAAAAAAAAGAAAGCTCTGCTATCCCTGTATTTTCTTTGTATATTATAAACATTTATTTAACTCAAGTTGCAGTTTGAGGTAAACAGATATTTTCAAATGTGTATGCTCCAAAAAAATAATCATTAAAATGTTTGCAAAGTATGAAGTAAAGAATGAGTCTTGTGGTCTGTGGAAGAATATGAATCTTTGATTTTTTTCATTTCGTTTGCACGTTTAAGTGTTTCAGTATTACAACCGCACTTCAACCAACATGAGGCTGAAGCAGATTCATCATCTACAGCAGTCCAGTTGCTGAGAATCACCGCGTAGAGATGTTATTGATTTAGATATTTATCTTGTAGCCTTTTTCTAAATTCTTTTTGAAAACTTATCATACAGATGTTGTTTCAGTATTAAGGATATTATGTTTAAAAAAAATGAACTAGAGTTATAGAATTTTTATTTTGTTTTTTTATTGTTTTATTACATATTAGACAGCTTTTTAAAAAAACTTTTTATTAATGTTTTAGGTTTATAAATATACAAAAAATACCACCAAATGTCTTTACATTTTGTTACAGATATTTTACATGTGTGGCCAGCTCAGTCAAAACAATTCCTGTGGTCTGCCAATACCCCAAAAGGCAAATTTAAAAAAAAAAAAAAAAAAATTCTAAATTCAGACTGTAAGCTGCAGGCCAGTCCTCAGCCTGAAGAACAGTCCGTGACTTCCTTTCTTCTTTTTGTTAGCTGTCCACCATCTTGTCAATAGTGGTGAGGGGTGCGAGGATGCGGCTCTTGTTTGTTTCCACAATGTGTCCGTTTTGGATCATCTCATCCAGGATGATATGAACTCGATCCAGATTGAACATTATCTGATAAAGGTGAAGGGTCAAGGAAACAAGGAAATAAAAAAGACAAAGACTCCTACTGAACAACTAGTGATGGGTAATTTTTACATGAATATTTGACCTCAGCTCTAAATCTATTGTGTGTCTCCAGGTTATTTTATTTTATTTTTTTTTACCATTCTCTGTCCTTGTCAATGGTCACTGTCCTTCAGCTGACTATAAAATGTATATGAAGTAGCTTTTAATTAATAATATCATTATTATTATTATTTGAAATTAGTTAATAAGCAATTAAAAATTACTGTGCTTTGGTAAAATATACACTGTGCTTTTAGCATGACTCTTATACATGCAGTGTGTGCAGCTGTGGTTGTGTTACAGGATACATCCAGTTCACTCTGTAGGGAGAAATACACATTAGACTGAAACATTCAAACAGCAGCAGCTTCATGCATTTCAACAGTGTCTTCATTTGTTGCTACAGACATCTCAAAAAGTATACAATATATGTTTGAAACTGTAATCATTACTTTTAATGCTTGTAAGACTCTTGTGTCAAGCCAGCCTCCAATTCGAGACTTGCAGTCAAGCTAGCCTCCAGTTTGTTTTCTGTTCCCTGTGTATTCAAAGTATTACGGGAAGAGATGTGGAAACCTGACTTCAAAATAAAAGCTAACTTCGAGTGAATTAACAGATATGTTAAGAACATAATAACATATAATTTAGTCTTGTTTACACACTCTAATGTTAGATCCACATGACACAACCTTGTACCCTAGTAGTGCCCTGTCAATATCAAGGCCATCTTATTTTGGATTTCAAAGTAAAAGCCCTGTGAATTTTCATTTTTGAACTACTCTTTCAAATAGAGTAGAATAGAATAGAATAAAGCTTTATTATCCCAGGGATGCTCCATAAAACACCCCTCCAATAGCCAAACCCACCTGTTCTCTGATTGGATAGTTAAATTTGTGATTGACATGACATTGGCCAATCAGATGAAAGGAAGAAAAACCGGGTCAAAATTCGTACTTGTAACTTGAAACTTGAGCGCCGAGTTTCACACCTATTTTTTGGCTAAGTCCACACACAAATCTTTTTTACGCACACAAATTCTTTTTACACGTACAAATCTTTTTTACGCACACAAAAATTATTTTTATACATACAAATCTGTATCCGGATCGGGTAGTGACTGTCGCTACCCGATCCGTACCGGAAACCCGATCGGTACCCCGCATGCGCAAATCTTACGTCACTTCCTCTCTTTGCCAAAATTGCGACATTCAATATATTTGAATGATAGGGTTAGCGCCCAGTTAGCTCCTAGCATTTCTCAACAGCTCTGCCTCCTTTTCGACTACCATGACATTTAAACAATGGATAATCCGTATACAAACAAATTCATTATTTTCTCCTCAACAGAGAGCGTCCCCCGATTGAACAACAGCGCCGTAAAATAAGAAGAATGGTGCCTAATGACAGAGTTAATAATACAGACTTTGTAATTTGTCACGTGAAGATTCAGCAGCCAGATGAAGTGTTTACCTGCAATTGACAGTGATAGCGGACATCATCATCACTATTCCAACAATCCTCTCCACACAGACAAGCATAAACACACTCGACTATCACTAAATCAAATTTAACACACGTTTGTAACAACGCTAATTCAGTTTACAATAGGGTTCATTCGCTCGGTGAGCAGGTGGCGGTATCCTCGGACATTGGGGAGTAAACTGCCATTAAACGAACAGAAGAAGAAGAAAACCCCTGCACATGCGCGGTACGGATCGGGTAGACCCGATTTGTACGGTCTGACTTTGAACATGCGCAGTAAGGATCGGGAGTCCCGATCTGTCACTATCTTTTTATTTTTTTGTTTTTGTCTACATTGTACTGAAATGCTTTATTATTGCAAACTATCGTAAAACGCTACGACCGGAAGTAGACACCTTTCGCGCATGCGGGGTACCGATCGGGCTTCCGGTACGGATCGGGTAGTGACAGAGGCTGTATCCCAATTCAGGGTCTGCAGCCTTAAAGTACGCAGCCTCAACGATCCTCAAGGGCCCCGTACTTAAAGACCGCTAAGGCCGGAAGTGCGAGGGTTGTGAAATGGGACGGTCTAGCCTCCGTTGGGCTGCCCAGGTTGCCTAGCAACCATGATACTAACAGCTGGAAACGTTTCATACAGCTTTGTTTGACAGAAATGAAGGAGAAAATCGTTTGTTCATTTGTTTGTTTGTTTCTACATGAGCTTTGATCATTCTCTGATTAAGGTCAGCTATTGAACAGCGTATATTTCAAAGTAAAGGCTTTAAAACCAAGTTAGTACAAACGTCACTTATGTCACATAACTTTGCCGACATGTGGCCAACAGTAATGTTTTAATGGTCTTCGTTATTAAAGATTTGCACATAAATAAGTGACATAATATTCAGTACTTAGTTTACTAAGTTACTCTTCGGGCGCCCCTCATCCGCCGTTTTTTTTATTATAAATTATCCACACCCACCACCGCGCTATGCATTCTGGGATATGTTGGGCCACAAAGTCTACACTGCCACGTCCTTAAAATTCAGGGAAATGAAGGACGCATTTGAGGGCCGCATTTCGAGCAGCCTTCGAATTGGGACAGCCAACTTTATAGCTCTAAATTTTCTCAGGAAGCTACAGATCACCTCTTAGAATCGCTGAATGTTAAATCTATCAGCCAAGAAGATTCTATATTATGTGATCAACCCATCTCATTAGAAGAAGTCAAAGATGCAATTGGGCTATTAAAAAATAATAAATCTCCAGGTACGGATGGTCTTACTGCTGAATTATATAAAACTTTTTCTGAAGAGTTGTCTCCCTTTCTTCTTGAGGTATTTGCAGAAAGCATAAGAAACCAACAGCTTCCCACTACGATGAATCAAGGTTTGACCACGTTGATTCCGAAGCCTAATAAGGACCTATTAATGATTGATAATTGGAGACCAATTAGCTTGCTAAATAATGATTATAAAGTATTTGCTCTAATTATAGCTAACAGACTTAAGATGGTTCTTGACTCTGTTATTGATGAAACACAATCTGGCTTTATGCCCAAAAGACACATAACTAACAATATCAGATTGGTTTTAGATATTCTGGATTATTCTGACCTCATAAATTGCAATGGTTTCATTTTATTTTTAGACTTCTACAAGGCCTTCGATACGGTGGAGCATGAATTTATATTTCAAGCTCTGGATAAGTATGGTTTTGGCTCTTCTCTACAGCGATTAAAACATTATACCATAACAGTAACAGCAGTATTAAATTAACAAACGGTACTTCACCCAGATTTAACATACAAAGAGGGATAAGACAAGGCTGTCCCATTTCTCCATAACTGTTTTTGTTAATTGCCCAACTATTGTCTAACCATATGAAATCAAGCAATGTAAAAGGTATATCGTTAATTGGCAAAGATTTACTCATAACACAGTTAGCGGATGACACTACATTATTCCTAAAAGATGAAGATCAAATCTCTATTGCTATTGAAACAATCTCCATATTTTCCAAAGCTTCTGGATTGTACTTGAATATTCCTAAATGTGAACTTATGGCGATAAAAGAATGTTCGAAAACAGCTTTGTGTAACATTCCAATAAAACAAGAAATTCGTTATTTAGGTATTATAATAACCAAAAATCAGGAAAGTAGAATCACTCAAAATTTCTATCCTATTCTAGAGAAACTCAAAAACAGATTTAATCAGTGGCTCTTAAGAGATTTGTCGTTAAAAGGCAAAGTATTAATAACGAAAGCAGAAGGCATCTCTCATCTTACATACGCTGCATTGGCATTGCACCTTGATAAAAAAACTCATAAAAGAGGTTGATAAGTTACTTTTCAACTTTATCTGGAAAAATAGGACACACTACATTAAAAAAACAGTTCTTATGAACTCCTATGTCAATGGAGGACTTAATGTGTTAGATTTTAACACTTTAAATAACACATTCAAAATAAATTGGTTAAAGAATCTAATTACTAATCCTACTTCCATTTGGAATACTATACCTGTGTTCATGTTTTCTAAGTTAGGTGGCACGGAATTTTTCCTTACTTGTAATTTTGATATTGATAAAATCCCTTTAAAAATCTCTGCTTTTCATCGTCAAGCTTTTTTAGCATGGACTCTTATTTACAAGCATAACTTTAGTCCACACAGTTATTATATCTGGAATAACAAGGATGTTTTATTTAAAAGAAAATCTCTCTTCTTAGATAGTTGGTTTAGGAATAACATTGTTTTAGTCAACCAATTATTTGATTCAAATGGTACGCTTTTCTCCTATGAAGAATTTTGTTTACATTTCAATTTAGCTATAAATCGTGATGATTATACAAAAGTATTTGGATCAATACCATCAGGGGTTTGTATGTTGTTTAAGAATCAACCTAATATCACTTCATTCCACAGGCCGTTGGCATCTCCCATACAAACTTTTGTTGGCAAGATTTGCTTTTCTAAGCAATCTAAAAACAACAATAAATCAATCAGAGCTTTATTTCAGAGTACCATAACCACGCTACCATATGTCATTTTTTTCTGGAACCGGCTGTCAGATGGTATTATGTGGAACGAAGTTTGGAGACTCCCTAATCAGTTTTTAATTTAAAAAAAAAAGATATTTCTTATAAATTAATACACAGAATTTATCCTTCTAAAGATTATCTTCAAAGCAAATTCAAATTAGACATTGATACAAGCTGTAGCTTTTGTAAAACTTCCAAGGAATCTACTATACATCTTTTTTGGTTTTGTAACCTTGTACAAGATTTTTGGCAAAGTTTTTGTGTTTTTATTGTGTTTTAACAGATATATGATTAACTTGTTAATTTTAATGGCTAAATTTCATATTCATAAGTCCAAATGTTTAGGATGACATCCCTCTTTTTATGTATTCTCCTTTGAACTTGTACAGTATCTTAACTCAATTAAGAACTCCACTAACCCAAAAGCTATAAAAACTATTGGTGTTTGTGAAAAAATCCAAATCTTTCAATCACTTTATTCTTTGGCTTGATCAGTTACTTTCCCCCTAGCATATTTATATTGTTGTTTCTGAATACTGTTCTTGTATTTGTTTATCTATGCATACAATTCTTTTGTAAGTACAACACCATTATTGTGGTACTGTTTAATTCCATTTTGTATTGTAATGATGTTTAAATAAAGGTTAAAAAAAAGAAGAAAAAAAAAGAATTGGGACAGCCTTCGTCGCGTTGCTGTGACGTAATCGGCCTTAAAATGCGGCCTTTAAGGATGCAGACCCTAAATTGGGATACAGCCAGTGACAGGCCGCGTACTCAAAGACCGCTAAGGCGTGAAATGCGAGGCTTGTGAAATGGGACGGTCTAGCCTTCGTCGCGCTGCCCAGGTTGCCTAGCAACCATGATACTAACAGCTGGAAACGTTTCATACAGCTTTGTTTGACAGAAATGAAGGAGTACATATTTTGTTCATTTGTTTTTACATGAGCTCTGTGTGATTTAATAACTATCTGAGGCTGAGACCACAGGACTGTAAAACATGATTGTTGGGCTTCATTTCTGTACTAAAGAGTCATTTTAAGATTAGCTAATTGTTATTTACTAGCTAATGTTGTTCATGAGACTAAAGTCATCTCACTTTGGTAATGTAACTATGATATGGTCAATATTATATCTATTATATTAATCATTATTAGTTATTACAGCAGTGAACTTGCACTCTGTGTCAAATACTGAGCTTCAGTAAAGATTCAAGTTGCAGTTATTTATATGTCCTATCACCTTTTATACAGTCAATGGTAGTGAAAACAGCCATAGCTAACACAGGAAGTGTGACAGTGCCTGAGTGAGTTTCAGAATAAGTGGACAACAATCTTTTGAGTACACTATTTCAAAGTAATAAATGAACACATTGGTATTGAAATTATTATCTAAATTAGACTTTGTTTTATTTTTCAATAATCATATTTTCTAAAAAGTTATTTTCTGAGTTAGACTTTGTTTTGTTTTCAATGATCACGGTTCAAGTTACTTTATAAAATTAGGTTTTAATTTTAATGATTAAATGTTCTTGAAGTTCTAAATTAAATTAGACTTTGTTTTAATTTAAAATTATTTTAAATGATTTCATGCCCTGTACCAACACAGAGCAGAGCAGCTATCTGAACGCTACCCCAACAGAGGTTGATTATCTTGTTAATAATTTCACCTCCTCACTACGTACAACTCTGGATACTGTAGCTCCAGTGAAAACTAAGGTCTCTAATCAGAAGTACCTGACTCCGTGGTATAATTCTCAAACACGTACCCTAAAGCAGATGACTCGTAATCTGGAGAGGAAATGGCATGTCACAAATTTAGAGGATCATCATTTAGCCTGGAGAAATAGTTTGTTGCTTTATAAGAAAGCCCTCCGCAAAGCCAGAACATCTTACTATTCGTCACTGATTGAAGAAAATAAGAACAACCCCAGGTTTCTCTTCAGCACTGTAGCCAGGCTGACAAAAAGTCAGAGCTCTTTTGAGCCAACCATCCCTTTAACGTTAACTAGTAATGACTTCATGAACTTCTTCACAAATAAAATTTTTATCATTAGAGAAAAAATTACCAATAATCATCCCACAGATGTAATATTATCTACAGCTACTCTTAGTACCATTGATGTTAAGTTAGACTCTTTTTCTCCAATCGATCTTTCTGAGTTAACTTCAATAATTACTTCCTCCAAACCATCAACGTGTCTTTTAGACCCCATTCCTACAAAACTGCTCAAAGAAGTCCTGCCATTAATTAATTCTTCGATCTTAAATATGATCAACCTATCTCTAATAATCGGCTATGTACCACAGGCCTTCAAGCTGGCTGCAGTTAAACCTTTACTCAAAAAGCCATCTCTAGACCCAGCAAGCATCCATCCATCCATCTTCATCCGCTTTATCCGGAGCCGAGTCGCGGGGGCAGCAGCCTAAGCAAAGAGGCCCAGACCTCCCTCTCCCCAGCCACCTCCTCCAGCTCATCCGGGGGAACACCAAGCCGTTCCCAGGCCAGCCGAGAGATATAATCTCTCCAGCGTGTCCTGGGTCTGCCCCGGGGCCTCCTCCCGGTGGGACATGCCTGGAACACCTCACCCAGGAGGCGCCCAGGGGGCATCCTTGTCAGATGCCCAAACCACCTCAGCTGGCTCCTTTCGATGTGGAGCAGCAGCGGCTCTACTCTGAGCCCCTCCCGGATGGCCGAACTTCTCACCCTATCTCTAAGGGAGATGCCAGCCACCCTTCGGAGGAAGCTCATTTCCGCCGCTTGTATCCGCGATCTCGTCCTTTCGGTCACTACCCACAGCTCGTGGCCATAGGTGAGGGTAGGGACGTAGATCGACCGGTAAATTGAGAGCTTCGCTTTTACACTCAGCTCCCTCTTCACCACGACGGACCGGTGCAGCGTCTGGATTACTGCAGCTGCAGCCCCAATCCGTCTGTCGATCTCCGGCTCCCTTCTCCCATCACTCGCGAACAAGACTCAGCAGTCTTAGCTAATTATAGGCCAATCTCCAACCTTCCTTTCATATCAAAAATCCTTGAAAGAGTAGTTGTCAAACAGCTAACAGATCATCTGCAGAGGAATGGTTTATTTGAAGAGTTTCAGTCAGGTTTCAGAGTTCATCACAGCACAGAAACAGCTTTATTGAAGGTTACAAATGATCTTCTTATGGCCTCTGACAGTGGACTCATCTCTTTGCTTGTCCTGCTAGACCTTAGTGCAGCATTCGATACTGTTGACCATAATATCCTATTAGAGCGATTAGAACATGCTGTAGGTATTACAGGTACTGCACTGCAGTGGTTTGTATCATATCTATCTAATAGACTCCAATTTGTGCATGTAAATGGAGAGTCCTCTTCACACACTGAGGTTAATTATGGGGGTCCACAGGGTTCAGTGCTAGGACCAATTCTGTTTACATTATACATGCTTCCCCTAGGCAGCATCATTAGAAGACATAGCATACATTTTCACTGCTATGCAGATGACACCCAGCTCTATCTGTCCATGAAGCCAGATAACACACACCAATTAGTTAAACTGCAGGAATGTCTTAAAGACATAAAGACTTGGATGGCCACTAACTTTCTGCTTCTTAATTCAGATAAAACTGAGGTCATTGTACTCGGCGCTGAAAAGCTTAGAAATATGGTATCTAACCAGATTCCTATTCTGGATGGCATTACCTTGGCCTCCAGTAACGCTGTGAGGAACCTTGGAGTCATTTTTGACCAGGATATGTCCTTCAACGCACATATTAAACAAATATGTAAGACTGCGTTCTTCCATTTGCGCAACATCTCTAAAATTAGAAATATCCTGTCTCAGAGTGACGCTGAAAAAACTAGTTCATGCATTTATTACTTCCAGGCTGGACTACTGCAATTCATTATTATCAGGATGTCCAAAAAACTCACTGAAAAGCCTTCAGCTAATCCAAAATGCTGCAGCAAGAGTACTGACAGGGACTAGAAAGAGAGAGCATATTTCTCCTGTTTTGGCTTCCCTTCATTGGTGATGAAGGAAAACACTGGGTTGGCATGTAAAAGGGCATTTATTCCCTTCAAAGACCTGCAGTTCAAAAAAAGCGCCCCTCCGACAGCCAAAACCATCTGTTCTCTGATTGGATTGTTACATTTGTGATTGACATGACATTGACCAATCAGATGAAAGGAAGAAAAATAGGGTCAAAATTCGTACTTGTAACTTGCAGCGTTTTTTTGGCTAAGTCCACACACAAATCTTTTTTACACATACAAATCTTTTTTACACACGCACAAATCTTTTTTACGCACACACAATTTTTTTTTACACATACAAATCTTTTTTACACATACAAATCTTTTTCACGCACACACAAATTTTTTTTACACATACAAATCCTGATTTACAAGTACAAAATATTTATGACCACATTTTGAGCCCATAGTGAGCTGGCTTCATGGCTGAACCAAGACATAAATTGCCCCCAGGTGTTTAGAGGTAGGAAAGCCAAAATGTATATTGCAATTTTGTGTTTAAGCTTTAATGATCAAAAGAAACTGAATCGTGTTTAGAAGATAAGATGCCTGTGTTCGTTTAATGCGTTCCCATGAGGAGGCCGGCTGACGGTCTGGAAGACCCAGTATCTGACCGACTGAATGGGGACGACAGCTGATTTAGCGCTGACTCGACCACAGGACACCATCCCAGTTAAGAGGGAAAAACTGAAAGGCTGAGTATCACTCTGGAGGGAACCTGTGGGAGAGCAGGCTGAACGAAACATGTTTTTTGTTCACACATTAAAACGTGTGAAAGGAGGGAATGTTGGGATTGAAAATGTTTGATTTTTATTACTAAAATAATCGGTTATAATCATTTTCATACACACATTGCAAATGTGCCCATTAATAAGTTGGTACTAAGTCTTTTGAATTTCAAAAGCTTCGTTCGACGTGACTGTCCGGACTGATATATTGTAAAAAATGACTTAGAGGTGCAGAGGGATAACTGCAAACATGCTTACATACATAGATTATGATTAGAATAAGTCTCTGGGTCAGAGAGTGCTGGACATGATATTCTAAATCAACTTTGAATCACTAGAAGAACAATGGATAATAACATTAGATTATCAAGGCTAGGCAGAGAGGTGTTTTGCTTTTCTGTCTCTTACAGATGAGGGAGCAGATACCAGACGAGGTCACGGAAATACGAGGATGCTTCGGCGCAGACACCAAGACTACCACGTCCTTGCAGGAGGAAGATAGCTCCTTTAATCTATGTTTTTGTCTTACTATATAATGTTGTACAGCACACTTGAGGGTCATCCTTTTTGTGAAACATGCTGCTGGTTCACATAGAGGTCCACAGCGCTGTGTAAACTTGTAATTTCCACTGCCAAAAGCAAAGTAAATCCTTTTTTAAAAGACAAACCTTTCTCCTGAGATTCCTTCCAAAAATTCTGAACATGACAACTGTCAATATAGAGTGACATTAACTTGTGGAAACAGCAACTTTGCTTTTAAGAGTGTTCTGAAGTCAGTGAAAGAGTGGGTCATGTATGGGCAATTTCAACAGGCCATTACTTTGAAAGGCAAAATCAAGGTGACTTGAAATTGATTTGGTATCCCCGTGAGAGTGTACACTCTTGATCTAGAATGAAATTATCCTGTGGAAACAGCAATTTTCATTTTGAGAGCATTCTGAAGAAATTGAAAGAGTATATCATATATGGGGAAATTCAAAGGGGCCATTAATTTGAAAGGCAAAATCAGAGCAACTTGAAATTGACATGGTTTTACTGTGGGGTTGGACATTGTTGATTTAAGGTGAAAAATTATCCTGTGAAAACAGGAATTTTCCTATTTAGAGCATTTTGAAATCATTGAAAGTTAAGTCATATATGGGCAGTTTGAAATGGCTTTTATTTTGGAAGGCAAAATCAGACTGACTTGAAATTGACATGGTATCACTGTGGGGTTGGATACTGTTGATATAAAGTGCAACTAGTCTTTGGCAATATAAGTTTTGATTTTAAGAGCATTCTGAAGTAATTGAACAGATCACTGACTTCGTCAGCTGGTGCGAACAGAACCATCTTCGCATCAAAGCTTTATTTTATTCTAGTCTACTGTATTGAAAGAGTAGTTCAAAAATGAAAATTCACAGGGCTTTTACTTTGGAATCCAAAATAAGATGGCCTTGATATTGACAGGGCGCTACTAGGATACAGGGTTGTGTCATGTGGATCTAACATTAGAGTGTGTAAACAAGACTAAATTATATGTTATTATGTTCTTAACATATCTGTTAATTCACTCGAAGTTGGCTTATATTTTGAAGTCAGGTTTCCACATCTCTTCCTGTAATACTTTGAATACACAGGGAACAGAAAACAAACTGGAGGCTAGCTTGACTGCAATTCTCAAACTGGAGGCTGGCTTGGCGCCAGTTTTGAGACCTGCCTTAGACCTGCACTGATAATGGATCCAATGGTTTTCACCCCTCAGCAGTATAGCTCGAGAATGAAGTGAGGTAAAATTTACCAATTCAAAAGGTGCATCTACAAAATAGCTAGTCACTGTGACTTTGACCTTTGAAGTTCTGAGGCTTTTTAGGATTTTCACATTTCTACCACAGATGCATCTACTAGGAGGCTGAGGGGTAGCACTGGCGGCTACCAGTATTTATCTCTGTAAGAACCTTTATCAAACTGAACTCACCACCCGGCTGAAGTATTTATCCAAGACCTCCACAAAGTTATGAACCAGCTCGTAGATGGACAGCTCATTCTGTGAGAGTAAAGAGGAGAAACACGTCCTGTTGACCATTGAAAGGACGAAAGAGGTGTAATTACCTCCGATCACACTCACCTCACTGTCTGTGATGCCCACCACGATATACAGAGCAGCATACTGGCGGTAAACCAATTTAAAGTCTTTGTACTCCACAAAGGAACACTGCAAACAGAGAGGGGTTATAAACATGATATTGTTAGGTTATTTATTTGATCTAAACAAGACTGGGAACTCGCAGACAGACACCTGATCTTTCTTGCGGCTCAGGCAGTAGCGTACTACATCGGCCTCAAGAGCTGCTCTTCTGCTCAGCTCCACAGAGTGATAATACCTGGACAGCCTGGTCTGACCCTGTCGGTTCACCATTAGCACGAACTTGATCATTATCCGATCGGTTGCTGGCTGCAGAGGAATCGTAAAGTCAGACCATTGCCCCATGGTATGAGATATTGCAATCTAATACCTCACTCCATACCTGAACGTTTGTTTTACTTACCGCCAGCTGTTAGCTTGTGCCAGTTGCTACATTAACTCCATCAAACGGGCTAAAACGGGAACTTCTGTTAACGAGTTTTCGTCCCAATCTAATGTTATTTTAAACACAATGCTGTCGGTTTACAGGATTAAAGTAAAATTACTGTAAAGTACTGTAAAGGTAAATAAATACTAGCGAAAGAGGACATTCAACAATATACAGCCATAGCATTTGGTACGCATGCGCAGACAGGTGCATTCCAGGGTAACAGTTATTCCCTACATCTGAACGCAAGTACTTTCTACTTATACTTTCAAAACATGCTCGTAATATAAGCTTTAATACATTTGAGGGAGTAATTATTCCACGCAAACAATCCAAAAGAAAATCCCATTAATGTTTGCATTTTTCTCCTTTGAAAGATGCATAATACATACTTTGTACATAATTTATTGTACTGTACTCACGGTTTAAAAATGCTCGGTACGATCCTGGACGGGGTTTTAGATTCAGCTGTTTAGAAGTTGTGGTTGTGGTACTTAAAAGGAGCAATAGACAATAACCACAATGTATCTGCTAGCTAAAGGTAAAACTGCTGTATTTCCCCATACATCTTAATATATGCTCCGTTAAAGAGTTATATTTTACTACCCTTT
Organism: Neolamprologus multifasciatus; assembly: GCF_963576455.1. Taxonomy (NCBI): domain Eukaryota; kingdom Metazoa; phylum Chordata; class Actinopteri; order Cichliformes; family Cichlidae; genus Neolamprologus; species Neolamprologus multifasciatus. The sequence goes on along the minus strand of NC_140457.1, from coordinate 26,975,253 downwards.
CTTTGAGCAGTGAAGGTTCCATAATATATTTGGATAGCAGGAAGGGAAAAGGAGGATGGATGTGTCCCGTCAGGCATTGCGGCTGGGTTCTCCCACCTTGACCATCGGATCCGAGAGAGGTCGGGGGAGAGAACAGCAATGGCGGCCGGTTAGCTCTATACACAAACACCAAGTCCCCAATCAGCCGCGCGCACCACATCGCTCCGAGGAAAGCCAGTTTTACACAACACAGCGGAGCCAGCGAGACAGGGACGGAGCTGAGACACGGGCTTTAGGGGGCGGGGATCCCTCCGCGGATCGTTGCTGCCTGTGGAGACTTTCCTTCTACTTAAAAAAAAATTATGGACGAACACCCCGGCGGAGGAGGGGTCGGAACGAGTGCCCCACGACAGCCTCCGCCACCGCAGCAACAGGGGAATAACAGTAGTGCTAATCCGCCAATTGGAGGCGGTGGTGGCGGAGCAGTCATGGTACCACACCAGCCCGATGAGCTACCTCGGCCGCAGCAGCAGTACACAATCCCCGGCATCCTGCACTATATCCAGCATGAGTGGGCCCGGTTCGAGATGGAGAGGGCGCACTGGGAAGTGGAGAGGGCCGAGCTTCAGGTTAGCCCTCCCAACTTAGCACTGAATTCCAACCATGCTAACCCCCAACAACAACAACATGGACAGTGTGTAGACAATTGGTTTTAGAGAGGTAGTTGCAGTGTTGCAATATTTAATTTATTATTTCATCGATTAGTTAGGCATGGCCTTGATTTAAACGGGAGGCAAAAGCAGCTAAACTCGATATTTGTAACCGACTGGCTAAGTGGCTAAGCTAAAGGGTCAGCTCTGGGTTACCGTTAGCTCGACTAGTGGTAGCGCTTAGCTTCAGTCGGTGTCAGACAAATTTAGCAGGTAGCCGAAACTGTTGTTGCCGTTTTCCTCTGTTAGCTGATTTGTTCATATGAAGCTAAAACGTTCCCACTGTGGCTACTGAGTTCAGGCGCTAGCTGGTAATAGAGAAGTGAATCCAGCCGACTGTCAGCTATCTAATCTCAGTCATTTTGGTTTGTCACGCTAGCTGTTAGCAGTGTTAGTCGCTAATGTTGCTTTTGAGTCAACAGCTGGGCCCGAGCGACTGTGATTCACAGCACATAAGGAAAAGAAATGAAATCGGAGGAAAACTGCGTAACCATTTAAAAGTTATTCCTTTAAGTATGAATGATGAAATAAACTCAGTAGTTAACTTACTAAGTTAGTATTGAAAGATAAAAAATTTGTGACATCAAAATATTATAAACATGAGATACAAAATAAAAAAAATGTTCAAGCCCGTATATTAGTCGTATCTTACTGTCATATTTGATAAAAATCAAATTTATAAATTAAAATTAAATTTAAGAATAAAAACACTGGCATTTTAAAATCATAAGATAAAAGGCAGGCCTTAACTATCAGCATTACAATTGTAAGTTAAGAGGGTAAGACAATCAGATAAAAAGAGCATTAAAAAGCTTTTAGCAGGCATGATAAAATGAGAGTATTTCTAGTTTTTCACAGTCTCAGGTGGTAGAAGTACTTTCACCTCAGTAAATGGGCTGCCCATGCACTTAAGATGATCAAATGTAATCACCTATTGAATGTGGCATGTACTAATATGATAATCAGTGGCATTAAGTAACAAACAAAGACAAGACATTTTTAAACCATGTAGATTTATTTAAATCCAGACCAGTGTAGAGTGCCTTTGGTTTCCTTGTAAAAAGAATACCGTGTCTTTGTTTTGTAATAAACAAGGCTAATTCTTTGACATATAAATGAGTAATTATCAAATATTTTATCTGTTTTGAAAGGTATCCATGTAAGATCAGTTTAGTGTTACATAGACTTGGACTAACTAATAGTTTCTTGAAGCTATTTATGACCACTGTTTAGAGTGTATTCACCATGAGGCCATTAAATAGGGTTATGGCAGAACCATTCTATGTATTTATTTGAACAATAGTATTTGCTTTTATAAGTTTCCTGCTACTTGTATAGTTCCTGCTTTAAGAAAATGTTTTAATTCACACAATTATTAAATACATAGAAAATGTATGTAATTTAATACTGCTCTGTGTGTGTCTCCGATGGTGTAGGGGTTAACACATTCGCTTGGTAAGAGAAAAAAGGGCACAGGTTTAATTTTAGCCGGCAACATAAATCCTCTTTTGGGTTGGATCAGGAAGAACATCTGGAGTCAAAAAGAAACTTTGTCAAATCAAACATGTGGAGCTACCCGCTGTGGCAACTCTTTGTATGGTAAATGGTAAATGGACTGGTTCTTATATAGCGCTTTTCTACTCATCTGAGCACTCAAAGCGCTTTACACAACTTGTGCATTCACCCATTCACACCCATTCGCACAAGCACATCTTTCTAAGTGCTTTTATAGCTAACATTCACACACATTCATACTCCGATGGATGCATCGGAGAGCAATTTTGGGGTTAGTATCTTGCCCAAGGATATTTGGCATGCAGACTAGGGGAAGCCAGGAATCGAACCACCAACCTTCCAATCAGTAGATGACCTGCTCTACCACCTGAGCTACAGCCACCCCGACAATCAAGCCTTTGTGACAGGAAAGCAGTCGAAAGTAGATTTTTTTACATACATTGTTCTATATAAAGCTCTAATACAGGTCGCAATCACCAGACACCCCACGATACAATATTATCACAATCCCTCAGTGATGATATGATGATATTGCAATTTTGAACATTTTGTTTGGGATATACTGAGTATTGCCATAACATATATTATGATTTGTGACCTTTTTTGACTGCAAATAATTTCCTCAAAGTTGAACTTTGTTAGTATTTGGTTTTATCCAGTAAAATAAAGTTGTCTCACTTCACTTATTTATTTATTTGCTGCAAAATGAGAACGTCAATAGCAACACCTGGTATAATTGTTGCTATAAGATGGATTCAGTCTGCTGTCAGTCTGGAATTGAATGGGGTCAGGTTGGCAATTACATCTACTGTTTCTGATAATACAGCAGTAAACTGTGATAAATCATTGAAAATCACACCTGTTGCTGTCTACACAGACAGAAATTCATATTTAAATATTACATTTGCGCTCGATAACCTTCCTGTTCTTTTGGAATGTAACCAGAATACAACTAGCTGGCAGCCAGTTGAGTTGAGTCTCGTCGAATTTTGTTCACTGGCAAGGACTCGTTCAGACTCATGGCAACATGTTGGCAATCTGTCTACATTTATAAACTAAACAGCAGCCATTTTCAAACTTACTGAGAGTGACTGCTGTCAGTCCAAGTAAAACTGTGACCTCTTGTTCATAGTATTCCCAAAATATTTTACTTTTATTTAATAAAATACTGATTTTGTCCCTATATTAATATAACGTTGCAATGCAGAATATCACATTACTGTCCTGTATCAATTCTTTCCCCATCCCCAGTAATGTTTAACCTTAAAAATGTAGAACAGTTCAAATAATATGTGATACTTAAAAGTAAAAACCATTCATTGAATAGATGGGGTTTTTTTTGTTTGTTTTAAAATTATAAATAGTTATTACTAAGTACAGCAGAAAGCAGATCTCACAGTCAGGCTGCTACAAATCACGCCCATCCAGTTGCAGCTGTGTCACCAAGCCTGTGTTATTTTAAAAAAGCTACCTTAGTTTATGTAATGGTGGAAGCTTTTGTGTCTATATCTGTGAATACTAGGGCTGGGTATCGTCACTGATTTCTAGAATCGATTCAATTCCGATTCACAAGGTCCCGAACCGATTCGATTTAATTCGATTCGATTCACTTCGATTTGAATCTGGGAAATTTTGACAGTCAGAAATATTATAATTCAGATCAGTACAGTTACATATTTTTGTATCTATAAAAAGGAAGCTGACACACGCAAGACTTTATCAAAGGTGTGAGCATCACAGCAGATGCCTTTGTGTCAAAGTAGCTGAGGATAAAGCACAGAAAAACATGAAGGCGATTTTCCTGGCCTGGGATTTTATAAAAATATTCTGCAGTACATCAAAAACGAAAGAAAACCATTAATCAACACATGAACATTACCTCTGAAGTTACAGCTGTTTTATTAGAGACACGGCTAAGCGTTTTGCATTTTGCATAATTCTAAAAAGTTTAAATTTGTTCAGTATTGAACGGCAGAAATTAGGTTTTCTTTTCGGAAGTATATAAAACGAAAAAAAAAACCCATCGGCAGACAGTGCTGTAAACAACGCTAGACTTGTGCATAACAAGCAAGCGAATAATGCAGAAAACAGTACAGAGAGAGAGGGGGGGACAGCGAGAGAGAGAGCTGTGCATAGTGGTTGAAGCAAAACAGTAAAAGTAAGAGTGAATACATGACGATGTTTATGTGAAGTGTAGTTTGGATCTTCTTTTGCTGCTGGTTCGGTCAATATTGTTTGGAGGGAGATAAAACTAACAGCTATAGAATCAGCGCATAAAGGGTATGAACACAAAGCGCCGACCCGCCAACAGATCAGAATCAGCGAGCTGTCGGCTTTCAGCCCCTACCGTGTCTGTGCGGTCAGGTGAGAAAGGCGACATCTCACTGATTCTGATCCGTGGGTTGAGCTGTGTGTTTAAGTCTTTGTGCAGAATCCGTGTTCCTGCTCTCATTTACTGTCTTAGCTGTTTGGTGGTTGTTGAAATTTTGTGAGATTTCACCAGAGATTCTGGCATTTCGGGCAAAATAAATTTATATTAAAAAATCGATTCAGGATTTTAATGAATCGATTTTACGTTATCCAAGCCAGAATCGATTTTAATCGATAAATCGATTATAAAAACCCACCCCTAGTGAATACCTCTGGGCTTGACCGATTGCCTTGTACTTTGGGACCAGTTAATTAAAAGCCACCATCAATCAAATTTATCACCACTGACCGTCATTGTTTCTTGCAGGCAAGCTCGGAATTGGGCTTTGTTCTGTTCTTGTTATTTTTTGAGTTGGTATGTTTATCAGTACCCGAGCGCTCTCCTCTTCCCATTGGCAAAGAGTCAAACTTGTATTGCAGCGTCACTGATGCTGGATGCCTTAAGCGTGACTCTGTCAGAGCTCCTGATAAGAGTGGATACCAGCTGCTGATGAAGCTTGAGCGGAACAAATAAGTGGAGGTGTGAACTTGGTGTGCAGAAGAAGGGGCCAGTGGGGAATTATTGGACACTGGTTTATTAATACAAACTGTCAATGAATGAATTTGAGTTAGTATAACCCACAGTCTATGAACTCACAGTGAAAAGAATGAAATGGTGTAGACAGGAGACAAATTTAAAGGAACAAGCGGCAAAGTGTCTCAGTAAGGTGTTAGCCTCACATGTGAACATCACCAGAACATCTTCAGACATTTTTGATCCTCAAAGATGTCTTGTCTTGATTTGGAGTGAGGCTTGCATGGTCCCAAAACATACCAACGGAATGCCTCCCACAGCAAAATCAGAGCTCAGCCCAAATGGCTGAGATTTCATTCATAGTTTCTCCCTGTTCGTATGAATTTGTATGATTAGATGTAGTTGTTTTGAAGTTACTTGTAAGAAGATTAGATTTTAGCCACATTTTTTTGTTGTTGTTGTTGTTTTTTAATTTTCTTATTCTCTCATCCAAGCCAGTGTAGGGATGAACTACAGGATGCACAACCCTTTTGAACAGACAAGTAAAAAAGACAGAATATTTAAAATTTGTGGTCCTGGTTTATTTGACATTTTTCTGTGCTTTGTTTTCTGCCCTTTCATTTGAGCTTGGTGATTGTCAAAACAAGATATCCAGTTAGTTTACATAGCTCACAGAGCACATTGTATGTTAACTGTTCATCTGCATATTAATGCAACTTCTGGGGGCTTATTGCAGATGTTTCTCTGTGTGAAACAACAAAGTTTCGATGGAGCAGCTACAAAGTTTGTTTTTCTTCACATCAGAGTTTTCTTATCAGGTGGTTTGATAAAAGACTCACTAGCTTTTTCCCAGTAAAAATTTTTAATGGTGATTTCAGGAACAGCGCTGCTGTTTTTGGATGTTAGAAACACATTTTCTTCCATGCTACCTGATTTCACCATCTCTCTCCTGCTGCTGTTATTATCGGTGGTTTTGTTTAAATCTAGGGCTCTGTGGGCTTAATGACGTCAGACTTCTTACTCACACACTGCTCCTGAATACGTTTGTATTTCAGGTCTGTTTTAGCAGCAAATGTGGATGAAACCCTCGCATTTACATCATTTAACACATCGGCGCGCTACTGAGCTGTGCATTAAAACGAAACATCAAAGCAAAGAAGTTATGCCAAGAGTTTCTTTTAAATTGAATTATTTGATGAATCGTTGCAGCCGTAAATGTCAGCATCACAGGTGTGAAATGCCTACATATAGACAACTAAGTTAAATGGGCCAGCCCAGGTCACCAATATGTGATCCAGGTTTTTAAGTCAGGATTTGAGCCATTCGCGGTCCAAATACTGGATCAGTGCATCAAGATAAAATGCTCCCTGGCAGACAGAGTTTCACTTGTGGATGTCAGAACTCTGATCCAGTTTGATGTTAGACAAGTCTCAATTCAAGCTATACAGTAACATAAGTGTCTAACTGTGTTGTTCTAAAATCCTGTCTCAATCCACACACAGGCTTTTTAATCCATTATTGGTCTAATTTGCCTAATCTTCACTCTGCTTCAGATTTGTTGGCAACAAACAGAAATGTTTCAGTTTAGTGGCTGTGACTGTTAAAATGGAAGGACTTCCTGTTTTCTCTGTGTTATGTATTCAAATTCATAATGTACTTCATAGTGTACATTGTTAGTGTGAGAACAAAAACCTGTTGGTGTTGTTTCTTTGTGGTAATCACTTGCGTTTTGGTGACATGGATTCAGCAAGTGTGTCTCTGACGTCTTCTCAGGTTCAGTGATGTGATCTAGGGTCTAGACAGAAACAACAGCATAAAATATTGTCTTTGTTTGTTTGTTTACTTTTAAAAGTAGTATTGAGTATGAGATTTTTTCCTGGATGTCAGTATGGAGCTTGAAATTTTAGTATCATGACAACCCAAACATAGTCCAATTTATGTCCCGTTTTCCTGCATAAACTGGACAGAATTGATAGATTGCAATCTTCCTGCAGATGCAGCATAATTTTGTCCTTCCGCAGCTTCCCTTTTGCACTTTTGCTTTTCAGCACTGTTTGCTGGGGTGACTTAGGTTCAGCCGTGTTCTGAAATAAGTTGGTTTAACTAAGCATTCTGTTCTGCTCAAGCCCCACAGGGATCTGCATACCAGAACCTCCAAATGTGAAGATATGTGGCAAAGCAAGTTTGGAGTTTGTCTTTATATAGATAGCCTGTTTCTAATAATTCAAATAAGCCTACAAAGAACGCTGTTGTGTAAAACAAACTGACATATGTGATAGGGCTGCCACGATTAGTCAACTAGTCATGATTACGTCGACTATTAAAATCGTCGACGACTGATTTAATAGTCGACGCGTCATTTGAAGCTTTGTAAGATCCCAAAAGGTGCAGGAATAAGTAGTAGGATTTAAGAGTGTAATAACGGACTGAAACAGAAGATGGCAGCACTGCATGTACAAGGATGCCAGCTGCCGTTAAACCCCGAAGAAGAAGAAACTGTCCCAGAATTCATAGCGCGGCCCAGCTCAGTTTCTAACAATGGCGGCCGCTAGTTAGTTTTAATATTACTCATATTATTCTTTCTAGGTCACAAAATAAATGTTTAACATATTTTCAGGCGAGAATGTAGCTGTGTAAACTTCAAACATCTGCTCAGTTTATCAAGACACCACATATTTTAAAAGTGCTCTGATGTTTTACGTGGGTAACAGACGTCTCACCAGCTCGATAGGTAGCCAGGGTTCAAGGCTCACTAGAGCCGTGAGAACACCGGACTCCCAGCAAATTGTTTTCAAGCCCACCGCTGTCTTTCGCTACTCAGGTTAAACGTGTAATATAAGTCACTTAGATAACTTAAAAATGTTATTGTTTGGCTTTTTTAGTATTTTATTTGTTCCTGAGTAAATAGGTTTGGCTGAGATTAAAGTTATAGTTTTTACATAGCCTAATAAACTTCAAGCAGACAACTGATTATCAGAAGTGTGAGATGCGCGAGAATATACTCCGGTGTCCTGTTATATTTTAGATAGCAAGGAGCAGACGGCTGAGTTTATTAAACTCCACCGAAACAATCTGCAAATGTCATTAAAATTTAATAAACTATCATCTTGTCTTTATTTTTAGTTAGCACATACCTTAAACACTTCAAGCTGTAAGCTAATGATAGTTATATAGGAGCAGATGCTGCTAGTGCAATAAGCTGTATGTTTTACGTCCAATGGATGATGATCTGATTAGTCGACTAATCGCAAAAATAATCGGTGACTAGTCGACTATCAAAACAATCGTTTGTGGCAGCCCTAATATGAGAGCTGTTTGCTGCCTTTGTTCTGTGGTTCTGCAACTTTGTATAACTCAATCTGATCTTTGCTCACAAGATATTACTAAACCCATGAGTTTTGATCACGATCAGGTCAAAGGTAGTCTTCTTTACCTGGAGAGAGAGAGTAGCAGTAGTTGGGGCAGGGCAATGGTAACTCCATGTTTTGATATAGAGGACAGGGCTGTAGCAGCCTGGCCTACTGGGACCTGCTCTGACAGCCTGATCCCAGCTGGACACTAAAAGTAGACAAGCCCGAAATAACTGACGCACCCACACACACGCGCGCACACACACACACACACACAGACTGAGATCCAAATACCTGTCAGTCATAAACATGATTGAACGATCTGTGACTTTTTTTTTTTACTTTAAACTGTAATATAATTTTTAGTTAAGTTATCATTTATGTTACAAGAGGCAGGATTGAAGAGTTCCTCTGGTCTTTGACCTGTTCTTGTTTCTCAAGACATTCAGTGAGGATATTTCTGGATCCTGTGGATGTTTCGGTTATTCTCCACAACTTTAAAAGGTTGAGATCTTTTTGGGTTCAGCTTAAAAGTCTTAAAGACAGGTTGTCAGTAAGTGTTCTCACAAAGGAAACAAGTACAAATCGGTGTCTCTCAGTCATACAGTTGTTCAGAAGAATTGCACCGATGCCCCCAACCCCCATGTTCAGACCAGTCTTATCTGTCAGTGTGGCAAATCTGGGTCAATGAGCTCATTTCACACACACGCACACACCTTTGTCATCATCACCCCAGTACTCTGACTTCACCTTGGTCCCTAAGGAGCGTTTGATTCATGCACACCAGGTGCACTGGTTGGGAGGGGTTGTGTGACCTGTACACATCCAATGAACTGGCCTTAAGGAGCAGCCTTTCTCAGATTAATGTGATCAACAACAAAGACCTTCAAACTGCAGGATATTTTCTAATTAGTCTGAAGTCTCTCTGTAAAAAATACAAGCAGTGTGAGGGTAATCCTACCTACAACTATGTCTGTGGACGTTTCGACAAAAGAAAAAAAAAATCAGAATCAAAGTCTTATCCAGTTCTGTTCCAGCAAGGAACAATTGCTGGATTTGATAAAATATTGAATTTGTTATTTGGTTAAGTGTATATAGCATTAATTATGAGTATAAGAAGTTAAACCAGTACCTTTTACAAATATGGCAAGATTAATTGCACAAAAATGGTACAATATGAAATTAGTAGATTGGTCAGTTTTTATATATACTTTCCTTCCAGCATTGTTGTTCTGATTTTTAATTTTTAAAAATGTTTTAGATATCCGATAGAACAGTTTGGCTTATGAAAGTGGTTAAAAATTTCTGCCTAATCAGCTTACGGTTGCAGCAGCAAACATAGCAGTAATAATTTGTCTATTGATACATTGTGCTTACGTAGACATGATTCTAACCCAGACTGGGGTGTGTGTGTGTGTGTTTTCACATTTAAACATTACATCTCAATTTCATAAACCTGGATTTGCTTTTATCTTAACCTTAACCTTCCAGCAGTCATTGCTACACCATACGGACAAAAGGGCACATACACAATGCATATTTATATACAGGAGCTGCTTGGCTATGGAAAGCCATGCTATAAAGCTCTGGGCACACAGATTTTGTGCTGATGTTAATGCCAGAGGAAGTTTAGAACTCCCTTAATTGAACTCACGTGGCACACATAATATAAGGACTGAACTCACTTTAAGCTCCCTCTTTTCACTCCCACATTTGGTGGCAGCTGAGGTGAGTTTGATTTGTTCTTCTAAATTTAAACCTTTATTCTTAAGTTAGTGACTTACAGTCGAACCTTGTTTTCTCTTTCAGAGTTTAGCAGTCCACGTGTGTCTTCCTTTAAGTTATTGCCAATTACAATGAAATAAACTCAGATATACTGCAACTAATTGATGGCTGTTTTCTTTGCATTCTGCCCGGATGAGGCCATGGTGATAACAATTTCCACCTTCCTTTGAAAAACCACCTAATTAACATATAGTGTATATATGAAGCTGTGCAGTGAACACACTGTGACAGTCTGCCTTAAAAAACAGAATAAGAGCAATTATATTTACACATGCCAAGTGCTGACACTCACTGTCCAAACATGTGGTCTGTGGAGCTCAAATGCGAGCCCAGTGTTGTTGTATCTCCCCAATTATAAATCAAGTGCAGGACTCGAGGCACTTAAATTAGACAAAACACTGCTGCAGGGTTTTCTTTTGGCATTTTTTTTGGCTTGAAATTTTGTCTGTCTGACCCATGAACAAAATGACAGACAGCAAAGAAGCGGTAGCACAGCAAAAAGTGAACCAAGGTGAAGTGAAAGATGGTTAAACTTGCAGTCAGAGCCTTTGTGTCTAAAAACAAAATAAGCCTTTTTAAAGAAAAACCTGTTCAACAGGCTTAAACATGTAGAAAGCAATCTTTGCATCGTTGTTCCATTACTCAGTGACAACATGCTTATCAATATAATGTAAACTGTTTTGAAAAAAAACTAAATCAAAGCCTGTCTCTGTGTAGACTCACTACTAGCATAATGTTCCACATCATAGCGCAGCAGAGATCCACATCAGATACAAACAGGTGTTGACAGACAGACAGACAATAAAGAGAACCAACATGATTGTTAAGTTCAGGATAAGAAGTATGGCTAATGTAGATATGAAACCCCTACTTGTAGCCATGAAGTAGCTTTGCTGAGAGATGACCATACATCTATCATATCACTCATGCAACCTCTGAAAGTTAAGGGAAACCCTGAATTTAACTGCATGTTCTTAATTTCCTATTGAATATGTATACACAATATGTATATTGTGTCACAATATATTTATACCTGTTATATAGGCAAAAATGTCATGCTATAGTACTATAAAATGTCACAATATAATTGCAATGTCTTGTGTTTTCATTCCATAGTCCGGACAAAGAGACAAGCCCAGGCATGTCTGAGAGCAAGAACCGCTTGTCACCCTCCAATGACTATTTGGTCCCTAAAAATGGAGCTACTTCGGTGACAGGAAGAGCAAATTGAGGTTATATAGCGGAAAAGTAGAGCTTTTAAGCAGCTGGTTAAAAAGTTTCCCAAAAATTACAGTATAGAAAATATTTTTTTCAGTTTTATTAAGTGACAGTCTTGTGCAGTCTCCTTTTGGTTATTGTTAAAGTAAATTTCTGTGTCACTGCTATTGTACTACAGTGCTTGTTTTATGCTACCATAGTTGTGGCCATTTACAACCCACGCAAACCTGTTCCTATGCAATCGTTCAAAAATCCAACAGTGTAGGACAACTGTGCAGATGTCAAATGCTGATTGGTTGACAATAGTGATGTGTCGGTTGCGAACAAAACGGCTCTTAGAGCCGGATCTTTGAAGTGAACGATGCAAGCCAGCTCCTTATTGGGAGCCATGGTTTTTTTTTTTTCTTTTTTTTTCTCTCACCCTCTCTCGCACTTTGTTTCCGCTTCACTCCACACGCGAGCCTTGTGCTTTGCGTTGGGAAGAGGGGGGAGGGGCGGTAGTTACACTCGCAGTAGCACAGGAACAGAGCGGGAGAGAGAAAGAGAGCCAGGGACAACAACGTCACATTAGAAAGGTATAGTAATCATCCACAACTACTATGTGACAGAGAATGTGCATCTTCTTTTTGTTTTCATATTTTAATTGATATTTTATAGTGTTGGGGTTTGCAGTGTTTTGTGTTGTTTCATTTTAAATTTGTTTAAAAGGAAAAAGCTGAGAATTTAAATAGTTAAAAGTTGAAATGTAAATAGTTGTTTTTTGTATTATATGATTTATTTATTCACTCCACATTTTATGTGGAGTGAATGAATAAAAGTATATTTACGTTGGGCCCTAGAGACAAAGCATGTACGAACTCCAAAACACGTACAAACCCCGAAGCACGTCCAAAACACAACAGAAGTGCTCCAGGATGCTAGGAGCAGTGTTGAGCTTTTGTTACCTAGTGGCTACACAAGCCAGGAAGTACCAACGACCACGTAAATTAACATTTTTTTTAAATTATTTGAATATATATGAGTGCTTGTGTATAAATACATAAACAATACACATATGCTTTCAATTGTGTAATTTAAGTGATCTAGGTAGCTCTGTTTTGGAAGTTCAGTTAACGCTAGAAATGTGTTTTGGAGTTTGTACGTGTTTTGTCTCTAGGGGCCACCGTAGGGCTGTGCGATATGACCAAAATCTCATATCCCGATATAAGAATTCTATCGTCCTGATAACAATATAAATCACAAAAATGTAACTTTTTCTGTAAATTCTGTGAATCTCGGGCAGCTCGACTTGCGGGAAGTGTTTCCAGCTGCGCGTCATGTAGCTGGAGTTGAGTGTTTTAACAGATGCATGAAACTATACATTTTTAGACATAAGTTGTAACGGCCGCCGTTTTCTTTGTGTTTATTACACGGCGTGCTGCGGGGAAAAGCCTGTTCTAACGTTTGAGTCTAAGGTTTATTTTTTAGCACCTGGCGGCTCTTTTTTACTTCTCATCCGTAAATAATCTGCTCTTTCACGTGATTCAGTTTATTTTGAAAAGTCTCAACAGGATCTTGAGCTTTATTGTGAAAGGTTTATGTGGAACATAAACAAGCGAACACGCGATGGTGCTACCGTCGTTGTTGCTAACGACAACGCATAAAAACAGCCGTTGTCCGTCCGTAGTGTGGTTATATTAAATATAAGAGAAAGAGAGAACTTTAAAAAATTAATATAGCCACTACAGTGACCATCAAAACGGTGAAAAATATTGCCGTAAACAGTTTATTTTGCGACACCACAAAACAAACGATAGCGTAAAATGAAACGATAGATGTTTTTATCTCGTCATCCGATATATATCGTCATATCGAACAGCCCTAGGCTATATATAAACATATATAAATAAAATCACGTGGTTTTTTTTTTTGTTTTTTTTTTTTAATATTAGTAATTCCTTTTGTGCATAATTTTATATTGTTGTTAATAATAAATTAATTAAAGCAACAAAACAACCTGAAGAGCCGGTTGGGAGCCGAAAGAGCCGGATCTTTTTAGTGAGTCGAGCCGAAAGAGCCGGTTCTCTGAAAAAAGCCGGAAATCCCATCACTAGTTGACAAGTAGTCCTGAAGAGTGAAAATGGATGATACAAGCAGTCTGTCTTATGCTCTTTAACATACAAAAAGCTGAAGTGAAACTGAGCGTTAAAAACAATGAAAAGTGTCCACCATAACCAGTGTCTGCACTTTTCATACCGTGTTTTATGATCTTTGGGGTTTCTTTTTCCTCGTTTCATCCAGTCAGGGTGAACTCTGCTGTCGCTTTTTCCAACATTACATTTTGGGATTTTCAGAGGACTGCATGGGAACAAGTTTGCCTTTTGGTAGTTCCCTACAGGCAAATCCATATGTAAATGGAAATAAATGTACTAGCATAAATTAAGCAGAAGGCAGCAACACACTTCTCCAATTCCAGAGTTCACCAGGAACAGAAGAAGCACACTGTGCCATTCTTGTAACGCTGCGTGCATTCACAGCTTATACCATCTAACACACTCTCACGTACATATTTTGGTATGTCAGAGTGATCTCGGGGGTTGCCGTGGAGCTGTGGCTGTCAGTCATAGAGCTGGCCAATCATAGCGGGGCTGAAATAGTGTGGTTTGTTATGTAATCTTCTTTCTCACATCCCAGTTTACCCCTGACCACTCTCTCCTTCCCAATCTGGCTGTCTTTTTCAATCTGGGGGCGGACCTTTGGTTTTCCTGTTACCAGGCCATGTCATTATGGGCACGCTGGCAGAGAACACTCTGTGTATAAATGGCTCTTGGGACCTATTAGTGTTGGGTTTCAAGAGCAGCTGCTGGACTGACTGACAGACAGGTGTGGTTAGTCAGACAGGAAGCATTGCTTTCTAACAGGTGAGAGGACTTCACTGGTCAAAAAGAGTCCAGAGTCTAGTAATTCTAATTGATCATCATCTTTCTTTCTTGTCTTTGAGTTTCCACGAAAACAAAAGAAATATTCTAATATGTGGGTAAATTTGCAGTACAGTGCGGGTTTATGGTCAGATTATGAATCATCACTGAAATTCCATTAAAGAAGAGATTTTTATTACGTACTGACATGTTTCATCCTGTAATTAAAGGTTTTTAAACATTTTAAATGAATAATTATACTGTAAACTGAACTCCTCATTAATGCTTTGTTTGTATGTTTCTCCAGGCGAGGATAGCCTTCTTGCAGGGGGAGAGGAAGGGCCAGGAAAACCTGAAGCATGACCTGGTTAGAAGAATAAAAATGTTAGAATATGCATTAAAGCAGGAAAGGTAAGACACAGAATTTTCTTAATATTGTAGGGTCTCTTTACCTTACAATATAACATGTCTTGAGGTGAATTGTGTTGTTGTTAACTGGTGCTGTGTAAATAAAATTCAATTGAATTGTTGGTGATCCGTAGGGGTTAAACTGGACTTCACACTGAAGGCTACCAACTATAACTGCTGATCTTTTTTAAAAAAAATCCTGTTAGATCTTTAATTTCCTTATTTTCAGTGCCATGAAAAAATATTTGCTGCCTTTTTGATTTCTTAGTGGGGTTTTTTCCTCGTTTGTCAAACTTAAATGTTTCAGAAGATCAAACAAATTGTTATACTAGACAAAGATAATCCAAGTATGTACAATATACAGTTTTGTCACAAAGTTGACCTGTTTGAAAAAGTATTTGCCTCCCTTGTTAAATCATAAAGTAACAGATTAACCGCAATTTTTGGAAATCTGCGTTTGATTTCACTAGCCACATCCAGGCTCCAAGAGGGCAACAACACTCCTGCAGGAGGCTGCTAAAGAACCCAGAACAACTCCAAGTCTTACTTGCCACAGTTAAAATCAGTGTCCAGGTTTCAGTAATAAAAAAGAGACTGGGTAAAAATTGCACCCATAGAAGAGTTCCAAGGAGAAAACCACTGCTGGCCAAAAAGAACACAAAGGCTCGTCTCACATGTGCGAAAAGCATCTTGATAATTCTCAAGACTTTTGGGAAAATACTCTGTGGACTGATGAGACAAAATTTGAACTTTTTTGAAGGTTTGTGTCCTGTTACATCTGCTGTAAAACTCACGCAGCATGTCATAAATCATCAAAAGTCAAACATGGTAGTGTGATTGTCTGAGGCTGCTTTACTGCTTCAGAATCATGAAAAGTGCTCTGTACCAGAAAATCCTGGTTTCCAGCCATCAATTCATCCCTGAAGCTCAATGCACTTGGGTTATGCGATGATCCAAAAACACACACGCAAGCCCACCTTTTAATGACTTTATAAAAACAAGAAAACAAACAAACCCATAAATAAAATCAAAGTTTTTGAGTGGACTACTCCGGATTTAAATCTGATTTGCTAAATAAGTCATTCATGCTAGAAAACCCTCCAATGTGACTGAATTTAAACAATTCTGCTAAAAAATAGTGGACCAAAATTCCTCCACAGTGGGAAGGATCCATTGCCAGTTTTTGCTGCTAAGGGCTGCACAACCAGGGTTAGGGTTAGGGTTTTTTCTTTTTTTAAATATATAATTTTTTGCCTTTTAACTGGCTTTATTGGATAGAAACAGCAAAGATCGACAGGAAAGTGGAGGGAAAGAGAGAGGGAAAGACATGCGGCAAAGAGGAACAGGTCGAACTTGAACCTGGGCCGGCCACTTTCAGCCATGCGGTATATGGTCGCCTGCTCATCTGACTGAGCTAAACTGGCGCCTAAGCTGGCGACTAGGTTTGGATAACTTTTTCAGTAAAATCATCATCTAAAACAGTGTTTTGTTTTTTGTACGAGGGCTCTCTAATATCAAAATTTGTTCAACAATCTGAAACTTGTGACAAATATGCAAAAAAAAAAAAAAAGAAGTCAAGAAAGGAGCAAATACTTTTATTTCACTGTGCCGAGTCTTTCACTTCAGTTTGCAGAAGGCTAATTCATTCACAGTCATTGGCATGCTTGGATAGCTTGTCAGGGTTATGTTGTGATGGATTAGAAGCTTGTCTTTGGTTGTGTCGTCTCAGTGTCTGCCACTTGCTTATTTTCCAAGCAGCACAGGTACTCTGAAATATAGAACACAGAAGTTAATATACCAAATAACCTGGACTAGTGTATTAAAGGGATATGTTTAATTTGTTTGAATACAAAGTTAATTAGCTTTCTATAGTTCTGCTTCAGACTGCTGTTAAATTACTGCTTCGTTCTGTGATTCTTGGGTTGCTTTTGTGCACTAGTGATGTAACAGATTATTTGTATACTTCAGATTCTTTCTGTTTCACTGATAAAGAATCTGCCAAAGCCTTCTTTCAGTTTCATCTGTTTAAGGCATTTGCATTTTCACTTTTGCTGGTGGAAATCGGTTTTCCTTTCTCTTCAACCACACACTTTGAGCTTTTTTCGCTGTTTTGGGGGTGACACTGATGTGCAGAAAATATGCATTAAAAATATGTTATGTTAATTTTCATTTTTAACCATGTTAATTGATTGGTTGATGATTAGTTTCTTTTTTCCATTTTCAGAGCAAAATACCACAAGTTAAAATATGGAACAGAGCTAAACCAAGGAGAAATGAAGATGCCAAGTTTTGAATCAGGTATGATGTATGATGTCATACTCCCCTCCAATAATCTCTCATTGTACACATGCTTTATATTCAGTGTGGCCTTTTGTAGACTGCATATAAAAGATGTAGGTTCTTAGCCTCTGGGCAGCATGGTGGTGCAACGATTAGCACTGTCGCCTCACAGCAAGAAACTCCTGCGTTCAAATCCGTCACCTGGCCAGGGTCTTTGTTTTTGGAGTTTTCATGCTGTATCTGCATGGGTTCTCGCTGGGTACTCGGGCTTCTTCCCACAGTTTAAAGACATGCAGTTAGTGGGGTTTTGTAATAAACTGGAAACACATGAGCATTAAACACTGTGATGTAAATCCCTCATCATACGCAGTTCTTTAAAATGTTAATTGTTAATTGGAATTGGATAAGCATAAGAAGATAGATTGATGGATGGACTCCTGACCTTTCTTCTTAGACTTGAAGTAACTCACAGCTTTAAATACAACTGATGAAAGCCGTCTCTGTTTTGTGTCCAGCAGGCAGTGCTGTATAAATCACTGTTTCTGTTTTTGTCCTTAGACACCAAAGATTCAGAGGTCTCTGCTGTTCATGCCAACAGTCAGCTCACCTGGAAACAAGGAAGACAGCTGCTCAGACAGTAAGAACATTTGAGCACTTGTATTTGCAGTGGAAGCAAAATGCTGAAATCATTTTTTGAATTAATTTGTTAACAAAAATCAGTATTTGACCAAATGATGTGTAGTTTACAGTGTGCACGTGTTTGTTTGCCGGTCAGGTACCTACAGGAAGTCGGATACACAGACACCATCCTGGACGTTCGTACTCAGAGGGTTCGCTCTCTGCTTGGCCTGTCGGGCTCAGAGCAGAATGGATCTGTGGAGAACAAGAACCTGCAGCACCTGATCAATGGGACCGAGCGCCGCAAGGACAAAAGGTACAGACACACGCACAGCTGAAAGTGATCAAGATAACACTGAGCTTATATTGTTCACATGCAGTACTAGCCAGTACTTTACTGATTTCAGCTTTTGTGAAAACCGCTCCAGTAACAAAAAAACATAAAACAGCAAAACAAACACAAATTGTTAGTTCCTTTGTAACAAACTGCTTACTTGCCTATCTAGAATAAGTTCATTCAGCATCAAGCTTCATTTCTTTGCTCTCAAGGCTTGATTTTGTTTCATGCCCCACTGTAAAACATGGATTCTCACTGTCCACTGTTGTGTTTACCATCTCAACATGAGCAGCACCACATCCCCTTCCTCTCATGCTGGTCAGTGGGTCAGTGTTTATATTATTCTAGCTACATCTGAATCTAACATTTGCCTTAAGTTATTATAACCATGACCTAGCCTTTGCCTAAGATAGTGGGCCCGAACCCAAACCTAACCTAATATCGCTTTCACATGAAAAGGAGCCAAGTCTCCCCAGTGTGACATCTCCCACCACACTGACAGTTTAAGCACAAACACAACCCAGCAGACAAGCTTAAGTGTAACAAGATTGGTGTTTATATCCAGGAGTCCAGGTGATGTTCTGGAGACTTTTAACTTTCTGGAAAACACAGAAGACAGCGATGAAGACGATGATGAGGAGGGGGACCTGATGGATGACATCAGCACTGACAAACATCACAGAGCCAAGAAACATAAGACCAAGGTAAGCAGAGAGCAGGCAGCCCCTTTTAAATCACCACTGTAGTTCTTTTCCCCTGTACCTCCTTCCTTTACTCTGCCGTCCTTCAACACCTCTTCCTTAATTCTTAACTTGTGTTTTGTGTTTTGTTTTTTTTCTCTCTTTCCTCTCCTGCTATTTTAGGTGGGAAACGAGGGCTTAGCGTCAGAGGATGATGCCGACACAGAGGAGGCTCTAAAGGAGTTTGACTTCTTGGTGACGGCTGAGGATGGAGAAGGGGCGGGTGAGGCTCGGAGCTCCGGAGACGGGACAGAGTGGGGTAAGAGATGTACATGAATCCCACTGATTGTAAATATATGAAGGCTGTGTCCTTTGCTCTGTCTGTTGAATGATATTCACCTTAAATAAACAAATGCAAATTGTAAATTATTGATGATTATTTTTCCAATTAATGAATTGTGTGGCTGTAAAATCATTATGACAACAGCTAATGAATATAATCTTGTAATAGGGAGGTACAGTGTGTTTATTAAAGCCTCTCACTCTTCAGCGGAGCCTCTACCATTTCCTACTGGCGGGGGGAAGTCCTTCTTACTTGGGGGGTCAGATGATGTGTTGGAGAGCGTGCTGGGACTGGGTGACCTTGCCGACCTCACAGTCACCAACGATGAAACAGACTATGGCTATGATGTAAGGAAAAAAAACCTAAGCTGCAGTTTAAAACTCAAACATTCTTTAGAAATTGCGCTAACATTTACATCTTCTTTTCCTCAGCTGCCGTCCAGTAAGGAGTCTTCGTTCAGGAAGACATGGAACCCCAAGTACACGCTAAGGAGCCATTTCGATGGTGTCCGAGCACTGGACTTTCACCCCGTTGAGCCCTGCCTGGTCACCGTGTCCGAGGATCACACCCTTAAACTGTGGAACCTCACCAAGACTGTCCCTGCCAAAAAGTAGAGTAACACCAGATGTACACATAAACTTCCAAGCAGAACTACCAGAATAATCAAAAGACTCTGGCATAAATTACACCAAAATATATAGTCTGAGGAGCTTGGAAAGAAAAGTTCTGAACTGAAGAAGCTTCTCGGATGAGAGGTGAAACGTTTTCAAGGAAACCTAAAGAAGTCCAGACTCTTTTCTTTTCAAGCTCCTTAGACTACAATGACCTGGATGACTTTGTTTATGTAAAATAAGACATTGCCTTTACTTAAATAGCCAGCACCTGAACACCTTAGTCTTTGCTGCTGTGATCCCAATGGGACCTTCTCTAGTTACAGCATGATTATGCTCGTTTCTCTTAGCTGAACAGTTCTTGCCATGACTGGGATTACTGCAATAGTTAAATAAGGCTGTTTGCTCGATACCAGCATTACATTAACACAACATAAGTGATGGTCTTGTATTGAGGAAAGAATTTCCAGTGATTAACTTGTTGCAACGGTTGCTTCTGGAAACCATTTGCAGTGAAGACCTCAGAGCTGGTTGAAATACTGGCAACATTGCAAAGCTGTGATCAAAGGAAAAATCATTTTCTAAAGGGTATCCTAAATTTAAAAAAAAAGAAAGAAGAAAAAGTTCAGTCGGTTGAGAAAAGAACGCTTAGCATGGACAGTATTTCCTCATCACATAGAAAAGCTTTTATTCACTCTGCTTCAGAGGAAAATCCTCTCCTTACAAACCTGGCAAATCCTTTCAGTATTAGCATCTCATTTTCTCCTCATCACTGCGTTTCCATGGCACTATTCTGATCAAACTCACACCACAAGCTTCTGATGTGTCAGTGTCTTACAAATAATCCCTTTAAATAATACCCCTCAGGACTTACTGTCGTACAGTGAAAAACAGTCACTGCTGCCTGTAACAGAGTTGAAGAAGAGTCTGTTTGATGATGAAGTAACAATCTGCTTGTTTATTTCACTGTTGTTGTTGTTTGCTTTTTCCAGAAGTGCCTCTTTCGATGTGGAACCGGTCTACACATTCAGAGCCCATGTGTATGTATCCAAACACACACAGTGTGCCTAAGGCTCTATTTGACTTGATGGTTGAGGTTCCATGGTGTTTTTGACTCTTTCAAGTTACATCAGATTTGTTCACGTTTTAAGTGACACAAGTAATATATATAAAAATGTGAGTTTAAAAAAAAAAAGAAAAAAGGTAATTTCAGACCTGTGGTGAACTGCTGTTGGCAGGAAGACAGAAATTATGCTTTTTAGTGGCAGCAGCTATGAATAAATGAGCATTACTAGTGATTAAGACTGACAGGCACCCTGTAGCTACAGCATGAGAATAATCTCAGCAGCAGGAAATATGTCTGAGAAAATGTAAGTCAAACACCAGGAAAAAAATGTTATAAAGTAACAGAAAATTGGAAAATTTAATGGACCAAATTGCCAGATAATAGTAGAATCAAAAATAACTAAAATGCAAATAAAACACTAAATCAAAATAAAAACTGTATTAAAATATGTCTGAAAAGTTGTTTTGTTTTTTTAATATTTAAAAAAAAATAAAGAATTTGATTAAAATATCAGAAAATGTCTTTAACAAACTAAAAACTATCAATATCATGTTTGGACAAACTAGATTTATAGAACATTTTTGGTATATTATAGTTATAAAGGTCTTTTCACTGCTTATGTCTAAACTTGCTAGATGTTGATCTCACTCACACACACACACTGTAAGTGAGAGATCTCAGTAACCAGCAGGATTAAATGACTGTCGAGGTTACGTGTTTGCACTTGACATCATCCGTAAATATTTGTATTTTATCAAACCTCTGGTGATGATGCTCTTTTCTGTCTTCAGTGGACCAGTGTTGTCATTGGCGATGACCTCCAGTGGTGAACAGTGTTTTAGTGGTGGTCTTGACGCAACCATCCAGTGGTGGAACATCCCCAGCTCAAATGTTGATCCCTACGACACTTATGGTAC
This sequence comes from Neolamprologus multifasciatus, assembly GCF_963576455.1. Taxonomy (NCBI): domain Eukaryota; kingdom Metazoa; phylum Chordata; class Actinopteri; order Cichliformes; family Cichlidae; genus Neolamprologus; species Neolamprologus multifasciatus. The sequence continues at coordinate 26,953,595 of NC_140457.1, read as the reverse complement.
ACACTATTTCACTAAGTGAAAGGGAAAAGGTTTAAGTAGTAGTGAGCCCTGCTATAGTTTGGAGTGGCGCTAACAAAAAGAGGAGAGGCCAAGCTGAAGATGGCAGAGACGGCTCAGGTTGGGCAGATATGAAAAGTTAGAGCGACAAGGCTGAGATGTTTGGGCATGCACAGAGGAGAGGCAGTGGATATATTGGACAAAAGACGTTGAAAATGAAGCTGCTAGGCAGGAGGAAATGGGACCACAGAGAAGATTCATGCTGAGTGTGGACACGCTGGAGGGCTGGTGTAGCAGAAGGGTATATGTTATGGTAACAGCCAAAAGAAAAACAAGTAAACCGGTTGTCTCCTTTCATAATGATCTCCTTGTTTTTTCAAAAATTTAGATTTCTTAGATTACCTCACATGGCTCTGCTTTCCCCTTATTTTTCTTTTTTGTTTTATTCTTGGAATCACGGTTCCCAAGTTTGTATGTTTTTTCTTTTAGGTCTGCTCTTATCAAGGCTGCATTCCTCATGTCTTTACTTTCTCAACAAAATGCTGGATTTTAAAAAAATGTCTTTACTTGGGAAAAATACAATTTTTGGGAACATTTTATTTCACAAAACCTTACAAAGACACCAAAAATGTCTTCCCTTTGTTAAAGTTTTCTCTCTCAATTGGGAATATTTGTCAGTTAGATGAATGTACAGTTATAAAAACAGAAGGCCCCTCTCATTTCTTATCTCTCTTCCAATCAGATCCAAGCGTCCTGGCAGGTTCCTGGTTAGGACACACGGACGCTGTGTGGGGATTGGCATACAGCGGTATCAAAAACCGCCTCCTGTCCTGCTCGGCCGACGGAACAGTGAAGCTGTGGAACCCAACAGAGAAAAACCCCTGCATTAGCACTTTCAATACAAACCATGGTAAGAAGAAGAAAAAGGGTGCGCTTCTTTGCAGGAGGGAGTTTGAACAGACTTGCTGATGTTTACATCTGTCAACAGAGCATGGGATCCCCACATCAGTGGACTTCAATGGTTGTGACCCTGCTCACATGGTGGCATCCTTTAATAGCGGAGACGTGGTTGTGTATGACCTGGAAACTTCCCAGCAAGCACTTGTGCTCAAAGGACAGGGAGATGGCAGTAAGAGCACAAACAACCATGAACAGATATGAGGTGTGTGATGGGTTTTTGCGGACAGTAAACAGTGTTATCCTTTTCTCTCCCTCCTCAGCTCTGTCGGGGTCAAATCATATAAATAAGGTGGTGAGTCATCCCACGCTTCCAGTCACCATCACTGCTCATGAAGATCGACACATCAAATTCTTTGATAACAAGTCAGGTCAGTCTGCAGCTACTCCCCAGCTGTGTCCATCACTCCAAAGATGGTGAGCCTGATTGGTGAGATCAGGTTTCACAGCTCCCACTTCACAGACACTGTGTACAGAGTGACTCAGAATTATTTTGACTTGAGAAAAACGAGTCCTTCAGGCTTCTGGAAGTGCTTAGGTGTTCCTTGTGTCCTCTATGCAGGTAAAGTGATTCATGCCATGGTGGCTCATCTGGACGCAGTGACCAGCCTGGCCGTGGATCCCAACGGCATCTACCTGATGTCTGGCAGTGAGTCTCATAAAAGTCTTCCTGGAGCTCAGAATAAAGCATTGAATTTACTTTAGCTTTTTTTAAATTAAATTCTGAAAGTTATTACAGTTCTTCATGCGTGCTGTAGATGGTGACTAGTGGGTGGCTGTAGCTCAGGTGGTAGAGCAGGTCAGCCACTAACCAGAAGGTCGTGGTTCGATCCCAGGCTGCCTCCTGGTTGCATGCCAAATATCCTTGGGCAAGATACTAACCCCATGTTTGCCTACTGGTGGTGGTCGGAGGGCCCGGTGGCGCCAGTGTCCGGCAGCCTCGCCTCTGTCAGTGCGCCCCAGGGCAGCTGTGGCTACAATGTAGCTTGCCGTCACCATTGTGTGAATGGGTGGATGACTGAATGTAGTGTAAAGCGCTTTGGGGTCCTTAGGGACTGAGTAAAGCACTATACAAATGCAGGCCATTTACCATTTAGTGAAGATTGAAAGGTTATCTATTAGGGCTGAGTATCGTCACTGATTTCTAGAATCGATTCAATTCCGATTTACAAGGTCCCGAATCAATTCGATCCAGGATTTGAGGAAATTTTGCCTCAGACAGTCAGAAATATTATAATTCTGATCACGTATCAGTACATATCCATGTTTTTCTATCTATAAAAAGAAAGCTGACACTTGCGAGACTTTATCAAAGGTGTAAGCATCACAGCAGATGCCTTTTGTGTCAAAGAAACAGCATAAAACACAGAAAAACATGAAAGCGATTTTCCTGGCCTGGGATTTTATAGCAGATGACCTTAAAAATATTCTGCAGTAGATCAAAGACGAAAGAAAACCATTAATCAACATATGAACATTACATGATGCTGCTGAAGCGAAGCAGAGCAAAGTTAGAGGTTTTATTAGAGACACAGCTAAGGGTTTTGCAATTTTGCATAATTTTTAAAAGTTTTAATTTGTTCAGTAGAATACTGAACAGCAGAAATTAGGTTTTCTTTTCGGAAGTAAGTAAAAGGAAAAAAGAAACAGCGGCCGATAGCGCTGTAAACAACGGCAGTGGGTGATAAGCAAGCGAATAATGCAGAAAACAGAGATTTTTAGATGGGAAACTATTCCTGAGAGAGGGAGAGAGCTGTGCAGGAAGTGTGATTTTTATCTTGGTGGAAGCAAAACAGCAAGTAGGAGGGAATTCATGACGATGTTTATGTGAAGCGTAGTTTGGATCTTTTTGCTCCGGGTTCAGTCAGAGATAAAACCTGCAGCTTCAGAATCTAGCGCAAAAAAGGACGTAAGCACAAAGCGCGAAACACCAGAATCGGTGAGCTTTCAGCCCCGACCATGTTCGTGCCGTCGGGTGAGAAAGGCGACATCTCACTGATTCTGATGCGTCGGCGGGTCCGCTCTTTGTGTTTACGTCTTTGTGCAAAATCCGTGTTCCTGCTCTCATTTACTGTTTTAGCTGTTTGGTGGTTGTTGAAATTTTGTGAGGTTTAACCTGAGATTCTGGCATTTTGGGCAAAATAAATTTATATTTAAAAATCTATTAGGATTTTAATGAATCGATATTACATTATCCAAGCTAGAATCAATTTTAATCGATAAATCGATAATCAAAACCCATCCCTATTATCTATGTAAGTCAGTTCAACTTTGCTTTGTACCATTACATGACTGAGTGTTCTCTTTAGTCTATTTACTTGTACAGCACATATAGCATTGATTATCATGTGTGCTCAACTAGGACACTTTGCCTCACAACGGCTTTGTTCACACCTTTAAGTCAAATGACCTGCAGTGCTATATATTAGGCCCCATCTGCGTATATACCCCTGTCACCACAGTCATTCCTCAATCCTTATTCTCCTCACTTCACCACGAACACTTCATTTGACAAGCTGGCTTTTCCATGTAAAGAGATTTTTGACTAAGACCAAAGGGCATGCATTTTGTCATGAGCTCTTTCACTCGGGTCACGTTAGTGGAGAAAGTCCTGGGAGGTGCTGCTCTTACAAGGCACAATCCTCTTCTCAGAGTCCTTTGACCCAGTTTTAGAGTCGTCAGACCAGTATGCTGCCAGTCCTGCTGCGCTGCCTAGCCAAAACAAAACACCTGTTTTCTCTGTTTCACCGTACAACTAAGAAGCTCTCCTCTGACAGCTGAGAAGCCATTTATGTTTTGTGAGGTTTTCTGATGACGGAAAAAAAAAGTCTTTCTTTTTTTCTTCTCAGGACTAACCACTGCATGTATCAATCTGAAATCTACTCAGTTCACTGTGTCTGGCTATAGACAGGATCTGGAAAAAGCTGATTTAGTTAAGGCACCTCCTATAGATCCATTACTGACAGTTTATTTGGCCCTGTCTCACAATCCAAGCACAGGTGCCCCCACAGCTCTTCCATCCAAGATTTTCCACATTTCATTTAGACATTCAGACACATTAATCAGGCTTAGTGACAGAGCTCATGGTGCAGGCATTGCCCATCTATGTTTGGATCACTGGTTCCCCAGACAACCCACTGGTGCCTCTCCATATTGAGGTCAGATGTCTTTAGCCCAAGTTCTGTTCAGGTTGTCAGCCCCAAAAGGTGACGCACTTTCCTATCACAGTCTGATAGGCACAACCCCACAAAAAACACTTTTGGTGTCTCAGGTTGTAGCATTCAATTTTGGTGATGACATCAGCCGTTCACACTGATTTCCATCCACTGTTTCACTCTGTGTACTTTGACCAAATGTATTAACGAACTGTCAGCTCAATGTGAGGAGTGGTCACATCTTAGCCTATTTGGACAATTGGGGTTTGATAGCAGGACCCAAAGAGCAGGCTGTGACCACAAGTCAGCAGGTCTCTTGTCTTGGGCTGGAAATATGCTCAGTTTCCAGCTGTGGATGTTTGTCAGGGCACAGAATAGCTGCACTCAGTTTCACTTGGGGCACAGACTGCATTTCCACATAATATTGCAATTTTATGTCATGGTGATGGCATGATGGTTGTAGAGCCTGACTGATGTAGCATTTTTCAGATCAATATTTGGTGATTTTTAAAAATAGGCAATATATATTGGCCAATACAGCTTTATCTTCTAGACACACAAAATATAAATGGATTTCCCTAAAAATTGTTAGGTGTAATCATTTGAGTCCTTACCAAGATTATATGAAAATGAAATTTAAAAATAGTTTTGTTTTATTGTCACGAGAAGTCTTGGATTACTTGCTCTGCCCAACTGCAACTTCCCTGTTGGGAAACGGCAACCGGCTGATCCGAGTATACTGCAGTCTGGTGGACAAACTATCCAATGGCAACCCTCATAACATGGTCTTTTTTCGTCTCTCCTTCCTTATTTATTTTTCAGTTATCAGCAGAACAGTTAAAATTATTTGGCAATACTAAGAAATCGCCTTACCAATATACTGGCGTGTTCCACAATATTTAATCAAGGTTTTAAGGATGACAGCATGTCAGTGGTGAATTCAGTTTCTGCCTAGCTGCTCCTTGCATGTTAGCTTTTTATCCTTGGAGAGAGCCCGGCTACAGTGCATATAAATATTTATACCATTATTATTACAGACAGTGTGTGGCATAAGACTAAACATTGGTTCAGTTCATTGTGGGTTGTTGATATTTCTTTATGGGCTTAATTTATTCTTTTCGAATCTTTTTCACTTTAGAACGCTGGACTTTAAACTGTTTAGAAGTCTCCTTATAACCCTTCCCAAACTGAAGGGCAGAAAGAATTTCTTCTCCAATATCATCTTTTTAAAAGCTTCAAACTGTCGAGAACTTCTCCTGTTGCAGAGGTTCTCATACTCACTGATAATTACTTAAGTGCATCTGAGTAGCAGAATCTGGTTGCTACTTACTCTCTTGATTCCTAATGGCGTAGTAGGTTTGGAAGCACTAAGGTTTACATAGTTCTTCTCACTCTACTTCTTTGTATTTTCTTAATTTTTTGATACTTAAAATGTTAGAAATGAGAGATGATATGCTTTGTGCTTTTATGGCTATGTATGCATTGTAGTTTGTTCCTGTCCTTTGCTAGACCAGTGTTTCCCAACCACTGTGCCACGGCGCATAGGTGTGCTGTGAGAAATGATCGGGTGTGCCGTGAAAGATTATCTGGTTCCACCTGATTAGTACTCTAAATGACTGCCGTGAGTAACGGGCAGAACAATTACATTCTATTGTAATCTCTTCTAAACGCTACAAGAGATGAACAAAATCAACTTTTGGAGAATTACATTCTCTTCCACTAGAGGGCAGTAAAACTACCTACTCTAATTAAATTGAATGCCAACTGCCAGTAAAACAGAAGACGAAGAAGAAATGACATAATCGTCATGCTGTGAATGAGACAATGCAGTGCGTAATAGCAATAGATAAATATTTGAAAAGAACAAGTAGTCAATCTGACCTGGGCCCTGGAGAAAATCTGACCCAGATGAAGGCCCTAACATGAGTAGTGGGCAGAAAGCAAAAAAGGTACACTGGGTGTGATTTTTCTAATGTAAAATATGTGCCGTGGCTCCAAAGGGTTGGGAGACACTGTGCAGACAAATCTGGCAGTGGTTAATTTGAAACATTACAGAGCAAGCTAATTTTACAGCTATTTAAGCACAGAGAGCTAGAGATTAATTAGCTGACCTCTTTCACTCACTTTCTATAAGATAGTTTGCAGTTAGTCCAGGTAGCAGCTAAGATAGGTTAGGCGGACATCTCCCAGCGCAGGGTCAGTTTTGATCACAGAAACTAGTTTCAGTTTTGATCACAGAAACTAGTTTCAGTTTTGATCACAGAAACTAAGCACATGTGCCTTCGTAAGTCTCCGGTTTCTGCTCATGTTATGGCAGTTAAGGCAACTGTATGACAAAACTCTCAGTGCATTCAAGATTTTAATATAACATTAATCATTTGTTTCTATCACTTCTCACGTCAAAAGAAATGGAAATGAGTTTGGTTTGTGCAATTAAATTACTTTGTAACAACATTGACATAATGGCTTACATTTTTTTTCTTCTCCTCAGGTCACGACTGCTCTCTGCGTCTGTGGAACCTAGACAGTAAAACGTGTGTTCAAGAGATCACAGCTCATCGTAAGAAGAGCGAGGAGGCCATCTACGACGTGGCCTTCCACCCCTCCAAGGCCTACATTGCCTCCGCTGGAGCCGACGCCCTTGCCAGAGTCTACGTATAGACGAGGAAGAGAAGATTTAAACAACAAAAAAAAAGAAAAGGAAAAAGAGGAGATGACCTCGAGGTGAGGGATACAGAGACAGACAAAGAGAGAGAGGGGCTAGTCTGTACACAAACAGGATTCAGGTCTGTTCAGGTCTCTGAACACAGAATATATATTAATATGAAAGACTGGAGCATCTCCAACGGACAACCGAACAAACACACACAGGTTTCTTACACAAATTTTTAAGTTAAGAGGTGGAGTGGTGTGATCTCCCTACAGCTAATTGAAGAGACAGCAGAAACGCGTTTAATGATCAACTTGGAGCAGCTTGCCTGAAACCCATCTAGCCCCTCACAAATCCCTAAGGTAGCTTTGACACTACATGCCTGTCCCATTCATTAACACTACTGTGACTCCTGATCCCAGACAGAAGAACTGGAGCTGAGGGTAAAGGAAAAATCCCCCCAAAATTAGACCTGGTCAGAGCTGGCCAAGGAAAGCAGCCTGACATCTAGATGAGTTAACCCATCGCTCTTTTATTTCTTACTGTTGTCATTTAGCATCGTAATGCGGTCAAATGTAGCACATTAAACTGTGGAATCGTAGCACTACAGTCTACATGTTGTGGGGACATTTTTGCACCTTTCCCCTGTTTCTCTTTCTGTCCCACTGGACTCAATGCTGAGAACTGATTTTTACTCATTTGGTAAATGTTCAGGCGTGTCTGAGAGGAGACAGTTACAACTCGAAAAATGGCCCTTGTGAGAAGTTGCCTGGAATCTGTATTGAATTCACCCCCATTTGGCTAATTTTTCTCCAATAACTCTAAGAACTCTACTTTCAAGGCAGTTGAGAGCAGGCTTGCAGTCCCGAACAGTTATAATTGGCTGCCAGTGTTTTCTCTATGTTTGTTATACATTATAAAAGCTCTATTACTCCCCAGGTGTTGAAGCTTCAGTGGCATATGAAACCAAATCTAAGCACAATTACAGTGCATTAAGCAGTCTGCTCTCCCAGTCTGACACTTCACATGAGGTGATACAGCTAGAAATGTCCAAGAGTGGAGCATTCTAATGAGTCTCCAAAGTCTGCACTTTCTCCTACTGTAATCCATTTAGTAGAGCTAACCACTAGTTTAACTAGCAAAAATATAGAGTAGCAAAGAATTCGAGTTGAGTACAGTTTTGTACTGGCTCTCGCCTGCCTCAGGAGAGAGCATATGTAAAACATCCTCTCATTACACTGATCTCCTGTCTAGACAAAACAGTCTGAAGAAACAATTTTGACATTTTCATGGCTGTGCTAAGCTCTGGTAAAACAGGGAAAACTTAAACACCAGTGTCTTTGTTGTGCTTTGTACACACTGCTTCTTCACAGTGTTTACGTGGAGAAGAGTGTCTCTGTTCAGATCTTTTTTTTGTGTGTGTCACATGTCCCTGATTGGCTGGATTCATGTGAAAGAAAACTGAAAAGCTACAAGCAAACATCTGACCCAGGTTTCTGAATGCAGCCAGCTACCTGCACAGAAACAAAAAATTGAACTATGTCATAGACTATCATCAATCTTTAAATGCCGAAACACTGAAAAGTAGCAGCTATTTAAGTTGATTTTAGACGTTTGGCCTGTTCAAAATGATTTCCAAGTTGCAAAAAATACCTAGTAATCAAGTGTTTTGTGTGTAGTCTAATTCATACGTGCATGAGTTTTAAGTGCATTTTAATTAGCTGCTCAAAAAACATTTGCCAATTTATAATCATACAACATCTAAGCTGTTCCACTGGTGAACATTATTCGAGATGCCCGTGTCCCAACACAGGAAGCTGTAAGCTGTTCTATGTATCATCCATAGTATGATCGGAATAGGGGTACTTGTGTCCATGTAAACACTCCTCCTGTCACAACAATTTCAGCATCTGTTTAGTGACAGTGAAATCATATTAGCCACATTAAACCCTGCTGTAAGACTGCCTGAGGAACTGTACTAAAGAGAAAGCCCGGAGGTTAATCAGATGTTGGAATCACATCTGAGGGGGATTTTTCCTTTAAACCTTCAGAAACGTCAACCTGAGAACAGAACATGTGATGTTTGAACTTCTCTCTTTCACTTTTTAATAATTAAATCTGAACTAAAGCTTCTGCAAAGCAAGTTTTACAGTTTGTAAATGGGGAAAATGAAGAAGAAATATGTTTTGAGCAAACAGAATGGATTTAATATCAGATTTTCTTTTTGCCTCTGAGAATGTTTTGGTGAGAATGAAAGTTTGGTTAATACTCACCGACCTCAGCCTCCTGCTGGGCCTATCAGAGCCCCACGTTTAACAGTGTAACAAGCGGAGGATTCAGCATTACTGTAGTTACATATTTTTGTTTGTGTAAAACAAATCTAGTTTTTATAGTCCTTTTTAATTCTTTTTAAAAATCCACAATATAGTTACTGCCACAATGGATGACCCATCAACCAAAAACCTCACCTCAGTCTGATATGTCAAGACGTCTGGCTTCAGTTTTGGGCCCTGATCTCAAATCATGTAAAGACAGGAACTGCTGCTGCTGAGTGTTGAGACAGCTGAGGAGAGGGTCAGCTGTATCTGTTAGCGTCTGTCCTGATGTTAAATATCAACCTTTAATATACATTTGTCCATTCGAGCTAATGTCTAACATGGCACACATTCCAGTGTGAAACAGCAGCTTATCACAGTGATAAGGTGTTTGCTCCAGAGGGTAGAGCATGCAAGTCCAATATCATCAACTGAAAGACTCCAAGCACAAGATGCATTTTAATTACTCCACAGTGAAACCCTTGCGTCTTTTACACAACAGCCTTGGCATGTTAACTATTAGCTTTGTCTTATGCTAGAATTAGTTTTAAAAAGTTACATTTTTAAAAGACTTATTTGGCATAAGAAAGTTACATTTATATGCCATCTTAATGCTGGTGTAAGACAGAACTAATTATGTCCTAGAAATGTACAAACAAAATTAATTTGCATAGAAAATGTAATCCAAGCATACAAATGCAGACCTATGAATAAATGCAAGGTGCCAAATGCTTACTAAGTCATTCTGTTCATTCTAATTTACACTGCAGTATCTAGTCTTTGTCACTGCAGCCGATAAAATCACTGGGGGGGGAAAAAGCCTGACCAACTCCTTCGTAGGCCAGTCTTATATGACCTTGTTTATGTAGACTGGATAAAATGACGTGAGGTCATAGCAAAAAGGTTTTACAGGTGAGAACTTCTTGAACTACAAATACACAACTTGCTGAAATGATGCCTTTTCCTCACAGTCAATATATTTGACATCTAATTAGCTCTGTTTGTTTGTTTTGTTGGTTTGTTTTTTAATAAATGAACTTTTAAAATGTTGTGTACACTGTACACATGAGCAGTTTGTTATAGTATAATACAGCTGCCATAAAGATCATTTTGTTATGGCTGTAATTTTTTTTGTTGATATCATCTGAAGGGAGGTCATGGGTATAAACTACAAAATATCATCAGGTTGAGAGGCGTTTCTAATATTCTGACCCATCAAAAGTAGTTTTTTTTTTTTTATTATATTTTCTGTACACTCACTTGTATCAGAGTTCCACATTTTATATGTTGAACCCACAGAACTGACTCATTTGTATACGCATACACACTCTTACACATGCAAGTATGCATTTTTGACACTATCACTAAGTGGAATATTCTGATATTTGTGAAGACAGATCTTACAGCAAGGCAGCTGTACTGAACACCATCCGTGTTTAGGTACGTATAATAAAGTGGTCACTGTGGGGGGTTATTTTGCTTTGTTTTGTTTTTTAAAATTTGTTGATTAGTAATAAGCAAATCAAATTTATGTAAAAACAAGGTTTGTCCTCAAACAGGTCAAAGAATAGTTTGATGTACACAGATTTGAACACAGGGCTGCTCCAGTTAAAGGCCAACTTCCAATAACAAACCAGCAAATAATTGGTTTAATGAGCTGGGAAATGGTACCTGAATGCAGCATGAGCTCAGTTCGAGTGTGAACAGGTGAAGTTACAGCTTTGTTTGGTTCAGGCTGAGACTTCTGCTCCTCCACCTCCATCATATCGCTTCAATCTTTGAAAAGCTGCTGTCTCACTGGCTGGCCCACAGGGGGAAGTCTAATTTGTTGTTCTGGTTTGTTACGATCCACAGTTTTATTATTATATAATTTTTTTTCTTTTATTTTCACCAATGCTACAGTTTACTGTGTAACTCTCGTTTGTGTAATGCATGATTAATACAATAAAATATTTTTTTTAGTCTTCCAAAAAATGAAAAAAAAAATTCTGTTTGCGAGATTTGATGAGTTTTGTGTTTTGTTTTTTATTTACAAACTATGAACAGCAGATTTTAAAGGCTGTACCACATAGAATACAGCTGTTGAAATGTACATAAAATGTCTATAATAACTATTAAACTGTGTACCTGTACAAAACCTGCTGCCTGCTCTTCATTCTGTAGGAAAGCACTTGGTGTGTTCATTAGATTGGAGTTCCTGTGGTCCATATACCATCAAATTAAAATTAATTAAATTTAGTCACTGCAACATTTAAGCAATGGAACGCTTGTCTGTAAGCTTTGCTGTCTGTTCTACAGCAACAGCACAGGTGATACAATGACTGCTGTTTCATTTTCAGGCAGCGATAAATCAAATGTCAGGTGGTAAAACCACCTAAAGTGATGTAAGGTGCTAGTGTTGGAGGACTTGCACTAATGGAAGCCAGAGGTTTTGTTTACATTCAGATAATGTAACTCTTTCTTCTTCTTTTTTTCTCATTGGACAGTCATACTTAGTCCAATGGTACAACTAAACTGGAAACTCTCTCACGTCAGTGGGAGTATGTCAGCACACTTTCAATGGAGCAACAGTAGAAGATGATCAGCAGCTCCTTTCTGAGGATTTTCAGAAAATGGAGAGGCTGTTGGGCCTTCTTTAAAACCGCCAAGGTGTTTAAGCACCATTGGAGGTCTGTGTCTATGTGCACACCCAGGAACTTGAAGCTGGCCCCCCTTTCCACGTCCACGGCTACAGCAAAGACTTCCTGCCTCTGAAGTTGATTGCCAGCTCTTTTGTCCTGGTGATTTTGAGGTCCAAGTTGTAGTTTGCACACCAATCCGACAGCCTCTGAACCTCAACTCTGTATGCTCTCTCATCACCCCCAGAGATGAGCCCCACTACGGTGGTATGATCTACAAACTTATTGTAGTGTCTGGGTGGGTACTGACACAGTCATGTGTACAGTAGGAGACTCAGTACACAGCCTTGTGGAGAGCCAGTGTTAAGGGTAAGGGCTGGGGAAAGATGAGGCCCCACTCTAACTCTCTGTACATGGTCTGAGAGAAAGTCTCTGATCCAGCAGCAGGTGGTAAAAGGAAATCTGATATCCAGCAGATATCAGTCTGTCCGGGAGTATCGTATTAAAGGCAGCACTAAAGTCAACAAAGAGCAGCCTGGCGTGACGCCCCTGTTGTTCAAGGTTGGAGATGGTGGTGTGGAGTGTTGTAACACTGGCATCTTCAGTTGATCTGTTAGCTCTGTATTCAGTGGTAATCTTCAGGCACAGGCATCATGTTTTCCTCTGTTTTTAACAATAATTACAATACAAATGAAGAATAAACCGGTGATCATATTAACCTGATCTATGAAAAAGTCGTTTGTAAAATTTCATCTCAATCGAAAGCTTCAGTAAAATTTCCACAGCTGTGAAGTTGCTATACACAAATACCAGGTGAAATAGTGACGGATCTGATCTGATTCACATCCTTTTGAATCAGAGACACACACTCATCATGGGCATAAATGGTAATTTTGAGCGTTTACTTTGAACTGCTCTTTTTCAGGGTGAAAGGATTGTATATTATACATCTTTAAAGTAGGCTGGGAAGTGCAAAGCGCAACAAATTAAAAAACGGCAAATTAAAAATCCGCAACAAATTAAAAATCCTTGACGGAAAGGGATTGTCTGAAATACCGGAAGTGACAACGATTAGCCTAATAGGGCTTTTGGAGACTGATGTCACGAGAGGGGCGTGGCCAGGATTTTTGGTTGAGGCGCCATGTTTCTGGGCCGAACAAAGCGCTAGCGAAAGAGGAGCGAAAGTACACGGATAACACCAGCTATGGTTCGTACTTGCTGTGCGGTCGGTTGTAAAGTTAGATCGCACGACCGGCAAGGGAATAAGGTTGAAATGGTTTATCTTTTCATTCTTTCCCCACCTGGAATCAACATGAGGCAGCTCATGTATCGGATGTTACCAAAAGACGGCGTCTAGTCTGGATAGCAGCTGTGAGACGAGCTGATATCCACAGTTCTCTTCCATCTCCAAATATCTGTTGGTGTGCTCCAGACATTTTCATTCCGGTAAGTTATAGATATGTTCATATCACTCTTTATCCGGTCTTTTAAGTCTGACATCACTAGCAGTGTCTTGGCTCAAACTCCGCTGCAGGTCCATAAATCACACGATCACTGTGGCATCACTGAGTGTTGAAAAACTATCTAAAGTCTTTCATCTGTAATAAAATGATCAGCGTTCTGCTCTACCGTGTGTAATAATTGAGTTTATCATCCAGGCATCCACGAAAACGAAATTAGCAGGAAGTTAGCTCGCTAGATTCCATCTAAATACAATATAGCATGTCCTAACTGAGGGGTTTTAGAAACAAATTCAAACGTACAGCTCTGTTATCACTTCCAACATAAATGAAGACAGAAAACTAAACAGCAGTGACGTTTGTAGGGTTACTGAAGTTTGGCTAGCTGGTGTATAACGATGTGCTACGTGACCGCTGGCGACACAGCTATGTGAGCATAATATAAACACTAACTTTTTCCACGATAAAAGTTATCGTGAGGATTCTCGGTGGTCAGGAACCAGTGCTGGGAAGTAACGGAATACATGTACCGCCGTTACGTATTTAAAATACAAAGTATGAGTAACTGTATTCCGTTACAGTTACCGTTTAAAAAGGTGGTATTTAGAATACAGTTACATTGTTGAAATAAATGGATTACACGGCGGTACTTTCCTGTTTCATATCGTGGCGGGTCAGGACTGTTTGGGTTTTGTTTGACAGCTACGGTCCGTTGTTCCAAGTGGCAGCGTTACGGTTGCCATGGTTACAGGGTGACGCTCTCTCTGTGTGTTTCCTGGGTGACAGAGCGCCTTTTTGTTGTTGTGCTAAGCTAATAAGCAGAACGCTACAGGTATAGCTCTAAAGAATGTAGCCTCATGGGCAGTGTAGTCCGTGCTGCTGGCAGAATGGACTGCCATACCCCTTATGTGTCTGTGAGCGCGAGGAGGGAGAAAAGTACCAGTTGTCATCGAGCAGAAACAGGAGCTGGAAGCATGTAAATATAATAATAACCACTGCAGCCAAGACGAGTGCCTGAGGAGCCCAGTTGTAAGTACGCTATTAAGACTCGACTGTGTACTGTGTTCGTGTTTTCCTCCGAAACAATAAGTTCTGTTGGAGCAGCCTTTCAAAGCCTCTCTCTGTCTCTCGCAAGCAGAGTTGACCCACACAACAAAGTAAAGCTATTTTTTGGCTACGAGCCTGACACGAACCACCGTATTAGTCAGAGGTCCCGTTCGGAGCCGTGGACCTTCAGTAACAGTCATAAATCACAGCAATAGTACATTCACGTAGTTGTAAACAGCATGATAATATATTAAGTAATCCAAAGTATTCAGAATACGTTACTCTCATTGAGTAACGTAACGGAATACGTTACAGAATACATTTTGGGGCATGTATTCTGTAATCTGTAATGGAATACATTTCAAAAGTAACCTTCCCAACACTGGCTATCAGCTGCATTGTTAACAGAGCAACAGCCAATAATAAAGTAGAAACTCCAGTAAATGAACTTACGTCTCTGTTCCTCATTGTTTCCTGTTGTCTATATTTTGGGCACCAGATGGTGCCCTGTCTATGTCAGTAACATGAACACAGGCAAGTGGAGCAGGTGTGAAAACAGCTATTGGCAAATATAGAAAATAAATACAGTTAAATGTTTCCATCAAAGAGTCGCAATTTAAAAATACTTGGCCAATTCTTTCCTCAGTTTAGAATTGTGTAAGTTGAGTATATGGACATTTTTAGAAGAACTGATCTCTTGTCTGACAGATGCAGTGTCAGATTCCATACAGAGGGGATTTTGTGATGATAACAAGCGCAATTGTACAAACTTATTTACAGACGAATTCTTTGTCTTCAATATAGTTTCGATATAAAAATCCAATATGGCAAAATTTTAAATGTGACAGAAATGATGATGATTACTTAACTGGTGAAAAGAAACATTTTCTTTCTTTCTTCTAAACCAGCACCCTGCCTCAACTTACAAACATGTTGTTTGTAATCTGTCAAAGACTAAATGCAAACAGATGCAAAAAGTGGCAAACAAAATGCAATAAATTTAGTAAAACAAGCTACTTCAGCCACTATTTTCTTATATCTTCCTACCTTTAAAACTGTAGTTGTTCAGACAGCAGATTTTTAATCATAATGCTCTGAGTCTTGCTCAAAGCTAACTAGCCTAGCTTAAATAAATTATATTTTTCTAAAGTAATGACATAAACCAAAAGATTTATGTATCTAGGTGTACAGTGTAAACACAGCAACACTTCTGTCCTTGTTAATGAGATATTACAGAGAAAGACAGACTGCACCTACACAGTTTGTATATTAGAACAACAACAGACGTGCCAACTGGCTTTATAGGTTAAAAAAAAAAATATGTCAAATGCAAATAGGAGATGACCAAAGACTTTATTTCTGTTTGGCAGAATTTAACAAACAATCACCGGTAAAACATATACCAAAAGAAAAGTCACGTGATCATATTGGAGCAAGGCTGTGAGATGGAGTTAAGGGCATGGGTTAGTCTATATAAAAAGTTGAAATCATCGGATGCCACAAATCAGACAAAGAAAAGAAAAAGAGAAAAAAACTAGAGGATTTTATACACCTTCCTGCAGGAAATGACTGCTGTGCAAAGCTTTCACCCCCAGCAAGCTTTTCAAGACAAACATTCATCAGGAGAGCTGCTCTGTCTACAAACTGTTAGCTGTTAGAAAATATTCCAGAATAATCTCTTAGCAGCTTTGTGATATAAACATGAATGTACAAACTACTGTTAGTGGATTACCCGTGATATATATAAAAAACATATTTACAAAGTAACATTTGAAAAGTATTTTTTTACTCAGAATTATAAGGCCCATTTCATGTAAATTAACAATGGGGATTGTATTTTGGGCTCAAAATGTATTATAATGCCTCATTTAATGTATTCCATGGATTATGAATATATTCCTTATACCCTCCATGGCTAAAACCTATTTTAAAACTTTTATAGCACAAAGCTAGCATTTTTCTTAAACAATCATACCTGATCGAAGATTATTGTTTAGCAATTTTCTTTCATGTTGTTTTTGTGTTTGCCTTCATATAGCTTTTTTAAAATTTTATTTTATTTTTAGCTATACACAGTAATGGTTATGGCTTCAGATTGGACTTGTCTGTATGACATTACTGACACAATATCAGTAAATCCTCACAATGACAACTAATTATTGTTATTAATTAGTTGATTTTTGAATGATTTTCCAACAGCTTGTTGAAAATTTTAAATAGAAATAATATTTTAATGTGTAAGAGACCTTTATGTACATTAATGTGTTTTCTGTATTTGAAAATATGTGTACAGTATATATACAGATGTATATATGTTATTGAATTTATGACGGGTTTAGCTAATGGCAAGTTTTATAAGAAGTGTATTTTTAAGGCATTGAGTCATTATTTAGCTTGTGAAACTTTGAATTATTGCACTGTTATAATGTGCTAGGAGGATGTTCATGATTTATTTTAGAGAATATGATTTGAGATCGTTAAGCTACAAAGGCGCATTTCACTTTTAGACTATTAAACGAGAGCCAATTAGAACTACTGTTACTGTTACTACTGTTTATGGAGAACTGTGAATGTCATAGAGAGCTATATCTTGTAGTAAATAGGTGGTGGGGTTTTCATACTTTAGGTGCAAACAATATCAGTTAAAGTATGCTGTTAAGTGTCGGTTGGAGCAAATCAGTTCAGGTAACATAATTGATTTAATAGAGATTATAAATTTAAATAAGTGGTTGTAGTCACACAAAAAAACAAAAAAAACAAGTGTTGGACACTTTGTGTAGGAAATTGTAGGAAAATCCATTGTCCTTAAATATATCTGTTTCTTTACATGTCTGAGTACACAGTGTAAAAGAATATGAGAAATAAGATATATAAAAGATGTTGCTGTAGAAACATTTGTCACTGTAGATACGCGTGTTGTTCTGAGAGTGTTTATGTGAATGTAATGGTCGTTCATGTGACTTTAATCAGTACTTTCTAATGAGGATGAACGACAAGGTAAGGGTCCTCACAAATAAAGAAATGCAAATCCTTGTGTGTGTTCTCAGTTATTCTCAGTGAAGTCTCTGCAAATGCCTCGGACCACTAGTGGGATAAACTCAGAAAGGCCGCTGAACTCTCTGGTGAAGAAAGTGTGGCTGTCCTTTGGCTCTGATGACATCGCTTTGAGATCATCCAGGGGTGCCCACGCCACGCCCACTGAGAAGATGGTAATGCCTGGTTGGGAAGGAGAAACAGGAGAAAAAGTGAGATGTAACTTAAGATTAAGTATATAAACCAGTTCTTGTTGTGTGTCATCTGCATAGCAGTGAAAATGAATGCTAAGCCTTCTAATGATACTGCCTACAGGAAGCAATGTAAACAGAATTGGTCCTAGCACTGAACCCTGTGGAACTCCATAATTAACCTTAGTGTGTGAAGAGGACTCTCCATTTACATGAACAAATTGCAGTCTATGCAGATATGATACAAACCACTGCAGTGCAGTACCTGTAATACCTACAGCATGCTCTAATTGTTCTAGAATATTATGGTCAACAGTATTAAACGCTGCTAGACCTCACTAGCAGGACAAGCACAGAGATGAGTCCACTGTCAGAGGCCATAACAAGATCATTTGTAACCTTCACTAAAGTTGTTTCTGTGCTGTGATGAACCTGACTGAAACTCTTCAAATTAAGCCATTCCTCTGTAGATGACCTGTTAGCTGTTTGACAACTACTCTTTCAAGGATTTGTGAGATAAGGGGAAGGTTGGAGATTGGCCTATAAGCTAAGCTGGGTCAAGAGATGGCTTTATAAGTAGCTGTTTAACTACTGCCAGCTTGAAGAGCTATGGTAGCCAATTATTGAGACAGGTTGATCATATTTAAGATCGAAGCATTTTTTAATGGTAGGAGTTCTTTGAGCAGTCTTGTAGGAATCTAAAAGATGACGGTTCGGATGACGTAATTACTGAAGTTAACTCAGAAAGATCAATTGGAGAAAAAGACTAAATAAATATCAGTGGTACTGAAAGTAGCTGTATATAATGTTACATCTGCGAGATGAGGAGTAAATTTTTCTCTAATGGCTAAAATTGTACTTGTGAAGAAGTTCATGAAGTCATTACTAGTTAACGTTAAAGGGATGGTTGGCTTAACAGAGCTCTGACCTTTTGTCAGCCTGGCTACAGTGCTGAAGAGAAACCTGGGGTTCTTATTTTCTTCAATCAGTGACGAATAGTAAGATGTTCTAGCTTTAAGGAGGACTTTCTTATAAAGCAACAAACTATTTCTCCAGGCTAAATGATGATCCTCTAAATTTGTGACATGCCATTTCCCCTCCAGCTTACGAGTCATCTGCTTTAGGCTACATGTTTGTGAAACATAGAGCCTCAAATCAGAAGTACCTGACTCCGTGGTATAATTCTCAGACTTCAGTATCCAGTGTCATACGTAGTGAGAAGGTAAAATTATTAACAAGATAACCGACCTCTGTGGGAGTAGCGTTCAGGTAGCTGCTCTGCTCTGTGTTGGTACTGGGCATTAAAGATGATAACAGTGGGTGGATTATATTCTTAAACTCAGTTACAGCACATTCAGTTTGGACTTTTTGAATACAAAACATGTCAGTGAAATGTTTGTGAAACAACACTACAGACACGTTCCATGCAGGGTCAGTGACTCTCTTTCACTAGAAACAGAGTCACTGACCCTGCATGGAACGTGTTCCACTGAACTTGTTCTGGAACGGGGCTGGGTCAGGGCAGAGCAGCTAGGGGGAGAGGTTGTCAAGCCGGCCATTTCTTTTTCATCTTGATTGCAGCAGCAGGGGGAGGAGCAACTTGAGGTCTGGCCTGGGGCGACTGCTAGTCCATGGATTCTTTGGACCCCCTAAAGTGCAGGCCGGCTGCCTAAAGTGCAGGCAGCCGGCCTGCACTTTAGGGAGCCTCAAAGGCAAGGACCTTTGAGGATATACTGCCTTCTAGTTTCAATCTCACTCTAGCTCAGCTTGGTAAGCTATAGAAGAGACACTGAATGCTCTTGCTGACAGAGACCTTGTAGCACTTATCAGTAAAGCTGGAATAGAAGCGGTCTTCCTTGAAAGGGGACAAAGATCATAAGGACGGAGAAGTCTTCAGGTGAAGATAGCCTACTCCCAAGAGATGCACTTGGGCATGTAGCAAAGGCCATGGGACTCCATTCCTTAGCAGTCCAACAGGGATCTTCCTGTCGAGTATCCAGTGTATCCAGAGTAGTTTATCAAATTGCTCAGGAAAAACAGCCAACAAGTTTTTGTGTTGTTTTTTTTTTTTTTGCTTTTTGTAATTTCTTGCCATTACAAACAAGATTTTACAAGCTCAGTTTACACATTTTCTCTCTGTACCCCTATTACAAAAGAAAATTCTATAACACAAACAACCTTAAAACTGAGCCTTATGAAGTGAGGAGTAACATCAAATAGCTTAAATTTATTGTTTTCACACATACCTTGCTTATGTGCAGCCATTGCTGGGCCTCTGACGTCATCGTATGATTGGCCATCTGTCACCACTATGAGAAAATTGCGACCCGGTCCTGTTCGTCTGCCATAAACAACAAATACAGTGTGACTTTTACTACCGTTTAAAAAAAGCCCTGCAGAATGTAAACAGTTTTCAGAAATTTGATTTGAGTATTTCCATTTTTGAGTATTTTAGATCGAACCTTAAGAGCACCTGACATCGGTCTCTTGTTGTGGTACAAATGTTAGCGTTATTTTCATAAAATTACATTTTATAAAGACAAAGATTAACACTTCTTTATTATTAATTATCTCATTAAGTATTGCAAGGCCCTGCAGTTTCAAATTTAGAAGCCACTTGAATAAAATAATTTTTTAAGGCTAAACTTGCCAACACTGCAGGTGTGGAGAGCTTTGCTTAGAAAGAAAACAGCGCCACTGTTACCTGAACAGGTTCTGAGTGGTGTAGCTTATGGCTGAACCGGTCGATGTTCCTCCACTCATGTAGGAGATCCTTCTCAGAGCATTGATGGCATCGTCCTTGTTTGAGTAGTCAGACAGGCCAAACTCTAACCTCTGGTCATAGGTGAACTGCACTGCACCTACAACACCAATACAGCCAGTCAGCCAACCAGCATTAATAACGTATAAGATAGTCAGTGGTTTGCATGTTGTGAAGCTGACCAATGTGAGCTCCCACATCTGAGATTTCAAAGCTTCTTGCAATTCCTGCTAGAAATTCCAGGACAAGTTGGAAATTTCCATCCCCAACGCTAGATGAACCATCGATGAGAAAGCCGATGTTCACAGAATTGTAACAGGTTTTACCTAAAAAACACATTTTATGTCAATGTCACAGCAGAGCCACATCCATCTAAATAATCAAGTGTAAATATTATGAATTAATTTTATTTCTGTAATAAACAAAATGACTTAAAAAGCTATACTGTTAATGGTGAAACCACAGCTGTAAAGAGATGATGCTGAAGAGACTGAAAGTATTTTCATGTGATAGTTGCACGTCCAAAAGATATTTGATAGCGTAGCAATTCTTTCAAAACTTTTTTCCCAAGCAGAAAACAATATTATTTCATTTTTCTTGGTCAAATCTGATATTACAAATTAAAGAATTATTGGTATTGTTTTTATGTAAAGGTACAACTGTTAATACCTTAATATTTGATTATCAAATGTAATGTGATGGCCACGACCTGTGTGTTTTCAAAGGTATCTCCTGACAGCAGCATTACAGTAGTTGATGAAGGTGTGTCTTACTACAGAGCAGGCCGTCTAGTGAACAGAGTCTCTGAATGAGAGGTCTGATGTGTTTGGTGGTGCTGAACCAGCTGGGGATTGGATAACTGAAGAAACCGTTGTCTTTACACACAGCCTGCAGGAGGACAGGTAGAAATTCTGTCATTAATACAAAACATGTTTACTGTGATTTGATGAATGCCTCTTGGGTTTGACTAAAATAATAAAATAATAATTCAAGTTTCTACTTTTATGCTGCACATAACCACTCTCAATAACCGCATGCATATGCTACATTTTTGTTGTTGTTGTTTTTTTGTTGTCCAGCTGAGCATGGATGGACAGATTGTGCTTTTTGGAAAATTTTCAGCTAAGGCAGTTCTGTTTCAGACGTCTAGGACCTGTATCAGGTCCTTTTTGTTTTCTGGAGTCATAGACACAATACTGAACACCAACATGTTCAAGCAGAGTTGAATTCTTTGTCTGAAAACTGCTGTTTGTTTAGAGTCAACATTACACAAGGTTTATATGCAATTTTGTGTTGTTTAAAGGGAACTAAAAATCCAACTCTGCAACCGTGGACACTATTAAAGTAACTTTGCATGAGTCACTGTTTAAAATAATCCTTATTTATCTTAAACCAGGGCACATTTCCTGTCTAAAACACAGCATTTTAACTTCCTTTCCCTGGCCTTAATACAAAGTCTTACTGGACTTTTGCAAACAGAAGTTTTGAACAGCAGAGAGTGAGGCTTCTGTGCTCACATCTTTGTGTCTGAGATGTCCATATTAAATATATCCTCTTTTGATAACAAGCATTTTCTGCACATTTACTGACCTCATTATCTTAAATTTTGGCTATTTTTAATATGTACATGCATCACTGTTTTTATATGAAAGAAAAAAAGGAGCAGCATAATGTATCCATTTTAAGTTTAGACTAAACAAGGGACAATTCAGTCTAAAGTATATTTCATGTTAGAATGTCACTCCTTATTAATGAAACATATGAACATTTAGGCAATTCAAATAACATGTGAACCTTCTTCATGAAGTCTTTGTCTCGAATCATGCTGAGCTCCTCAGGTGCTGGTTTGGCGACAGACACCAGAAAGACATTGATCCCACTCTCTCTGGCCAACATGGCCGCCTGGTCCAGGTCATCAGATGGCCAGCCATCAATTAACACCATCATCACCCGGGGGTGACCCCTTCTCCCCCCATTCTCCTGAGAGAAAAAGGTCTCTGCTGTATGCATGATGGCTTTACCTAGGAAGACCAACAACACAATAAATATTATTACATTACCTGTTTTTTTTTTTTGTTTTTGTCCCGTTTGGATCTTTAGCCATCAGAATTATTGTCTTAAGGCCAAGAAAGATGCCAAGCGGATTTATTTTGTGGATTAAGTGGATCATCATGGCCTTGCCATATTGGTCCATTTGATTGACCTTTATTATAATTATGTATTTATTTTATTTTAGATTGCTACAAACGGGACAGACATGACTGCGGGATAGGACAGGGAGAAAGAATGAAAGAAAGAGAGGGAGAGAAAGAAAAACAGGGGAGAAGAGACGGTGAGAAAGGGGGGAAGAAAGAAAGAAAAACAAACAAAACACCTGGATCACCTGGGGTTTTTTTTTGTCTAACTGATGAAAAGAATGCAGGCAGGGTGGGGAAGAGTGTCAGTGGCAACTACTGACAGAAGGATAGCAGCAAGCGTGATAGGGATGGTAGTGAGAGAGAGGTAGTGATATGATGACCAGTTTGGATTATTACAGGGTCTACCTTACAATATAAAGCACCTTGAGGCAACTGTTGTTGTGATTTTGCACTATATAAATAAGATTGAATTGAACTTTGCCAGGTAGTGGGTTAGATTTCCTCCACAAAATGTGGGAGACTGATGTCACACAGACATTAATGCTGTTAAAGGTGATCCTATAGCTTACTGAATCATCACATGTACTTACTTTTTTCACCTCATTTGATCATAAATGAGGAAATTTTGTCTGATTGTCACCTTTTCAAAGAGCTATGGGCTACAGGATGTGCATTTTTTTAACTTTTCAATTCATAATTCAGGTTAATCAAGATGTGTAAGTGTGTGTTACCTGTATTGGAGTCTCCTCCTAGGTAGGCCAGCTCCTTAATAGCAAACAACAGCTCTTTAGGTTGAGTGTAGTTAGTCAGTAGGAACTCTGTCCTGGGAGAGTCACTGCAGGCACATATGAAGACAAATGTTTAGTGTATATGTATATATCTGCATTTTTGATGTAATAATTCTTATCTAGCCCTTAAACTTAACTTTAATCTAAACTTTAAAAAGCATAAACCTGTGTTCACTCATAAGGGAAGTAAAAGGATTTTTATGTGGCATAGTATAACACACCATTGGATACTCTATTAAATACCCGATTTCCTTTCAGAATTGTCTAAGTTCATTGTGACACAGATTCAGCAGTCTTCAATAGATTGTTGAAGCTGTGAGTGATGGACGTTTTCCTCACAGAGTTTGATCAATACTGAAATGATACAATTGATTGTTGTTGCAGATTTGTCAACAGAACATCTATGAATGAAATGTCCTCTTTTCCATTTTTATTTGGACTAATGCCTGACAAGCTGCCTTTATTTATTTATTTTACTCACCACTATCCCAAAATACCACAATTCTCAAGACTTGTTAGTATAAATGACATTGTTGGGTGGTTTAAGGCTGAGGTAAAAAGAAAGAAAAAAAGATTTTTCTGAAGTGACTCTGTGTGGTGTGCCCGACCTGGCCTGTATTAAACCAATATGAGGTCCTATTGGTCCGACTCTTAGCATAGCCGCCAGTTTGGCAATAAAGTTCTTCTGCAGGTTAAACCTCCGCTGCCCAATATTGCTGCTGCTGTCAATCACCATCGCAATGTCCATCTGACAATCTGCCCACACAAAAAAGTAAAGATGTTGATCCAGAGATTAACAACATTGATTATTTTTATGTTCAGTGTTACTATAGATAATAATTATTTTTGCAGTTTTTGCTAATATAACTTTCATTAAATTTTATTTGACCTCTGTCTACACTCGTGTTTTGGACTTTTTCCATCCTGTATAATTAAATATAATAAATAAGAACTTTTAGTGTATATGTTAAGTACGGTTGAGATATAAATGGGTGCTGGAAGATAGTTCTGTTAAGTATAAAACAGGACTAATGCTTGCACTCTTCAGTTTTGATGTATTAGTTAAAACTGAGGTTATTGTACTCGGCCCTGAAAATCTTAGAAATATGGTATCTAACCAGATTCTTACTCTGGATGGCATTACCTTGGCCTCCAGTAACACTGTGAGGAACCTTGGAGTAATTTTTGACCAGGATATGTCCTTCAACGCACATATTAAACAAATATGTAAGACTGCTTTCTTCCATTTGCGCAACATCTCTAAAATTAGAAATATCCTGTCTCAGTGACGCTGAAAAACTAGTTCATGCATTTATTACTTCCAGGCTGGACGACTGCAATTCATTATTATCAGGATGTCCTAAAAACTCCCTGAAAAGCCTTCAGCTAATCCAAAATGCTGCAGCAAGAGTCCTGACAGGGACTAGAAAGAGAGAGCAGATTTCTCCTGTATTGGCTTCCCTTCATTGGCTTCCTGTTAAATCCAGAATTCAAAATCCTGCTCCTCACATACAAGGTCTTAAATAATCAGGCCTCATCTTATCTTAATGACCTTGTAGTACCATATCACCCTATTAGAGCACTTCGCTCTCGCTCTGCAGGCCTACTTGTTGTTCCTAGAGTATTTAAAAGTAGAATGGGAGGGAGAGCCTTCAGTTTTCAGGCCCCTCTTCTGTGGAACCAGCTTCCAGTTTGGATTCAAGAGACAGACACTATCTCTACTTTTAAGATTAGGCTTAAAACTTTCCTTTTTTGCTAAATCATATAGTTAGGGCTGGACCAGGTGACCCTGAATCCTCCCTTAGTTATGCTGCAATAGACGTAGGCTGCCGGGGGATTTCCATGATGCATTGAGTTTTTCCTTTCCAGTCACCTTTCTGGCTCACTATGTGTTAATTAATCTCCGCCTCTCTTC
This sequence comes from Neolamprologus multifasciatus, assembly GCF_963576455.1. Lineage (NCBI taxonomy): Eukaryota > Metazoa > Chordata > Actinopteri > Cichliformes > Cichlidae > Neolamprologus > Neolamprologus multifasciatus. Next base: position 26,928,570 of record NC_140457.1, on the reverse strand, counting down.
CACAGCATGTCTTTATCCTTCCTTCCCTCTCCCCAAATGGTCGCAGCAGATGGTCCCGCCCCTCCCTGACCCTGGTTCTGCCAGAGGAATCTTCCTGTTAAAAGGGAGTTTTTCCTTCCCACTGTCGCCAAAGTGCTTGTTCATAGGGGGTCCTATGATTGTTGGGTCTTTCTCTGTATCTATTATTGTACAATCTACTGTACAATATAAAGCGCCTTGAGGCGACTGCTGTTGTGATTTGGCGCTATATAAATAAAATTGAATTGCCACAATTATTACAGTCAATTAAAAAGTGCATGTGATTCTTATATATGCAGATGACTAAACTCTATTTAACCACCTTCTACAGTCATTGTTCTACAGTTACTGTCTTGTACCCATTTCTGGCTCACTTTAAAAAAAAAAAGTAATGCATAATAAACTCTGATGTAAACAAAAACCATAAAAAATAATAACTTAATTTAAGTTTTAATCTGTAAGCTTAAGCATCTCCAAGCAGGTGATTACATGAAATTTCCCCTTGTGGTACTAATAAAGGTATCTTATCTTACCACCTGGTGGTGATTGGGATCAGATGGCAAGGGACAGGTCTGGTGTGCTCAAATGTGTAATGAAGGTGTGCGGGAGCATCTAGCAGAAGCCCCAGTCTGTGAAATATTAGGTCTTTAGCTATTGCTGCGAACGCAAGTGTGGTTCTTTTTTTACCAGACTGTTGATTTGGCCACTCCTTAAGTTCTTATTTAATTATGTCTCCTTGACCTGTATCAACATCTGTTTGAACCTTTTGTTGAGTGATTTTAAATAGCTACCAAACTGATATTCTATACTTGGAAACAAATCCTGAATAGAATAGAATAGAATGCCTTTATTGTCACTATAGAGATGAACTGTATAACCAATGATATATACAATGTACCTTTATTCCCACCTGCCAGGGCTTTTTTCACTGATGGCTTCTTCAGCAGTTTCTTTACTGCAACACACACATTTGTACATCTTTGTAAACAGTCATTGATACAATGCATTCCTTAGCGCTTCACCCACCCTTACCCAACGATAACTAAAAACTAAAACTTCCAAGGGCTTGGCACTCATATACACACACAAAGGTCAACTGAGGTAACACAGTATTTATGGTTGAAGCATCAAACTCCTGTTGAGTAATCCATATCCAGTGTTCTATTGTGTTTATGCTTTTATATTTTCAGAATATCTCCTGTCTAAGTCACCCCTATTGCTTAAATAGGAATGGAAGGGACTGTCATAATAAATTATGGACAGTACACATTCAAAGAGCATTTTCTGAGTAACTTGTACTTTGTATAAATTCCCTAGCTTTGGCAAGGTACTCTCTCATTAAAAAAAGTATGATGTGGAACAAAGTCTGACTTGTGGAACAGGTTAATTATATTTTGTAATAAGACATTTACTTGGCAGAAAAAAAGTTAATCCTGCCAAACAGGTAATTATCTCAACCATCAAGTTATACTCACATGATCTGTATTCTGATCTGGTGGAAAAACAGCAAAAGAGAATAACAGGTCATAATGAAAGTTATGGCCTGAAAATGGCCAGTACAGTATACAGAAGCATCTGTGCCGAGTATGGCCTGGAAGCCTCAAGGTCAAAATGGTGATGGCTGACCAACCGGACATAGTAGTGGTGGACAAGCAGCCGTAGTGATAGATATAGCGATATTGAGTGACAGCAACATCAGGAAGAAGGAACACGAAAAGCTGGAGAAGTACCAAGGGCTCAGAGAAGAGCTCCAGAAGATGGGGAAGGTGAAGGTAACAGTGATCCCAGTGGTAAGCACTCAGTGCAGTGACCCCCAAGCTAGGCAAGTGGCTCCAGCACTTGTCACAACAACCGAGATCCCCGTCCAGAAGAGCACAGTCCTAGGAGCAGCTAAGATACTGCGCAGGACCCTCAAGCTCCCAGGCCTCTGGTAGAGGACCTGAGCCTGAGGACTGCCCACAGGGCGAGAGGGGATTTTTTAAAAATATATTATATGTGTGTATATGTGTGATACCTTCCATTTACTTCTGTATGAGCTCCTCTTTTAATTTTGCCTTTGACTTCAGCTCAGTGCAAATAAAGAAGCCACTTTTGGCTGCCCCCTTGTCACAGTGGGTTGCTCTACTTATTTGATTTGGCAGAGTTTTACGCCGGATGTCCTTCCTGACACAACCCCAAAGGAGATTTTTTGTCTCAAGCTGGAAACCAGTGATCCTTCACTTGCCAAACAAATCTGTTAACCACTAATACTAATGAAAATAAAAATCTGACAAAAGAAAGTCAAAGACATAACAAGATGAATTACCAAAAGGAAACAGTTAATTAGAAAAAGTGCTCAGATCAGAGTGGTGTCATGACACTAGGAAAGCACAGACAGAACAAGAACAAATATATATTCCTAATATAAAGGTGTGTATCATTTACCTGGTCGCGCAGCTGCAGGAAGAGCTGTGGTGCCGGTCTCGCTGATCAGCTCCTGTGGAACATTAATGGGCTCTAAAACACACAGAAGGTATGATAATTAGTGGAGAAGACAGATATGCATCATTCACATCTGCAATCAAATGATGATATTAATCAATTCAAAATTGTGTTTGTTTTGTCTAATCCCTGCTAATTTGCAGTTTTTAAAATAAATGTTTTTTTTTCCTGTTGTATAATTACAGGTAAAGCTTTCCAGTACTATATAAGTTTAAACAATCTCCAGATAAATATATATTAAAATAATGTATATATCATTCTGAAATCACAATTCTAGGTACTTTAAGCATATCTTGCAATACTTAATAAATATTAACATTATTAGGTTATTCAAATTAGATTATTACTTAATTAAAAACAATTCACCAAAGTTGTTCCACCTACTGGTGAGGCTGAAGGAGGCGGTCCAGTGAGACAGGGCCTGTGAGTGTATACCGTGAGCATATGAGCTGATGTAGTTGTGCCGTCCCTGCAGCCTATGAACCCTAACAGGGCCCCCAGCTGGGCCCAGGATACCTCTGTATGAAAAGACAAAATAAAAGTATTATCACAGTGGAAAAAGATCATCATTAACAGTTATGAGAGTTGCTACTCGTGAAGTCAATTACAAATGCATCTTGAACTAATGCATCTGGACCGAGACCTTGTTAAAAAAAAGATTTGTGTCTAAAAACACACACGTGTGCAGGAAGTTCTTTTCATAGTAAAATAAATAACTAAATAAAACCTTTATGGGACAAGGAGAAGACACAGCTGTGAAGGAGAAAAAAAAAGAATAAGCATAATTTTTCTTCTCAGTGGGCCACCGAGGCCCTCTGCAGAGGAATGAGGAGGTCACTCAGGGCTGAGAACTTAATCCTCCTTTCATGCACATTCCTTCATGGTGTTGGTGTTTTGTTAAGGTTCAGCAGGCAGCCGGACTCATACTGCTCTCTATTATGTCACATCTTGGCAGCGGAACACAGAGTCTAATCCACATGTTTGAAAAAAACAATTCTCACTCCAACGACACCGCTGTGACGAGGTGTTCATGCTCTGAAAAGGCTGCTAAGAGTATCATATACAGGGAACTAAAAACAATGGCAAGAAGCAGGGGAAGTAACAAGGAAGTAATCAGTGAACCACAAAGCAAAATAACTAAATAGAGCTCCACCACCAAAAAAAAAAGTTGCATTAAACTAAAATATAAATAAATAAATATTAAAAAATGCTAAAAATAAATGAATGAAGATCCTGAATAAGAAGGAGAGCGTCTAATCATTAAAAATGTAATAAAAGCAAAGAAAAATTAAACTGAAGGAACTTTAACACAATATTGAAAAAGCCTAGGTTAAATTTAAAACTTTAATTGAAAATATACACACAAAACAATATACTAAATTAAAATGAATGAAAATAAATTAAAAATGAACCAACAATACAAAATAGAATCAACTATGAGAAAAAAAATGATTTTAAATGAATACATGAATAAAAGTTTAAAAAAAAAAAAAAAAAGAAAAATAGGAAAACAAGTAACAAAACCCCTCTCAAAAGAAATATGGAAATGAAAATCAGAAGATAAGGATTTACTTTGTTTTCTATTTTTGTTCTTTTTTTTCCCATTTTGCCTTTTTTTCTGTCGGTCCTTTCAGCCAACCACGTCACGGTCCTCTAAATATTACCATGGTTTAATTGTGTAGCTTTAAAATCAAGCTAGTGTACAACATTATGTTTTAGTGTTTTCAGTGATAGACTGAAATATCACAGTTAATATTTAGTATAATATGTAATTAAAACATATTTTGGAGGAAGATAAATTTAAAAAAGTACAGCTGATATGAAAGGAAAGCTGTACCTGTGGACTGCAGCTGCACAGATGGATGAGACAGCAGCATAGACTCCTGTCCCAAACACAGACATCCTCCACTGTGTGCACTGTGGTGGACATAAAACCACCACGGTGTCCTGGGTCAGGTCTGCTCCACGTGTTGTACAGGTCACTGGATAGGGCACTGAGTGGAAAACAGAAGATGTCCAGTCAAAATACTCCATTAAAATCCTGTATCTAGGTAGTAGGTTTCATCTTCATTAAATAGAGTAAGCTAGTTTAGTCCAGAGGCAAGACCAAGCATTTTTAAAAACAGACAGAAACATTAAAAAAAAAAAAGAGAGACAAACAACAGAATACAACTAAACAGATTTCTTTATATTAAATATATAGTATTAATTTCATTATAAAATAATTTTCTAAAAAGATAAAAGGGGGAAGGAACATTTATAAAGTGTAAAAGTATAAACATATACCAAATGTAAATGTTAATAATAACAATAACAACAACAAAAAAGTAAAATATGTAAAATGCTTATAAAAACAGAAAATAGCTATGGCTATTGGTGATTTTACTACAATTGTGTTTTTTTGTTGGTTATTTTTTGCAGCAATTACACAAATACACACGTATTTATATATGTGTGTGTGTACTTTACATTTTCTACAGTGTATGATTTTAAGGAACAAAAGTGACCAGAGAACTTTAAAAAAAACATAAAAATGATTCAAAACTAATGAAAATGAAATTACAAGAGTAACATCATGGCTTGGAATATTATCTGTTTTTGCTGAACACTCATCATGGGCATGAATGAAAGGTGCAATGATGGTACAACAGTCGTCTTTATTACTTGAAAAAACAGGAACTGAATGCACGTATTCATTTATTTTGGAACTTTGCTGATCCACACAGGGTCACAGTTCAAGGAACTCAGTCAATAACTAAGCAGGTGAACTGGAGCTTTACACAAGTTGGTCTCTTGGAGACAAACAAAAGTCTAAACAAAGTCAGATTCCAAGATCACCAGTTCAAACTGTATGTAAGTACAAGTTAGTGGAACACCAGCGTCCTGGTGTTATATCTCTATGGACTGAAAGAGGGCCAGCCCCTGCTTCTTTCTGGTTATGTCAGGCATCAGGCATAAAATTTGTGCCAAGTCAAATAAGTGGATCTATCTGCTGTCAGGCAATCAGGTATTTTTCAGGACTCACCACTAACTTCTGAGCCAAGTACTGAGGAGAGCAGGAAGAAAAGGCCTGATGGGGGAAAAAAACAGATCACACAAAGTTGTCATCATATGAAAGAAAGGAAGAAAAGAAAAAAGCAAAGAAAAGAACAGAAGTTACCTGTCACAGGCAGCAGCACAGACAGCTGAGGCATTTCTGCAACAAGCTCAGTATAGTTTTTCAGTATAACCCTATACTGAAAAACAGATATTACATATAGTTACTCTAACAATAATGAGTATTATTTTTAAATCGTATTTTTTTTTTAAAACAAGTTAACCCAGCCTCCTCTGGCTCATCCAGCCAAAAAAAAAAACCAAAAAAAAAAAAAAACCATCACCTATATCTAATAAAGCAAATAGGCAAGAGCTTTCCATTGGTGTGGAGGTCTAAGTTCAGCAACATTATCTACCCCCCAAAATGAGGCCAGCTGACTACTTGAACAAAATGAATGACTAGGTTTTCATTTCCTTTCCTTGCATTCCTCATTCCCTGAATTCCAAAAGAATATTCCAAGAGAAAGACACCAGGATTCACCAGGGTTAAATTGTGAAAGAGTGATTCTAAGAGCATGAGACATTATTTTCAAACACGGACTGGCCACCACGGAGACTCTTTGGGATGCACTGGAGTGGCCAGACTCTCCCATCATTAGTATGAGATGATAAAAAACAATGCAGCTCTGGATGGAAATAAACATTGACACAGCTGAAATGATAAAATTCAGCTCATCGACATGATCCTACTGCAAATGCGTGCCCATAATCAAAGCTAAAGGTGCTCCAACAACGTATTTTATTTTGGCCAATAAACCAGTCCACAAGCTAATTATGGATTAGTAAGAAATCTAGAAATATAGTGATGTGTGAACCACACGTCACATAAGTGAGATTAGAAAACAATGTCATCACATCACTAAAGAAGAAGAGGCAGTAAATGGTTAAATGTCAAGTCCACAGCTATCTCAGGAAATCGTTTAAAATTTGTTTGTGACCGAATCCACCAATGACACAACAGCCAGTAACCAGTAGTGGTTTGTAAGCTCCCTATATTCCTATATACAAGGACTAATCAGAAGCCAGAAAGCAAGCCAGTACCAATCCCTAAGCTTGGCAGCTTAAACAGTCGATAAATACATTAAAAAAGATGAAAAAAAAAGGAGAGATTAGTTAGTAGAGGGTGTAATAAACATACAGCAAGTAAATAAAGTTATTGGTTAATCACTGAATGGATGTAAATCACCCAGCCTGTTAGTCATTTATAAAGAAAGATCTCTGCAGAATCAGCAGGAATTTCAGTCTTACAAACTGTTTCTTCAGCAGACGTCTCTGAGGAAAACTGTTCACACGTTATTCCCTGGAAGGAGCAGCAGGCGGTAAAATGACAATGCTGAGCTGGTGTCGATCGCCTGGCGAGAGAGAGGTAGCCCTTTAAATAAGCGTTCTCTCTCACAACACACACATTCATACACACCTTACTGTGGTGACTTCAGAGGGGGAGGGAGGAGGGGCCTCAGTGACAGGTCAACCTGAGATGGAGCAGAGGAGTGAACTGCAGAAAAACTGAAAAAGCAAAACACCAATCCAGCTTTAGTTTACTAAAAAGTTTTCATCAACATGTGTCGGTGCATTTATAAAAACAGCATTAGCCCAGTAAGATGACATCCCAAGCAAACATTCATAGTACTGCTACAGCTGATGGAGTAACTCGTTAAAGAACGACACTGAAAAAATCTGACTGCCTCCAACCTGTGTCTGTCATGGCACAGTGGCCCGTGGAAATGGGATGGACTCAAGTGCAGTTTCAAACCCGGAGGCCAGAGGTGCGGTGTAACGAAAGTCTTTATTTACAATGCTCAGAGGCTAACAGAAATTTCAGACGAGAATTAAGGAACATAAACTAGACGTTTGAGGCGAGAGAAAATACTGTGACTATGACACAGTATTTTCAGGGATAACTGGGTGCAGGGACTGGGCAGGGGAAACTGTGGCTGGCCAGGGCACTGAAACAGAGGAGAGAGCAGTCAGGGGAATCCCACAGAGAGCTGCGAGTGAATCTGAGAATAATACACTGAGCTGTCTTACAAGCTTGCAGGTGGGGGTTGCGTGGAGGGGGGAGGCAGGAGAGGTCCAGGTGGGTGCTGCGTGCAATGCAGGGAGGCAGGCAGGAGAGACAGGCAGTTCCAAAAAGGGGAGAGATTACTGGCGGCTGCAAACTTGTATCCAGGAGAGCTTGGTAGGTGGGTTTCAGAGGCTGACGAGAAAACAGAGGAAATAAGGTTAATATACACGATGAGTCACCAAGGAACAGACGTGAGGCCGAGAACTGACTAAAGTTGGCAGATAATCTGGCGAAGACCAGTTGAGTGCGCAGGTCATAAATACTGCTGGTATGATTGCCATCAGGTGAGGAACAACAAAGAGTCCACCCAGTGGGGAGGAGCCGATGCTGTGGAAAACCACCCAGACCATGACAGTGTCATTTTAGGGTCTTTACCTTAAAATAAAAATCACCTTAAGATAACTGCTGTGCTTTAGTGCTATATAAATTGTATTTATATAGCACTAGATACTTTTGTACAATATCCTGAGTGGGTTTAATGAAGACATGCCTTAAAAGCCCATGAGGTACACTGAAAGGATTAAAAATGTGGTGCTTCTAATTTGTATTTTTTATGCTGCTTCCAGTATATTTGGAGCCCTAAATTATTGAAAGTGCAATAGCTAGCCACATCACAGCAGCTTCAGGACAGAAAACCACATTTAAGCTTTGTTATAAACAGAGGCGCCACCAAAGGGGGGCCAGGGAGGCACTGATCATCCCCTAAATTTACTGGCTCCCCCAGTGGCCACCCCTGGTAAGACTGTCATATGTTGTTAATAATTCTAATAAACATGTCCACGAGAGAGGAAAACACACTACAGTGAGTTGAAACCCTGACTTGTTATTTATTCCTGCTTAAAATAGATTATTAAGGATTTCAAAATCTTATTTGGTTTTCATATTTATTTATATTTTCAGTGATATCAAATTTAATAGCAGATAATTAAACCAAGGAGTTGGTGGTGGACTTCCGGAGACGCAGACCCACCACACTAACACCGGTGAACATCCAGGGAGTGGACATTGAGATGGGCTCTTATCGGTACCTGGGTGTTCACCTGAATAATAAACTGGACTGGAGCCACAACACTGATGCTCTTTACAGGAAAGGTCAGAGCAGACTCTACCTGCTGAGGCGGCTGAGGTCATTTGGAGTACAGGGAGCGCTTTTAAAGACTTTCTATGACTCTGTGGTGGCATCTGTCATTTTTTACAGTGTGGTATGTTGGAGCAGCAGTTTATTGACAGCTGAGAGGAAGAGGTTGGATAAACTCATCAGGAAGGCCAGCTCTGTTCTGGGATGCACCCTGGACACAGTGCAGGTGGTGGGGGACAGAAGGACTCTGGCCAAAATAACATCTCTGATGGACAGAGTCTCCCACCCCATGCATGTTGCTGAACTGCAGAGCTGCTTCAGTGAGAGACTGCTGCATCCTCGATGCATGAATAATAATAATAATAATAATGGATTGGATTTATATAGCGCTTTTCAAGGCACCCAAAGCGCTTTACAATGCCATTATTCATTCACTCTCACATTCACACACTGGTGGAGGCAAGCTACGGTTGTAGCCACAGCTGCCCTGGGGCAGACTGACAGAAGCGAGGCTGCCATATCGCGCCATCGGCCCCTCTGGCCAACACCAGTAGGCGGTAGGGTAAAGTGTCTTGCCCAAGGACACAACGACCAGGACAGAGAGCCCGGGGATCGAACCGGCGACCTTCCGGTTACAGATACGCTTCCCAACCCCCTGAGCCACGGTCGGAAGGAGTGCAGCTGTCAGACTGTACAATCAACACTGCTCCCAACAAACATAGATGTTTACATCTGCGCTATAACTGCAATAATTTAATCAACCGATTCGCACTACAACCTGGTTTGCCTCTTATCTGTAGTTATTTTTATTTAATTTAATAACTGTACAGTATTCTCTGTTTATAGTAACCATTGTCCTTAATGTAAATATGTAAGAAAATTGTGTATGTTTCTGTCCTGTGTCCTGTGTACTGTTTGTTTGTACATGTGTCTTTCTGGCTGCTGTTACAACCAAATTTCCCCTTGTGGGACAATTAAAGAATTATTCTATTCTATTCTATTCTATTCTATTCAAATCAATCGCAGATTGTTTAGTTTGGTACAACTAAGCTACTTGACTTGATTTAACATATGTGGTTGTTCACATAAATAGATGTAAAGGTGGATCATCCCAGCAGATAGAGAGAGAGAAGGTTATTAGTTTACTCTGATGTCGAATGTCATTTTAACACACTCCATGCCACCAACATAGAATTCAATAATAAGAGGTCATTGTAATTTATGACATGGTCAAGTATTTCTGGAAAGACTGGGGTAAATTAACAATAAGAATCACTAAATAAATGGCCAAAGTATAAGAGCCAGAACAAGAATCCCCATCACGGGATTGTGTCTAGTGTAATATTAAAGACAGCAAATGCTGGCTGACATATTGGAACTCACAAAAGAATCAAAGCTGCTGGGTACAGCACATTATGTCAAACACTGGGGGTTTCATTGGAATAATACCAATATTTTTAACAAATGACCTTAATTGGATTCTTTACTATTAAGTCTTTAACCTCTTGATACCCTTAAGTGGACTATAAGAACCAGTTTTCATTTTAACCAAAGACCAATGAAAGAAATACTGAAAGCAAAGCTAGGGTAACTTTAGAGCTAGCTGGAATGATTAGTTGCTTTCAGTTAGCAGGCTCCGTGTTACAGGGCAATATGCTTTCCTGTCAGGGTACCTGACCAGTGACCCTGGTTTTGGTTTTGTATGGTGTATTCTTTGACTTGGTGTTTCTGTGTTTGGTTTCTATATTTCTTGCTCTCTAGGTTCTTTATTGTCTCCTGATTTCCATCTTGGGTTTTGTTTGTATGCCTTCCCTGTGTTTAGTGTATTGCCTTTTTTGTGTCTCTGTGTTAGGTTCACGTTGCTGTGTTATGTTTCCTGTTTTACTTTGAAGGTCAATGTCTTATGTGAGTGTGTCTGGTTTTGCGTCCCTAGTCTCATTAGCCCTGATTTCTCCCAGCTGTGTTTCCCTCCTGTCTCCCATTCTTCGATTGCTCCTGTGTGTGTATATAAGCCCTGTGTTTCCTTTTGCTTGTTGCTGGTCCTTCTGTGTTGTCTCCCTGTGTTCCTCTATGCTGTCATTAAGTGTGCCTATGCCAAGAGGCACACTTATTACTATTCGTCGGATTTATTATTCTTATTCTTATTATTTTCCTTTTTCCGCCTGAAATTTTGCAGCGAAACTCGCCCCACAGTTGCGCACAGCGTCGCTGCTTTCAGGAACCATTGGAATTTTTAAGATTGCGTGAACCATTGAATAGTTACGGTAACCGCAAGGGTGTATGCTTGGTGGAAAACTCCATATCCCACAATTCATAGCACGCCTCTACCGACTCAAACAATGGCGGCCGCCACTTCGTTTAATATATTGCTTTTATTACTGTTTCTAGGTCACAAAATAAACTTTTAAGATATTTTCAGGCGAGAATGTAGGTGTGTAAACGTCAAATATCTGCTCGTTTTGTCAAAACATCCCATATTAGCAACTTACGATGTTGCTGCTAGCGCGGCTAAGTAGCTAGCACGGCTAGCGTCTCTTCGCTAAAAAGCACCCGGGCTTGGCTTACAGTGAGGCGGCTGACACTCGTTTCACCACCCGATCAATCGCCAAGAGACTGTTTTTCAGCTGGACTTATTTTTCGTTTATATGGGCCGATAATTCATTTATTCATTTAGTAACGGTATAAACAGTGAAAGGTGGTTGTCCAGATGCTGGTCGATGTGGGAAAAATAACTGAGTTGTTTGGTGGTGGCCAACGCGGAGCTCCAACAAAGGGCAGCTAGCCCTGACAGAAAGGACATGCGGGGAAAGAGACATAGGAGGCGGCGAGGCGGCCGCCGATCGACCGGTGGTGGCTAACGCGGAGCTCAATCGTGGATAAGGGAAACCGAAGGCAGGAGCGTGAGGTGAACTGAATTTCAGGTAAGAAGTTATGAACTGCACTCTATTTGGGTCAGATATAAACCGAGTTTAGGTGTAGTTTATTTGTAGCACGACGGAGTTTCTATACAGCTGTGTGCGCGCTAAGTTACTGATGTTGAACTTTATGACAGCCTCTCCTGTCATTCTCTCGCTTGTTGAAACTTCAGTCATGAAACTGATCAATGATCGGCTTTTCTCTCTTGTTTGTTTATCGCGCTAAACAACAGCAGCACGTTTAAGGTTGATCAGCTGTTGTTAGAATTCCTTTGATTTTAATTTCTAGTATCAGCTGATGTTTGCTGGAGACACAGCTGAAAAAAAGGGCTGGTCGAAACCAGGAGATGTCCTTACTGAATCATCAGAGCTGAACTGGTGATGGAGAAACAGGTTTACCTTTTAGGTGACATGAATGAGTTGAAGGGAAGTTATGAACTGTTTCTGAGAGACGAATAACACAATATCCTTTTCTGTGTAGCTGACAGCTGGTAACTGTGCAGGGGCGGATCTAGCAAAGCTTTTGCCAGGGGGCCAGGTAGGGAAAGGGGGGCACAAAGAAATACTTTTCTTTCTTACTCTCATATAAAATATTTAGCTTTTATTAAATAGTTATCTGAATCTTACAACCAAAGTTTGTATAATAATACACAAGATTGGCTGTAGGCCATTGTTAATCATTCAGAACACTGTGTAAAAATAAGTGAATGCATAAGTGAATAAATATTTATTTTACGTGTTTGATGTATGTGGCGGGGCGTGGTCTGCAGTGCCACTGCAGGGGAGGTGGACCCATCTCAGCGGCATCTGCAATCACGCCTCTCAGGCGTAAAGTCTGTGCTCTCTCGGGTGTTTTTTTTGGTGTGTGTCGGGCTGTGAGATGAAAAGCTACAGCCGGCTGTGTGGGTACAGCAACCATGTGTGAAAAGTGGTCAATAAAGTAATGCTACAAAGCGTGTTCATGCAAACATTGTCGGGTCTGCCGTGGTACAATGGGACTTCTGCTCATGAACCTCTGCGCACAGCGTCTACAAATCGGGGCTGTACAAAGTCACCTCATCTTTACACAAAACCATAAGCTGTCATCTGTGAGGCGTGAGCGGTGTTTGTTGGTGGAGAATAGCCGCTCTGGTGAGTTTTACTCTCTGTAGCCGTATGAATGGCAAACTACACTGATTAGCAGCGGCATAGGCACACTTAAAATTTCTTCTGAAATTTTCGCTTTCTAGTTCTTCATGTTACTCCAATCTCCGTCTCCTTGTGTTCAGGTTTTTTGTTTAAAACAAAGCATTGCGAAGGCCCACAGTGGGTGTTTGTTACACCCCTGAAAACAGGGGGAAAAGAATCACGAGAGTGATTATGACTTGTATCTCTCATGCAGTAGTTTATTGCAGTGAAAATGAGCAGAAACGTTTCACATTATGTACTGCTAAATGTCACATGGTGGAAGAAAAACACTAAATAATAAACCGAAATACTAAAGTGCTTACTATACACATACTTGAGCAGGTTTCCTGACAAAATGGCTGACAATCGCGGCATTTTTAGCTCCTGCAGTTATCTTAATGGCCATTACACAGTACAAAACTGAGGCTCAAAACCGCCACGTATATGTGCACAAAACTGTAATATAATGCTTCTAACGCTTACAAAACAATGAAGGATTACCTCTTAAATATCTTAACAGTGTACACATTGGAAATATATCAACTTTTAAACACTTTTACCTGAAAACAGGGGGAAAAGAATCACGAGAGTGATTATGACTTGTGTGTCTCATGCAGTAGTTTATTGCAGTGAGGAGAACGCGCGAAAGCCCCCTAGTGGAGAATAGAGACACTACTAATCGATCCCAGAAAAGGCTTACTAGCGGATCAGAGATGTAAAGATTGTAGTTCTCTTAAGTACTATGAAAGCCATTAATATAACATGAAAAATAATAAGCTCTTAACCATTTTCTTACCATATTTACATTATTTTCGTCCTTATATCAACTGATATAAATTAGTATTAACTGAACAGTTTTATATGCAGTAGTCCTTCAACCTGTCACATGTTGACGCAATGTGATTTCTGCCCAGTGGCGGGAGTAACTATGACTCTCTTAAGGTAGCCAAATGCCTCATCATCTAATTAGAGTCACGCATAAATGGATGAACGAGATTCCCACTATCCCTAGCTGCTATCTAGCGAAACCAGAGCCAAGGAAACGGGCTTGGCAAAATCAGCGGGGAAAGAAGACCCTGTTGAGCTTGACTATAGTCTGGCACTGTGAAGAGACATGAGAGGTGTAGAATAAGTGGGAGGCTTCAGCCGGTAAAATACCACTACTCTTATTGTTTTTTCACTTACCCAGGGAGGTGAGCCCCAAGCGGGCTCGCGCTTCTGGTGTCAAGCGCCTGGCACCTATTGCTGTTTTAGACTGCAAAAATCATTCCGGTTCAGGAAATGTCTTTCTACCCCAGGATATGAACAGTGTTGGGCACTTAATTACTTTGAAAAAGTAATTAATTATAGTTACTAGTTACTTCTTCAAAGAAATAACTGAGTTAGTAACTGAGTTACAATATTCTAAAAGTAATTAATTACTTGAAAAGTAACTATTGCGTTACTTTAAAAAAATGTTTAACCCTCTGGGGTCCAGGGTATAATTGGCCATTTTAACTACTTTTGATTTTCCCTCCACATTTCACCTTTAAAACTATTTACTTTGCCTTGTTTGGTATCATCCTTTTCAGCACAACCTCACGTGTCTGAATTTACAGTTATGTTTTCATTTTGACATACTGTATTAACACAATTGATCTAAAATCAGACAAAAAACATAAAATCCAAGTAGAAAAGGTTATATTTTTTACTGTAACAACCACAAACATGTTTATTGAATCATATTTCACAACTTTAAATGCAAATATAAGTTGTCAATTTTAAAATCCTATGTACAAGTTTTGCAAACAACAAAGTTATTTGTATCCATTTACCTTTTAAAAAAAATAAACATTTCAAACTATTTATATAACAATCAGCTGTTCTTTATTCACTAAGATGCCACACAAATTATTTGTGCCACTCCAAAAAAATAATTTCTGTCCACTATAAAGAAGAACATCACAGCCTGATCCCTGCATGTCTGACAGCAACAGGTGTATCACTCACTGTTTTCATTCAGCAGTCGCCTCATTGTTCTGACACAACACAAAACTATCCACAACACTACACACTAACTACACAAGACAACACATTAACTACACACTCCAAACACGCTAAACGTCACTTCTCAAAACTCGCTCTCTCTCTTTTTCTGCTGTCTTTCTCTCTCTCTCTCTCTCTCTCTCTCGCCGTCACACCTAAAACTTCCCCGTCTTCCTAAACAACCAAATGTCACGTTGCCATATCTTCTTTTTTTTTTGATTGGTCGACACGGTGCATTTTTTCCACCAACACAAAAGGGCTGTTTTTGTTTTTTGTTTTTTTTGTCATAAGCAGAGAGTGCTTGCTAGCAATGTCCTTAAATTCAGGAAAAAACAGATGTATATATTGTTTATCATGACTCTGGTTTTACGAGGCCTATCAACACAATTTAAAAACTGGTATATATCACCTTGTTGCTTTGTCATCTTGAAGTGGTCATGTGATTGGCTTACCACGACTACTTTATTCTTCCTCAGTCAAACAACAGCACACATGCAATTGTTTTGCCCCCTTAGCCCCAGGTGTTATGCCAAAAAGTGATAGTCTGCCAGAAAATGATTGCCGTCCGCGGGAGCGCTTAGCTGCTTAAAGCTGTAGCGCCCAGATTACTTACGTAGACAGCTACTTCCGTGCAACTGATATAAGAAGCGGTAAGCTGAAGACAGCTTCAACCGTCTGTGTGTTGAAAAATAGTAACACGACTGCACCACATTGTCTTGTTACGGTAACGGAGTTGTAACGATAGCAATAGTAATTAGTTAGATTACTCGTTACTGAAAAAAGTAACGCTGTTACTTGTTACGCCGTTATTCCCATCACTGGATATGAACAACCACAACCATTGACCTTTCCAAAATCCAGTAGGGCGGTCCCATCATTCTCTCTCTCTGCAGAGTATCACTTCCTGTTACAACACACAGTGGCTTTGTGTAGCTTATCTGTATAGCTAATTTAACTAAAAGCAAGATAACTTCTCATAGTGTAATCTTCAAGTGCTTCATCCAAAGCACTCTCTGTGCATTCACTCCCTGTGTCTTTAGGAATTCGCTAGCTTAGCTTAGCTCATAGCTGACTCACCAGCAGCATGATTAATGTAATAAATGTAGCCCATGTGCAGCTCTGGACGCCAGGATCACTGAATTGGAGTGTGCACATCAAAAAAATAGGCAAGCCCTTGTAGCTGGTGCA
This sequence comes from Neolamprologus multifasciatus, assembly GCF_963576455.1. Taxonomy (NCBI): domain Eukaryota; kingdom Metazoa; phylum Chordata; class Actinopteri; order Cichliformes; family Cichlidae; genus Neolamprologus; species Neolamprologus multifasciatus. Next base: position 26,912,537 of record NC_140457.1, on the reverse strand, counting down.
GCCGAAGCTAGACCCTGTTAGCTCTCCCCTGGCAGCCGGGCCAATCTCCAACCTTCCTTTTATCTCCAAAATTCTTGAAAGAGTAGTTGTCAAACAGTTGACAGATCATCTGCAGAGGAATGGCTTGAAGATTTTCAATCAGGTTTCAGAGCTCATTACAGCACAGAAACAGCTTTAGTGACGGTTACAAATGATCTTATGGCCTCTGACAGTGGACTCATGTCTGTGTTTGTCCTGCTAGACTTCAGTGCAGGGTTCAATACTGTTGACCATAATATTCTATTAGAGCAATTAGAGCATGCTGTAGGGTAGGTATTAATGGTACTGCGGTTCAGTGTTTTAAATCATATCCATCTAATAGACTCCAGGGCTCGCAAAATCGCTAGCCCGACATCCCGGGGCTAGTGATTTTTCCAGTTGGGCTACCAAAATCTAACTCAGCCCTGCCCGTCGGGCTATCATAGGAAAATATATGTCCTATGTCCTACGAACGGTGTATAGAGAGCGGCAGCACTGATTGGTGAGTGACGATTAATTGCGCACCAATTCCTCTGACATCGTCTTATCACTCATTAGCTTACTATTCAAACGCGACAAGTGAAATCTCTGGCAGCAAGCTTAAACATGTGAGAGGTTGAGTGCGCAAAGAATCGCTGATCATTATGTAAGTACGTGTGTAAAAGCAGCAGGATTTACGCTGGTATTTTAGTTCTGCAGAGCCAAATAAGACAGGTCAGGGTGAAGAAGGGGCAGCCAAAGAAAAGCCGATCACAAAACGGAAAAGATATGACAAATCGAGCCCGTTCTCACTCCCGAGGCGTAACATGGCGACGTTTTGTCACGTCCTGAGGCGTTCCTGAGGAACGCGAAAGGAGAATTTCGGCGTTCTTATGGTACGCGGTGGGTTATGGCTGAAATCCAGTGCAATGACGCTCCCGCGGTAATCAACGTTCCAGCCCTAAACCTAACCTTATCCCTAGCCCTAACCATAACCTTTTTCCTCACCTTAAACAGGACTTAAATGATGTTAAATAGCGTCTTTCTAAGCTATTTGAAGGAAAAGAGCGAACATGTGTAGATTGAGTCCATAAGGTTCTCATATTTCCTCATTTTTCCGAGGTCGTCATTTAGGAATGTGGTGGGTAGCCGAAAACGTAATATGTTGACGATTTGTCACCTAGCCTAAAGACTATGAGGCAAAAAGAAAGCGCAGCTTTTTTGGTTTCATGGACAAAAGAATTTCTGTGGCTGGAATATGACGAGCTAAATAACATGATGTTCTGCCAGGTGTGTTGTGAGTTTCATTTGATTTCTGAGTCGACAAGCGCCTTTGTTACTGGGACCAGTCATTTTAAGAAAGACCCCATCAGAACCCATGAGAAATGCAAGAAATGCATTATTGCCCAGTCTGCAGTATCTTTCCCAGAACAAACACCAATTGCAAAAAAAACATACTACAAATAAACCAAGCACAACAAGAACTCCTGAAAAAGCTGTTTAGAACAGCGTGCTATATTGCAAAGAGTGAACTACCATTGGCAGAATTTAGCAGTCTTTGCAAACTTCAAAAAGCAAATGGCCTAGATCTTGGTTCCACTTACTTCTTACCCGTGACTTCAGTGAAAATTTCAGATTCAGGATCTGACACAGACTGATTCATGTTCTACACAGTTCTTACAAGTTCATAGAAATTTCTGTTCAATTAGAACCAAGTATTTGAGTTGATGGTTTTAATTTTTATACAGTTGTTGTGATTTGTATTTTAACAATTTTTTTTGATTAATTTTTGTTTCCGTTACAACATTATACTTTAATGTATAATATTGTAAAGGAAACCAAACGTAAAAAAAAATTTTTTTATTCGGGCTACTTAAATTTATTTTGGGCTACCAAAAACTGAAGAATGCCTGGCCGAAGGGCTACCAGAGATTTTGAAATTTTGCGAGCCTTGGACTCCAATTTGTTCATGTAAATGGAGAGTCTTCTTCACACCCTGAGGTTAATTATGGAGTTCCACAGGGTTCCTTTTCAGTCGATTCACTCAGTATAACACATAAGTATGGGATATCATAGCGTCGCGTGTCCTGGCTGAAGAAACCTTTGTTCACGCCTTTAAGGCGAATGACCCGTGATGACATCCCCACAGCCCTGCCTGAACATTTACCTCCTGTCATTACAGTCATCCCTCAGTTCTTACACTCCTTACCTGAAAACTTATCTGCTGAGTTGGGCTAGCTACCTACAAACTTGAAGTTAGCTTAACTGCCTGTGGAGCGCTAATTTTTAGTTTTCTTGTGCAGTGTTTTGCTTTGCGTTTTGTAATGGATTTCTCTTTGCAAGACAAGCATGTCTACCTGAGGATTCTCCATGCTAGCAGAGCGTTGACGGAGCCCAAAGCTTGTGCATTTTGTCGCCAGCTCCGAAAAGGCGGGTGATGTTTATGGAGAAAGTGCTGGGACGAACAGCTGTCGCATGGCATGACACTCTCCTCTCTGAGTCTGGGGCCTTGGCTTCATCCGAGTCCGAAGATGAGGAGAATCCCAGCAATTAGCTGACCACATGTGATATGTTCATGGCTTAACCGAAGATGAGTCAGCACCATGTGGAAAGACAATGACGTGCTGGACATTGGTCTGGAGATCTGTACTTGGTTGGAGGATGAGCAGGAGAACCCATCGTCAGCCCATCATCAGCCTCCATGCTGTTTCACCGTACAGCTGAGAAGCTGCAGGTGGACTGGCCCTCTCGTCTGTCAGCTCAGAAGCTGTCATGGGTTGCAGGATTTTTCCTCCCACCGGAGCCCAGAACGACCAAAAATTGCCTTCCCATGTTCCCAGACTTTGTATCTGAGCTAACTGCATCATGGAGTAAACTACTGTCACTGTGCCCGGCTATGGACAACACATGGAGTTGGACAGCACCGAGGAGACTGGCTTAGCTAACCCACCCCCTATGGAGCCATCCCTGGCTGCTTGTCTGGCCCCGTCCCACAACCTTGGTGTAACTTTCATTAAATTTTATTTGACCTCTGTCTACACTCGTGTTTTGGACTTTTTCCATCCTATATAATTAAATATAATAAATAAGAACTTTTAGTGCATATGCTAAGATATAAATGGGTGCTGGAAGATAGTTCTGTTAAGTATAAAACAGGACTAATACTTGCACTCTTCAGTTTTGATGTATTAGTTAAAACTGAGGTTATTGTACTCGGCCCTGAAAATCTTAGAAATATGGTATCTAACCAGATTCTTACTCTGGATGGCATTACCTTGGCCTCCAGTAACACTGTGAGGAACCTTGGAGTCATTTTTGACCAGGATATGTTCTTCAACGCACATATTAAACAAATACGTAGGACCACTTTCTTCAATTTGTGCAATATCTCTAAAATTAGAAATATCCTGTCTCAGAGTGATGCTGAAAAACTAGTTCATGCATTTATTACTTCCAGGCGGGACTACTGTAATTCATTATTATCAGAATGTCCTAAAAACTCCCTGAAAAGCTTTCAGTTAATTCAAAAGGCTGCAGCAAGAGTACTGACAGGGACTAGAAAGAGAGAGCAGATTTCTCCTGTATTGGCTTCCCTTCTGTTAAATCCAGAATTCAAAATCCTGCTCCTCACATACAAGGTCTTAAATAATCAGGCCCCATCTTATCTTAATGACCTTGTAGTACCATATCACCCTATTAGAGCACTTCGCTCTCACACTGCAGGCTTACTTGTTGTTCCTAGAGTATTTAAAAGTAGAATGGGAGGCAGAGCCTTCAGTTTTCAGGCCCCTCATCTGTGGAACCATCTTTCAATTTAGATTCAGGAGACAGACACTATCTCTACTTTCACTTTTTATTTTCCTTTTTGCTAAAGCATATAGTTAGGGCTGAATCAGGTGACCCTCAATCCTCCCTTAGTTATGCTGCAATAGGTGTACGCTGCTGGGGGATTCCCATGATGCATTGATCTTCTTCTTTAGTCACCTTTATCACTCAGTATGTGTTCGTACACCTCTCTGCATTAATTATATTGTGGAGGTAAGCATCGACGATACAGAGCTCTCAGTTCTCACTCCTTCTTTATTTGTCTCCAACATCAACTGCGCATATCGCGCCACAAAACACAGGAACACACTTCCTCAACACTGGGTGTGAGTGGAGCCCTCTAGTGGTCCACCACACATGCCCCCCCCCCCCCCCCCCCCCCCCCCCCCCGAACACCCAGCAGAACTAGTCCAGGACCCGGGGCTTAAGCAAACGGCCGGAACAGCTGAACCGGGGGGGTGGGGAACTGACAGAGGGCAACCCAGCCCAGGAGCGAGGCTGGCACCGGCGGTCAGAAAAAGCTGCAGACGACTCGGACTCCGTTGATTGTGGGTCGCTCCTGGGGGAAAAAACAGAATCCATGGCCGCCCACCTGCCACCGGTGGCAGGTGGGCGGCCGCGGCGAGGGGCCTGGGCCGGGACCACCTGATCCTCTTGCATTACATGTGCAGGCTTAAGTCTGTCAACAGAGACAACCTCCTGCCGACCGCCAAAGTCCAAAATGAAATGTTTGTTGCCTGGTTTAAGAACCCTGTATGGCCCGTCATATGGTGGACGCAGCGGAGTCCTATGGGCATCGTGCCTGATGAAAACAAAACGAGCAGAGTCCAACGAACTCGGAACAAAAGTGTCAGGCAGGCAGTGGTGCACAGGACCAGGAACAAGCAATGAGTCTCTTGGGCGGCGAAAAGACAACAAAGAGGTATCGAAACATGGGGGAGGGCTCTCAGGTAAGAATTCCCCGGGGACTCGGAGGGGCTGGCCGAGGACCAGTTCAGCCGGGGAAACCCCGAGGTCTTCTTTAACCGCGCTACGCAATCCCAGCAAAACCCACGGAAGATGGTCAACCCAGTCGCCACCTGTTAAGGAAGCCTGGAGCGCGGCCTTAAGTGACCAGTGAAACCGTTCGCACATCCCGTTAGCTTGCGGATGGTATGCTATGGTGCGGTGGACCTTGACCCCCAGGCCATCAGCCATAGCAGACCAAAGCTCAGAAACAAACTGGGGGCCCCTGTCCGAGGTAATGTCAGCGGGGGGACCGAAACGTGAAACCCACGTTGACAAAAATGCTCTGGCCACCGTCACTGCTGTCGTGGACGCCAGGGGTACCGCCTCTGGCCACCTGGTCTTGCGGTCCACCACAGTCAAAAGGTGCGTGAAACCCTGTGACTGCGGCAAAGGACCAACCAGGTCCACATGAACGTGATCGAAATGCCTACCCGGGACACGGAAAGGTTCGAGGGGTGCCTGTGTGTGCCGGTAGATTTTTGAGTGTTGGCATGGGATACAAACCGCCGCCCATTCTTTCACCGTCTTGCGAAGGCCCGGCCAAACGAACCTGGCGCTGACCAGCTTGACCGAGGCCCGGATGCCGGGATGAGAGAGGGCAAACACGACGACGCCACGAAAGGGGAACCACCGGGCGGGGGCGGCCGGTGGAAATGTCGCAAAGAAGGTGCGGACCACCGTCCCACATCGGGGTGTCCTCCAGCACAAGGCCCGTTTTTGTTGACTGAAGGGCAAGGACGTCCGGGTCAGCACGTTGCTCAGCGGCCATGGCAGCGTAGTCGACGCCGACATACACCGGAGAAACCAACACACGTGAGAGACAGTCAGCGACGTGATTGGACTTACCAGCCAGGGCCAGCAACTCCCTGTCAAAAACACTGTACTTGCATTCAGCATCCCAGAGCGTACGACTGAAAAAGGCGAGCGGTTGCCAGAGACCTGAAACCCGCTGGCCCAACACCCCACCCACTGCCACGTCGGTAGTCAACGCGATCTCCGCTGACGGAAACGGGTGTGCCAGCAGGGCGGCGTCAGCCAGCGCAGACTTGGCTGCGGAAAACGCATGGACACGTTCCGGTGTTGTGCCAAATTAGGTATCCCCGACAGAATTTGTTTCCCCTGCGTCGGGAGCACACGCTGGACTGTCCAAATCACGGACAAACAGTATCCCACATAGTTGATTTTTAGTTTACAAACACTTCTTATAATGACTAACTACTCCTGACATTTTTGAGATGTTTGCTCTTTATACAACAAAGTTATAGTGGGATACAAATAATATCAGGCTGATCCTGCCACAATTTGTCCCCCCTGTGTAAATCACGGACAAACAGTATCCCACATTGCTGATTTTTCGTTCACAAACACTTCTTATTATGACGCATTACTCCTGAAACTTTGGAGGATTTAGCTCTTTATATAGTAAAGTTACAGGAGAATAAAAATAGTTATCAGCCAAAACGTTAATGGTTTGTTAAAAATAATCCCATCTGATACCCGTGAGCAATAAATATATAATTTTCTGTTGTAACCCTCAAACTGAATGGTAATGTAACGATACTAATTTTTCACTTTTTCACAAAATGAAAACATCAGTACTTCTTGGTGCTCCCAGCACAGGGGAAACAAATTCTGTCGGGGATACCTACTTTGGCACAACACCGGCATGTGGCCAACAGTAATGTTTTAATGTTCCTCGTTATTAAACATTTGCACATAAATAAGTGACATAATATTCAGAACTTACTTTTGGAAGTTTACTCTTTGGCCGCTCTGCTTCCACTTCGTTGAAGTGTCTCCCAGTCCCAGTGCACTTGTTAGCATGTTTTGGTCAACTGGTCCGTCCGGTTATTGTCTCCCCAGAAACATTTCCGTTGTGTTTTTTCCTATTTCCGTTGTGTTGTGTGTGCTTTTGCAGCGCTTTTCTTTTTGCAGCGCTTTTCTTTTTGCAAGTGTTTTTCTTTTTGCAGCGCTTTTTGTTTTTGCAAGTGTTTTTCTTTTTGCAGCGCTTTTTGTTTTTGCAAGTGTTTTTCTTTTTGCAAGTGTTTTTCTTTTTGCAGCGCTTTTTGTTTTTGCAAGTGTTTTTCTTTTTGCAGCGCTTTTTGTTTTTGCAAGTGTTTTTCTTTTTGCAGCGCTTTTGGCCTCTCAGGGCCACCGTATAATTGTGACCAACACCCGTTTTCACACCTTAGCTCGTGTGATTAGGTAGAAGATGTGACGTCATTCAGGGGTAAAACCGCAAAGAATTCTGGGAACTCGTGGCAAGAGGTACTAGCGCACGCAGGCTTTCAATTGAAATTACATTACACAGCGATAAAAAGAAACACAAAAAATGGCAAGAAGCTATTGTATTATTAACTGCAAAAGCCGGTCGCATGACAGCCACGGGAAGCCGACGAGTAAAGAGATCAGTTGTTATCGGATTATGTCGTTGAAGAGAAATTGTTCAAGTCATGTTTCCGAAGTAACAAAGAGGCGACGGATGGCCTGGATTACAGCCATTCAAAGACCAAATATAACGTCCCAGAACTCTCCAGCTCACAGGTTAGTCTGCTCCAAGCATTTCCACAAAGGTCAGTGTTTTGTAGTAGTTAATACGTCATTTTTCATAACATAATTGGTGATATAGGTTACAAGCAAGTCTGGCGCTGAACAGAAATTGTCGCGCTATGTTCCTTTGTTTATTGTGCATAACTAGTGAATTGTCTTGACACAATATTGCGTTTCGCTTCTGTTATTACCATGGTACATTGACAAAAACATGTACTTTTATTCACAGGATAAAACAGTTTTTTGTATCACTAATTGCCCAGTACGATTACAGCATACAATATTATTGTCACTGCTACATTTCTGTAATGCGAACCAGAAATTATTTCCACTACTAATTAATTACCGTTAAGATCAAAGGTCCTATTAATAAGCGGTTAACGAATGTGTATTTATGAAGACAATTTGTGAGACTGGTAAACTTATGATACGTACGATGGTCTTTCCTTCTACAAGGTGCATTTCAAGGTCCTGTACCCATCCGTCGGTAAACTGTACCTGGGCTTGTTGCAGTGACCTGAAGTTACTAAACTTCATGAGTGTATGCACTCACTCCAAGAACCGTATAATTATAAATATGAGCGTGTTGAAAGTTGGGCCGCATGCTAACGTCTTTTGTCCACTCTGTGTGGGTCTAACCCTTTCACTCCTTTGATTTTTTCCTGGTATCTTTTCTTTGACTTTTCATCAAGTCTGTCTTTGTACGGACCGGCATTGTTCTCCTTCGTTTTGTACATAACTCTTTTGGGGGGCAAAGAAAAACCAAGAATTTATTGGAACCGGAGAATGAATGTTTTGCGGTGCTGCAAATGCTTGCATTTGATGCGGTACTTGGATTGTTTTACCACGAGTTCCCGGCATGCAATGCGCGAAAGTCACGTGGTCTGTCAATCTCTATTGGGGACACTCCCATAGGGTTTAAAATCTGGGACTCTCCACCAGTTGCTCTTGGAACTGAAGAAGCTTCTCAGATGAAACGTCTTAAAGGAAAGACTATATTCTTGTTTTAGGTTTTAAGGAGTTTCCCCACTCAAAAACACCAGATAGTTGCAGCACATAATACCCAGTTGGTCATCAGAATCAGAGTATTTTATTGATCTCTGAGGAAATTATTTTTGTTTGAATCAGGTGTGTTGGAGCAGGGATTGGGATTACATTCTGAGAGCACTGAGTGATGGGATGTGTAATCAATCAAATTATGCACTAAAATGAGCACAAGAACATTTCACAGGAGGATAAAATTTGACTGGACAAAAGCAATACATGATGTGAAAAAGTGTTTGAACACTTTCTGATTTTCTGAAAATGTTTCAGATCATCAAACAAATTTAAATATTAGACAAAGATAAAACAAGTAAGCACTAAATGCAGTTTCTATATGAAATTGTTTATTATTAGAAGAAGAAAAATCCAAACTGGCACGGCCCTGTGTGAAAAGTGATTGCCCCTCCAAACCTGATAACTGCAATCAAGCATTTTTGATAACTGGCAACAAGTCTTTTATAGCTTTGGATGGATTTTGGCGCACTCATCTTTGCTGAATTGTTGTAATTCAGCAACACTGGAGGGTTTCCAGACATGAACCATCTTTTTAAGGTCATACCACATCATCTCAAATGGATTAAGGTCAGGACTTTGGCCATTCGGAGGTGGACTCGCTGGTGTGTTTTGTATCATTGTCTTGCTGCAGATCCCAAGTGCACTTCAGTGCACATTCTCCTTCAGGTTGTTTTGGTACACAGCAGAATTCATGCGTCCATTTACCAAAGGAAGTCTTCAAGGTCATGAGGAAGCAAAACAGCCCCAGACCATCACACTACCACCAACATATTTTACTGTTGACACGATGTTCCTTTTCTGAAATGCTGTATTAGTTGATTAGTATGACAGATGCAACAGGACACACACTTTCCAAAAAGTTCAACTTTTGTCAAGTTGGTCAATTAAATCATCATTTAAAAACTGCATTTTTTATTTACTCGGGTTATCATTTTCTAATATTAAAATGTGTTGGATACCACAAGGAAAACAGGAAGGGCGCAAAAAATGCTAGATACCTATGTGGTACATGTATTTTGACTTTTGTTGCCATGATGCCAGTTCTCTCTTGGAAATGAGATTTTTAATCTCAATGAGATTTTTAACCTGGATAAATGAAGGACTAATAAAGAACTTTTATGATACACTTACAGTTCAATGTTCACCATTATAACAATCATCATTTTACATGTTATTTTGTGTTACTTAAAAGTAACACAAAATGTAGCTGAAGCTGGTAGGAATATTGTTTGTTTTGCAGATATTTCAACGTGAAAATATTTTTGACCTGACTTTGGTGGTTGAGAAAAGTTAGATCAGTGGAGTCTTGAAACCAGACATTCAAAGCACATGCAGTTTGAAAATGAATTGTTCTTCTACTCTGGGTAAAGACCTCAGCCATGCTGTTAATCTTGCTTGTCAGAAATAACCACCGTCTCATATCATTTTACAAAAGCACCTGTGAGCTGCAGGCAGGCTGTGGAGATTTCATACAACGATGCTGCTAATAACTCAAAGTCTGCCTGGCAACAGGACTGTTTTGACTGAAGCTTTCATCCCATGAGGTCCTGAGATGCAAAACAAACCTACTCAAAGTGAATGAACAAGAACTAATAAGTCAAAAGCTAAAAAAAGAAAAGTGGAGTCCAGGAAATTGATTCTCCATCAGAAATAATTTAAAAGACCTGATCTGATGACTTTGGCAAGAGGAGTGGTCATTTTTACATTTTATATGCTACCTCTCTGCCCTTCTGTTTTTCTATCTGAACCGGCATGAGTTTGAGAAAATGTTCCTCTTTGCTCCAGTTACCTTCCTCCCTTCGCCCTTCTCATTTTACAAGGCGCATGCTGGGAGTTAACCAAACAGAATTCCTGACTATTGCTGTCTGGTCTGCTAGTATACCGACACACAGTTCTGCTCTTTTGTTACCTAGATGATTCTGGACTCTGCTTGCCCCATGACAATAACCAGAGCCACAGAGATGATTAAATGAGACTGACATTAATTAATAACAGAAATTATGATGACAGAAATTCTGGATTCTGTGATTTTGCTATTTTGCCCTGTTGCTAAAGGCCCATTGCTACAACAAACCGTTTACCTTTTATTACTGATCCCCTCCATGTTTATATTCTTGAACTTTGAGTACCTAATACTTCAAACTCATCTTTATTGAGCCTTTGTGCAGCCTTTAAATTCACACATCATAAACAAGCTGCTTATCTTCCTTTAAACCACCTTTCTTCTGATTATTTCTGCCTCACAAACAAAAGATTTAAACATCAGGGCTCACAGTCAGAGGTGTGTGTCTGAGACGGTCATACTACATCTGCTTTTAGTGTCATTCAATTCAGTTTTATTTATACAGCGCCAAATCACAACAGCAGTCACCTCAAGGTGCTTTATATTGTAAGGTAAACCCCACAATAATACATAAACAGAAAAGCCCAACAATCATATAACCCTCTATGAGCAAGTGCTGCGGTGATAGTGGGAAGGAAAAACTCCCTTTTAACATGAAACCTCCAGCAGAACCAGGCTCAGGGAGGGGTCGGCCAAATGCTGGGACAAGCTATCGTTGCTCGGGCCGGATGACGGGGGATTCCTCTTCGCCCACCTCTTCCTCCGCCAACTACCGGTGTTGTGCCAAAGTAGGTATCCCCGACAGAATTTGTTTCCCCTGTGCTGGGAGCACGCAAGAAGTACTGATGTTTTCATTTTGTGAAGTTACATTACCATTCAGTTTGAGGGTTACAACAGAAAATTATATATTTATTGCTCACGGGTGTCAGGTGGGATTATTTTAATAAACCATTAACATTTTGGCTGATAACTATTTTTATTCTCCTGTAACTTTACTATATAAAGAGCTAAATCCTCCAAAGTTTCAGGAGTAATGCGTCATAATAAGAAGTGTTTGTGAACGAAAAATCAGCAATGTGGGATACTGTTTGTCCGTGATTTACACGGGGGGAACAAATTGTGGCAGGATCAGCCTGATATTATTTGTATCCCACTATAACTTCGTTGTATAAAGAGCTAACATCTCAAAAATGTCAGGAGTAGTTAGTCATTATAAGAAGTGTTTGTAAACTAAAAATCAACAATGTGGGATACTGTTTGTCCGTGATTTGGACAGTCCAGCGTGTGCTCCCGACGCAGGGGAAACAAATTCTGTCGGGGATACCTAGTTTGGCACGACACCGGCAAAGTTATGTGACATTAGCGATGTTTGTACTTTCAGCGTTTACTTTGTTTTAAAGTCTTTACTTTATACTCCGTTAGATAGTCGACCTTAATCTTACAGAGAATGTGATGATTTTGTGGGTAATTAAAGTCAGTCATATATCCACAAACACAACAGGCTGAAAGTCAGTGATGCTGCTCGGTTTGCAGTCCTGAATATCACGGCACAAGCAGGATTCACTGCACTGTTAATGTTAATTATGTTATATTGCTGCCTCTGTTCGGTGGTGTTGAGCCAAACGGACTTTAACGTGTGTTTGAACGAGCTGACGGTTCACTCATTGTAGCGACTTCCACAGTCGCTAGAGCCCGGGGATGGAGCCCGCCTAGTTGCCTGACGCGCTGTCAACTTTAGCAATAATGCGAGAGGTGGAATTGTTTGCTTGTTTATTAAAGTGTTTACAGAGTAATGTCATCTCGAGATTTGGACTCTTACAACGTCACAGGCTCTAATGTAACAAGACGAAACATGTTGTGCAGCGGTCAACAAAAACTACGGCTACCCAGCCCTCCTCTCTGTCAAAATCAAAACCAGTGAATGACAGACTGACAACGCCCTCTTAATGTCACCGCTAGCACCCCTGTGACTCCCATTACACATCACCATAGCAACCAAACAAATGAAAACCCAGTGATCATCAAAAAATTCAATACATTTAATTATGGTTCCTACACTCATTAAGCTGAAAGAAAGATGATTTAATCACAGCAGTCACACATGTGTCCACTGTACCAGCTGGGAACTCTTCTTGTTCAGCACTCGTAATAACACTAAATCCTCCTGTTTGTAGCAGTGTGTACACCTGAGACTGTCACCTGTCTGTCTGTCCTGCACTCTGTCTCTGTTTCTTTCTCTCTGATTGTGGAATAAAAGTATGAACATGTATTTATAAGTTACACTTGTGTTTGAATCCTGCAGCTTATCACACATTTGATTTCCATGTGTGACGACTGCAAGTGTCCAGAGTGAGGACAGACTGAGGGACCCACTGCTGCACATCATCTGTGAGGCTTTGCACCCCCAATGATCCACCAGGAGAAACTCAGCAGTGTGTGAGGAAGAGGAGGAGGAAGAGCCAGCAGCAGCTGACAGATGGAGAGAATAGACAGACTGTTCCCTGTTTGTGAAGGACTGCTAGGAAAGTTTAACATAACTAACTGTCTGTCCTGAATCAGTCTTATTAGGTAATGTTCAAATAATGTTATCATCCAGTGTTTTCAGTGTGGGAGAAAGTACTCAGGGCCTTCAAGTTACACACTATGAAAGGCAGCAACAAGTTTAATGTTCAGAAACCTAAAGTATGTATCAGCAGCTGAATGGAGCTAAAAATAATTGTTTGTTTCAGTTCTATGAAGCTTTGAGTATTTTGGATCAGTAGCACTGCTGTGTTTGTTGCATCATATCGCTGTAATTGTTTATATGCTTTATATATTCTGAGGTAAGTTGATCTATAGTGTTACATCATATTCTATAAGGATGTTATGTGTTTGTAGACTTTCTGCCCAGTTTGACCCATTTAGCAGAAGTCAGCCTGTTTAAGGCTCTGATATCTATTCTGTGTGACTTAAAGCAGTTATGACATGGTCTGATTTTCTCACCCAATAAAGGAATATTCAATATATCAGTCTACTCTTCATTCTATCAGAAACAGTTATCACAGCTCGTACATTTGCTTCTTCCACACATATATGTAAGCATTGAGCCAAATTTAGTAATAATGCCAACATATTAAAAGAACAATATTCGTCTCTTATATATAATACATCTATATATACACTGTCACAGATACTTGAGTGTCTTTGAGGGAAGATTTAAGGTGATAGGAAATATAAATAAATGCAACTTGAATCTTTACTGAAGCTCAGTGTTTGACACAGAGTTCACTCACATGTGCTGTACCAGTGTACCTGCACATGTGATGTGACAATAGAAGTGATTTGATTTGAGAGTTCAAGCTCACTGCTGTAATAACTTATAATGATTAATATAATAACTATAATATTGGCCATCTCATATTTACACTGACTTTAGTCTCATGAACAACATTAACTATTTGTTATTTACTAGCTAATCTTATATGACTGTTCAGTACAGATATGAAGCCCAACAATCATGTTTTACAGTCCTGTGGTCTCAGCCTCAGATACTTATTAAATCACACAAAGCTCATGTAGAAACAAATGTACAAAATATGTTCTCCTTCATTTCTGTCAACCACACGTTTCCCGCTATCATGGTTGCTAGGCAACCTGGGCAGCGCGACGGAGGCTAGACCGTCCCATTTCAGACCCTGAATTGGGAAACAGTCCCTGAATTGCTGTATCCCAATTCAGGGTCTGCAGCCTTAAAGTACGCAGCCTCAACGGTCCTCAAGGGCCGCGTACTCAAAGACCGCTAAGGCCGGAAGTGTGAGGCTTGTGAAATGGGACGGTCTAGCCTCCGTCGCGCTGCCCAGGTTGCCTAGCAACCATGATAGCGGGAAACGTATTATAGTTATTATATTAATCATTATCAGTTATTACAGCAGTGAGTTTGAACTCTCAAATCAAATCACTTCTATTGTCACATCACATGTGCAGGTACACTGGTACAGCACATGTGAGTGAACTCTGTGTCAAACACTGAGCTTCAGTCAAGATTCAAGTTGCATTTATTTATATTTCCTATCACCTTAAATCTTCCCTTAAAGACACTCAAGTATCTGTGACAGTGTATATATAGATGTATTATATATAAGAGACGAATATTGTTCTTTTAATATGTTGGCATTATTACTAAATTTGGCTCAATGCTTACATATATGTGTGGAAGAAGCAAATGTACGAGCTGTGATAACTGTTTCTGATAGAATGAAGAGTAGACTGATATATTGAATATTCCTTTATTGGGTGAGAAAATCAGACCATGTCATAACTGCTTTAAGTCACACAGAATAGATATCAGAGCCTTAAAAAGCCTGACTTCTGCTAAATGGGTCAAACTGGGCAGAAAGTCTACAAACACATAACATCCTTATAGAATATGATGTAACACTATAGATCAACTTACCTCAGAATATATAAAGCATATAAACAATTACAGCAATATGATGCAACAAACACAGCAGCTACTGATCCAAAATACTCAAAGCTTCATAGAACTGAAACAAACAATTATTTTTAGCTCCATTCTGCTGCTGATACATACTTTAGGTTTCTGAACATTAAACTTGTTGCTGCCTTTCATAGTGTGTAACTTGAAGGCCCTGAGTACTTTCTCCCACACTGAAAACACTGGATGATAACATTATTTGAACATTACCTAATAAGACTGATTCAGGACAGACAGTTAGTTATGTTAAACTTTCCTAGCAGTCCTTCACAAACAGGGAACAGTCTGTCTATTCTCCCCATCTGTCAGCTGCTGCTGGCTCTTCCTCCTCCTCTTCCTCACACACTGCTGAGTTTCTCCTGGTGGATCATTGGGGGTGCAAAGCCTCACAGATGATGTGCAGCAGTGGGTCCCTCAGTCTGTCCTCACTCTGGACACTTGCAGTCGTCACACATGGAAATCAAATGTGTGATAAGCTGCAGGATTCAAACACAAGTGTAACTTATAAATACATGTTCATACTTTTATTCCACAATCAGAGAGAAAGAAACAGAGACAGAGTGCAGGACAGACAGACAGGTGACAGTCTCAGGTGTACACACTGCTACAAACAGGAGGATTTAGTGTTATTACGAGTGCTGAACAAGAAGAGTTCCCAGCTGGTACAGTGGACACATGTGTGACTCCTGTGATTAAATCATCTTTCTTTCAGCTTAATGAGTGTAGGAACCATAATTAAATGTATTGAATTTTTTGATGATCACTGGGTTTTCATTTGTTTGGTTGCTATGGTGATGTGTAATGGGAGTCACGTGGGTGCTAGCGGCGACATTAAGAGGGCGTTGTCAGTCTGTCATTCACTGGTTTTGATTTTGACAGAGAGGAGGGCTGGGTAGCCGTAGTTTTTGTTGACCGCTGCACAACATGTTTCGTCTTGTTACATTAGAGCCTGTGACGTTGTAAGAGTCCAAATCTCGAGATGACATTACTCTGTAAACACTTTAATAAACAAGCAAACAATTCCACCTCTCGCATTATTGCTAAAGTTGACAGCGTGTCAGGCAAATAGGCGGGCTCCATCCCCGGGCTCTAGCGACTGTGGAAGTCGCTACAATGAGTGAACCGTCAGCTCGTTCAAACACACGTTAAAGTCCGTTTGGCTCAACACCACCGAACAGAGGCAGCAATATAACATAATTAACATTAACAGTGCAGTGAATCCTGCTTGTGCTGTGATATTCAGGACTGCAAACCGAGCAGCATCACTGACTTTCAGCCTGTTGTGTTTGTGGATATATGACTGACTTTAATTATCCACAAAATCATCACATTCTCTGTAAGATTAAGGTCGACTATCTAACGGAGTATAAAGTAAAGACTTTAAAACAAAGTAAACGCTGAAAGTACAAACATCGCTAATGTCACATAACTTTGCCGGCATGTGGCCAACAGTAATGTTTTAATGTTCCTCGTTATTAAACATTTGCACATAAATAAGTGACATAATATTCAGAACTTACTTTTGGAAGTTTACTCTTTGGCCGCTCTGCTTCCACTTCGTTGAAGTGTCTCCCAGTCCCAGTGTACTTGTTAGCATGTTTTGGTCAACTGGTCCGTCCGGTTATTGTCTCCCCAGAAACATTTCCGTTGTGTTTTTTCCTATTTCCGTTGTGTTTTGTGTGCTTTTGCAGCGCTTTTCTTTTTGCAGCGCTTTTCTTTTTGCAAGTGTTTTTCTTTTTGCAGCGCTTTTTGTTTTTGCAAGTGTTTTTCTTTTTGCAGCGCTTTTTGTTTTTGCAAGTGTTTTTCTTTTTGCAGCGCTTTTTGTTTTTGCAAGTGTTTTTCTTTTTGCAAGTGTTTTTCTTTTTGCAGCGCTTTTTGTTTTTGCAAGTGTTTTTCTTTTTGCAGCGCTTTTTGTTTTTGCAAGTGTTTTTCTTTTTGCAGCGCTTTTTGTTTTTGCAAGTGTTTTTCTTTTTGCAGCGCTTTTTGTTTTTGCAAGTGTTTTTCTTTTTGCAAGTGTTTTTCTTTTTGCAGCGCTTTTTGTTTTTGCAAGTGTTTTTCTTTTTGCAGCGCTTTTTGTTTTTGCAAGTGTTTTTCTTTTTGCAGCGCTTTTTGTTTTTGCAAGTGTTTTTCTTTTTGCAGTGCTTTTGGCCTCTCAGGGCCACCGTACAATCAGCCAAGGTTTCGGGTGAACCCACTGTGAAACCTAGCCCCACCCTAGCAATACTGCCAGTGACCAATCACAGTCCATAAAGGTGAGCTGCTTCCACAGTTTAATCCAGTACAAATGAAAAACCTCAATACGGAAGCCATGGCTGCTGACTTATTTGAGATGTAGATAGACCTATTAGCTGTGGTTTAATGGGCAGGCATGATGTTATTAGCTTTATACCTGTTCCAGGCCTGGCAGAGTTCAAACAGATCTTAGTTTCTTTGTAAATCTTTTATCAGATGGGCTCCTTGAGAGGAATGTCTGGAGCAGGAATGAGATCTGTGTTTATCATCTCCCATAGAGCTCTTGCCAAGCTTGAAGGGGAGGGCCAAAACATGACGAAAGAAAACATACTATGGGACCTTGGCATCACAGGAGATTAATACTGTTTTTCTTCAAGGTTCTTTATTTTTCACATGCTAGTCATACAAGTAGAACACACAATGAAATGTGTCCTAACCTGTGCAGACATTATAAACAAGAAGTAAATTGAAATAAAAAAATCTGGAAATTGAAATTAAAAATCTGAAAATGTGCATTGTGCGAGTGGAATGTTAAAGTGTTTTGTGCCATGTTAGCAAAGCAATGCACTGAGAGAAGCTGACTTTAGAATATGCAACAAAACAATAAATAAAATAAAAAACTAAAAAAGAGCACAGTCTGGATGTGGCCGGGCCATCTTACTGCCACTGTCCACATAATTTAAAACTGTCTGGAAATGCAGCTAATCTGCCAACATGGAAAAATATCCATGTCCCCAAAGGCTACATGGAGGTTCTGGTGTAATGAGGACATCCAAATAGTAGATGAAAGATATCCAGTTCAAACTTACTGTTCTGTACAACATTCATCTTTTTAGAAATTTGGCTAAGAAAAGGTTTTACGGTGATCTCAAATATTTAATAATAATAAATATATCTTAATAAATAAATAAAGTCTCTCCATGAATTTGCTTAATGGCATTCAACTCATATAATAACCGATGAGGACTACAGATGGAAAGCAGAAACTTCTGGTCTGGTCTATTTTCTTCAAGAGTCTGCATACAACTAACTACTACTACTGACTAACCAATGCCATAGTTATTACAGACAGCAAACTAGTCACTGGCACTTAATACCATATCTGTTGAGTGAGAAAAGAAAAAGGCACATGTGCGTAAAGGTAACAAAAAGAGGACAGGAACTCTGATGTACTTGTGATTTGTGCAGTTCAGAGGTTTTGCCGAGTGTGACTCTGAATATTTGTTGAGCAAAACTGACAGAAAAGGTAACAGAGATTGGGGACAAGTGTCCTTGAATGCACCACAAAGATTCAGATTTGTTAAAAGAAAATCTAAATGGCTACTTCTTTTCTTTTCTTCTGAAGAAAAGAAGCAAGCTGTCTGAAAGGAAGAAAATTAATCCGCAATCTGGCCAAGTGAAGCAGTTCTTTGTACACCTGGATCATTTTCCTCCTGGATTAGTGTAAGTGTTACACATAACTTCCCCCTTATTTAAAAGCACAGGTCTCCTTTCCATCTGAGAATCAACTATGAGGGAGTGGAAAAGTTGCAGACATCTGATCTATGTGTGTCAGTGTCCTCTGAGAACAAATAGCTCTTTGTATGAGTCTTCCATGTCTCTATTGCCAAAAACCTTACGGGACCAATGTTACTGTAAGACATCAGATCAGGACGAGTTTGTCAAGTGTCAACATGATTCAAACAAAAGGTCTAATGGACAGCAGTTGCCAAAGCAGGAAGAAGATGGGAACTAATCAGATGCTTGGAAAAATGGATGGAGGTGATAAAAGATGAAAAAGACCACAAGCTGAATCCAAATACAATTTAGCAATTTGAATTTAAACACAACACATCATTGGAAATACGATGCAAACACAACGAGCAGCAGAAAAATTATTGATTTGTCATAATCAAGACAGACTTCAGTCTGTAGAGGACACTGCTGAGGCTTTTAGTCCACTCTAATCCCAGAACATCCTTTTTACATAACAGTTAAACCCTAATTCAATGTGAGCTGTGGCAGTATTAAAGCAGAATTAAAAAGTGCTTAAAGTGCTCTTGGTTGCTTTTGAGGTCCAACAGGCTGGAATAAGAACATTACCGTCGTTTCTGGACATTTCCTCATTGACAACAGGCTGCTGACTGTCACGAGGAAAATTCCGATAACCGGATAATAAGAGATAACCAGTTTCAGAGCAATGTGATTATGATGAGTTTTTAGGGCCACAAGATGAAGTGCCAAATTATCTTCTAAGATCAGCTAGGTTAGTCAACTTTGCCTTACCCGGGATAATTAGTACAAATTAGTGTAAAGGAAATGAAAATGTACGAATTTATTTCACCAAAAGCCTAAAGCAAAATTTTCCACAGGGCAGGGAATATTATTTGTAAATATAAAAGGCTCCAAAAGACACCACAATCATAGTGGAGGGGTTCAGATTAGAAAGTCAGATCACCACAGGTGAGGCTCATTAGACAGACTTAAACTACAGATGCCTTTATTAGCACATCTGACTGAGACAAGAAAAAGACAAAACAAAAAAACCCTCACGCTGCAGGCTGCTGATACATGAGCTGACATTTGTATACAGGGGAGTCTGCCTACATTTTCCTCGAGCACAACTATAACAGATTTTGCTGATTGTTAGTTTAAATCCACTGATAACACAACACAAAGTTCAAGCGTGAACTTACTCACATTTGTTCTGAATTTGCAAAACAGTGTATATGATATAAGACAGTGACACTGTTAAGAACTAAGAACTTTCTAAACTGACTAGTTGATTTTTCCCTAAATAAAGCTATTATGTGTTGTCTGGGAACAAAATGTTAAAGATCAAGAGAAAAAAATCTGATAATATACAAGATGCAAAATTCTTTCTCTGAACCTCGTGAATTCCTTTTCTGTCTATTTCATGAAAACCTTATTTTCTGTTTGTCCCATTTTATTTTATTATTCTTATTCTCTAAGCACTTCTAACCTTTAGGTAGTGTGTGAGGGTGGAAGTCTGCAGCATAAAAAATGAAAAACGGAAACATACACGGTTTTGGTTCAAGCAAATTGGTGAACTATTTGACATACAACATGGGGATCTGTCACATTTCAATAAGGATTCACAGCAAATTTCTAACTGCAGAGTATGGATCAAGTGGTTATTTTGTTCTGGTCAAAAGGATGACAATGCTGTGGCAGAAAGTAATTTCTAATATTATTATTATTACTGTTATTTTTCATTTGTTTTTGAAGAAGTCTCCTACAAAATGTAAACTCTGTTTAATGTTTCATAATTTGTCATTAAAAAGATTGCAGAACTGTGCTTAAACAGCAAAGGTATTCACTTGTATCAGATATGTAAAAATCCATGATTTAATTTATTCTGTGCTACAAAGTCACTGAGCAGAGTACTTCACCAAAAGCTGATCAAAACAATGTGTAACATTAAAAGAAGGAGGCAGTCTGTTGTCTCATTCAGCTGAACATCTGCTTTCATCATAAATTATTGAAATGTTTTAACAAGCTTAATAAATAAAAACACACATCTGATATAACAAAACTGAAAACAACAGTGCGTCTAAATAACAAATTTTTACCTCTGTAGCTTATAGTTACTAATCCCAAAAAGTTGATTCTGTTCATCTGGATGTAACGTTTTCAGTGGAAGAAAGATAAGACAAACCTTTATTAGTCCCACACATGGGAAATTTTTTGGTCACCGCCCAGCAGACCATACTGTAAAAGATGACCACCACAGAGTTCTAGTAGGTCTTCAGGACTGGGCCCTTCACTCCAAAAGATCTGAGTCTTCCCCCAACTCTCTGTGAATGGTACTTGTGGCCATGTATCAATTGTCATTAATTAATTAAGTAATAACCTGGCAAGACTGAAGAAGTCACTTGGATAAGTGATGAAATGTTTCTCAAGACATTAAGACAAATAGTTAATAATTATCTTGTATCTAATTATAAACTATTAGATATACTGTATGGCCATCTCAGAAATCGGGGGTGTTTTTAGTAATCCATGGAAATTAGAAGTGAAAGATGGAGGTGGAGGGAGTGGAAATATTGTTTAACAAAACCAAATGAAGGCACACTTATTGAAACAATCCCCAGCTCTCTTCTCAGGCCCATACAATAACCTGGTTCAGAAGCTTTCATCGACTTTGACCCCCTAATCCAATGTTGTAAATGTGTTCTTACATAGTTTCAGGAATACACAAACAGCCTCTGATGAAGATAATAATATTTGAAGCCCCCACAACATAAGTATATCTGAATATGACTGAAAGACATTACCTACAAGCAGAAATGAGATTTTAACTGTTTTAGTAAAATGAAGACAGAACATATCATCTTTGAGGTTGCAAAATGTCCTTGTTTCTAAGCTCTAAAACAAACTGGTCCCCACCTAGCCAATTAAACGAGCACACACACACACACACACACGCAGATTAAAATGCCATGCTGACATAATCCTCAGTGTGAATTCTTTGTATTTGGTGCTGTTACTACATGGGAAATAAGCCAAAGTAAGAAGTTAAAGTCCACTTTTAATAAATGTCTCCATTAGGGATTTTGGAAATCCCTTCAAAACAGTGGTTTTAAACACACATCTGGGATTTTCCACCACTGGTTATTTTAAAGACACCGATATCACCTGTGACCAGAATCAGTTTAATCAGTGTGTACTTTTTGAGAGCCATCTTCACAAATGACAGAAAGAATCCAAATGTAAAAAATATAAAACAATGTGAGGTAAACACAGAGTAACACAAATAATAATTTTAAAAGAACAAATGAAAAAATAAAAACAGCTCAGTGATGACTGTCTCTATTCCTGCAGTATAGATTTGAGGTCTGTTTCTGTTTCAATGCACAATAACTTTTATCACAGAACCAGTGTCACCTGCTTCAACTGAAGGAGACACGTGTAATTATAATTATATAATAAGTATAAAATACAATAAAGCACTTTATGGAATAATAATGCAAAACGTTCTTAAAGGAAACATCTACATTTCACTTAGTGACGAGTTATAAAACAAATATTTTATGGTCTCCTGTCCACAAATTAACCAAATGTAAGAATTTTGTTTAAAATACTGCGTTTAAACATAATCAATTTCATTGTCATTAATTGCAAGAGGAATTGAAAGTAATGTATCTACTTCTAATTTTCCATATATTTAGCTTTAAAGTAGCTAATACCTTAAAATATTAGCTACTGATAGCCACAATTGAAATATAATGCACAAAACCTAAAAAGGAAATTTTTAGGTAGTTGCCCAAATTCACATAGCAGGAGGTTCTTCAAAGATGAGTTAAAGACACACTTGTCTAAAGATGATTTTGTAGTTTTATGTTTATGTATGCAGGAAGTAATGTTCAATGCTCTAAAACAGGGGTCCCCAATCCCAGTCCACGAGGGCCAGTGTCCCTGCAGGTTTTAGATGTGTCCTTGATCCATCACAGCTGATTTAAATAGATAAATAACTGTCTTGAAGTTCTCCAGAGGCCTGGTAATGAACTAATCATGTGATTCAGGTGTGTTGACCCAGGGTGAGACCTAAAACCTGCAGGGACACCGGCCCTCGTTGACTGGGATTGGGGACCCCTGCTCTAAAATATGAAGAAATGCGTGACTCCAGAGACAGTGAGTTGGAACTGTTGAGCTTTATTAGTAGCGCTTAGTATGAGGAACAGAAATTACAGTGAAGACAGAAAATATTTAGTCCATTAACAGAACAGAGTAGATAAAACAAAGTGGAATAAAGATATCGGCAATGAGAGAGGGAGATTCACATGTTGTCAGTGTCCGTGTCACTTTTGGCCAAGTTGGGAGAGCTGTGAAAATGAAGACCACAACAGGTTTTTAAATAGACACAATGAAACGTCTATGGGCTTATTGGCTTATCCCCTCACTGGTGCTGTGTGGTTCCTCACCTGTTTGATGAACTGAGACGCATTGAAGAGCTCACTGCAGCCATAAACAATCTTCTTCCCCTGCTTAGACTGGAAATACAGAAAAATAAAATGAAGTTTCCTACTGAACCTATTATTGCAGGGAGAAAGTAACACTTCCACACAAATACGGTTGTTTTTACCAATCTACATGTATTTAACACCTTTGGTGTTAGCTGGTTGTTCGGTGGTAATGTTGCCTCACAACAATAGAGGTTTTTGGGTTCAAAGCACAGTAGGGCCCCTCTGTTTGGAATAGGCATATTCACCCTGTGCTTGCGTGGTTTTTCCGTGGGTCTCTCCTACCATCAAAATCACTAGGTTAATGCTGCCTATATCAGGAGGTAGAGGCAGCATTGAGATTGAGGTAACACTTCAATCTCAAAGCTTTCACTTACTGGTAAAAATAAAGCTCTGAACTTTGCAAATAACAAAAATGATATAAAGAGTCTGCAAGTCATTTTGTTATGTTAGTGTTAGTATGTGTTGTAAGTTTGGTCCAACAAACTTTGAATATTAGTATCCCAGTTACAACTTGCTCATGTTGGTCACTTTATTTCACACTGTAAACTGTAAAGCTGCTTCGTTGGTCATTTTAAACCACTTCAAAGTCCCTTTAAATCTCAATTGTAAATTTTAGACTGTTACTAACCCTTTTTTACTCCAAAGTGTATATTTACTCCCCTTACCTCAGTCTCAAAGTGTATATATGTTTATTCTCACTCTTCCTATATTTATTGTTGTTCTTTTGCACTGACTGGAACTGGAGCCTCGTCGTCTCGTCTCTCTATATACTGTACTGTATATAGCAGAAATGACAATAAAGTTTACTTTGACTTTGAATACATTTTCCCGACTTTTATTTTATATAATGTGACAGTGTTTTCACTGAAGGACTTAAATTGTTTTAGTGTCATTAAACTTTAAGAATTTTAGTTTGATATTTAACCCATCCCATATGAAACTACATTGTATTCATCTAAAGAGACATCAGACTAAAATATGGAAAAGAACTTTGAAATGTACTACCGTACCTTGGTGTAGTCCACCAGATTCTGGTACTCGATATAGTTTCCTCCACCCACTACAAAGACGATGGCCTGAAACAGCAGGAGGTAAAAAAATCAAGCTTATATCAGAGGATATGTTGAAGGTGATGGACAGAAAGACTGCAAATGATTAAATAAAGCTGCTGAAGTAATTTCACAGAATGAATTTCAAGTATAAACACTGCCAAAGACAAAAGTTTTATGAACTGAAAGGGGTAGACGCCTCTAATTGTATGCAGGAAATCAAGTTTTATTCCAATATTCAGGATTTATAATTATTTACTTCATTACTATACTTATGTATGCATTTAATTTCAGATATGTTTTTACTTGTTCAAGAAATCAATTTTGTGATATTGTATTTTATTTTTTCACATCTATAATTACTTAGGCTATTTTTCCCTGGTAGTAATAACAGTAATGTAATTACTAGTCCCACAGTTACTGTTTTATGATCTACCATGGACTTGCTCGCTTAACTGTTGTTTTACATGTTGTCTGCCGTGATTGTGTGGTGACGGGATTAATAAAAGTCCAAATCAAATTCAATCTCATAAAAATTCCAGATTTGAAACTCTGCAACTTCCATCACAGCTAAGAAACAGTTAACTGTGCGTTATGAGAGAATTATGTGCAGCAACAGAAATTCCTGTCTGTCTTGTGTTTCCTTTCAACTTTTGTTTATCCTGGAAATAACATGAACTGAATCTCATCAGTCAAACTTTGGTCCAGATACACAAATTCACCTCCTGAAACGGGTTCTTGTTCCTGGGGATGGAGCTGAAAGAGAAGGAAAGGATGATGAGACATCTTCGAGTGTATTTTACCCACCGAGTTCTGCCAAGCTACAGATGAGATTTTGTTTTCATACCTTTCACTGCCTCGCAGCATCTTTGGGTCAAAGTATCGATAATCATCTGTTTCCTTAAGGATCAGATAGAAAATCTTTTTAGTCAGACGTACTACACATGACACACTTGTACTCAACAGCCACAAAAATAAACCCTAAATAATGTAGATGGTAGAGGGATATGTAGATTGGTTTGGCTTTTCTGATATTATTAGATGAAGAAGAAAAAAACCTGCTGGTGTCAAAATGTAAAACAACAACAACAAACAAACAAAAACAGAGTTAACCAAATTGAAAGCACGACAAAGGCAAAAGATTTATTTCACAGGTTGACCTGGTTGTGTTGTCTCTCAGCTCCAAGGACTAAACACAGACAGAATGACACAGCACTGTGTCTTTTGGCTTACTGTCACATGACCTAGATGCAGGTGGGTACAGGTTTAGTTTGAAGTAGTATTTGTACTGGAGAAGGATCGTTTTTGTCAGTGATGCAAAAGCCCAAGAAGACCATGAAAAACAAAGACGAGTCAGATTTATCATCTTCATATTTTCCTCATTTTCCTCACAAAGCTCTGCAAATTGTACGTCTCCCACTCCATCCTAAATTAATTACAGGAAATCTCAGTTCATATGCAGACACTCAAAAATAGCACAACCTATTTATTAGCTCAAACTTGAAAAGTATTTCCTTAACTGCTTTGAGCCAGTGTCTATAATGGCACCAGTAGTTTTTGAGGTCAAAATTAAAACTTGTGCCAGAGGACCTCACAAACGCAGAAAAACAAAGTTAAACTGTGATTTTCTAAAAGTCGTTGGAGACTTTAAAGCATAGGAGAAGCCACACCAAATTACTATTAGAGCTGGCCTACTGGTATTATACAGCTAATATATATATTGTTTAGTATTAAGCTTTGCTTGTTCCATATTCAGTTTTCCAGCAAAACTTATTTGAGTCCATAAGAAAAGATTCATTCTTATATCTGGAGGAAGATTTTTTTTTCAATAAATATTAATGTTACCCCGCGACTTTGTTCCAGTTTTGAATTTTGGCCCACTGTGTATTTGAGTTTGACACCCCTGCTTTAAAGGCTTTCAGTTTGTCCACATCAAGAGAAAATCGTACAAAAACTTACACTGTGAACAGCAACATGGTTTTATTACGTGGCTTTATCTGATTAATGTTAGTATTAATATTAATATTTTATCTAACTAAAATTTTGCTATACGTTAACTAAAACATAACCTCGAAATGCAACAGTTTTACACTGAGGACAATCTGATAGAGGGAGAATGTGCTCCGTTTCTTTTATCTTCATCCCAGACTTCCATCCCCGCTCCACCCTTTCCCTTTTTATTCACAACAACAGGACCTTTGTTGGTAGTCTGTAACTCCAGACGCTGAGAAACCTGCAGGGGGTGTGTGTGTGTTCACTTGCAAGTCTGTCACTACAAGGACCGGTTTAAGCTTTGAGCAGAAACATTTGGGACTCAACTTCAAAAGGAATTTTTGACAGTTCAGAGTTTGTTTTAGGGTTCACGTTAGATTCAGGTTTTGCTTTGCATGCATATTTGTGCGCATGGTCAAAATGAATACATGGGCTGAGAGTCAGAAACTGCACTTTCAGTTCAATGTGATAAAGTGTGTTTGCTAGTTCACGTGGGTTCAAACGTGAGTAACAGAATCTGTACTTTCCTTCCTCTCACACATGGACCACAGCAGCTAATATGAAGCTAATGTAATTTGTGGCATGTGTGTTGGAGCTGTCAGTCACAGCTGAAGTGACACAAAAACATGTCTTTCTTCTGAGTTTCCTCTCACCAATTAAATTATGTTGAAGCCTACAGATATGCAGGTCTTACAGAGGAACCTTTCATATTTTCTTTAGCAGAGAAGTTCTACATGTAATATAGAGTACTCTGCAGATTTGTATTCACACTACACTGTACATGGTAAGCTGCTTTTATATCATGTGTCTTTCTGTCGGTCAACTTTACACTTTCGACCTCCACTGTAGAGATTTGTTAAAATGTTAAAAATAGTGTATATTAAAGCTCCATTTGAATAACTTTTCTTTCACATCAAGAGAAAATAACTTAAAATGATTCACGTAAAAATGTGGCTTTTTGGAAAACTTTTCCCAATCTGTACCGCAGAAGTGGACACCAGAGATACAGTGGGGCAAAAAAGTATTTAGTCAGCCACCGATTGTGCAAGTTCCCCCACTTAAAATGATGACAGAGGTCAGTAATTTGCACCAGAGGTACACTTCAACTGTGAGAGACAGAATGTGAAAAAAAAATCCATGAATTCACATGGTAGGATTTGTAAAGAATTTATTCGTAAATCAGGGTGGAAAATAAGTATTTGGTCAATAACAAAAATACAACTCAATACTTTGTAACATAACCTTTGTTGGCAATAACAGAGGTCAAACGTTTACTATAGGTCTTTACCAGGTTTGCACACACAGTAGCTGGTATTTTGGCCCATTCCTCCATGCAGATCTTCTCAAGAGCAGTGATGTTTTGGGGCTGTCGCCGAGCAACACGGACTTTCAACTCCCGCCACAGATTTTCTATGGGGTTGAGGTCTGGAGACTGGCTAGGCCACTCCAGGACTTTCAAATGCTTCTTACGGAGCCACTCCTTTGTTGCCCGGGCGGTGTGTTTTGGATCATTGTCATGTTGGAAGACCCAGCCTCGTTTCATCTTCAAAGTTCTCACTGATGGAAGGAGGTTTTGGCTCAAAATCTCACGATAATTGGCCCCATTCATTCTGTCCTTAACACGGATCAGTCGTCCTGTCCCCTTGGCAGAAAAACAGCCCCATAGCATGATGTTTCCACCCCCATGCTTCACAGTAGGTATGGTGTTCTTGGGATGCAACTCAGTATTCTTCTTCCTCCAAACACGACGAGTTGAGTTTATACCAAAAAGTTCTACTTTGGTTTCATCTGACCACATGACATTCTCCCAATCCTCTGCTGTATCATCCATGTGCTCTCTGGCAAACTTCAGACGGGCCTGGACATGCACTGGCTTCAGCAGCGGAACACGTCTGGCACTGCGGGATTTGATTCCCTGCCGTTGTAGTGTGTTACTGATGGTGACCTTTGTTACTTTGGTCCCAGCTCTCTGCAGGTCATTCACCAGGTCCCCCCGTGTGGTTCTGGGATCTTTGCTCACCGTTCTCATGATCATTTTGACCCCACGGGATGAGATCTTGCGTGGAGCCCCAGATCGAGGGAGATTATCAGTGGTCTTGTATGTCTTCCATTTTCTGATGATTGCTCCCACAGCTGATTTTTTCACACCAAGCTGCTTGCCTATTGTAGATTCACTCTTCCCAGTCTGGTGCAGGTCTACAATTCTTTTCCTGGTGTCCTTCGAAAGCTCTTCGTCTTGGCCATGGCGGAGTTTGGAGTCTGACTGGTTGAGGCTGTGGACAGGTGTCTTTTATACAGATGATGAGGTCAAACAGGTGCCATTCATACAGGTAACGAGTGGGGGACAGAAAAGCTTCTTACAGAAGACGTTACAGGTCTGTGAGAGCCAGGGATTTTCCTTGTTTGAGGTGACCAAATACTTATTTTCCACCCTGATTTACGAATAAATTCTTTACAAATCCTACCATGTGAATTCATGGATTTTTTTTTCACATTCTGTCTCTCACAGTTGAAGTGTACCTCTGGTGCAAATTACTGACCTCTGTCATCATTTTAAGTGGGAGAACTTGCACAATCGGTGGCTGACTAAATACTTTTTTGCCCCACTGTACATCAGTGGGACGAGAGTTCCCCCCCCCCCCCCCCCCCTTAATACTCGTATTAAGTGTTTCTATAAAAGAGCTTGGGCTTTTCCCGCTTTTCACAACACTTCCTATATTTTTAACTAATATAGGAAATATGTTTTTTAAATCATGAACAAAAACAAAACTCACAGGATGAGACTTCATCTCCATCAGGTTGTCCAGGATACGGGTAACCGGAAGGTTCTGGAAAAAAAAAAGAAACAACTTTTAACCTCCTAGGACCTGCCGTCCACATATGTGAACATCACATTTTGGGTTATTTAGACTAAAATATTCAATTTTGCTCTACATGGGCCTGATATCCACTTACGAGGACAATATACTGCTACTGTTCTATCAAAATTTTAAACGATTATCCTCATATGTGGCTCTGATTTTTCTTAAAAAAAAAATCTGCTAATTCTTTGTTTTTACATTAATTTGGGCCCCAATCAGCCCAAATATCAGAGAGAAATGAAAAATGCACGTCGTAGAAGAGTTCGGGTCTTAGGAGGTTAAACATAACAAACAATAATGAATCTCTTACAATAAATTCATTTACTTTTTATGATTTGATATTTCATAAGAATCATGAGTTTGTGTTTAGGTTGGACTTTTTTTTCTTTTTAGATATTTGGTAAGTAGCTATTTTGGAAAACTGGAGTTGCAAGTGAAGAAAAAAACAAAAAACAAGAATAACTTCAAATATCTTCCCTAACAGAGCATCAAAAGATGCATTCAAATCTACTCTCACTGTTAATACTGTTCTGGCAGCGAAGCAGAGCAGGTGACTTCAGCGGGTCCAATTTCAGTATGAAGAAAACAGACGCCACCTCCCTGTGTGTGTGTGTGTGTGTGTGTGTGTGTGTGTGTGTGTGTGTGTGTGTGTGTGTGTGTGTGTGATGATTATAAATGACTTTCTTGTCTGTGCCAGTTTTAGTCTGAAACACCCTGTCATCGTCATCGTGCTCATCCATATTCCTGTTGTCTAGGAATGAGAACGTCGTCACATTGTGTGCACTTGATTTAATATTCTGCCAGATGCAAGCAGACGGAGGATGGTGCTTTTGTGCAAAGGCTGTTAAATGCTATGTGCAGATGCAGTTCAAAATGATCTCATATATATAAATATATATATAAATATAAAAATGGGATAGCGGAATGCTGGAGAAGATGTGGATCAGAAGAGGCACATCATTATCATATCTTTTGGGACTGCCCTAACTTAAAAGATTACTGGCTGGGAATTCATAAAACTTTGTGTGAGGTTTTTAAGATAAAATTTGACATCAATTTTGTAAATTTGTACTTGGGCTTGGTTGCTGGCTCGGTCCGGGGAGGGGACACAAAACTCTTACAAGCGCTATTAGCGGCCAGCAAAACATCAATAACCAGAAAGTGGTTAAATCCAACTCCGCCAACACTTGAGGATTGGTTTAATGTGATTTTCAAAATATTCAAAATGGAAAAATTTACATTCTTTTAAATAATTTGAAAAGACGAATTCTACAAAATATGGAATAAACGGATTAGCTTTGTGTCCCCCATCCACCCTGAATTTAGGTAAGACCAGCCCTGAATTGGTGTATCTCCCATGTATCGTACAATGTCAGGTTGACCCTCAACTTCATAATATGTACCTAATGTAGTCTTTGTAAATAAGTTAAACATGCTGCATTATGTAACACACTGTCAAGCCAACAAGTTAATTTTATTTTTTTTGCTATCAGAATGTAAAACAAAAGGAGTAAGAAAAAGATTTTTTTTTTCTTTTTTCTGTCAATGCACTTTATTGTAACAAGTCCTTTTTTTTCTTCAATAAAAATATAATAAAAAAGAAAGAAAATGATCCCGTTTTCAGGTGAAAACATATGCCAAGGAAGTGTTACATGGACAAACATGAACAAAAATGTAAGAAAGGAAAAAAAACAGAAAAAGAAGGAAAAGTGCTGTTGATTACAGCCCTGTCCCTCCAACCTAGCACTTTATTAACTACAATTAAATAAAAAAAATCTTCTGATAATCTTCATATAAATGAGAAAAAATGTGATCTCTGTGACATTTGTGGCTATTTTTAAACTAAAATGATTCTTCTTTTTCTTCTTACAAACGAATGCCATTTCTGAAGTGCTAAAAGGTCCTCAAAAACTCTGACACGTGTCACATGTGTGAGCATGAGTGATGTAAAACAGCTTTCAAAGTTTCCATAAATACAGCACATTATAATAAATATGTGTAGCTCTGATGATGTAAATATGCAGCAGTTGTGTGGAAGGCTTTAAATGTAGTTTTATCACTTTAATTTGAAGGCTGTAAGGCATCTTTGGTCAGATAAGACTGGGCACTGTTCAGGTTGATGAACTGGACTTTAGACAAGTACTTAATTACTTTTCTTGTGTTGATTTTGGTAAAAGTAGTTCATTGTTTCAGCTGGTTTTCTGGAATTGAAATGGTAACAGAAGGAGTTTTACTCACATGCTGTTTGAGCACCAGGTTTTTCACACCCTCCATGACAAACTGGGAGCCAGTATTCATCACTCTGGAGAACAGTCTGTGGGGATGGGGTTGGGGGGGTTAGGAGAAATAGATGAAGAAAAGCCAGGACGGGAGGAGAGACAGGATGGAGGAAAGCAAGAGGCGGAGGGCAGGAGGACAGGGTTAGGCTGGTAGTCTAAGAAACTCTAAAGTAAAGGAGAGAGTGAGATGTCCCTGACTTTTTGATTCAAAAAGCCAGTTTACAAAAATAGAGTAATAAAAAACACTCAGTCCACGGAGAAATGACCACAGCCTACACTCAGGAAAACAAACTTTCAGGATTTGTGTTACACTGTGATATCACAATTACACAGCCAAGCACCTAATTAGTCCCACCTGGATCCACTCCTACTCTACCTCTACTATAGCAAAATCATAACTGCTGTCACACTATGGTACCAGTGTGCCTGCTATTACCATTAACCTTGGTTGTGTGCCTACAGACAGAGAACCACTTTCTTAGAGGGCTATGGCTACGAATATAGACGTATATACACAGAGTGAAAAGGTATGACCCACTATTTTATTGTCTCATTTTTCACTAGCGTATCTAACGGCAGAGGCAGGAAAGGAACAGCTCACTACATGAATGAAGCACACACAGCAGCCATTCCTTTGGAGCTTAAATTTGGACATATTAGACTTCAATAACACACGGAAATAGGGTGTAATATGTGTAGAGGAGTAATCATAGTAGGCTCCAGTTATATTTCACAGCCATTGAGAGGCAATTAAGACACATTAATATGTGATTATGTTGTTTCTAAACAGTTTCTAAAGCTGCTAAATCTCAGTGGAAAAAACTTACAAAATTAATACATAAAACTGGTCCAGCTGTTTAATTCACTGCTGATTACTCAATGAAAAGAATGTTTAAATTGTCATATAACATCATTTTAGACTTGTCATTTCACTTATTAGTTCATAATTCTAAAACTATGTTAAAAAGGTACAAATTAATAATATTATTTACTTACCCCATAGGTTTGACTCCACTGTTGCCATAATTGGCTGGTGTGGCAGCCATTTTGGTAAAGGCCCTTGAAAGCATGAGAAGAAACCACAAAGACTTAAGCATACTGACGAATTAGTCAATACTGTGTAAATTAAATGATTTTTAGATAAAGCCTTGATGGAAATTTTGAGTTCAGCATTTATTACAAAATCTGTTGACCATTGGAGGGTCAAAATATGTGGAGTAACAAATAAATAAAATCAAAGAACAGAGTGAAATGCAACACATAGTGCTATTAATTAGATTTTTATGCTCACTGATAACTGTAAGAATTTAAACAAATTGCTAATTGTCAGTTATTTTGGCACTGATGATGAGTCTTCATGTGAAAAATGAAAAAGGTTGGTTCATTACTGAAATGGTTTTTACATATTGCATATAACTGTGTTGGTGTCCACAGCTGATGATGTGATCTTAATGTGCTATGGAAATAGTTTGTAGCAAACATTGTATTTCTCTTCATTTTGAATTATTTGCTCAATTTTCCTTAAATGGCATCAAAATTTAAGTGAGACAGCAGTTAAATGATGCTGCTGGGAAAAAAACACAACTTACTTCCATTGTTTAATGTAGTTTAGAGGTGAAAGGTCACAGCCTGCATCCAACAAAGCCTTCTTATACTGCTCCAAATCCAACTGAAACACAAAAACAAAATCTCACAGTCATCTAATGTTAACACATAAAGATGACCAAGGCTAGAAAATAGGTGGAAAATAACAACAACAATAATAATAGAAAATAATAATAAAATAATAAAAGGTTAAATAATGGGGAAAAAAATCAATCGCACAAACCTTCCTCAGCATAAGAGATGTTTCCTAATAGTGCCACCAACATGTAATCAAGATGTTCTTACATCACTGAATAAAGAGTGACTGTACTCCACTTTACTTTATTTTGCACCAGAAACCAATACTTTTCACTTTAAGTGACCAAGAGGTCATTATCGTAAGCCTTCTTCTAGAACTGTATGAACACGTTTCTTTGACTTATGAGTGTGAATGTATAAAAAACTTTAACTGAAATAAATATTTTTCTTAGGACTTCTCAAAACGTCCACCACTTGTTTCATTCATTAAATACAAAAGGTGTTTTCTTAGGTTATCCAACAGTCCAATCCATTCAAGATCAAATTGCAATGTATGTGGCCCATGAACTAAAATGAGTTTGCCAGCCAAGGAATATCATAATAGGAATGATTGAATTTTGTGCACCAATTTAATTTTGGATAAGCTGGTGCCATTCACAATAGAGCAGAGGAGGTTAATGGAAGAGGAGTGCTCTGTGATGTGTTTTTGTCTGAAAAAAGTCTTCGTTATTGTCAGTTATCACTGATGTACATGTGGGATTTATTTAGCCTGCACTCTGATTGAAACAAAAATAAATGAAACATCACTTAAGCCACCCCATGTCAAATATTTCATTATGCATTAATCATAACACAGAATTTAGCTGTTCAGAGTCCTGCCAAGTAAAGTAAGACATTAGTGTATATACTTGGTAATATAGTTCAGTTCACTTCAGTGTGAAAGAATATGATGCAGAGTGGATCGTCCACACATAGCTTACTCTGATGAGCAGCTCGTGGAAGCCACCCAGGCATTATTAAAGTGCCAAACTATGTTAGAGGGCGCACAAAAGTGTGCCTGATTGTGTTTGTAGCTATCTGATATTTATCTAATCCACACTAACGAAAATCCAGCAGCAGTCACAGAAACCTTAAAGCAAATAGAAGAGAGTAAGGAAAAGGGTGAGAGCGAGGTCTGTGAGATATAAAACAGGAGGTAGAGGAAAGAGAGCAAGAGACAAAAAGACATGGACAGAAGGCCAAGAGTTGGTCACAGAGGGAGAGGGATGACCGGAGATGACAGGAAGGAAGAGGGGAAAGAGTGAAAGAGGGGGTGGAGGAGAGGGGGCTGAGAGGGTACTCCCGATGGGGAACATCTCTCAGCTGGATGAAAGATGAAAGCAAGAGTGAGGCTCACATTTTGGCAGAGGGGCGAGCAGTCACACCATCTCACAGCAGAGGAAATGGAGGATGACACTCTGAGAATCACAGAGCTCAAAGTGGAGATCTTAAACAACCATCAAACAGTCTTCTTTCTGTTGTTCACATTTGGGAAACTTTTCGCCGAAAAAGACGATTCAACAGACAACTCCAGACATGATCTCCTTCACAAACCTGACCAATCACTCCTTGAAATGGGAATGTCTTAGAATTATACTATACTGCATTATCCACAACATACTGGTACATATCATCTCAACAATAAGAATTATGCTGGTCCAAACTACTAAAAATGCCAAAAATAACACAGTTTGAGAGACAATATACAGTATTTTTAGACTAAAAAGTTTGAATCCCAATAAACTATACCATAGCTCAGCATGGCGTGCAGTGTGTCCTTAAGAAATACAAGTGCCAGGCCTAAAAAACTATCTAGAGCAGACGAACAGTATCTGAAAGTCATGTCTTTA
Organism: Neolamprologus multifasciatus; assembly: GCF_963576455.1. NCBI lineage: Eukaryota > Metazoa > Chordata > Actinopteri > Cichliformes > Cichlidae > Neolamprologus > Neolamprologus multifasciatus. The sequence continues at coordinate 26,877,890 of NC_140457.1, read as the reverse complement.
AGAACTGAGACCTGAAGGTCACATTTAGCGTCATCAACAGCCTCATTAATTGCCACCCTTTCATCAGATGGAATGGTCAGTTGGAAATGTTTACATATTGCCCAACGTTACTACACAAATGACAAAAAAAGACTGCCTGAGCGAATTCTGACTGTGTAAAGAATAAAGGTTTCTTCCCAAATATCGACTTTCAAGCAAAATACAAAGAAATGAAGGGTTGCTCAAGAGTTTTGCTTTATACTCTTCATAGCTGAATCAATGGGCTACTTTCAGTCATTGAGCAAAGGTACTGTTTATAAGGCTGGGGATACCTGCATTCAGCTGAGGGTGAAAAAGTCACTTGGATGAGTTCTCCCACTGAAAACGCTACGTCCAGATGAACAGAATCAACCTTTTGTGATTTACTCACCTGGATGATTAAGCATGCATCAAGAAAGCCAAATCAGTAATGTGACCTCCCCCAGTGTACTTTAAATTTATCAGGCATTGCGGAAAATGGGATGCTTTTATAAAACAACATCCAAGGGTTGTAAGAAAAAGAAAAAAAACTTTTCTGTCATCTGGAAATGGTTGTGACAGACAAGATGTGAATCAAAGATCCATTCTTCAAGAATCCAGTGGAGGGAAAATAGGTGTGGATGAGAACAGACAGTGAAGAGAAAAAAAACCCCATAACTGAACTTACTCTTGATACCACTTGAGGCTGGCTCTCCAAATATTCCTATCTTAAAATTGATTTTTGGCTAGGCTTAAAGTTAGGGGCAATGGGACGCTTCAATTGACAGGTAGCTCTCGGTGTCTTCTAATCTAACCAAGTCAGTTTTTTTTCTGAGAGAAACTTTGGTTCAGCCATTTGACAGTGGCTCATAATGGAATGATAAATACGGTACAGCCAAAAAGATGTTTCTCATACAGCACATCCAAAATGTGGCTATCGATCAATATCCTTTGGTTCTGAGAACACAAGAGCGCAACCTACTTCAAGCCATCTGCACAAACCATTTCTATTATTTGCCAAACCACAGCTGGTGTTGCAAGTCTCCTCTGTGCCATTTTTTTGAGTGATGATCTAGAGCACTGTCATCTAAGATAACAAATTTAATTCTGTTTGGTTCAGAAGTCTGAAACAAGATGCTGAGACTTGGCCGGGTTAGCTTCCACTTCAAAACATGGAAGAGACAGTGAGATCACTATGGAAGGAGTTTTATTTAATCAGTGAACTTATAATAGAGTGTTTAACTAAGAGAATAAATCTAGTTAATCTCTTGTTCAATCATAATTGTGATCCTATAAAATAATGGCTACCATTTTTAACCCTTTAAGACCTACCATAGAACCAAGTCTGCCAGAGCTTATATTATATTTTTACATGCTGTGGAGCCATTTTTGGGAGCATTTCAAGTTGCTATACATCAATACAACCATTATAGCCCAAATTTTAATAATATGTATGCATTAAGTGCATAGTAATTACATAAATTGCAAAAAAGTGCAATAAACTACAAAAAAATTGAAAATCGTTTTTGTTTTTTTAACATATATTTCTAGTTAGAGAAATTTAAGAGGCTTATCCCTCAAAACTGTAAATACAAAAAAGTTGCACAAAATAGTTTCCCACCACAGGAAATTTATTTTAAGTGTCTTCATAGTTTTATTTTTGAAATACACCAATTTTTATATATTGTAGGAAAAATGAAAATAAATATTATAGTGCAAATTTGCAAAAAAGCAGCACATGCATTAAAATAAACTATTTCCAGCAGTGCAATATGGCTTCTAAGCATCCCAGAAACGACACAGAAAGTCATAAAGTCAAAGATAACTTTTAAAAACACCAGTATAGGCTCATGAGGCCCTGATGGTAAAAAACTACATTTCCGCGAAAATGACGTCACTTCCGGTTTCGGGCAGGTCATGGCGGACATGCGAAAGTTCGCTCTGACGTCTATTCCAATGTAGTAAGTGTTACAAACAGCTGATCGGATCGGCAAAGCGTGTTTCTGGAATATTATGTCTTTGTTGCTGCAAGCGCTTTTTATGCAGTTTTTGCAAAGCTATATGTGGAAGGAAACTGTGACCTAGGGCAAGCTGATGGCATAAGATGTAAGTACAACTCCTCCGGTTTCATATGCAAAAAAAATTATTGCGCTAGCTTACGTGGTTGCAGAGCTACAGGGATTTAAAAATACTTATGCAAAACAGAGCGTGCCCGCTCCGACCGGTTTAAAAGGGTTAAAAGTGCCTTTTTGCATAATAAGTAGTCTTATAATTTTTTCAGTATTTGCTAGCTTTGAATAGAATACAATAGAATAGAATAGAATAGAATAGAATAGCCATAATGTGTACAACCCATAATAGAATATTATTTTGGCTTGTACACTGGCAAAAAGTCAAGACAGTTGACTCGCTTCTTTGCGAAACAGTTACCCATTACAGAACATTCATTGGATGTTTTGCAGTGGCACTACCACACCACATTTCCTTATGAACAAACATGAAAATTTTGTTATGATCTCACGTGTTAAAACTACTTTGTAATGTCATGTTATTTGTATATGCTGCATTCTATTAACACATCTCTCTCAGAGAAAGGTATTAAGAGCTGAAGTCAAATAGTGGAAACCATCACAGAGAAATAAGCTACTATACCGGCTTTTGATATTCTTGTCTTTCTTTGTCCGAAGTGCAAATTTCACAGCCTCATCAACATTGTATTCCCAAAAGGGCAAAAATGTAAACATCTAGGCAAATTTTAAGGAGCCAAAAAAGATTCTTATTTCCATCTCGATTTTATTTAGGGGTTCTCCTACAGTATCAGTAAAGTACAGTTGGTATCGTTCACCATTTATCTCATAGTAATGGTAAATGGACTGGTTCTTATATAGCGCTTTTCTACTCTGTCCGAGCACTCAAAGCGCTTTATACAGCTAATTCATTCACCCAATCACACCCATTCACACAAGCACTTCTAAGCTTAAGTGCTAAGTATCTAACATTCATACACATTCACACTCCGATGGATGCATCAGAGAGAAACATGGGGTTAGTATCTTGCCCAAGGATATTTGGCATGCAGACTGGAGCAGCCTGGGATTGAACCACCGACCTTCTGGTTAGTGGCTGATCCGCTCTGCCACTTGAGCTACAGCCACCCCAAGTGGCTGGAAGTGGCACTTCTTGCTGTTTATTACGTGTTTATGAGAAGGTATTTTTAAAATTCCCAATTTCCTTTGCAGAAACATGCGTTTACAATTAAGGGTGCCACTCTGTTCTGAGACCTCCCTGCTTTTCCAAGTGCATATGGACAGCCAGATGTAGTGAGAGTAGCAAAAACAATATCTCTGCCTCTGGCAAGTACAGATCAGATGGTGACAAATCAAGAAACAGCATTCAAGACAAATCTGGAATGTCTAGCAATTAGAGGGAAACCAAAACAATTTAAAAGAAGGATCATGTATGAGATTTGGATGTATAGCAAAGTATAAGCTGATTTGTGCTAGCACTGAATTCAGCTTATTTGCTGGAATTTTGACTAATCTTGACTTTAATTTTATGTAAAAGCTAGTAGATAGTTTAGAATAGCCCATTATTGTTATTGCACATGTACAGGGTGGGCCATTTATATGGATACACCGTAATAAAATGGGAATGGTTGGTGATATTAAAGTCCTGTCTGTGGCACGTTAGTATATGTGAGGGGGCAAACTCCTCAAGATGGGTGGTGACCATGGTGGCCATTTAGAAGTCGGCCATCTTGGATACAACTTTTGTTTTTTTCAATAGGAAGAGGGCCATGTGACACATGAAACTTATTGGTAATGTCACAAGAAAAACAATGGTGTGCTTGGTTTCAACATAACTTTATTCTATCACCAACCATTCCCATTTTATTACGGTGTATCCATATAAATGGCCCACCCTGTACAACAAAATTTTAGGTGCTCTACACTAAATATGCCTGAAAAAACAAACAAACAAACAAACAAACAGGAAGAATAACAAAATAAGAGAGAGGCACACAATAGAAAAGGATCTGTAACAATGGTATGAAGGCTCCAAAAGCCAACTGTAAATCTAGTAAGAAACAGAATTTCTTCACTGAAAACTGTGTTGAAGACTGAAAATGTTTCTCAAATTAACTCAAACAATTTTTGATTTCCTTGCTCAGTTTATTTCTGCATATTTTGGACTTTTAGCATTAAATACTCTTTTTGAGTTTACTCCAGCCTTTTGTGTCTCTGCAGCAACAACAATACAGCACATTATGTCTGGTAAATATTCTGCTCACTACCTGCTTACTGTTGGTAACAATGGTATAAATTACAAGCTAGATATAAACATATTTCTATATATGCTCAATTAATGTGTGTTCATGTTTGAAATATGCTGAAATAGAAAACGTATGTGGTTAAATTAATTACTTTTACATATCTTTAGTCCATTCTTAATATGGGTATTAGACTTTCTCAAAGTACATATTAAAAAATAAGTTAAAGCAAAAATATTTATTTATCCAAAAATGTATTTTGAAAGCGCCTTCCCATCTGTGCTTTTAAAACTTCTTCTGAGATGTGAGTCTAATATCTCAAGTCAAGCTTAAATGTGGAATAAAGATCAACTACTGCATAATTTCTCTTTTTGCTATTTTAGAAACTTAAAAACACGCACGCACGCACGCACACACACAAATCTGACCAACCAAGCCTGAACTTTGACTGTGATGATGACAATGTTAGAAGTTTGTCTGGGGAAAAAGAAAGCTGTCTCCATTTTGCTGCTGTGGTTTAATTCTCCTGTGTCCTCAGATAACTCATCTCTCTTGATATCCCCGTTTTGTTCCTTGAACACTGTACCACAAGATGACCACACAAAATTCCACATTCTCCACCATCACAGTTTTCCTCTATGTCTGCCTTTATTTTGACAGAAGGGAATCAGAATGGGGGAAAAAAACAAAACAAAACAAATTCTAACATTGCCCTCTCACTAATGAATCATTTTCGCACCCAACAACAAAAACAAAGATAGCCTATGGAGCATAAGCATCAGAAAATAATATATTACAACAAAAAGATTGTTCTGGGACATGACCAAAGTTCACCTGAACTGATCATCCAAAAGATGGTAAATAGTAAATGGACTGATTTTTTAGCGCCTTCTACTCTTCTGGAGCACTCAAAGCACACATGCCACATTCACCCATTCAAACGAGCACTTTCTTCTATGTTTTTTCAACTGCTTTCTACCTAACATTCACACACATTCGTACTCCGATGGATGCATCGGAAAGCAACTTGGGGTTCGTATCTTGCCTTAGGATATTTGACATGCACACTGGGGGAGCCAGGGATTGAAGCACCAACCTTTCAATCAGTAGATGACCTGCTCCACCTCCTGAGCTACAGCCACCCCTAAGCATTGCTCTTTTCAAGCTTAAGTGTGTTAGTTTATTAAATAAGGTTTTAGGAACAATCCTCATAAAGTTAAAGTCCAGTAACAGAGAGCTGACAAATTCCAGCACAAACTAACACTTTTTACATATTCAAAAGTGAAAAATAAACTACAAATTTACACTACCAATCAAAAGTTTGGACACACCTTATCATTTAATGTTTTTTGTTTATTTTTACTACTCTTGTACTACTACTACAAGAGTCACCTCTGCTGCTGAGGATAAATTCATCTGAATGCCACACGGAGTTCCAGTAGCAGACACATCTCTACATCAACTGTTCAGAGAAGACTGCGCAAATCAGGTCCTTATGGTCAAACAGCTGCTAAGGAACCACTACTAAAGAAAAGCAATAAGCAAAGAGAGTAGTTTGGGCCAAGAAACACAAGAAACACAAGGAATGGACATTAGACCAGTGTAAATCTGTGCTTTGGTCGGATGAGTCCAAATTTGAGATGGTCGGTTCCACCCGATGTGTCTTTGTGCAATGCAGAAAAGGTGAACGGATGGTCTCTACATGCATGGGTCCCACCCTGAAGCATGGGGGGAAGCATGGGGGAGGTGGTGTGATGGTGTGGTGGTGCTTAGCTGCTGACACTGTTGGGGATTTATTCAAAATTGAAGGCACACTGAACCAGCATGGCTACCACAGCATCCTGCAGCATCATGCCATCCCAACCGGTTTGTGTTTAGTTGGAACATCATTTATTTTTCAACAGGACAAAGACGGCAAACACACCGCCAGGCTTTGTAAGGGCTATTTGACCAAGAAGGAGAGTGATGAGTGCTGCAACAGTTGGCCTGGCCTCCACAGTCACCTGACCTAAACCCAATGGAGAGTAAGACGCTCACCATCTCTGGAAAATCCTTCAAGACTTTTGGAAAACCATTTCAGGTGACTACCTCATGAAGCTCATCGAGAGAATGCCAAGAGTGTGCAAAGCAAAGGGTGGCTATTTTGAAGAATCTAAAATATAAAACCTGTTTTGTTTACTACATAATTCTGCATGTGTTCGTTCATATTTTTGATGCCTTCTGTGAGAATCTACACTGTAACAGTAAAGGAAAATGAAATGGGAAGGTGTGTCCAAACTTTTGACTGATAGCGTATAAATTGTGTCAATAAATATATTTAAATAAATCTTCTTTATAAATCTTTTTATTATTATTATTATTATTATCATTATCATCATCATCATCTATGATCTTAACGAAATCTTAAATAAAGGCAATCATACCATACTGTCGCCAAAGTGTATCCAGTGTTTTCTTTGTTTTGTTTTAGGCTCTTTACCTTACAATATAAAGTGCCTGCAGGCAACTGTTGTTGTGATTTGGCTCTATATAAATAAAACTGATTTGAATGATCCTGATCTAGTCAAGCATTAAGCATTTGCATCTGAACTGAATTCTCTTCTACAGCTGCATCAGGAAAGTTAAGGTTAACGCTTCTGTAAAGTGACCACTTTTTCACACCAAACAGATGGATGAATAGCCAACCCTGAGTATGTTCTTCTGTTGCTGTAGGCTCATCCCTGCCGAGATGTTTATGTTCCTGTTGCCAACTCGGTTATCTTAATAAACCACTACAAGAATAATTGAGATGTTTTGCAGGAAAGATTTGGAGACTAATACTTCATGTTGATTATGACTTTGGTACCTTCAAAATGGTCTGTTGACATTTACCAGAATAGAAGTTTGGATTTCTGTTCTAGTTATAGCTTGGATGGTTTTTGGTGAATAAAAAATAGACCAGAGTAGGGCTGGAGAGAAAAACGTTTTACACATTGGAAAATATTTAGACTCTGGAAACCAGAGGCCGTTTTTTTTCTCATTGACACTATTAGTTAGACTTGGTGTGCTGGCAAAAAACAAAACCACATTTGCCAATTCACTGAATGTTCCTACAATAAATATGGAAGGAGCTTTTCTAAATCATTTTTCACCTTTAAGATGTTCAAAATACGTATGAGAAAAGTTGGTGTTTGATGACACTTGAATTTCTAGCTCACAACATTTAAGCTGCTTTCAAACATGAACTGCAGCTGTTTTCTAGTTATTGCCTGACTGGAGGTTCATGTCAGAGCACAAATGTCAGATAAAGTTGTTTCAGACAAACAGTTTTTAAACTTCTAACCCCTGAGCACAAAGTCCTTGGGAGGCCTACTAACATACTTGTGAGAATAAAGGAGGTGGTTACGTGGCGAGTGAGTCGCTGTTGTGCACTGCCTCCTGAATAAACGATCCTCACTTAAACCACTCAAACGATTTCCAGAAATGAGAATACATCTGTCTGTTCCCACTCTGTATCAATCAAGTTCTTGTAATTCTCTCCGTGTTCAGTCTTGTAATGGCAATTGAAATTGTAATCCTTACAGAAGTCTGCTCTCCACAGTTTATGCATGTGGCTTTACCTCTTCCTTCAGTAAATAAATATTTGGGCGTCTATGTATGTTAATGACTCTATATTCATCTTTCAGTCCTACCAAATTCATATCATCTAATTGACGTTATAACACATTTATAACAAAGCTGCTTCACTTGCACACATGTACGTATGCAAATAAAACAAAAAGAAATACCAGTCACCTTTAAAATGAAAGAACACACTAAAATGGGACAAGCTGCATGACGTTACATCTGAATCCTAATTTTCCGCTAACCTCATTCAGGCTATGGCAAATAGGCCAGACGTGGCCCACAGGCCACACAACACTCAGGTCTAATCTACTTTAAATAACTTGGTTTTCTGACCTTTACAGCAACACGTTTTACACTACCCCTCCCCACACACCCCCTTTCCCAAAATTTTAATACTACTAAAGTGTTTACCCTGACATTTTATGAATTACTGTCGGTGGGTGTGTTACCTCTGAAGGAGCCTGCTGTGCAGTGATGTAGTAGATGAGGAAAAGTCTCATTTTGTCTTCTGGAGTGCCAGCTGACAAACACACACGTTTACACACAGCTTATTCAGTTTATTCTGTCTCTGTAATACATGCTTGCTGAATATAAACAAATACAATTAAAACAACATTTAAAATAACCCTGCAGTTACAGATTTTGCACTTATCCCAGTATGGTATATGATAATTAAGTACCTGGATGCGAGTGTGTTTATGTGTGTGTGTTTGTGTGTGTACCATCTGGGTCACTGATGATGTCCAAAAGGGATTTGTCTAAAGTTGACTTGCTCATCAGTTTCTCTTCAAATTCAAAGTAAACATCCAATTTCCGACTCTGAGGACACAAAGAGCATAAAATCAGTACAACAAACGCAATATTCACACTCTGTGTTGTACTTTCAGTGCACTGGTACTGCTGTAAACCATCCAGTAAACACTTCATATGCACTAATCTTTATACATATTAATGCACTGTTTTGTAATGGTAACATGTTTCCAATGCTAGCAGGCCTAGCCTGTAAAGTGAAGTAACTGTAATTTGAGGAGAAACTTCAGTGATACTGCGTCCACCTAACAAGCAACCCGTATTACAAAGGGTGGATGACTTTTAGCAAAGGTATGATGTCACTGTACTTTATGTTTGACTTTTAATGGAGAATAGGTTATGTTCAAGATAACAAGGAACACAAATACTCCACCTTCTGACTATTCACCATTCCTATATGATCCAGCAGAGGTTCTCAAATTTCTAGAGCCCTTTGTTTTTAAATATTATCTAAAAGAACATATTTCCTTGCTTCATTATATTCTTGCTAGTAACTAACTTGCTAGTGATTGGTTAGCTCCAGTAATTGACCCAGCCACGTCTGCAATCTGTCATCTGGTGACAACAGTGCTCCCATTTGTTTAAACAAGCCGAGCAATCAGTTTTTCAACTCAACTGAACTGTCAACCTTCAAGTCCAATGTAATATTAGAGTTTTATAAACTCATTTTATAGTACGTAGCCTTTGGGTGTGTGGCACTTAAATTGAATCTCAGTTTCTGGAAACTACCTTGATGTGGTCAAGCACTGCTGTGGCAACATTGGTGTGCAGATCAATCAGTCTTTTCTTTTCCAACAGCTCTGGCAGAGAGCTGCAGAAGGTACAAAAAATGTCAAAAACAAGACAAATAAAACTCAGTCTGCATTTTATTACCTATCACATGGTCAAAACTCTTATTGTACCCAAGTCTGTAAAGAATTTGCAACTACAAGGCTGTTTTAGACAGTGTATCACACTCACACACTCACACACACAGATCAAAACCAAAACTTAAATCAGATGTTCCCTGCCTCAGTACTCATCTGTCCTCTTAAGTTTATGGAAATAATTTCTTTGTTGTTGAGAAACAGACTGACGCAAAACCAAAGACAGTGAAAGGGGTTAAATAAACTAACTTTTGAACCATTTAACCATAATTTCACCTCATTCACTGAGTGCATGACTCAGGGACAACCTGCACTGTGGTGTAACCTTTTCTTCCACTCAGAACTATAAAACACTGGGACACCATAAACCCAAAGAACCATTGTAAATACACATATTTTGTTTCATTTTTATGATGAGGAACGTCATTCATGTAAGATTTATATTTGAAAGGGCTGATTTTAAAATGACCTATGCTTGTTTTGATGCAGTTCAGAGGGAGAGTCGTTTTGCGTACATTGTGTATATATTTAAATTACCCTGTGTTGTTCATTACCTGACAGCAGAGGTTAGCTTCGCTGTGTTGTCTGAAAGCATGCTGATGGCTCCTTCATCTTCCCCCTCTAAGCCCTGCAGTCAGAACAGACATCACAAGAAGTAGCATGGAAAATCATGCTGTAGTGTTTACAACCGCCTTAAATAGGACTGCATAATCTGCCATATAGTCTTCATGTAAGGTATTGTGATTATAACCTTGATTGCCGTGCAATATCATCTTAAATTTCTTGAAGTAGAACAGCAGATGGTTAGACATGGGATCTGGAAATTCTCTTGAAAACTTGGGACATAAACTTGGACATATCACCTTAGACTTGAAACTCAAAACTGATGTGACTGACCTCTGAATATGACTTAACTTTGTGACTCAGACAAAGCCTCAAACACTGTGAAACTGCAGCTGGATTGTACCATACTGAGTCTCATGCTGTATATGTGAGTCTTACCATGATACTTTTCAACCGTTTGACTTCATCCTCCTGCGCTCTATACGTGTCCAGCTCCTCCTGAACTGACTCTGCAACCTCTGGGAATGGACTGTAACAAACAACCAATTATAATAACCATATTATAATGATATTCAGTATAATAAGGTTAGTCAGATAAACTTAGACATCATCAGCATAGAGACCAATGTTATAATGTTCTGATACACACATACACATATACAGACATCCATACACCCTATTACTGTTTGGCACCTAATAAAGCACTTCCTCAATACAAATTTAAATAGCAAAATGTTTGAACATTGTTGTAGTTATTCCACAGTGTGACTCCAGAAATAGTAACACAAAGGTTTTTGCTGTTGTCTGTTTAAATTAAATACAGATTTTAGAAAAGTAAAAATGGGACATAAAGCGTTGGAAATATTAACCTTCCCAACGCTACTGAAAATTTATCAACTTTCCTTAAAAGTCATGTCTGTACTGGAAAACCAGGAGATTAAAATGAACACTATCAATACAGCCAAGAAGTGTGGCATCCTGGCCTTAAACATGTCTGGAATGGTATGCCTAGTCCAAATAATATTTAGCACCAAATCCCACATTTCTGTGCCAAGTTAAGATAAATTGTAGGGCTGTCAATGTTAACTCGCGTTAATCCGTCACCTTAAAATTTTTTATGCAATAAACCAATCAGGTGTGCAGAATGACTCAAAATCCTTGAAATGGCTCTGTCAACGTGCAGTTTGTCTATTCTGCACTCCAGATGGGTTAATTGCGTTAAAAACATAAAGCGTGTTAATCGTGATGGTGGATTAACACACGTTAACGCGGTAATCTGTCCATTCAATATTTGGTCAATGCCCTAGCTTTTATTGTTCAGTAAAAAGCACTTTCAGTGGTTACTGAGCTTTAATACCAGGACTATAAGGATGTATTCAATTATATCTTACACATATTAGTTGCACTTAAACTTGCAAAATCTGAAAAGAGGCTTTCACGTGTTCACAGATGAATGAACAACCAATATATGGGAAACATGTAATTTAATTCTATGATTATTCTGCTGATTATTCTGTTAAAAGACTTCAAAACAGGTGCCAGAAAACAGCCAAAAAAATAAAATAAAAATGTCAAAAAAGTCAAAGATATTTCATTTAACATCAAACAAAACAAAGAAGTCCTCTTAAGAATGAAGTTTAATTTAGAGTTGTTAGCATTTTTACTCTAAATGATGATGATCTAGACTGAAACAAAACACCACCTCTTTGGGAACTGACCTGCCCTTGTGTTTCTGCCAGAACTTGTCAGCAGCAGTCAAGTCATAGGTCTTCCTGCTCTTCTTCTTTGGTCTAGCACCAGCTGATGGCTCTGCCCCCATACCCTCCTCCATCACCACCCTGTTCAGATGGAAGTCCTGGTGGACACAGGAAAACATTTTTTTTTAGTATTGTTGGCTAATATTTTGTCCAAGTGCTATGATTATTGCTGTTAGTCGGTTATTTTGGTATGTTAGAGCGCATCACAGAACTAAAACTAATCCAGTTTTCTGGAATGTATTTTTTTATAATAAAACCTGATCAAGAATCCAGGAAAGCTATTCCAAGAAGAAGTATTGGTGTGCTAAAGATAATTGGAATGAGCTACAGAGCAAAGACAATCTTTCCTACAGCACATCGTTGCTAATTCCAGTACACTAAATGGCGCCAAACGCTGACAAGAACCATAATATTATTGTTGCCATGAAAACAGAGGAGGCATAGTAACAAACACTTGGTGTTACAATCCAGTCTCCTGTTGGGGGGGCGTGGTCAGGTTTACAGGAAATAGAGACGGAGATGTGGAGTCGGCAATGCTGCCATCTGGACTGATGCAGCACTTACTGGCAAAACAAGGCCACAAACAGAAATCCATCCTAAAGCAGGCTGACACTTTTTCTTTGTATCTTCCAACAAAAAATCAGTATGTTCAAAAGTTATAGTAAAGTGTCTGATTCAGACTTCTTTCAAGATTCTAATTTCAAAATAACTCCAACACAAACTAAGCTAAAATTGACTAATAACATCCATAAGTCAGGCAGGCTAGATGAGATAAATTCTGACGCTACTTTTATCATTTATATACACTTTTTATTTGTATTGTCCAGCAGCTTTCATAGACACCTACACTATCCAGCAATGAGGTCTGCCTTACCCATATTAATCAGATCAGATCTAGAAGTTTATTTGTGCTATGTTAACCAGATATGTAAAAATCTGACTTTCTAAAAATCTTAACACACTTGCTGAAGGGAAAGTGATAAAGAATAAATATGAGACCAAATGACTCCTTAAGAGTGATGGTTTTTGGGCTTTGTTTGCAAAGCTGAACTTTTATGAGAGCAAGCACATTTGTGTGTGTGTGTGTGTGTGTGTGCACGCGCTGATTACATAATACATCATTCACCTCTACATTCCAGGGCTGTCAGTATTAACCTCAACACCTCACTAGTTGACAGCACTCTGGCAAGAATTAGTGTGAGAATTAGTGTGCGTTGTGGGAACATGGGGATATGCGTTTCTGACAGTCATATAAATGTGACTATGATTCAGCAAGCCCCCATAATGTGCGTACACTCATCTGAAAAATAAAATACACCCTCCTTCAGTTCTAAGGTTTTATATATTAGGACATTAATAAAAACATCCAGTCCTTAGCAGTTCTTAAAATCAGCTAAATACAGCCACTGAAAAATACAACACACTACACCCGTTTATTATTTAACAAAAATTAAGCCAAGATGCCAAAGTAGTATATTAGAAATTAGGTGCACCGTTTCTGCTTCCATAGAAATTAAAAGGGTAAATAATAGTCAGGGGCAGATAATCAAGTGCACTTAATATAAAAAAAAAAAATTATTAAAAAAAATTGATTTTTTTTAATGCTAATCTCTTTTTTTAACAGTTTCAAATTTTTTCAGCTACAAATTAGATTTTTGTCTGTTTCAGACTTGAATTTGTGTTGTGGGCTTGTATCAAGGAGGAGGGACAGAGCATAGGAAAAATGATGGTAGGTCACTAACCCATGAGAGCTATGAGCGCAGTAGAGAAATCTAAGAATCGTCCATTTATTTCTCAATACTATATGGAAATTAGAATTCCCAAACGTAACACAACTTTAACCTTCTTTTGACATGCTAAACTGAGTAGCATCAAAACTCAAATGACCACTGAGAACTGAAAGCAAAACGGCTCCATTTTTATTTTCCCTAATTGTGAAGCATTTGTCACAGACCAAGCAGAGACTGAAAAATGAGGCCAGTGACATGCTAAAAGTTACTGTTTCTCTGAAAGTCAATTGAGTTTGACTCCAGAAGCGATTTAATCCCCACAGACCCCAATCCCCATGTTAAAATGTCCAAATTTAGGACAAACAACAGAATATTTTCAGCCCAGTACTTATTAAAGGTTTTGGTCTCTATAGATAGTTTCCCACTCCCACCAAAAATTGAATAATGAATAACTGCTTTCTTTTTTTAAAAACTCCTCCAATGGAATATTGGAAAGTTTAATGTTATGGCAGTGGCTGCTTTGATTGACAGGTGTGCTAACAAAAGAAGCTGTAGCTGTTTGTAGTCTGCTAGGAATCGCCTTCACTGAATCCAGCCAATGAAATGGACTCTACTGTGTTTGTGATGCACCATGAAATTTGTTGTGTACCACATGGTTTTGCAGCTTCAAAGACAAAAGGAAAAGCAGAAGTATTTCTGGTCATTCTCAGACAGGTGACTGACTTCTTACCAGCACATCATGAATCAGCGCCTGGTAGGTCCAGGTGTGATGGAGGGGCGTGGCCATGTCCACATTACGATCTACCAGGACAATCAGGGGTCTCTGAAAGCTAGAGGGGAGAGTATAATACTGCTGAGCGTAGTTAAACACAGGGCCAATATTTAAACTGGCAGAGAAAAAATATTGCATGATGGGAGATAGAGTCTCACATGGACTCAAAAACTAAAGTAAACCATACTGATTACCTTTTATTCAGTGGATATCTAAAGCAATATTGTCAAATATGTTAACATGTTGAAAGTCGATCTAGATCTTCCTCTAATATAAATACATACAGTATATACTGTGTGTTTTTCTACCATTTAACTCCTCATGCTAGTTGAGCAACACGACAGAATGAGAATGGTACAGACTAAAATAATAACTGAAACAAAGAAGAAAAATGGCATCACCTGATTTATATTCCCAATATTTATAATTTTGCAGAAACTAACATATTCGTCAAGAATGCTGACCTGAACTGTCCAGCAGTCATGCTGTCTCCTGTGAACAGACTGTTTCTGGCATCACGCAGGTTCTCACGGAGCTTTTTGTCCAGTTTCTACACAAACAAGTACACAATTCAACACAAAGCATTCATATTTCCACAAAATTATAAAGACTAAAGTGAATGCCTTTAATATTTTTCTGTCCAATGTGTTATTTTTGTTGGAAATCTTGGATGCTGGTATTCATAGGGATGATTTTTTAAAAAGAAACTATTCACCTAAATGTTGTTCCAGTTCACAAAAACAACAAAACAAAACAACCAGATTTGGGTTTCCGAGCAACCTCTTGCTGGAGCTAGGCCCAGGGGGATCAACGAGCATCTAGTGATTGGGTGTTAGCCCTTGGGGCCTGGAAGGGCTCAGCCGAAATAAGCCACATGGGCCACCCCTTCTATGGACCAACCACCTGTAGAAGAGGTAATAGAGGTCCAGTGGAATGTGGATTGGGTAACATTTGAAGCCAGAGACCATGGTCCGATCCCCAGTAGCTGAAACTTGGCTTTGGGTAACTGGAATAGGTAGCTAGTGGAGGAGGAGTCTGGGCTAGTACTTGAGGCCACTGAATCTGAGTGGCCATGTTCTGTACTTCCATTGCTGACATGGCTGTACGGAACAGCGGCTGCAAGGGGGATGGTGCCTGTTGTGGTGGGAACTCCCAAACCAGATGGTAGACACTGGAGGTGAAGAGAGCTTTCAAGCTAGAGGAGTCATCCTATTAAACATGGTTAACTTGAGGGACTCCGGAGGATACTGACAGGTACCGGCAGGCTAAGCGGAGCGCAGCTATGGCAGCAGCCAAGGCAAAAACTGGGGTGTGGGAAGAGTTCGGTGAGGTCACAGAGCAAGACTTTTGGTCGGCCTTGAAATGTTTCTGGCAAACGACTCAGGAGAGGAAGAGCAGGTTCCCATCAACATGCAATATAGTGGGGATGGGACTCTGCTAGTCTCAACTGAGGTCATAGGTGGGCAGTGGAAGGAATACTTTGAGATACAATGAGCGTTTTTTACATGTTAGAGTGGACTCACCACAGCAACCATTTCAGCAGCGTTTCCTCTAGGACAGCGGATGATTGGAACCGCACCTGGTCAACAACAACACACTTTAATGACGTCTCATTAAACTTAACAACAACAACAAAAAAAAAATAATGCCAAGTACCAAAGAGATACATATCTTTATCAACAGAATCACTAAATTAGAAGGTTAAAATGGTTTACAGACAAATAGAATTCAGAGAGATGTTTTCTTCCAATGAAGCATCACAACTTGGTTCAATGTTGAGCCACTACTTAATAAGAATGATGTGCAAATAGTGAGTTACAGGTAACTTTAGGTTGTCAAAAAAACCTTCAAATACTATACTGATTATTGTGGTCTAAAAATGTTGAGACCAGTTTTACAAATAAAAATTGACTTTAAAAGGTCAGTTTTACTGACAGAGTCAGAGATTTAGTCTAACTTTCTAACTGAACTTTCAGATCGACCCAGTGAATAGCTGTCCCAACCTACAGACCAACACACAATCCCCAGAAAATTCTGACAAAAGAGTTCACCATTACATGAAAAGCTTATTCATTCTTCTTTGGCTGGTTTTCACTGATCTAAATTGCCATGTGTGAAACAGTATTACTGTATATTAGTGAAGAGGACTGATTGCATTTGTGATTATAAATTGTTAACAGAAAACTAAGATTTCCACTCCCATCTACATACTTTGGCCACTGTGGTATTGTGCCAATTTGTCCTTACTGTAAACTAGCAAAGCTACTGTGGTTTTGACAGGGTCGAGGGAGTTTGACAAGTTGAGGAGTTTTTACCCCAATAATAAAAAAAGATTGCATTACCATCTAGTGGACTGTAACAGTAACACACCCAACTGAAAAAAATGCTTCAGCTAAAAAATAAACATTGTGAAATCCAGGTGAATTTGTAAGCACACAGATATCAGAGATTTGCCTTGGCTGTCATTCTATGAGCCACACTCACCAAGAGTGACGAAGAAACAGAAAAGACTGTCTACAATGGTGTCCATGATGGCCTCCATGTCTGTGTCCTGGATGTCTGCCCTGTTGATGGCTGCACAGGTGTGAAAAAACAGGCAAAGCAGAAACACTTACTCTGTGTTTATTTAAGTAGAAAAGGTGGCAGCTAAAACAACTATCATATACTTTTATCTCTTATATTGTCACTTGATTTTCTGATCTTCCTATTTAGCTTCTTCCGTGAAGCACTTTGAAACGTGACTCAATAAAATGTTTCATGAATAAATACAAATAAATTGTTTTATTAGAAAACAATAATATACATCTAAAAACCTCACAACATCAAAATGCTGTTTGAAGTTTCAGATTTGGTTTTAAGTTGTGGTCAAAAGTTTACATGCACTTGTAAAGAACATAATATCAAGGCTCTCTTGAGTTTCCTGTTATTTCTACAACTCTGATAGAGCGATTGGAACGGATACTTCTTTGTCACAAAAAACCTTCATGAAGTTTGGTTCTCTTATGACTTTATTATGGGTTAACAGAAAAAAGTGATCACATCTGCTGGGTCAAAAATATACATACAGCAGCGCTAATATTTGGTTACATGTCCCTTAGCCATTTTCACTTCAATTAGGCACTTTTGGTAGCCATCCACAAGCTTCAGGTTGAATCTTTGACCACTCCTCTTGACAGAATTGGTGCAGTTCAGTTAAATTTGATGGCTTTCTGACATGGACTTGTTTCTTCAGCATTGTCCACATGTTTTCAATGGGGTTTAAGTCAGGACTTTGGGAAGGCCATTCTAAAACCCTTATTCTAGCCTAATTTAGCCATTCCTTTACCACTTCTGATGTGTGTTTGGGGTCACTGTCCTGTTGGAACACCCAACTGCGCCCAAGACCCAACCTTCGGGCTGATGATTTTAGGTTATGTTGAAGAATTTGAAGGTAATCCTCCTTCTTCATTATCCCATTTACTCTCTGTAAAGCACCAGTTCCAATGCCAGCAAAAAAAGCCCCACAGGATAAAACTCCCACCACCATGCTTGATGGTAGGCATGGTGTTCTTGGGGTTAAAGGCCTCACCTTTTCTCCTCCAAACATATTGCTGGGCATTGTGGCCAAAAAGCTAGATTTTTGTTTCGTCTGACCACAGAACTTTCCTCCAGAAGGTCTTATCTTTGTCCATGTGATCAGCAGCAAACTTCAGTCGAGCCTTAAGGTGCTGCTTTTGGAGCAAGGGCTTCCTTCTTGCACGGCAGCCTCTCAGTCCATGGAGACGCAAAACACGTTTGACTGTGGACAATGACACCTGTGTTCCAGCAGCTTCTAATTCTTGGCAGATCTGGTTTTTGGTGATTCTCGGTTGACTCTTCACCCTCCTGACCATTTTTCCCTCAGCAGCAGGTGATAGCTTGCGTTTTCTTCCTGATCGTGGCAGTGACAAAACAGTGCCATGCACTTTATACTTACAAACAATTGTTTGCACTGTTGCTTTTGGGACCTGCAGCTGCTTTGAAATGGCCCCAAGTGACTTTCCTGACTTGTTCAAGTCAATAATTTGCTTTTTCAGATCCATGCTGAGCTCCTTTGACTGTCCCCATTGTAGCATTTGTGGGCGTTTGTATCCAGTGAGCCCTATTTAACTGGCCTCAGAGAAGTCACCAGCTGTAGTCACTCATAATCACTCAGAAGAAGTTAAGAGGCTATGCTATGAAGCTCATTTCACTGACAATTTTCTAAGTCACCAAAATTGCTAATTCATGTTGCTGTATGTATATTTTTGACCCAGCAGATGTGATCACTTTTTTCTGCTAACCCATAATAAAGTCATAAAAGAACCAAACTTCATGAATGTTTTTTGTGACAAAAGAGTATCTGTTCCAATCACTCTGTCAGAGGAAAATCAGAGTTGTAGAAATAACAGGAAACTCAAGAGAGTGTGTAGATTTAGATCACAAAGACAGAAAGGTGTGTGTGTTTGTGTGTGTGTCTTTGTTTTACCATGGTAGGAAATGAGCTCCTTATTTTGATGGCAGAGGATGAACATATCATCTTCCAAAGTGATAAAGTTTAGATACTGATCAAACACCTGAAACACAAACAGATATCAGCCTGATTAATTAGTGCTGGACACAATAATATTACACCTGCTCGGTGAATCTATTACAAAACCTGTGTTACTGAGCTGATAGAAATTATCCCGCAAAGTTGCAAAGAGAAGGAAGCAAAATGACCACAATCTAGCAATAATAATAATAATGATAGTAATAAAAGCAAAAGTAAAAAAATCAAATAAACCTTTTAATATTTACATTTGTCAAATGTTAATTTTCTGATTTTATTGTTATTTAATAAATTGTCATTGCCTTATTGAAATATTTTTGCATTTTAAACATTTATTTAGTTGTCACTGCACCAAAAAGGAGTGCTTCATAAACACAGAAAGAACGTAACCTTGGTGACTTGGGTAACAGCGTTAGCAGCCAATGCGGCACTGGCAATGTCCTCCAATTTACTTCTACTGATGGCAGAGATGAAGTTCAGATAGTATGACTCATACAGCTGGTTCCTCAAGTCCTACACACACATACACACACACGGAGAACAGACATGAAATTACAGTTAATATTTAATATTATTTTAATACAATGATGAGATTGCAAATATGATAAACACTGCATTTCTAAAAATTAGTGCGTAGTAGGCCAAAATATCTCAGTCTGACAAGTACTGATTATTGGATCATCCCTAAGTGTCCACACTATATGTGCCGCAATTTTAAAAAATGACATGACACAACAGAACCAAGACAACCTTTAAGAATTGGGATCAATTCATCAAGTTCTGTTTTTCCCTCCACACCAAGCAGCAGTACTTTGTTCTTTATTGCAAGCTAATTCTGTATTCTGTATTAGAGTATTCTGACAACAAAAATCCAGAAAATATTCCAGTTCGGGATGCTGAGTATCATCAGTTGCTAAGTGATGATTAGGGATGGGTATCGTTTAGGTTTTATCCGATACTGGTGCCAAACCGGTACTTTTGAAACGGTGCCGGTGCTTAAACGGTGCTCAAACCGGTGCTTAAAGAATGGAAAACACAAAAGTGGTCCAAAAACCTCTCATGTTCAGCTGTTTTTTTGTAAAAAGATAACAATGTTAGCCTTTTCTGCAGCTATGGGGCATATATGATATCAATCTTGGCTGGAAGCAGTGCTTAAACAATGGAAAAAACACAAACTTTGTCCAAAAACCTCTCATGTTTAACTGTTTTCCACTTTTTCTTTGGTCATTTTAGCCTTTTTGTCCAGGGTGAAGGGAGTATCTGCCATCAAACAAGAAGACAGCTGCATGTAACTATGATGGTGTTTGCTGTTCACCTTACATGCATTAATGTAATAACGTGGTTAGCCTACTCAACGTAAATTACACACGAACAACATTAAGCTACTCACGCAGAGAAGAACGGCTGCTGCTGCATCATCATCCGTCATCATTTCTGCTACACTGGCAGGGCTAGGGGCCAGGACTCTCCTCTTCGGGTTTTTGGGGGATGTTGCTAATTCCGGGTCCGATAACAGGCAACCCACAAGCAGTAGATGTGCTCGGTGTGAGGTCTCGCAGCAAGCTATCAAATACGGCGCATTTCTCGGCTTTAAAAAAAACCACTATGCGTCGCCAGGTGTTTCATCAGATTTGAGGTGTTACCTCCTTTGACAGTATCACAGTATCACCTTAAAGCACTTGTTGCAGGCTGCTGAGTTTGCATCTTTTGCTGTGAAGTACAGCCAGACTTTTGACCGCTTTGCCTTGGACATTTTTAATCTGTAGCTCTGCTCTAAAAGAACGTACGTACCTGGACCCGCCTACTATCCTTGAAACGTAAAATGATTGGCTAGAATCTAAAGTGTATCATTCCATACCAGTTGGTGGCGGTAATGCACCTTTCAGTTGTTTGCCAACCGCCAATAGAAATGTAAGGAAGAAGAAAGTGTATCACAGCTCAGGAAAAAAAGCACCGAAATAAAGCACCGAAATGTGCGCTGCTTTTCGGTCTGGTTACTACCGTTTATGTCAGAACCGGTGCCATCATGGCACCGGATACCGGTACCCATCCCTAGTGATGATAATTGATAATAACAATATTTTGCTGCTGCATTTTTAACCTCTAAGAACCTGTCGTCCACATATGTGGACATCACATTTTGGGATGTCTAGACCACAATATTAAATTTTGCACAATCAACCCAAATAGCAAAGAGAAATTAAAGATTCATGCAATTAAAGAGTTCAAGAGTTAAAGAGGCATTAGGAGGTTAATGAACTCATCAAATCACAAAAACACAGAAACTTGGGCTTAAATTTGAGAAGGAAAGCTGTGAGCTTTCCTCACAGATGACACAAACACAGAAAAATGATAAATCATTTCTCAATAAAAAGGAAAGGTCAAGCTCCAGAAAGGCAGACGAATAAACGAATAAAGCTGGGATTGTCAATGTTTTTATCAAACTTCTGAGTAGAGTAGATAAACGCACTCAGGCAAATAGCTGAGTCCAGCTTAATGAGATACTGTGTGTGATCACCTGACAAATCCTGTCGATGTTCTCCTCTGTGGGCATGACGAAATAAATAGCAGGAACATCTGGAATAGGATCTCTGTCTGAATGAAGCAGCCTGAACACACACACACACACACACACACACACACACACACACACACACACAAACACAAAATTACAACCTTTTTCTCTGTTAAAAACTGCAAAACGAAACAAAAGTAAAATTTGGGAAACAGCTGCCCCATAATCAACTGCTACAACGTTGTGCAAAACTCTTGTTTCTTTATATTTTGCTAGGAAAATGAAAAATTTGTAGCAATTATCATTGGCATTTTCACAGATTCAACTGAAGAAATGTGTTAATTCATTCATATCTTGAATCTATTTATGAATTTCTATAATGATTATATAACAGCAAGTTTTTTGTTATACACAACTGATTTCAGAAAAAGTGTGTGAAAGTTTTGGTGCCAAAACCAACTGAGGTAAACAGCTGAGGTGCGCCAGTGCCTTCTCTGAGAGGAGCATGTGACCAGCTGGCTTTGTGGTGATCACTGATGATGATGATTATTTTTGATTATGTAATATTTTGTTTTGCTGTTCTCTTAAAACAGCTCTATGTGTGTGTGTGTGTGTGTGTGTGTGTCCTACAGATGCAGAGTGATGCCCATGTCTCGGAGCTCTTTGACAGACAGCAGTGGGGAGATGATGTCTTGGCCAAACCGGTCATATATTAACACCTGCAGAAAAGGTAGAGATCAAAAGACTTTTTCTGACCCAGGCAGAAATGTGACTGCTTTCACTGTGTGAAAAGTCTGGCATGTGAAAGCAGTGATTGCTAGTGGAATGCAGATCTAAAGGTGAACTACTGATACATACACTGATTAACAGCATGAAAGAATGAGTTGGGGATGTGGGCTGATACTGACATCAGCTGATTTGCCAGCAATGTGGCTTAGGTTGACTACATGTGAACTATGTGAACTATAGAATTATTATGTATTTATTTATTAAACTTTGAGTTCACCTTGAAAAGCATGACATTCTTCATTACACAGTAAG